>NC_081252.1:17983127-18583127 GCF_030490865.1 Poecile atricapillus
GGCAGCTTGAAAATTGAGGGGAGCCTTACAGTTGTACCTGGAGGACAAAATGTTCTCCTGATCCTGCTGTGACTCCTGGCTGTGTCTAAATGCCATTCCTCCTTCACATCAGGTAAGGCATCAAGTTTCAGTGACCCCATGTTTCTCTTTGCAGCCCTCATTGTGATGCACCCATCATTAAATGATCCCCTTTGAACAAAACTCAGGACTCTCCTGTTCTTTGCCATTGAAATCTCATCTCTTCAGCAAGCTTGCATTTGTCTGATAAATTTCTTCTTGGAAAACTGAATTCAGGATCACATACTCAGATAATATTCAGCCTTTCAAAATCAAGTCAGTCATCTCCCACTAGATGACTTAGAGGCTGCTCCACCATTTATTTTACCCTGGAAAATGTAAAGATCAATATTCCCTTGAGAAAAATATGAAGAGTTTTACTTAGTTTGGGTTTTGAGGAATGGCTGGTACAGGAGAATGTGCATTTGTATCCGTTCCATTCCATGTGTATTATAATACAGGGAACATGTTTGAACAGCAGTGCTGTGGTACAGAATTATACCATAGGAAATGTGAGCAGAGCACTTTCAGGACCCAGAAGAAAACCAAAGATAATGCCTTCCCATCCTCCTACCAATGTTTATTAGTCCCACAGCAGTAAAAACCACCCTTTATTGGCAAATGCAGTTATTTCACTTGGCATCTGAGGAGCTTAAATACCCCAGGCTGTGGTTCTTTCTTCTCTCTCCTTAAAACACAGAGGAATACCCTTGTGAAGGACTACATAAATAGAAAATGTGATAGCTTTGCTTTAACTACACTAAGCCTGTCTCTTTTTTTTTCTCATGGCAACAGTCTTAAGTGCCAGTGTTGCATCCATATTAAGTGTGAATTTCCCTTGTGTAAATCCCATTAAGGTTAATAGAATTTTAGTTTTACTGCTTAATAAATTTCAGAGTGGATTAAGTTTTGAGAAATATGTAACCAGTCATAATGCACAGAGCATAATCCCATATCAGCATACATAACACTGTAGCTAAATCTGGAAAGTCCTAACAGAGACATGATGCGGTTTCCTATTATATATAAAGAAAATAGAATAAACTATTTTCAAGTTTGTAACTTAGCTTTCAGTATAGTTTATCTTTTATTGTTTATTGATTTTTTTTCACTTCTACGTGCTTTAAAATTGCATTCTTTCTGATTTTGTGCTTCTGGATTTAAAATCATAATGGACTACTTGAGACATCAGCTTTTCCAGGCTGTTAGATCACAGTGCAATATTATATATCTGGTAATTACTGAACTCTTTGGGGAAACTGTACAGCGAGAGAGCTGGTACACAAATTCCTGTTAAGGGAATCATATTTTAGGAAGATCCCATGATATATTTTAGGAAGATCCCAATGACTAACTTACATTGTTATATGAAACATACATTTAACAATGCATCTATTCAAACTTTGTGACTCTGAAATTTGTTTATAGTATTAAGCAATTTCCTCTAAAATTATTGTATTTCTCTCTCAGGAGCATTCAGAGGCTCAGTTGTCTTTCTCCAAGTGCTGTCCATTGGATTTACTGAATTTAAATGACATGCTGAAGGTATTGAAATATATCTTCTCTGGAGGCAGACAACATTCCTGAACTTTTGGTCATTGGTGCTGGTCTCAAGTCGAGGTCAGTCTGTGTCTCCATGGGCTGGCATCCTTTCCCTGACCCTCATGGTTCTCAACCCCAAATTCAGCTATCATAAGCAGACAAAAAGTCTAAGATTTCTATTGTTCCCCCACCGCTGCTTTTGTACTAGAATTCTTTGGAATTCTAGTTTGGAATGCTCACATTCCTCTGCATTTCACATTGTTTAGCGTTGCCAGTGTGGTGATATGGGAAATCTGCCATATTGCTGTAAATTGCAGCCAAGGTTGTGAAACAGCAAAGTATCTGGTTAAATTCAGGAGACTGACCGAAAATGTCAGTACAGTTTTCCGTATTTATTATCTCAGAGAATTCCATATCCAGTAAGAATACTATTATATTTTCTTTAGATGCCAGCCCTGTAACTCTGCCTGTGAGCTGAAAGTCAAGCTGTCATCTTTGCTTTTAATGAATCTTTTGCAATAGAAACTTACATTACAATATTGCTGCCTCCTTGAGCCAGTGTAGGACTGAGACTGTTTTAATATCTTCATAGCTTCTGCAAAGAGCTGAAGTAAAAAAGGAAAGAACAAAAAACCAAAAATCCTCTAACAAACAAGAAATTATTTTTTATTTAAAAAAAAAGCAACTGTGATCCTAAATAGTTACAGGAATACCAGTAGTTCAAAACTGTCTTCATTGTCCTTTTTAATGACCACAACTTTCCTTTTAATGTCTAAGGCCAGTAAACAGATGCAACAGCATCCTTCTAAACAGACAAGGTGACTTATGCTTCTGTATTGTACATAATGCCTTAAAATTGAAAAGCAGCAAATATGGTTCATTCTTGTTAACAAGACTTAACCAGGAATCTCAAGTATCACTAAAGATCTTAGCCTACAACTAAGCTTCCTTCTCATGAAAGGATTCCAACTGATCCTGTTTGCTTTACCTTCCATTGTTCCAGGTCTTACTTGATTTCACATTCAATCTCAGCAGTTTTTAGTGGCTGGCTATTTGAAAGTTGAATACCTTTATTCCTGTTTCTACCTAAAAATGCTTTTGTTTACAAATCATCAGTATTTCTTTGTCTTTTCTCTGTGGTTGTAAGTTTCAGTTAAGTTTGCAGCTGACTGTGTGACAAAGTCATACAATTATGTCTTTATTCAGGTTAAGGTAGCATCCATAGGTTGCTATACCTCTGATGCTGCCAAATGCAATATGTGCATTTGCTGCTGCACTTTCAACACAAATGACATAATATTTATTTTAAAAAAATTGTAGTTAATTAACTTTTGCAAAATATTATTATCCAAACTTTCAAGATAAGGCAAATGAGGCAGGTGACCAAGGCGATGTTACCTTGCCCCACTGCAGCCATGAAGTGTGCTGAAGGCATTTAGCAAAAGCAACAAAGGGTCACAGAAATGGCCACTTCAAAATAATTAATGATCTGTTTTAGACTTTCCTAAATTTTTTGCCTACAAGAATACTCGGCATCAGGAGCCCATCAAAATGTGTCACCATTGTTGAGTGGCTGCCTGTGCTGAGCAGTGTACTTGTACAGCTGTGTGTGGACATTACAAGTCAGTTTTTAGGTACCATGGATTTATCTGGGAGAGCTGGTTTATGGCAGATTTTTCTTTATTTGTTTTATAATTACCTTGAGGAGTAATTTGGAATATTTTGAGTGGTCATTTATTTTGTTGATTTAGCAACATGTTCGTTCTTGTCAGTTTTGGATTTTTTAATGAAATGTTTCTGCTGTTGCTTCCTGTGGCTTCCTACTAACCAGCCCCACTTCTGACACACCCCAGTGCTGATGAGACATTGAGAAGTCACCAGGACAGTATCCAGCAAGGGGAGTTTTGATGGGAGAGTCTCCATGCACAAAATCTGAAGAGACTAAGTGTACCCTGCAGAGGAAGAAATCACTTTCACTTGATGCATTTTTTTTGGACTGCTCTCCCAATTATAAAAGCTCCTATTTATTTTTATTTTTATTTTTACTTGGGCAGAATAGGTAATAGTAATAATTTAAACTTTTGTTTAAATATGTGTATTATGTAAATTGTTATTTGGTAATGGATTATTTTATACAATTCAACTCTATGGATATGGGTCTATTTTCCATAAATCCTGCCAAGAGACTTTCCATTCTGGGGCTTCCTGCTTATTTCTTCCAGCTGCTTCTCTTTCTTATCCCTTCTGTTGTTATTCTCCTCCTGTCTCCTTGTTTTCACTACTGATGGAGGAGAGGCTTAGTTAGACTTTGAAATAATAATATAAATGTTCTTGGCAATTCTTTCTTTCTATACTCTTTATAATTATTCTCCTGTGATTCCAATTGTATTTTCCAGCTGGAGACCATCACAGAGAACTGTGTTGCTCAGCCAGAATGTTGAAGGTGCAAATAATCTTTTGAGAGGGTTCATAAGGAAGACGTTTAACATTGAGACACAGCAGGAGTAACACAGTCGCCAAAATGGTGTTGGCTGTGTTGACGAGTGATGCAGGAAGGAAAACTTATTCAGCTCTACATCTCCTGCCTAGTCCTTGAACTGTGCCACAAAGTCTGTCTGTAGCACAAACCTCCTGCCTGACAGTGCACCATCAATCCCAGAAATAATGGGATTTGTGGGACTTGTTGGCCCAGCCTGCTCCAAAGGGTGGTACTGGGTAAAAGTATGAAACAAGAGTCTGCATGTGTCTGTGTGCATCATTTGAATCCTCTGCTGTAGCAATGACAGATAGTTAAAAAAACAAAACCAAACCAAAGAAGCCCCCCCAACAAACAAACAGAACAACAAAACAAAGAAAAACAAAAAAAAAACCCAAACAAACAAAAAAACCCAAAACAAAGAAGCAAACAAAAAACCCACCCCCTTTGTTTACGTTATTTTGCATCTGTGGAAGTCATTTGACTACCTGTTAGTCTGACGGCAATAATGCTAGACCTGTTAGAAAGGAATTGGTCCTACCTCCTGCAAAAATAACCACTGCCATGGAGGCAGCAAAATGCTGTTTTCTCACATGTGAAAGTATTTGCAGAACAAAGTCCTTTGTTTGTTTGTTTGTTTGCCTCTGTGTGCATGTTTGTTTTCTCTACTTTCGGAATATATTAGAAAGCATCCTGCTCTTGTTATTCCTTTTGAATAGTCTATTTTCTGTAGAAAGTAATATCCACGTGGTAAACTCCTATTCATCAGAACTGTGCCAAATATGTGCCATTTTAAAGCTAAATATACGTTATTTTATTTTACTTTAAAGTGAGCCAAAATACATACCAAGAACATAGCTCTGGATGGTATTGGTTCTATTTTCAAGTGAGTATTTACTGTGTGAGGCACTTTTGTGCAACAAGCTGAGTTTGTAAGGGGCTGCTTTATGAATGCAAAGCACAAAGCAGTATTTCTTCCTCCTCTTACTGTGAATGTACCTTTTAATTGTAAAAATATGGATTTTCTTGCTACTCTTGAGGAAGAATGTGAAACATGACCTTATGTACCTAATGTAATTGTACCTGGCTTCCTAGCACTCCTCTTTCACTTGCATTTTGGGAGTGTTTCTCCAGGGAACATAAAGAGAAGGCATTCAGTTTGAGGAAAATAAAAGGTTAGCACTTAGGACCTTCTGTGTCAACACTAATATCATTTGCCAGGTGACTGGCTGGTACAATGGTGTATTTTTGGTCCCATTTTTATTCCCTCTCATTGGGTACTAATAAGTCTTTCCTCTTGTCAAGTTCTGGCAATATTTTTCTTCCTTGACTTGGTCAGGATGAGAAAAATACAAAAGCTCTGGCATTCCTTTACTATACACTAAAGTAAGACCGAACATCAGGCAAGATTAAATTAAATAGGGAGACTTCTGGAGTTACAGGACCACGTTGTAAATAGCTTCTTTTTTCATTATTTTGCTTCATAAAATGTTGAAATGTTCTCTTTTTCTCTTTGTAAGGATTGCATTTTACATGTCTGACTTCAATTTTCTTTTTCTAAAAACAGTCAAAAACATTACAGAGCAACTGTGTTAGCAAATGCTAAAACAGAATAAACTGGTTGTTACAGCATGGCCAAATTAAGGATGTGTTAGGGTGTTTATAAAGTGAAAAAGAAAAGTTTTATAAAGAATTAAAAGCAATCCAAAACAGCAATAGTTCCTCTTTGATCACTTGGAAAAGAGTTCTACATAGCCTGAAAACTTACTGACCTGGAAGAATCCAGTAACTGAAACTAGGAATAACTTAAAATTTTCACATCTTAGTTGGGCAGTGGAAATGAGGTTTGCTTGCAAATACAGCCTGGTTCTATAAAAGAACTCAAGTTGTCACTTTAGCTAATAATTTCTTTCTTTAGAATATGAGCTTCATCTTATTGAAAACAGCCTGAAAACTCATCCTGATTTTTCTGAATAATCTCAGCTGGGAAAAGAAATTTATTATCCTTGTCTAAATAATGTAGAATTTGGGGTTTTGGTTTTGAAAGGTTATTGACTTTTGTTATCAAGCTTCTAATTATTAAACTTCTGTTTTTCTTCTAATAAATATTTTTTATTGTTTCTTTACCACAGCATTTTCCAGTTGAAAGCCAAAGAAAGCTGATTTTCATGTGCCAGCTGCATTAACAACTTCCTCAGTGAGAGAAGAAAATCACTTCTCTTATCAGGATTTCTGGTGCCACTGTGTGAAAAGTAACAGGTGAAGTCTTTAGAAATCAGTTCCAGTGTAGAGACATTCCTCTACAGGTGAAAAAATACTATATTTGAGATTTTGCAGGACACAGGACTCCTTCATGGTGAAGATATTCTTAATGAGGATATAAAAACAAAAGTAAAAATCTAGCAGGTTACAAAATATTAGAGCACTTAAAAAACCCATATGTATCCATTTGCATATGATATGGTGAATCAATGTGCAATGTACATCCTGGGGTCAAAGATCAAAACTCTTTCAGTGAATTGATAAGGAAAATGTACAACTCCTAGAGCAACATATAATAAGCCAGTGAGTCTCTTTATTTAGGTCTTTTTTCCTTTAAGACATATAAGGGAAAATCTTTATTCAAATCTTTATTCTGACAGTCATCCTTCTGTGAAAATGCAGTAAATATTTCAGAATCTATGGCCTAAAAGAGTAAATGGCACCTCTAATTTTTCTCAATGGGCACAGTTCTACCTGTCTCTGTAGTCTCTGAAACTGGTCTGTCTGTTGTGCAGCATGGAGGCAAGTACTGAGCACTGCAGGCAACACGAAATTGTTTCTTCCTGCATGCACAGCTGATGACTGATGCAAGAAAATTGTTAAGGGACATTGTTTTCACAGAGATTTTTTTTCCCCATTGCCACACAGGCACACCAGCAGCTGGTTCAGCATCCAGCCCACCTGGAGTTGCGAGGCAATGGGAACTCTCTAAAATAGACGTGCTGCTGAGGGATGTGAGTCTATCCTCTGCCAGTGGATGCCCTTTAGGAGTTTCCAACTGTCCATCCCCCTGCTGTTCATGTTCATCCTGCCAAAACAAGATGCTTAAGCATCTGGCAGAAGGAAGTCAATCAGTTATCACTTCTGAGATTAAAAACAACCCGGCAGGTCACCAGTTAACCACCCTCCTGCTGGTTAGTTTGAAGGCACAGACAGGTTGCATATGAACAACCAGTGCTTCAGTTTTGAGGATAACTTGGGTACAGAGGGAAATTTGGGAAGGACTTGAAGCACTGCTGCAGTTGGTACTGTTTCATGGCTTCTGCCTTCTTCCTCTCAGTGGGAAGAGTAGGGTCATTGGAAGGATTCTTTACAGGTTTTCTCCGTTCTTTTAAGAAGAAATTCAATCTTGTGAATAGATGCTGCTCTGGGACACATAATCTGGCTCTGTCCAGCTACTAAAAGGAGTTGCTTGTTCCAGTCTTTTTCACTATTTTAGTTACTATATTTTCTAATATTTGTAATTTCCTATTTTTTATTATAAACTAAAATTTTCTATTATTATATTTCTGTTATTTTCTAAAAATTCTTCTGCTGTACTCTTGACCTTATAAATAATGCCATATCAAGGGCTGAACCCTGTGCAGCCCACAGCTGTCTGTCCAGCTGTGCTCAGGGAACAGTACTCCCCACACCTCTGCCTTGCCTGGTCCAGGTGCTGGGGGTCATCTCCTCCCATTTCCCTTAAATCCAAACCTTACTGGCCTCTTTATGGTAAATCTGGTGACTTGTGCTGCCAATTAATGCAGCCAGGGCATGTTTTCTGTGAAATTTACAGTTGTTCTGATATTTATTGGTACCAGCTTGCTTTACACACCTCTTTGGCAGAATTAAATGGTGCTCAGTGGAATGACAGTATGTCACCCCAGATCTGCAAAAGGCAGTGTAAGGTCAGCAAAGAGAAGACTTCACCTTCCAATAGTCAGTTTCTATGCATAAATTGGCACTTGATGCTCATCAAAGAACAAGAAATATTGGATATGCTCTAAATGTCCATTGTATTCTTGAGCCAGCTACCTGATGGAAGCCATCACTTATATGTAAATGAACTGTCAATGACTTGTCTCTGTTGGCAGTCGCTGGACTGTGAAGGGTATGTCTTAATAAGAACCAAAGCTCTTCACAGACTTTGATTTACTGGAAATAAAATAGAAAAGTCCTCTGAGACTACAAAGGACACTTGTTTCAGATAAAATGTCTAGACAGTAGCAATATATTTGGGGCTTTTATTGTAGTGAAACTGCAAATTAGAATGGAGTGCTGAGAAAGTTCCTGTGACCCAGCTGAGTTCAAAAACATTGTTTCAGACTGATCTTTGAAACATTTACACTCAAATTAAGTTCATGAGCATTCAAAAAGTGAAAGAAAAGATGTCCAAGGTCAACGTTCAGGTTTGCTAGAACTCTAGGGCTGCCCAGACTTTACATTTTCTCTGACAAGGAGGAATTTGCAATGCAGCTCTGATCTAAATCAGCTAAAGAAAACACAAATCATGCATTGTGTTTGATTGCATTAGATAACAGCCTGCTTTACAGTCCATTCCTGTGTGATGGCTTTTTTTCTTTGCTTAGTAAAAATAAAAAAAAAACAAAAGAGAGGTTAATTATGTGAAATGTCACATTTTGGGAAGGAAAAAAGGAAAATGAAGCAGGATTAGGCTCAGACAAGTCTATCTCTTGCTTTAAGGAAAGCAAATCATACAGCATTTCTGGTATAGATTTTTAAATTTCAGAACACCCAGCCTATCCAAAAAATATTATTTTTCCTCAAACTAATATTTTAATGTTATCTTCACTGTCAGTTTTTGTAACATCCAGAATGTTTTTGAAGCTTTACAGATTTAAAAACAAAAATGATTGCAGTAAACCTTATGCTTTTTATTGAGGTCTGTGTAACCTGCCTGTAATTCGTATTTCTGCCCAAGAGAATTTGCATGCCCAATATAAATATTATACATGAGAGCTTGGGCACTTAAATTAGAGCCTTGGTTGCCTGCATAGCTAACGGAGAACCCAGAAGGCAACTCAGTGAAGCATCAATTTCAAGCACCAGAGTGTTCTGAATCATTTTGCGTGTGATTTATCACAGCTTTCCAGGAATCATCCTGTGCTCCTTGTGATCACTTCCTTATCCATCTGGACAGAGATCAAATGGAGACACATGGTGGTGCACCCTACCAGCATTTCTTCCCAAATGCCTTCTTTGGTATTGGAAACTCTGGCTTTGGAAGAACATTAGTCATTCATTTTCAGAGAATTCATGTATCCATGGTCATGTTTTCACATATCTGAGACAACAGCTCTGGGAGGTGGGAACTGATGTGACACCTTGCATCACGTAATTAAAAAGAAAAATGTTGTTAGCATTTTTTTTCACAGCAGGGGTTTATGGTGCTTGGTGGAGAGCAACCTGCCTGTGACAAGGGTCTCAGAACAGAGATTTTTGTGGTGGTCTCAGACTCTGGGTGCCAGTTCTGAAGTGGAAAGTCAAGGTGGGAAGTGGACAGAAGACTTATTAATTCTGGCTGACTTCAATCAGGTAATCCATTTGCCATTGTCATCCAAATATAAAAGCAGAAACAGTTTAAGAGGATCACACTGAATGTGCAAGCAATCTGAAATTTTATCTCTGAGATGTATGAAAAGCCCCTTCCCATTGAATAGGCTACTAACCCTGGAAGCTGAACAGTAGCAATTCAGGGTCCTTTTGAGTGCATGGAAATCTAGATTCAGCTCAAGGCTTGTGTACCTAGGCAGTCTATTAAATGATCGTGGTCTCTGGTTTTAGTTCCACTGTAAAATTAATGTAAAGCCCTAAGGTTAAATGATACACATTGTCAACATGATGACTGCATTAGCTGTAGCTGTTCCAAAAATAAAATTTATTTGATAGTAACTGAATTTCTACATAGTCCAACAGATGAGTCATTAGATAATGTCCACAGAGATCAACTGTATTTATACTTTCAGAAGATTAATATTCACTGTTTTCTAAATCTAAGGGTATGCATAACACCAGACTGAATTAAATCTAAGAAATGTAAATGGATAATCAGAATGTCTTTTGGGGCTTCCTGCTGATTTAATATTTGATACTCTGATCGTAACCACAGTGTACCATGTTTTTTTTTATCCTGTCATATGGCTGGTAAATACCATTACAAATACAAAATTAACAGACTCAATCTCATACAAGTATAATTTGATGCAGGTCATAATATAATGTTTACAGACTCCTCAAGAAGGCTTTGTACCCCATCTATCCCTTCATGCAGTCCTTCAAATATTTGACAAGTCACTGCTGTCAGAGAGTACAAAGGAGAAAAAAACCCCACATGTGGTATAAGAAAATCATGGTTAAAAAGCACAAAGATATCAGATTTAGATCATCAGGTTTAACCAAGGAAAGGACAATATTCCTACCTGTATCCTTGTTATTTTGAAGTATGGGAATCAAACATTACCTGTCGTCATGGAAATAATGAAAAAGGCTGTTTTCTCCATTTCCCTGACATTATAAGCAGTACAGTGTCATAGTAGTTTCACTGCCTGAGGTATTATCCAGAACATCTATTTTGCATTCAAGTTAGTGCTATATTTAGAACCTATTTTTATTCTGCCTAAAGTAAACAGTACACTAGACCTTAATGTACCCTCTAACTCCAGACATGGGCACAGAGGATGTAGGCTAAAAATAGTTATTACTCTAGAAGCAATAATTTGTTTGAAAGCCGTCACCTGAATTCCCAAACAGTAGTGAATGATTAGGGCTCTCTTGTCTTCTCTGCTGGAGAGAAACCTCCTCAGCAGAACCTCTTCTGCAGTCAGCAAATTTAAAATTTGTGCAAAAATAGTAGTAGAGAAACTTAGAAGAATTTCAGCATGCCATTTACTCCTGCAGGAGGACAAGGCACTCTTTGTGAATCCCTCCCAGCAATAGTCACTTCTCAACACTTTATATTCTCCATTGGGAAAAAGGTAATTATCAGAAGGAGTAGCAGTGAGGAAGAAAAATAAAATTGTTTATTATTGGACCAATTGGACCCAGAGAAAAGAAGGAAAAATTGTTTTTTGCTTGTCTGAAATTGATTTTTAGTCAGTCTGGATGTGTTTTTTGTTTAGCAGAGAACTTCAGTGAAGAGTATGTTGTTTTATGACTGAGGCCAATAGAAAGTCATTGGCATAATAAAACTGCAGATTTTACAATTTCAACGCAGCTGCTCTGTGACTTTTAAGCAACTGTGAAATCACATTGTTTAAACTGTGTTTGTAGGGACTGATGCCTGGATCCATCTTTTTTCCTCCTATTTTTTTCTGGAGAAGTCAACAGAATCAACAACTGGTGTCGCAGTCAGTCTAACCATTTTTGTGAGTGCTCGCAGAACTCCGTCCAGAAACAACCACCTGGTCACTCCGTGCTCCACTCACGTATAAAAAAGAGCATGATATTACCAGTATCATCAATTAACATACTAATATTCTTTCACTCATGAAAATATGGTCATTTAATGACAAACACACTTGTTTGGAGACACACCAATTATATGCAGACCGGCATTTCAATTATTTTTACAACTGCTTTCTGACTTCCTAGGCTACAGCAATTGGTAATACTTTTACACTGCATTGTATCAAGAGTATATAAGAAGCATTTATAAGAAGCAAATTTTGCTTCTAATGGACCAAGTTCATTGCAGTGAGAGGTGAATTCAGGACCTATGCCTTCCCACCCTGAGCCTGTGATCCCATAAGCATCCACAAATGTGAGAATTTATGCAAGTAATATCAAAGCAGTTTTGTGGGCTTGCCAGAATGGTGACAAGGAATAGCTTGTCTACAGTCAGGGTCACTATTGAGTTACAGGGTAGGAGCTAATTATTGTGGTGATTGACCCTTAAGATTGAGGCAGCCAGTAGGTCAAGAGCCCTGAAGAAAAAATGATAATCCAATTCAGACATTTCTGTGTATTTTGTTTGGCTTTTGAGCTTAGCTGAGAGCCTCAGAAAAGGAGTCCAGTAGCGACTGCCCTGAAAGAAAGATGGGATATAGAAGAAGAACTGGAGAGACAAGAAAAATTGGTCAGAGCATTTGAATTGGACAACTGTGGAGGCCCAGGGGCCCATTGCCAAAATGCCTCAACCCTGGAGGGGCAGAGGCAAAAGGGAAGAAATGCCCCTCTAGAATAGAGTAGGAAAAGGCCTCCCTCCCACTGGCCTTTTGCAGCCATGTGTTGGTGCCTTTTGGGTTCTAGTGTTCTGACAGTGTGAGGGGACTGTCACCCTTGTTCAGCCCCAGTTTACCATTCATGTCCCCTTCCTAGAATGTTCCTCCTCCTCTTAAACCCCATTTGCTCTGTTTGCTGCATTGCTCCACCCCTGTTATCCCATTCTCCCAGTCTTTAGCCACTCCCCTGCAGCATTTTCCCCTGTCCCTGTTGGACCTCAACCCTCAGACCCACCCCTTTTCCCCCTCATTTAATCCTGCGGCCCGAGTCTGATTCTTGGTTCTTGTCCTTGAATCTATTTGAGGCTGGGTTCCATAAAGCAGTTGTTGGATTGCCAAACGAGAACCCATCCCTTTGTCTTAAATCATCAGCATTTTCTACTGTGTGTGCTTCAGGCTGAGAGAATGCTGGTCGCCCTCTGGGGTCTTGTTGCGGTGCATGCCATAACCAACAGCCAGTTTTTTAGATATTAGAAAGATATATTGTGATATATTTTACTTCAGAGGAACCCAAGAAAAAAAGCTACATACACATTTACTGGTACTTTCTGGGATAAAAACCATGTGGGAATAACTGTGCATCAAAGGACCAGTAATCCAGATTACACCCACCCTAAAGCTGACACAGCCAGAAGGTTATTACACAACTCATCAGCCTCTTGTGCAGGGGCTGTACATGGTAGCCTGATTTCTAATTCTCAGAAAGGAGATGTAACTCCCAAGGCATTATTCCTTTGCCACACAGGGTATTCCAGGGTGTGCCTGGGAAAACTGATAAAAAAAAGGCATGGTTTTGGACTGAGTCATGTACCCACAGACATTCCTGTGGATGTGGGACAGCTTTTGGAGCTGCAGAACCATCCTTGTATTTTATTAATAATAACTCTGTCTCTGGTGGTCATCGGTAGCAGTTAGTTATTCCTGTATTTGAACTTGAATGATGACTCCTGTACAGAGAAGAGGGAGGCTGGGGAGCTGGAACTAATAATCAAGTTCCCTTTCAGCCCAAGTCATTCTCTGATTCCATGAAGCTGTAACCATTTTCTCTGCATACAGTGCTCCTGCATGACTGAAGAGAGACATCATTTACCCTGCAGTGCATAAAGAGTGGGCTAGTGCATGAAACGTACTGGTTAGATAAAACTTTCACTCAAGTCTGATATCTTTTCTTCATATGCAAACAAAAATAACAACTCAGGGATTCAGTTTCTATTTTGTTTATCCACAGCACAAAGAAAACAAAAATGCATCTGTTGCTCGTCTTTCTCACTCATTTCTTGCCATCTCAATCTTGAGACGAACGGCTTATGCTTGTCCCTTGAACAATAACACTGCTCAAATACATAGACTGGGATCTCCTTCTGACAAGTTTTAATTATGGGATGAGTCAAGCTGGCATTTACCTAGAGAGTTCACACATACAAAGACTCTAGTGTCAGACTCTGTCTATGCTGCATTCTAAAACCAGTAGGCTGAATTTCACAAATGTACTGAAGAAAAGGTGTGGCATTTGCTGAGAGCCTGGAAATTCAAGCACCATAAAACCTTCCCAGCAAGGCATGTAACAAGAGGTTATCAGGTTCCCTTGCAAGGAAGGGAAGAGAAGGCTTCATCCAACTGGCACGTCAGGAGCAATCCCTTGGGTTCATGCATAACAGTTGGAGAGAAGAGAGGAGGTGGAAGGGAATGAAGAACCGAGTACATTTCACAAACTGGAAGGAGTAGAGAGCCATGCTGTTTCTCAAAAAGAGAGTCTGAAGTGGACAGAGATCTCCCTGGAGATCTCAACAGAATTCAGGTACCAGATTATGAGCATGGCTCTAAAACCGGGTCGATGGCTAAGCTTGAGCACATTTTAGGTATGTGGGTGTCAATTCTATCATAGCCATAGGATGAGCAAAGGACTGGCTGAATGAATATGGTATTGAATGCCTACTCTTGAGGGCAGAATTCATCTCTGTTTGTTAATGGAAGAGTTTGCATGCTACAAAAATATGAAAACCAAAATTATTCCTTAAATCCTGTATCTCTATTCTTTAGAGGCTGCCACCATGCTACAATATAGACATCAAACAGCAAAACCCCTGGTCAGCCCCAGAGCTGGGGTCAAAATAAACCTACAGAAGGGTACAGGTCTACCTACAGTATATCTGAAACTTGAGAAGAGGGGACAAGGGACATGTTGGCTTTGTGGTCTTGATGAAAAGAACCATATATCTGACTTTGCAGCCTCAAATGTCTTACATCCACAATAAGGTGCTTGACCTTATGATTATTTGTAAGCCTAAAATTTTGGTTCAGTGGGATAAATAATCCTCCAATGTAGAATTCACCCATTTACTGCTGATCTAGGGCACAAGCAATTGAGTTTATACCTTCTGCTCACATCTAACATACTGGCTGCAAATATAACCCAAATTAACCACACTTAAATTGTACTTGCAAAGGCAACAAAATTTATTCTGGGCTTGACTTGACGTCATGAAATGTAATAGATTTTTTGCAATGCCTTGATATTATGTAACTGACACACAGTAAAGCACACGCAAAAAAAGCAAATATCAAGCTCATGGTGCTCTGCAATATGACATTCATACCCAGCCTGACTTCAGCATGGTGTGCTAGGATGGGGCTGCAGAGCAGGAATTATTCCTGGGAGGGTAAGAAGCACCTTTAAAACCCCTCACTGAAATGAGAATGGATTCGTATTTCTTTCCTCCTGTTCAGCAGAAACAGAAAGAAATCAGTAAGTAAGAAGTTCTGAGACTGCAAGGTTATAAAAAGTAAGAGCTGTAACTTTCCAGTAGAAGTGAGGATCTGGTAACATTTATGTACTTTGAGTTTGCAGGACATGACATAACACGATATGCATATTGCTTGCTGCAAAGCAAAGAGAAGGTGGTGATTTATTATTGGGAATTAGGCTACTTTTGTTTCCTCCTGACTTCTCCATTTGCTTTATTCTTTTTGAAAAACTTGGTGCAAGAATTCAGAAATCAGGAGAAGAGCACTGGTGTAATCATGAAATATACATTTCAGAAAACAATAAAAGAAAATGTATTTTAAAAATCAGGGGAATACTTGATAACTTACATATTTATAATTGAAAGCTGTTCAGGAAAGAATTACATTTTGTTCAGTCAAAATTGTTCTAATCCCAAGACAAAAATCTTCCTGGATTTCAGGAACTAATAAATCCATCAACCAAAGGATAAAAACACCTGGAATTGCCAATAGGATATAAATTATATACTGAAAATAAATATTTGTTAAGTGGAGAAAGGTAAAACTGGTATTGCAATCCGAAGTATCTTTTTTTTTTCTGTTTCTTTTTTGTTTCTTATTTTAAACTAAAGCCTCTTTAAGAGGCCCAGTGGCCTCCTTTACCATGGATTTCTGAGCTTTAATTGGTTTGTGTAATATCTTAACAATCCTTTAATGAAATTTTGATGGATCCAAAAAAAAAAAATTATCCCCACAGCTTGGCTGAACTTTAATCCATGAACTAAAACCAATCTGATTTTGCAGCAGAAGTATCTGAAAGTGGATACAGTGCAGTTTTTTCATTGACATCACATTTGCTGCTGGAGCTTATCCAGCCTCACTGGAGGTTTACATGCAAACCTGACTCACTGTGGGTCTCCCATTCACATCTGATCTGCTTCCAGATCTGATGTCAATGGAAGCACTGTATACTCCATGCTGATGCTATTCAGCTTGGCCTCCCTCCAGAAACTTAATATCTTTCTTCAGTTGCATCAGTGCCTCTGAGCAAAAAGAGAATGACATCCGTATGTTTTAAGATTAAAGCCGAGTCAACATTTCCAGTGAAAAAATGTAGGCTCTTGTAGACCTACAGTAATACAGTGATGGGGTAAATTTCTTGAAATAAGAGTTTCAGTCTCAAAGGTGCTGAGGGCATTGTGTGTGTTATATTTTCTTGAAAGCAGAAAGATACATCAAGACTGCCATGGTTTTCTCTTGGCAGCTAAATTTTGAACCATATAATTTACTGTATATTTTTAAATCAAAGAGGATGATTTGACAAGAAATATGCCAATAAATTCTCATTTAAAGAAGGTGAAAGAGGAGCTAACTCAGAAAGCTGAGGAAGAGAACTCAGCCTATTTCTACATGTGAGGAGGGCTCAAAGATGCTTTCTGAGGAGAAATCCATATTATTGCAGCTGCATTATGCAAGAATGCAAACAGATCCCAAACAATTCGAGTCACTTGCATGCACAGTGAGACCAGCCTGGCATTTTAAAGTAATTTTTTTAAGGATTCTTCAAACTAGCTTTATTTTTCCAAAAGCATAATGTCCTCCAAATATATTTTGTAATACATTGTGATGGAGATGAAAGGCTAAAAAGAATTCAGTACAGTAACTCTAAGGATGTATTTTTAAAGAAAACAAAACTATTTAGCATTTTTTCAGTACCAGTGAACTAGGAAATTGTCCTTGCCAGCTACCTTTATTTGTTAAAAGGCAATCTCTGAATCTGTTTTCTCTGTATTAGCAGGTAAAGTGAACTAAATTCTTAGATTTCTATGAGGTTGATGACACCAGCTCTTGTTTGCTATGGAAACTCAGCAGACAGGTCTAAGCACCACCAAGCTAGATAAGCATGACCCTGACTTTAGCTCATCCATGTCTCCTGACCAAAAATCTGATCATGGTTGTTTGACCTGCTTGTTAGTTTCCCCGAGTCTTTACTCACAAAACCACCTCCAAAGGGCATTTGAGGGCATTTGTATCATACCAAACTGCTTTGGAATGAATAATACAGAACAAAACACGCAGCATTCTGTGAGGGTGATCACTTTAGAAATAGCTAGGGCAATTCAGGGCAGGTACCCATATGTTTATTCACCTATGTTCCTGGTGAAAAAAATGGGTTGAGGAACTGAGGGAGATGAAGAGTGTGCTGGTAATTTCTTCTTTTTGGTGGGCAGGGGAAGAGCCATGGTGTGCTGAGCTGAGAAAACAGCAATGCCATGATGTGCCCCTGCCTTCTGGTCTGTCTTCAGGCATGTTCAAGTGCATTTAGCAGATATTTTTCATAGCTTTCTGAAGCATTTTTTTTTCACTGCTGTGTAGAACTAAAGCCACACATGAGAGATTTTTTTTTTTTTAATGAAATCTAAACATAAAACGAAAATTTCACAAATCTGTTGGTCTGGCTGGTTCCCAGTCATGTGTATCTGAATTACATTACCACAATATTCCAGACATTAAATTAAAGACAGTAGGAACAAGTATAGTTGACATCTGTGCAAAATTTAAAACTAAGGAACTTCCAGTGGTTTCTTTAATCCCAGTCAAATTATGGCTTTTACCACATTCTATCTTCCATGATGCCAATTTTTTTTTTTCTTCTCTCTCTCTCAAATAGACTCACAAGATCACAACCATGCAGCTGCAAGGCGTCCTATGCTGTTCCTGTGTGGGCTGGCCATGCCAGCAGTCGCACCAGGGAGAGGAAGCTGGCACATCCCTGAGGGGCTGCTGCCCTGGCTTCCTTGCATTTTGGTGCCAACAGGAACATGCAGCACCTGGAAGAGGTGATCTCTGCTGAGCTGGAAATAGCTTTCATACCTTGTTTATTCTTATATTGGAAAGAAATTAGTAAGAGTTAAACTCCTTGTTGGGAGGAGTGTCCAGCACTGCAGCATGGCATCCAGGGAGACTGTGAAGTCCTTGGGGATTTTCAAGTCTTGCCTTGGCATAGGTTTGGCTGACCTGAGCTAGAGTCACAGGAGCTTGGATACAGGTGAGCACAGGAGCTCACCTTCAAGATTCCCCTCCAGTAAATGTTTTTAATACCCACTGGTCCATCCCTGGGGAAATGAGCAAAGACCATTGATAGCAGGACAGCACTAATTGCTTAACTGTAGCTATGACTTCTGACAATCCCCCCACGGTGAGGTGGGGAGGAGGGGGGGTTATGTTTCCACCTCTTTTTAGCCTCAAAGATGGTAGTGGCTTATAATAAACATGTCTAGGAGCAGTCAAAAATGTGGTTAAAGTGAATGAGTAACCTTTTGTTCAGGGTAACTAAACTCCCCAATGAGTGGTGGTAGTGGAGAAAGCCACAACTGAAGGCAAAGGCTGCTGTGGTCTGATCATCCAGGAGCTAAATCACATGAAGGCACATGAGGGGAGAGAGAGAGAGAGAGAAACATTTCTTTTTTTTTGGCTGGGGCTGGCAACTTCTGCCCTAAATCAGTGGTGCAGGCAGAGGCTGCCTGCTCTGGTGCTGCAGGCTCCCCTCTGCTGCTGCCCTCAGTGCCACCACTGTCCCTAGGGCTCCTCTCTGCAGCGTGTCCATGACACACTGGTACACATGGGAGCCAAGCAGGATGTCTGGCGATCCCCTGTATCCCCTTGTTTTCCTCCGTGTTTGTTCAGCTGTGAGTATATTTGGAAACTCATTGGTGGCGAATGGGCTGCTTTGATTTTGCAGAAGGAAGAATGTGGTGAAGACACTGTGTTTTCCACATTATCTGATTGATACCAGTCTTCTTTCCTCTTAATTGAAACAATCCGCTATGGCTTTGAGATTGCCCTAACCACACAGGCCAGAAAAAAAAAAAAGGAATAATTTTCTATTTTGTCATTGTATGTCTAAACATGAACAATATTTTCTATGAAGCTGGTCAGGCAAAAGTAAATAAAATATTGCGTATTGCCTTAAAAGAAACAATTCCCCTACCTTTGATACTTCCATCAAGAATTATTTTGGTGTGGAAAAACTGTAATTTTGCATGGTCTTTTTCCAAGAGGGAGAGGAATAAAATAACTTGAGCAAACATTGATGTTTTCTACCAGAATGAAAGGAATATTTTTCATAGAAACACAGGATCTTCTCATGCTTCTGGGTAGTTTTGTTTCTTCTGCATTTATTATCCCTCAGAGGTGAAAATTGCAATTTGAACTCAGCTTCTCAGGTTGCGATGTAGGGTGTTTGGATATGGTTCATGGACAGGGAGGTGACACTCATGGAGGCCAAGCAGACAATGAGGACACTGGCATGTTGAAGTGCCAGCCTTGATTCTTCCCCACCTTCCCAAACCACACATTTGTAAGTGAAACTGGGATTCAGAGCAATACTGGTGCTCTGGCAACAATCACATGTGCTTTGCATCTTGTTTATTGGGAAGAATGTGTCCACCAATCTTCCTGCTCTCAGCTTAGGAAGGAAACCACAAGACATCCCCACTCCTGGACTGCCAGCAAAAGTTGGGAATTAAAGATAAAATAAAGGCTCCACCATGTCTATTATTTGCTTGTTAGGGGCTGACAGCCCACCCTTGACACCACAAGGTAGAAATGTAAATTAGGACCATCCCCTGAAACATTTTCACATTGTGATCCAGACCTTAACTTCTGTGTCCACACAGACCAAGTGAGTTTTAACAGAGTGTGTAGGAAATGTCCTGTGAGTAAATCTGTGCATATTGCTCTTTCCAAGGGATCACAGTGGATTTAACGATATATGATGGCTTATTTCCTTGTTCTTTTCCATTTGTTTGATATTCAGTTATGATTTTTAAACAGCTACAAGAAACAAGATTCAAATAAATAGTCCAACTGTTCTTTAACATCAACCAGATATCTGATATCTTCTTGGCAATCTGGGATCCAGAAATCAATGAATAAATTGTCGTCATTCAGTGAATAAAATAGTCATCTGAATAAGCACAACACAGATGTGCCCTTTCACTTCAGTAACATGTACTGTAGGCAGAATACCTTAAACATGATGCAATTTTTACGTTTCATAATTCATGCTTTTTTTGTGAAACAGCATGTGTTTCCAGTTGTAATTGTTTGAAGGTACTGCTACAAATGATGGCTATTATTGTCTGTTGATGTTGGCTAGTCTTCCTAGAAACCTTTTTTCTCCCTGCTAGTAGAAGAGATCACTTTAACACAAATTAGCTCAATAAAAATATTTATTAAAACAACAGTCAACAATCTGCTCCTCCTAGCATGCATCCTGTACGGTATTAGAGTGAAAGCACATATTATCATGTTGCTAAAAAGAAAAGTACTGAAATAAAAAGATTTAAAAAAGAATAACAGTAGACAATCTGCTCAATCAGGCAGCCTAATTACTTAGGTGTGTAATTATAGAAATGACACAATGTTTATGCAAGTGTCTTCAGAATAACAATAAAGTGCAATGTGTTTTCTACCAAGGAAGCTTTACTTGAATAAATATGTGATTAGCCCAGCAGGGCTACTCACATGACAACAGAAGGGTAAACAGGGAGAGGCATTCCCTCATGCACAGTCAAAAGGGCATAAAGGCAAGGCTATGGAATATGGGGTTTTATCCATGTCTGAAAGGTTAGGGCTTGGCCTCATTATTCTTTAGCTGTGTTTCAGGCATTTGTGCAGAAGAGGTGGGCAGAGTAAACAGCTTAAAACTGTGACACTCAAGGCCCTCCACTGTGTCAGATAATGAGAAGCTGAAAAGGTGGGAGGATGCCTGTTTGCATTTGCATTGAACATTGCATTGAACATGTGTGTCTTGATTTGTCACTGTCTCTGTTCCACTTTTTTTATCTCATTTGCTCCTGGTCCAAGAAAGAATCCTAACCTCTGTGTCTTACTTCTAGATACCTCTGCTAATCACTCAAGCTACAGAGCAAATTCATCCTCTTTGCATTGAATTCTGACTCTTTACAGCCCTCTTTCATCTCTAATCTTCCCACTGCGACAGGAAAATGTGCCCTGCAGCAGTGCCTTATGATGTCAGAATGAGAGGCTTCTGGCTGGTTGAGCAAAAGAGTATTTAAAAGGCAAATTTAAATGTACAGGTTCTTACCACATAGTCATCACTGACCTCAAAAATGAAGGGAAAGGCCTCTCTGTAACTTGACCTGCAGTTTGCCCTCTGCAGCCTCTAAAATACTACAGAGTAGAAAATACTGCTGATTTGAGGGATGGCCTTCTGCATCACTTCTGTGCAAGGGTTCATGGTGGCAGGGTGGCTGTCCCTGGGGTGTTGGGTCCTCACTGTTTGCAACCAGTCTGTTTTCTGTGGCATTTCAGCAGATATGAAGCTGGCAAACTGCTTTAATCTGATAGTCAGTTTGTCATGGTATTTGGGACACGTTAGTAGCTGGATCTCAGTCCAGTTATTTCCCTAAAGTGCAATGGCCATGACTCTACTCACTGGCAGACATTACCTCACACCCTTATCTAGAGGTGGCCCAGGGTGACCTCCTGGCAGTGATGGTAAAAATGAATCAGGTTGCCTCAAGAGCGTAAAAAGATTTTGGCCACTTTTTCCACAGGTGGAAGTGGAAGATGGGATCTAGGGTCAGCAATCTGGGGTGAAATCTCTGAAGACTTGGGTTCAATGCTTCTTCTGTAATGGTATGATAAGACAAAAATGCAGCAACTGCTGCTGTAGCTTATGTGGCCTGTGAGTCCCTTCCAGGTACTTCTCAGGCCTGTCCCACACTGTTCTGCAAATCACAACTCTTCTGACATTTTCCAGGCAGGATTTTGGTTTTCCTTTTTCAAAACATTATTTATATTATTATATGGTAGGAGATATGCAGGAAAAATTTTGGCTCTGGCTTAAAGAATTTCCTGGTTGTGATAGGGTCCTTAACCCTTAAGGAGACTGAAATTACTCCCACTTTTTGCAGCATTCCTCATGATTCCCTAAACTTTCCAAAGGGGATCCTGGAAACATCAGCTCTGCATTTGCTTTAAGTTATGCAAGGAATTTAACACACAAGTAATCCAGACTTGAACACAGATGCCAAAAATTACTAGAAATATTTAGGAAATCCATGTGGATTTGGGTCACTAGGCCCCTTGGTATGAACAGCCAAATGCTCTGTGCCCCCTGCTCACTGAGCCTAGGAGGGAAAGGGGGCCAGAAACAGCTACAGACCAGAGAAGAGCTAAAATACAACACCTGTAAGCGCAAATCCATGTTCTGAAGGATGACCTCAGAGGTAAGGCTGAGCACTTCAATAGCTAGTAATGAATCAAAGCACTCCTGCACAAGGACAGGACTAGATGTGCAAAAGTTAACAGGATCCAGCAGATCAGCTGCTCATTTGGCACTCAAAGACATTCCCTCTACCAGAAAAGGTGTCCCAAAACACCAGAATATACACCACACTTTTGGATCCTTGGGGTCATGATGGTGCATGTCACATCTTGATTGTTCAATCCCTGGGGCACTTGCAGTGGAGCTGTGCTTTTTTTCCTAAATCAGGTTTGACACAGGGTGCCAGTCCCCAAGCTTTGACCAAAGTCTGAAGTTTTTCAAACTCAGCTGTGTTTGCATTCAGGAGTTGGAGAAGAGCATTAGACAGTCTGCATGAGAGTGTTAATCACATGGGGGTAACCCTTGCAGTGTTGGAACATCCAGCCACTGCCAGTGCTTAGGTCATCTCTGAGCCTCTGAATCCTTGACCTGCATCCAACAAAGCCGTGAGTCCTCCCACAATGGGAAAGTTAAATCACTTTTGGGGCACTTAAGGAGACTGTGTAAAAATATTGGAGGTCTGTCAGCACTTGCATGACTTAGCCTAAATCCTCTCAGCAGAGCAAATGTTCACAGTCTGAGGGGAAATCTTGCCTGTAGCTGTGCGCAAACCAACTAACTCAGTCTGAAAGGACCAAATTAACCTTGGATAAGAGCTTTTTGTGCATGGATGGTTAGTGGATTAAAAGAGATGTCTAAGCCTAAGCTAAGCAAGGGGAAGGAGAAGCCCTGGCCATGCACTTGTTCAGCCCGGCTCTGCTTCTCTCACGGGGAATTTCTTGTCTGCAAGAAGGACACCAAGGTGCTGGAGTGTGTCCAGGAGCTGTTGAAGGGTCTGGAGCACAAGTCTGATGAGAGGTAGCTGAGGGAGCTGGGGGTGTTCAGTTTGGAGAAAAGGAGGCTCAGGGAAGACCTTATCACTCTCTACAACTCCCTGAAAGGAGGCTGTAGCCATGTCAGGGTCAGTCTCTTCTCCCAGGTACCAAATGATTGGATGAGAAGACATGACCCCAAGTTGCGGTGAGGAAGATATAGATTGGATATCAGGAAAGATGTTTCTGTTGGAAGGGTTGTCAAACACTGGAACAGACTGCTCAGTAATGTACTAGAGTCATAAAGCCTGGAAGTGTTTAAAAGACATGTAGATGTGGCACCTGGGGACATGATTCTGTTGTGGATTTGGCAGTGCTGGGTTAACAGCTTGACTTGATGATCTGAGGAGTCATCTCTAACCCAAGTGATTCTATGATTCTTCTATTCCTTAGTGCTGTGTGACTGCAACCAGCCTGTGTTTCTCAGCCTCCACTTCTTGCACTCCTTCCAGGGCTACCAGCAAAGCTCAACAGGAAAACTGGGCCCACAGTTTAAAATTAATTTACTGAGAGCTGGTAACTTCTTCTGGGTTTTTTTTTCAGACCCACCCACTCACACTTGACTGGAGAAGAAGGGATCTGCCACTCCCCAGCACATGACCACCTTAGCTGCAGCCCACCAGGCAATCACCAGCAGGGGTCAAGTTAAGGGTCCATTTTGGACATCAGCATCTTCTTTCCGTGAGCAGAGATATGTTCCAACTATACCCCATTCACTGTGGGGAGAATAAAAGATGACTTACGGCAGCTGGTGGCATTTGCAGGACATAGAGGGACTGCTGCATATTGGCTCCATGCTGACACAGGATTAGTGATTGTCTGGCAGATTGGGATAAGGCTATTCCTTGTCAAGATGCTTCCAGGTTACTGAGAATATAAAATCAAAGGCTGTCTGGAAGTCCTGCTCAGCACTGCTGGGGTCTTGGAAAAAGACATGCACAGAAAAAAAAAGAACAGCCAGCATGAATATTCAGAGCAGGAATTACAGTCAGGACAGCTAAACCAGTAGGTCTTTAAGATTCAAAATAAGCTTGAAGCTGCCTTAAACCTTAAACCTTCAGAACTCCTTTTGTGTACCTATAGAAAAGAGTGGCTGACTTGCTGTTGTACCGTGCACTCTCCTGTGGTGCCAGAATGGTCTTCTAGCAGTCAAAGTCATACAGGAACAGTCTCAGATGTCTTTCAAGCTGAAATTTGGGTCCAGCCTGCTGTGTAATGAGCAAAGATCAGGGAATCACAAAGGTGCCTGTGACCATTTTTTGATTCTCTGAATTTGACTGGAGACTAAATGGATTAGACCAGAATCTCCAGTCTGCCCTCATTATTACACTATAAATATTTTGCTGTGACTTGGCAGATGCCAAGTTTGACATAATATTCACTCTTGCATATTTAGGCTTTAAGTTAGCCTTATAAGCAAATCTGTTATTTGTCCTACTAAGGAGGTGAAGTAATGTAAAGACATTTACAGAAATTACATTTTGATATATATCAAGCAGCAAAATGGAATTAATATAAAAATACATATATTTATGTTCTTTAACCAGCAGCAGGAGTTAATAATAACTGAAGTTTGGAGTTAATTATAACTGAAGCTTGGCCTATTCATTTTTATGTTTAGGACAAACCCTCTGAGGTTTCTGTGACCAGGGTTTTATAGCCAGAGACAAGAAATTTCATCACTCCTGGAAACATACATATTCCTGTCATTTAGAGACAGAAAATAGTCATTTTGGTGGAACATGCACAGATATACCTAAAAGGAAGGTTTAGTTTAGTCATGGAAGATCTCTCTCCTAACTCCTATATGTTACAGACAGTAGCTATCACTGGGAAAACTTAAATATTCAGGAAGAGAGAGAAAATATTAAATAAAAGGTTATAATGCTTCCATTCTCAAACCTGTCCAGATGCACAACTACCACCAAGCAGAACCACCAAATGGGAGGCCTAATTCCTAAGAGATGCAATTTCATTAGCTTGTCTTGAAGCTGACTTGGAAACAGTTTCCCCCCACTACAGAATTTAAGATTCTCCTTCCCATTCCTTTCACTGGAATGGAACCCAAAATTTACAAAGACTTTTTGTGGAGCATGAAGGTCATTCCTGGCAAGTAGGTCTGTGGAAGATCTCAGTGAAGTGGCTGTGCTGTCCTTTTCTGCTTCTCAGGTGGGAGAGGCTTCTGTGTTTGCGCTCCATTTTCCCTTTGGCAAACAGTAAACACTGGACAAGAGGGATTTTACAGGTTAAAGTTCAGTGGAAAATAACTCTTGCAAAGCATTTTGATTCTGATGGAAAAGCATTTTCTTTTGCTACAGAAAAGGAAAACACGACCCCCACCCTGTAATAGCTCTGTTTTGTATGCAAGCAAACACAATTCCCCCAACAATAGCTCTCTTTTGCATGCAAGCATAGACACATTTCCCTTTGTTTTTTTGTTGGTTTTTTTTTGGCTTTTTTTGTGGAGTACTTTGAATAGAAAAGTGGTGTTTAATGCTAAGTATTAGTGCAGATCCCTCACAAATGTTTGTCACTGGAAAGCTTGCACAGGAGGGAGGGACATAGGTGGGTGGGCAAGTAGGTGGGTAGACAAACAGCTACCTAAAGGCAAGGACAGAAGAGGTCACTGTGAAAAACTTTTGTTTGAACTGCCCTGACCATTATTTCCTGGGGATGTAGCCAGAAGACCTTGTGTCCAGGTAGCTGTAGTCTAACAAGGTTTGATGACAGAGAAGCAAACAAAACATCATTCATAAAACATGTCCACAGTACCTGCACTACATCAAGTGGGTCAGCTGGCAGTGTAGAGAGAGCCGGCTGACAAGACCCAGAAAGTCAGAGCAGCTGCGCACTAACCCCTGTTGCTATTTATTATTTATTCAATTCATTCATTTTGAGATGGGACATGCAGAACAACACAAATTTGCCTTGCCTTCTAGAGTCTCCTTGAGCAGACCAAGTGGATGCCTGTCAGTGGGCTTGCCTCACAGGAGAGCAGTTACCATCATCAAAAAGGGGGGTGTCAGGATGGATTTACAGCATTTTCTAAACTGAGAGCTGTCTGAAACGTGGGCTCACATGAGAGAACACAAAGCCCTGGGTCCTACAGAGCAGGAAGCCTGTTGGAATGGTCCTGATCTCGCTTGCCTACAGCCATCCCTGAGGGCATGTACCCTGAAGCCAGCCTTGTTATCTGGAATGCTGCCAGGAGGCAAACTTAAACACCCATCAGGAAAACCTGCATCTGCAGCATGGCTTTCTCTGCTTATTCATTGGCTGTGGTGAGATTGCTCACTCAATAAAGGCAGTTTCTGGTCATGCTGGAGAGAAATAACAAGGGAAGGGGAAGGGGAAGGGGAAGGGGAAGGGGAAGGAGAAGGGGAAGGGGAAGGGGAAGGGAAGGAAATAGGAAAGGAAATAGGAAAGGAGATAGGATAAGATAGGTAAGGCAAGGCAAGGCAAGGCAAGGAAACTGACACTAATCTTTGTAGGAAATCCTGATTTTATTTTTTTTCTGTTTGTCCTGCAAGTGGCATCATAATAGCCTTCTCTGGAGAAGAAGGACATAGCTGCAGTTAGCTTGGGAATAAATGTGCTCCAGAGATACAACAGCCTAGGCTCTGCACTAACCACAGCAACATGACTCCTGTTTTGGAGCTGTTTCACATCTGTCCAAAGAGAGGCACAGGCATCTGGAGTTCACATCTGAGTGGAAAACAGCATGTACACATACCCATATGTATGCTGGAGAACCTTTGAAGCAGAGACAAAGCCTCTGAGAAATAAAAGGGAACACATCTCATGCTAGCATCAGCTAGAAGAGTTTGATGCAATCTTTACCTAGCAATGAGGCTGAGGATTTAGGTCTGTCACATTGCTCAGGAATGGGAGATTGATGCTGGAAGATGAATATAAGTGGTTCATGCAGCGTAATTTTTTTATTTTTTTTTTTAATTGTGTTGGTCAAACGGCTTGTGTAAAGGAGGGAATAAGTGTTCTTTCCCTGAATTGGCCCTCACTGTGCATGGCTATTTCTCAAGATAGTCTTGAGCTAGATTCACAGGTCTTAGATGGAGTAAATTTTAATCTGTTCAACACTTTTTTCCAAATTATCTTAGATATCAATGCTAGACTAGCCCCTGCATGGCTGAGGGACAGTGACACATGGAGCCAGAGAAAGCTTCCTGAGAGTTTGTATCCTAACCAGCCGTGCAAGTTATGTCTTTACAACTGCAAATTGTGACAAAATCCAACACAGCTGGGTATTGATGACACAGTGGCAATTTCTCTACAAGCTGAGTGACCTAACAGTCACACTTCAGCCTCAGCCAGAAGTTCTTTGAAGTTTGTTGCCTGAGATTTAGTTTCTTCTCTTTGTGCTTAAGTCTACATGTCTCTGTTTTTGTAGATGAACATTGAAGCAGAACCCATACACTTTGAAGGAGATCCTGCAAGTATTTCAGCCATGGATTACTACCACACTGTCACTGGGCTTCATTTTTTGTGTAGCTTCAGCTCTGTTGTTATCCCTTATGAAATAAGTGGTGTTACAGAGCAATGTCTTTTCATTTTTGACTGCTCCTAAGTAAAGTCTGGTTTTACTTCTCAGCATAATGCAGACCCTACACCTAGTTTGCTTATGATTTATATTCTGTTGAAAGTTATGAGCCTTCATGAAGTCTACTGGCTAATAATTAATTAAGCTCATATTAAGTCATTAATCTATTGTTCTGCATGATCTTTTCAGAAGACATTTAAGATTTCTGATGCAATGTTTATTCTCAGCCCTTTTGATGCAAGTCTTGTCTATAAATGCATGTCTTTATTTTCCATTTGCATTGCTTACAAATGGTTATCTGTACAAGCCTAATGGTTTACAGTAACGCTTCAAAAATAGGTACTTGAGGTGAACCCATTTATGATAATTTTTTATAAAAGTCTAGCATTTCACCCAAGCACCTTATGAACAGAAAGCCAAGTGCTCTAAATGCATCAGCGTTATGATAGCCTAAACCCATTTGCTGTGGTATTGAGGACTGACACACAAATGACCCTGGGCCTCAGTATACGGAAATTACTTGTAATTACTCTATATTTTCCAACCCTCAACATGTTCATCTCACAACTCTTTGGTAGACACTCCTTTGAGCTGGCTCTAACATTGTCAGGGGAAATTCTGAGATCTCTGCTGGAGCTCTCCAATTTGCAGCTGCGTAAGTGACCCATTTTTGTTTAGGGCAATGTGTCTTTGGTTATTAAACCATCATTCTTTATAAGCCTCTTGCAGGGGTATAAATGGATGTATTTTTTTACTCTATGTGACATTTTTAAATGGACAGGGACTCTTTGCCCACTGTTTTTTTAATGTCCATTTCATGAACAATGAAGGTATTTGGCCTGGAATTTCAATTTGATTTGAAATCAGAATTTCTCTCAAGCTTTAGATTTCCAAGTTCAAGTTTTGTTTAAGTCTAGCTGATATAAAAACAGAAACATCTTTAATCATTACCAAAGTGTTGGATGTAATTTAATAGTGAGAAAGGTTGTTTGGTTTCCTCATAATTTCATTATTACATACAAACTGCATACCAAATTCACTACCTTTCATCTAAAGTAAATTACATTGAAAACCTGTAGGAAAGAAGATCTTGAAACAATATCCTACCACAATTTCTGTGGCTCCATCCAATCTTGGTGCTGTCTCTCATTGCTATACCTTTAAAGTAACAACGTTGTGAAGTAAAATAACACCAAACTTCTAGGTCTCTCTGATAGGCAGGAGTCCTCTGAATTTATGCTGCATATTCCATTAAAGTTCATTTTTTTGTGTGTCTGTTTATTAACACTAGTGAGTCAATATAGCTGTGGAAATGGGAATATTTCTCTATTTCATTCATCAGGAAATAACGCTTTTACTCTTTGAGTGCCAAGACCTTTAAGAATGGAGAGAATGCAAATCAGAAGTGAAAAGGATTTGATTCTTACTTGCCAAGGGGAGGTTCCCATCTTTTCTCACTGAAGTGTATTAGGATTTTTGCTATTGACTGGCCTGAGAAAAGGGCCAGACCTAAATTCGAGGGAGGGGAGAACATTCAGCTCTTTTGTGCTATTAGCTAAAATAAAAATGCTTCAGCTAACTAAGCTTGTGACCATTTGAAGAAGCAGCTTAGCAAGAAATATTCTCAGTTTTGCACAGGTGTAAACCCCTAGAAATTAGGGTGCCTTGTCCACCACAGTGGCAAATCTACATAGGTTAAGGAGGGGCTTCTTGTGCCCCATGGAAGCCAAATCTAAACTCATCGAGGCAACTTGACAATTTACATCTTGCTAAGAGAAGAATATTCAAACCTTTCAGGTTATCAAGATTGTGCCTGTTGCTGCCAACCTGGGGAGTGTCCTGGCAAAGAACCAAACAAACATAACCCCACCTTCCTCTTTTGCCACCAATCAATGTGAACAACCTGCTCTTGGGTACAAAGATTACATTCTGGTCTGACCACTTCAATAATGTGTTTTCCAGCAGTTTCTCTAATCAATCAGTCTGAATAGTCACATATTTATGCTGAAGCATTTCTTTTGTTACCTTCAAGACAGAACTGGGGACTTGAATGCCAGCTCAGGATGAGGTGGGCTGTGTGATAGAACAATATTCCAGATTTTTACAAGTGCTGAATATGAATGGCTACGTTCCAGCTCAGGCAAGGTAATTGCAATATTTATTTTCAATGTGCAGTTTGTAACTTTCCCCTTCAAGTCAATCTAGCCCCTCAGTCCCTTTGCTTTTTGCCTTTTCAGTGGGTAGCAGATGTAATGTGAAGGTTGTGTTTAACACGAGAATTTTGCTGTACAGGAGCACTGGGCTGAGTGTATGAAACAAAAACATGAAGTATCACTAATGAATTAGGTTATGAACAATGGAAATTAAGACATATTTCAAGGAGATTTAAAAAAAAAAATAGAAACCCTTTAAGGAAATTGCAAAGCTTATACCATACCTATACCATCCAACTCAGTGTGATATAAGGGCTCACAGAGGAAGCTACTAGCTAAACAAGCATGCACAGAGTTCCTTATTCTGACTAGTCCCAAAAAACCTCCTCAGGACTGTCTGTAGTTGTCTTCTTGAAGTTAAGAGTCCTGCCTAGCAATGTCCTAGTGTGGTGATTCACAAGTTGGGGTTAGAGCAGTCATGTTCTTCACTGATAACCAGACATCCAGTGGACATCTCCTGTGATTCTCATACTTTACATTTCAGAGCATCTGCTGGTCAGGAGGCACTGAAATGTTTGCCTCTGTACAAGCATAGCCCAAATGTACATTTATATCAGCCTGCCACTTTTAAAAGACTGTGTCTCTTCAAATTGCATATAAGTTTTTAAGACCTTAAAGTTCTAGTTGACACAGTAAGTAAACACATCAGGTGTGTCATGCAATGTAACCTGCAACTCAGCTGCTGGAAGGGGATATAAAGCTGCATGAAATCTGTATTTATCACTGCAGGAAGATTTGTGGAGTCACTGCTTTCATCTCATGGTAGTTGTTGCATTGACTTTTTAAAGAGCAGATAGTTTTCTCTGGCTTTGGTCAGAGTTTGGTCTAGTTTCTGAGAAAAAATATTAAAATTCAATGTAGTTCTGCCAGTTGGACCAGCTAAGGATGCTTCCTTCTATTTGCTCTTTCAGCTCCTGAAGGATGTTGATTCAAATTCCATTGGGATTTCGCCTTTATCTTTGCAGTCAAAAATATGTCCCTGTATTTTCTTCCACTTTTCCTGGAGCAACATAAGAGCTGTGTGCTAATGTGTGCTGCAAAAATGTGTTTCCAAAAAAGTAGATTGCAGCTATCTATTTGAATAACCTGGATTTATTTCAGTTACAGCTCCAACATCTTTAATTGTATTTTCCAGTAACGTTCTTAGGATCTTGTTTGCAAAGACATAAGCTGGTATGGCAAACTGCCTTGTAAAATCTGAAGTTTCTTGCGTATTCTTGCAAACAGCAATCCCAAGAGCTAAAAAGGTTTGAAGTGACAGCTGTGGGGCAAGAGCAGTATTGTCTCAAATCACACAGCAAGAGCAGGGAATTGTCACAGTGATCTATTAAACATGTAAGGAATCATATCTGTTTAAATCTGCTGTAAACCAGAGGCAGCTGGAACAGAGAGACACTGAATGCAATAGAGGTGTGTGAAACACCTTGTCTCCCAGTGGTTGCTGAGCACCACATGGTACCAAAACCAAAACCAGCCTAAGTAGAATGGGGATCCTCAGGATCTCTCTCAGAGGCAGAACCCTCCAGAAACATGGAAGGCAACAGAAGGAAATTCAGGAGGCACTTTTCCCTGCATTTGTGAGGAGGCAGTGCCAGTAGGAATGAAGAAATTCTGAAGGTAGCCTTGTTCCTGACAGCAGCTGGTTCTCCATAGCTTGTTGCAGTCAATAATTTCCTGTTGAGCAGAGCAGAGGCTGACTGTGAAGTTTTCGCGTAGAAATGTGAGGAACCCTGAATTCCATGTAAAAATGAAAACATATGTGTAGGATTGGCTCAGAGTAAGCAGTCATGCAATTTTGAGGACTGTTTTACAGCAGAATGGGCCCTAATGAGCCCTAGTGAGCTGGGAAGAAAATTAAGAGAAACTACTGGAAAACCCAGAGTGAAGCTGAATAAAACTCTTATAAAGTGCTGGTTATTGCACATTAGTGAGGAAGGAGGACACTTGGCACAGTCTCCAGAGTGAACTCCAAAATTTTTTGATACAGAGTTGGTTTGGTATATGAAGATGTCACCAGAACCTAAACTCCTCCAGATAAAAAGGTGTGCGGAGCTCTGCCTTGGATCAAAACGAGAGCATGTAAGCATGTGTGCATACACTGCACAGCCAATACTTAAAAAGATGGTGTCCAAAAAAACCCCAAAATCAAAAAAGGCAGTGGGTTGCAACATGTCTTTAATTGATTGTGGGCATTCTCAGAGTGTGGCCAGCACAGGAAAGAATGACAATTATGCTTCTAGCTCAGCTGAACTCCACATAGCAGCAATGAATATGAAGACTGTCAACCTGAAAATAAATATGACAGCTATTATTTCAATTTCAACACTGACATAAAAACCACTGTTCCCAGAAACTATAATAAAAGAGCTTCAAGAAAAACCTCAAAATAGAAGATAAATTGATGAAGAGAGCTATTTACACATCAGCCAGAGAAGCATTTTTCTGTAGCAGTGCTGTGTGCACAATCCTGCTGCACTTGGAGACTGCCACACCAGAAGGATGTTTGTGGTACAATACGACGCTGTCACAACAAATGACTTACTGCTTCTTGATGTTAGCTTTCATGTACCAGAGGAGACAAACAAGTTCAGGTGTCAGCAGCATCACAGACTAACTGGACATTGTTGTTAAGGTAGGGTTGCAGACAGGCTTGGATGCTCCTGGAATCCCATGTTATGTGAATCCTTCTCACTTGTCATTCACAGGGAGCTCTAGGGAGTACCTCCATGGCATCAGTCTGTTCAGAGATCTGTGTTCTGCACTGCCTGGGCAGTGTTTAGTGCACAGGGGAGAGTGGAAACTAAGCAGTCTTTGCCAAGGTCCTTGCTGCCGAGTGGTGATTGAACAGCACAAGGATTAACAGTTTCTATTCTTCTACAGTTCTCCAATCAGTGTTCTGCTGTAGCCAGGGTTTTAGAAACCAGATCTCTCATGCAATTGAAGCAGAGCAGTGACTAAAGTTCCTCTTGCTGAGCTGGACTATAAAGCTAACTGGAAGAAGTCTGTTTTTCACATTAGTTTTTTTTCCAAAATTAAATGCTCCAGTGAAAATACATTGGAAATTGCATGTCTTTATCAACACCTGGTAGAAGACCAGCTTTCTTTTTTCAGTTATAAGTTTTTGTTTTCCACTATTTTGAGAAAGATAAAAGTTCTTTTTGGCTATGAAAGAAATTGCAAGAGAAATCATTAGCAGATATTTTCACCCAGCTCAAATGCCATTCTTCAAGAAACTCTACCTCTTTTCAGCTTTCATCTGATGGCACTGTTAAACTAGTTAATTTTTAAAAGTTTGTAGCTGTGGTCATTTGTGATAGGAATTGTTCAGAGGCATTGTATCTGTTGAGCACATCCATTTCTTCTATTAATTAGGATCAACGTACAAGTTGCATCCAGGTTTTGAATTGGTCTCCAGCAGGCTCTGAACTTTTTGAAATTGTTTACAACAACAGAAGTTCTTTGGCTTGTTCTTCCTACCTTACTTCCTTACTGGCAGTGGTGGGTTTGAAGGAAGCAGGCAGCTGAGTGGATGTTTAGTAAAAATTATGTTGAATGTAATGGAACTGATAAATTCGCTTTCGTTCTACAGAAATTTTAACTCTTCAGCAAAGCCCAGTTGATATAATGCTCTGGATGGCATAAAGGGATTTAAGAAATTGCTGGAGAGAACACGTGTGCACAGTGTAGCTTACTGTTACATCCAGTACAACCTCTCTGTTCAGAGCCACTAAACAAACAGACAAATAAATAAGAAATACCATCAATAACTTCCAGGCCTTAATTTAACATCACTATCACATCCATAAGGCATGCTGAGGTCATTGGGCTATATGCTACCTGAAGTTTATAAAACATGTATTTTGTCAGCCACTGGCTCCTGCATGGTTTGCAGATCAGCGTGAAGATGTTTTGATGAGTAAAACACAAATGACCTGTGTTGCACCTGTCTGACACAGCTTCCCTCAGGTAGCAATAAACTGATTGCAACTACACAATGAAGGGGCTGAAGTCCCATCATTGTAACAGGGCAGAGGTAGCTGTCAAATTGCTCACACTTGAAAAACCAGGTTTTTTTAAAGTCTTTTCTTCCCTTGTTTGATAATAGCCTCATTTCTTTAGTTTTCCTTGTGAAGTCCCACCTGATTTTTCTACTGAGACAAAAAGAGTGGAAGAAGTGTGAATAATATCAGTTCTTGTATATTGCTGCCAATTTTCTCTGCATAAAACATAGGTCATACATGACTCTAAAAGGCATAGATTTGGGCATAATAATTAAGTGACACAACTGAATACTAGGATAGGGTATTTAATCACATAGGAATAGTTGCATACCTCATTGACTATGAAAATGCTCCCTGTGTGCTTTTTTGGGGTGTGCCACACATTGCCAAGCATATATTATCCTGCAAATATTGATGGTGAATAATTTCAGATCAGAAGTTGCCTTCTTTTCAGAACATGATGGTTACCTTTCTGCCTTATTGGATTTGCACTTTTCTCAGTCTTTGCTTGCTAGATTGGGAACTTCTTGAACAAATACAGTTCACTTTGTTCATCTTGGTGTACCCTCAAAGAATACATTAATTGCCCAATGAGCCCAATGGACAATTAATGGTTTCTGTGGGTTTTACATCAAACTGGTTACATATGAAGCTTCTAAATGGAGCATAGCACGAAGTTTAAAGAATACAGGGAGAGGAGGGGTGTTCTGATTCATATATCCAGCTTTTTTCACTGACTGGAGTCAGGACCCTGAAGCCCAGGCCTAGCAGAGGGCTAAAGAGTGTGACCCCCCAACACTGACAGCCTGAGGGCCTGTCTACAGTGTGCCAATAGAATGAATGAAAGAGTGAAACCTCGGGACTTGGATTTGAGGGAGGTATGATGGCAAGAGCAGGATGCTCAGAGGAGCTGCCTGAGGTACCTTGGGCACATTTAAGTGAAAACTCCAGTATGGACATTCACAGCATTGGGGAACAGCTGAGTAAGAGTGTTTAGGACCCTGATTTTCAGTCATTCTTGAAATGAATGGAGTCATACCTTAGTCTTGGTTACTCACTTTTGCCATCTGTTGAAGTAGAATAATAACTCCTTTATATATAGAATTATATATATATATATATATATATATATATATATATGTATGTATGAATTGTATGAAGTGACCTATGGAGCTTCAACTTGTATTAATTAATTCAAAGAAGGCAAAATATATACAAAACAGATGTTATTTCTGATGTAAAATTAATAGTGGTTGTTTAATTACAAACCAAGTAATTACAAATATGCTGCCTTTCTCTTTATCAGCCCAGTAATTCAATTGGCATGTACCTAATTCTTCTTTCTCCTTTATCAAGAACTTCTTGGTCATCACAAACAGAAAGTTTGACTATTTTTTTCTCCATTAGGTTCCATTAACATATACCATATGTATGTTTCTACATGAATTTCCATACATAAGTTATATATGTAGAGGTACATCATGCTAAGAGCAAAGAATGCAGTAAAGAATAAACAGAATAGAAAACAACAACAACAATAACAAAACCAACACCCAGCAAACTCCATTCATTCAAAGATGAATAAGTAATTTATTGTTTTTGAGTACTGAATGTCACAAAATTCTGGAATCATAGAACATCTCCATTGTTTATGGTCGAATAACTTTTCTTTTTTATCTTATTAACTGGAATAATGCAGATTGATGCTACAGAAATTTGCATATGGAAATACCTTCAGTCAAAAGTAATAGTTTAGTACAAACAGCACTAGTGAATTCATAACATTATCCTGGTGCATATTTAGACCCAGTATCTTTTCAGTTGTATAGAGAACATTACTTTTCCTTTGGTGAAAGAAGAAAATATGTGCAAATACATATATGAAAAAAAGATAAGAAAAGGAAAAATATGCAAGCTAAATGCAAAAATCCCTGCTTGGCCTTTAGTCTACTAAAATAATGTTATTTTAATATATGTTAAACAAAAAAATCCCAAACCACATTATCTTATATTTTCCTATTTCCCTAATGAGACTTGGCTTGTCCTCATCTGCTTTTCATTCTGAGCTTGAAAGCCAGAAAAACTTATCTTCAAAATCAGAATTATTTATTTTATGAGATAAATGTTGTCTTTGTGTACCGATGGAAAAACGGGCTTCCAATACACAAGGTGTGATAAATGGAACTACTGCTAAATTCTTTTCTTGGCTGCCGTCCCACCAAGTGAGTCATATTTAGTCAAGATTTTGCCTTTATTACACACTTGGGGTCAGTGTCCCAGAGATTTAGTGGTTACTAATGGTTACTCGGACAGAGAAGTGAAGGAAAAGATAAGTCAGAAAAAAGCATACGCATAAAGTATATTATTCCATGTCCTGCTGCAAGACTGCAAAGTGAAAGCTGAAGAATCTTCTTCTCATTCCCTCCCTGCCCCCCAATATCTTTTGGGGGCTGAAAAATGCCCTTTTAATGGTCTCAAAAAAGGAGAGTGATGGTAACTCCCTTTTTGAGTAATCCTAAAAAGCCCTGTGACAGTAACCCAGGAAAAAAGGCAAAGAGCTAATTTAGATCCAGCATCTGTGAAATAACAGGTTGGGGACAATATACTCTAAGTGCTCCCCTCCTCAGTGCCCCAACTGTATAATCCATGCTGTAAACAAAAGCAATGAAGGATGCAGCCAAAGAAAAGATAGATTCTAGATACAGCTAAATTCAATAATTAGTCTAATCATATAATATTAATTTTTCTGTATTTCATGTAATTGTCTCTTCCAAATGTCTGCTCATGTATCTGTCTGGGATTCAGATCATGTTGTCGTTTCATGCCACTACCATTTGATCTAATAGCCCAAAAGTTTTATTAATGCTTAAAGGACGAAGTGAATTGGCCGCTTAAACACATGCCTCCATTTCAGCAGCTCCACCAGATGACCATTTCACCCAAATGACTGTGACAGGAATTAGAGCTACTGCAGCTCCCTCATTCATCATTGCTCATTGACCTTTAAACTGCAGCCAAACTGTATTGAGCTGTGGTTAAGGTGTCCAGGGGGATTGTGAGTTGCAAGAGGAGAGAATGGAGTAGAGAGCAAGAAGGGAGAAGAGAGGGTTATTCTCTTTTTGGGTGACATTGACCCCCTTTGAAATCAATCACAAAAATACCACGACACCAAAGGTGTGTGGACCAGATTGTCACTGCGCAATTAAATGCTGCGTCTTGCCATTTGAAAAGAGTATATATTTCTCTATTTAGAACACTAAAATGAATGATCTCTGTTAATGAAAGAAAGTTATGTGGGCGTAAAATAGACTTTGGGACTGGAATCCTGTTGCCAGTTTAGCTCTCTGCTACACAGTTTTGTGGCTAATCTGGGCACACAGAAAGGGTTTCCAGCTGCTCTGTGCTTTCCCTGTGGAGGGATTTTATTGAGTGCTTGTGTATATATGTGTGGCAGCACCTCTTTCCAGCACTGCATGCTACAGTCAGGGAGGCTTATTGGTGGGTCTGGTTTGTTTTTTGATGGGTTTTTGTTTGGTTTATTTGAGGGTTTTGTTTGTGTATTTGGTTTTTTTTCTTCGTATCCCAGAGGAAACAGCTGGGGAAAAGATTTTGGTGTAGACCTGCAGGCTTCTAATGCCAGTTTTTTGGAGCTGTTTGTTATGTTTGAGTTAATTTGTCCCATGCTTAGAAAATGTGGACTCCTAAAGAATGTAGATGTGCATGAGAAACATTAAAAATAAACAAATATTTCAGCAATACCACCCAAACTGTCTTCATGTTGTTGGATAAAATAAATCAGTGTGGGTATTTTCAGTGTGATGAACCAACACTTGGGAACATATTCCTATAAGGAATCCCTTCAGCATAATCTAAGACCCACTTTGTTACTTGAAGTCAATGAAAATACATTTGCAAGTAAGAATTTCTCACACACATATGGTCTTCAGTGAGGGAACTCATACCAGCAGCCCACAGATGAGATAAAACCTCAGACAATTGTTTTAAAGGTTAAGTTTGTATCTACAAGGAAAAAGATGGAAACTTATTTATGTCTAACAATGTTAGCCTAAAAGTCCAGTTTTTAATAAGTAAAAGTTCCTGAAAGCAATTATGTAAAATCTCCATCTGTAGTATGGTTTTAATTTACTAAATACTTCTTCCCAGTTGCTCTGTTTGAGCTCAGGGCTTCAAAATTTTGCAAGAAGCAGTCATTTTTCACATGATTAACACACAAAAGGAGCAGACAGGCAAAATGGCATCCTCTGTTCCTTCAGTATTTTTAAATAATTAGTCCATTTGATTTTAATGTAAAATACATTTTTCAATTTCATTGTAAGAACATGATACATTTATGGAAAAAGCACTTAAGTACAGCTTTTTCTCAAAATCAAGCCACCTATTTCTTCCCCTTTTTCCCATTCCTTATTAGTGTATTTCTGTACCCTACACCAAAGGACAAGAATCAATCACCTGTTTCATGCTGAAAGCTACATTTTACTATATTAACCCATTTTTTTGCATCACTTACAGGGGCAAACCCTGGGTTGGAGTGAGATGATCTCCAGAGAGGTTAATAATCTGGCCTCTAAGTAGAGAGCTGCAGATCCAGTCTTGCTTTTTCAAGGCCATATAACTGAAGTTGTTTATGATAGAAATATAATTCATAGATTGCCTTTCAATTTGCTGATAATTCTACCACTACAACTGTTGCTGTCATTGTCACTGCTTTGTGTACACTGATTTTCTAAATTGTCATTTTACTTTTTTCTTTCCTTCTGTTTTTTTTTCATTCCCCCCAATTTGATTTCACTTCTTGCTATATCCCAATGGCGGGCTTCAGTTAATCATGGATAAATTTTAAACTTCTCAAATAGTTCCTGTGAATTTTGTGGCCAAAAATCCATATTTCTTAGCAGCAGAGTCTGGTTTATTTCCATGAAGTATAGGTTTTTTTTGTACACACATTGGTTCATTTGCAAACATTGGTACCATCTAACTAAAGATATTCCTAAGAGACCAAAGCTGTGTTTTTTCGTACATCATTATCATGGTTTCACTCACAGGGAGGAGCAGGATTTCATCACCCCAGATCCAGTGTCACTCTAAAATCCATGCCTGCAGTTTCAGTGAAGAGACAGAAGTATGCTGCCTGCACTGATTCTCAGTGTTTACACTGAGCATAATTGTGATTTTGAATATTGACATGAGATTCAGTGTGCAGCCTGTGGAAGAAGCTGGGAGACCAAGTCACCCAAAATCCAAGCCAGCACGTGGTGCCTAGAGAGAACGAACTCCAGGGCTGCAGCACAAGACATAGGTATGCAAGAGGATGTATTTCCTTAGCAAATGGGCTAGGTAAACATCTGTAGCCTGTCAGCTGGATAGGAGGGAGTAAAGAGCAATCTTTAAAGTTTATCCTTAGTGCAAACAGATTAAGTGCAGCTTGCTTTTATTTCTGTCATCTATATCTATGTAATCCGTACCATTGCAATTGGGCTTCTGGTTTGGATTTTGTAAATCTAAGTAATCTGCTTTGAACTTTCACCTAACTTCAGTGAAGAATTATTTCAAGGTCATCATCTAGCACCAAAATATTCTGTGGTTGTCCTTGTAGCCAGAGGTCTGAACCACCCCAACACACACCTGGCAGTTTCCTCCTTTTCTCTAAAAAATTTAGAAAATACTAAAAGGCAAGAGGAGACACACCTGCATAGGATGAAGTAGTCTGTGTTGAGAGTTAACAATATGAATATAAGAAGAAAAAAGATCTTTCTGCAACCAGAAAAACTCTGGCCTGTGGCAGTTAATGTGGCAGTTAATCTGCCTCGTTCTGCAGAGTCCTGGCAGAGTTGGGAGGCACCATCCAGAGCACATCAATAACACCTCAACACTTACTATTGATCAGAGATCAAATCACCAGCTGAGGAAGGAAAGTTTGCATACCTGCTGTTATCAGCTCAGACTGGAAATGAGTAAATATGGAGAAACAGTAAAATTATTTTTCCTTGTCTTGATTGCATTTTATAAACAAAAAGCCTTAGAAACAAAACCAGCTTAGAAAATCCTTTGTCATTATTTCCTTCCTGTTTCCCTTCCAGCCCAGCTAGTGCATTTGCAGGCAGGTGAGCTCTTTGGAATAATTCTCCCATGAAGGAAAGTATGGGTGCTATGAAATATTACTGCAGTCCAGTTATCCCTGAAATGCTGGTCTGCCTGACTAACATGGAGCTGAAATTCAGTTATTCCCTTTGACATGGAATCAGTTGGGAATTTACCAGATGAACTTCCTTGAAAAATAGCTACCACCCACTCAATCCATCACTTCAGGGAAGCTGGACTGCCTCACACTTTTTCTTTCCTATGCTTTTATCTTTTGTTCTGACTCTCAGAAAGATCAAGGGGTAAAACCCAAACCAATATTCAAAGGTATGTGATTTAGAGAACCAAACAAGTAACAGAGATGTTTTAAAATTGAATATTATACAGTAATCATGTACTCCAGAGTTTCCTCCTTTTTAATATAGAAAAATCAGATAGAACTGTTCATTAATATTTTAATTGGCATAAATGTTGAGTTCCCAACTATCCACATGGTAATTTACACTTCTACTGTAGCTGGTGGGAGGTGGTTTGTTTTTCTTTGTGCAAATACAAGGATCTCACTTCCTGAGACAGGAAAGCTGCAGACAACAGTTGCACTGCATGGGTGAAAGGCACAAAAGGAAAAAGAAAATATATATGGAATATTTTTTCTAAAATCTAGATGAAAAAGATATGTTAGTCTAATATCTCTCATGTCAGGCAGATTAAATTAGCTAATAAGCATTTTCACTGAACCACAGAATGGCTGACTTTAGAAGACATCTTTGGGATCATCTGGTCTCAACCCCCTGCACAAATGAATTAATAACTCTTAGCCTTGGCTAAGCAGACATTGGTGGAAATTTTAAAATAATTAATATATAAAAAGGAATTTTTCTGTTCAGAACCTAGCCTGAGAAGAGGGAGGGGATTCTCAGCAGATATGCAACATCTTGGTAAATTAGATAACCTATAGATTTCTCAATCTATACATGTTGTACTTTCCCACAAACTCTGGGGATATCCATGAGAGCCACCATCCCAGTGTCTTCTGCCACAAGGCACTGGAACTGCTGTGGATGAAGCATGGCTGGAAGAGAGAGGATGAAGGAAAGTCTGGTCCAGCATAAGACTTTTCCTTTTGGCCCTTGGCACAGGGGGGAGTGGGACACCCTTGGTAAAGTTCAGTGAGTGGGCAGGGCCCTGGGTCTGGAGACAGGGAAAGCCCAGACTTACAGCTAGTGTGAGCCTGGAGAGGAGATACTGGAGAAGAGGGAAGGCTGATGAAATTGTTCACCTTCCAAAGCCCAGGGCTGACCAGTCCCATGGAGTTGTTCTCATACACTTCCCAAACCAGGTGCCATCCCGTGCAATTCCCAGACCAGGTTCCCTGGTCCCTTGTGCCTGGTGTTTCAGCACCAACAGTCTTTCCCTGTGCTCTCCTCAAGAATTGTGAGGATTGCTTTTCAAAGCATGTGAGTTTTGTCACTGCATGGTTTTGCTGTTGTTTTTTGGGGTTTTTTTTCTTAAGGGAATAAAGGACATAGTAGCATGGGGTTTGCCTGGATGTCTGTCTCTTGTCTCATTCTTTTTTTTTTCTTTCTTTTGAGCCCAGTGGCAGATTTCAACCAAATGTGACAGAGGGTTAAAACTCTCCCAGATAATTAACAAATGCCATGAAAATAGAAAAATGGGTAGAGGATACAGATGCTGTAAATGCCCTTACTGTGGGAAAAGCTGCTGAGTGGTATCCCACATCATCAGGCACTAGAACAGCCATATGGGAAAAGGGCCCCTGTAAATGCCCCAAACACAGAGTTTGTTTCAGCTGGGTTTGTGTTTCATGCATGCCAGAGCCAACCACTTGTAAGACAAAGTTCCAAAGAAAGCAGGATTAATTCCTTCTGTGCACAGCTAGCTATTGGTTTTCAGATTGGAGCCCCCTCAAAATGTTCCTTGGACTCAAATGTTGACATTTTAAAGAGTGCTGTTATCTACCTGTAAGCAGGTATGATGAGGTGATTTAAGCAGGAAAAATTCCAGTGGCATTATTCTTCTCACAACCACTACCTACAGCAAGATCTGTACTTCAAACACAGAAAAATGGGCACAGCTACAACAGTACCAACCAAACTGTACCTGAAAGGAGAACTGGATGCAAAGCTGCATATGTTCAGCGTGCAGGACTCAAGAACTGAGAGTGGAGTCCAGCTGAGGAATTAGGAGAATCAGCTCATACCACGGCACACTGATGCCCTATCCATTATGGAGTGCAACAGTTCCCTCAGATGAAGGCAGGGGGAAATGGCTGAAGGTAGCACAATCAAGAGCTCTGAATATTTTAATTCCACCCCTTGGTTAAATATTCAGCTCTCATGGCATCCTGGAATGTAAATGAAAATTACACAGGGAAAAATAAGGCAGGAGAGTCCTTCTGTGACCAAACATTCCAGCTGTTCATGGATGCCTCTGAGGCACAGCTGGGGCCCAGTGTTAAATGGTTCTGGTCAGTTTTAGGAATACAGTAACTTCCAGCATCAGACAGATAATCTGATAATTTAGAAGATGCCAGGAAGATAATTTGAAAACCCCTTCCTGGGGTTCTAAAGTTTATCACCCTTGCTCCTAGATTTCTGCTATGCTGAAAACTTAGTATGGGTTTTGTGGGATTTTAGCCAGAGTCCAGAGGAGTGGAGGTTAGAAAATAGACTCCTCTTGGCTCTGTAGCCCATAATCTGGGCTAGTGGTTTAGATCTGTGGCTCAGCCCAAAGTTCAAGGGAGTGAGTAGAGTCAAACTTCCTTCTCTAGCCCAGGTGTCTTTGAAGAAACATTTTAAAATAAAAGCCTTTTCTGGATGGCCTGTGCAGAATTTATTACTAAGCAGAGACTCGGTTGTTTTCTTAGTATCAACCATGTCTTCAATATTCTGGGCTATTTCCAATACTTCTGTTAAAGGAAGAAAGAGAAAGCCTTCTCCTTTAAGTGTTTGTTTTAGCTCAGCTGGTTGTGCACTCTGAGTGGGTGATTTCAGGTTACCTGCTCTCTGTGCCATGACACGACTACATGCAAATCACTGTAGTATTTTAGCACATGTTCAGTACCAACAAGCCAGCATAAGCAAGTGGAGAAAACAGAAGCTTAATCATTACTCCATGTTCCTGGTGTATAAAGAGAGATACTGTCCACCCACACAGTCTGTGATCGATGCCAAATCTTTTGCAAACTTAGGGCTTTCGTTCAGTTTCTCTGATTTATGCTTGTGCATCCTTCCTGGCTCCTGCTGTTTTGGTGATGTAATGAACTCACTGACCAGGAGCTATTCTGACACAATGCACAAAAAGGAGGGGCTGGGGATGAAAGGCTGAGTTATAACTGATGAGGAGGAAGGTCCTGTCATCAGGAGAGACTGAGAACAAAATTTCTTTGTACCTTTCTGGGCTTCCTAAGGAACCATGGTGGCTTAGGCTTGGCAGGATGTCACCAGGCTGTACACAGCCACACAGAAATGTCCACCTAGGACTTATTTACCTCTCTTCCCCTGACCTGCTCATTATTGCCAATGTTTTAAGAGCTTCTGCATCTCTTTCCTCTCTCTGTGAGTGCTTCATAATCCCCTGAGCAGAAAATGGTTCTCTTTTGAATGAGACCTGAAATATGGCCATGGTGACATCACTTCACTAAAAAGGTGCCAGGATGAGATGCTCAGGAGATTCAAGAACACTTCTCTACTGTCCTTGTTAAAAATAGATCACTTAAAATATTGTGTTGGGTTGTAATCACGAACAGACATGCCTCAGCCATGTGCAGACAGTGGAGAAGTCACAGATTAAAATAATTCACCCACTTCAGACACATTGATTAAGAAAATGCTTTTCACTTTACAAAAAAAAGGAAAAAATAAAGAAACACAAAACACTGGGTCAGGGGGATGGACCTCAACACCAAAATCAGGAACCTTGCATCAAAGTTAACTCATGTCATAGAACATAGGCAGGCACTATTCATTTCAAAGGAAAAATCACCTAGTAATATGAATAAAGGAGTGTTGGAAAGGAAGTCTATTTAAAAGAGTGGTAATGAGTGAGTGCATCCAAAGTAGCTGAAATGCTATGCTTGCCCCTCTCTTTGGAAATTCTTATAGTCCTGGTTACATTGTAAATTAGAACATCATCGATTCCCCAAAAAAACTCAAAAAAAGTTAAGAGCTTGTGTTTCCACAAGAAATTTTTATACAAGTCATAAGCTCATTCACTCATTTTTAGCTGCTACAGCCATAGAATCTGTATTATTTACAGTAGATAGTATTGAAAAAAAGCAGTTATTAGTAAGACTTTGTCTCATTTTCTCTATGAAAAAAAGTGATGACAGGCTTTTTACACTGGAAATTATGATTAGGAGAGAAAATGATGAATTAAACCAGCCTTTCTGAAGTTTGATATCTAATGTGTTAGAGGACTAAGGATCCTCATCTACTTGCTTGTGACTATACAATGGATATAAAGATTACGAGCAAGGGCAAAAGAGGGGCATTCTTAATCTGAAATAGATATCATTTGCAGCTTGTCTGCCTTCTGTGGGCTTGAGTGTTCATGCAGACATCTACAGGTTTGCTTGAACTTAGAAATCTCACTGAGCTTTTATATGAGAGTAACAGAGCTGACTCATAAGTAAATGGGGTCAGCCATGCAGGACTTTTTATTTCATTTTCTTTCTCCTTTCTTGCTCTCTAATTTCTTATTGGTGAGTATATTTTGTTCCTCTGTGGCTCCTGCTAATCAGGGTAATTTTTCTCCTTGCACACTGTGGCCCCTTACCAATATTAGAGTAAATTCTGCCACTGTCACTGAAGACAGGTTTAGACATTTATATGTAAGTATATTATTGATCTAGAAAGATAAAACAAGCAAAGAAACATAAAATCTCACAATAGTAATACATATAGTTACAATAATAATAAACATAGTTTAAAATCCTAAATTGAGAAAAAAAAAATCTGCTAAAATGCTGGTTAGGAAATATGCATCATTAATTCATATATGCTGAGAGAGATTATGAGGTCACATATGAATCAAAAGGCTTTGAGATTACAAGGTTGGGCTGATGATAAAGCAACAACCCCATTTACTATTAATTGGTTTTAATGAGTACCCAGAGAGCCTGCTTTACTGCAGAATCTGATCCTCCTATGCAGTGCAACATCTTTTATATGGAAACTAAGGGAGATATACATTGCAACAGGATCAGGAAAGCTGTAACTCTACCTATTTCTTAGTATTTTATGGAAGAAGACACGAAGGACTGTACATTACACAAGATTGTAAGAATTGTTTTGATTAAATAAATATTAAAATGTAAATTTCTTGTCAATATTGTTGTTAAATGTTAACGTTGTTAAAAGCATCCTTTTAAATATTCCAGCATTGTTGTAGTAAATCAACTCCAGTTTGCAGGATCCTTGACACAGATTTTCTTTAACATGTATTAATACTATGTATTTTGCCTTTCATGGTCTGTTATGAATAAAGTAGTTTTGTCTCTCCCCCCAGCTACATACACAAGTCCCATCCTTGATCATTTTACAACAACCCTAAACAATGCCAAAACCTCTTCTGGCCCATGGTCAGGCAAGAGCTGGAAAAATAAAAGTAGGAAAATATCTCAGAGTGACATTTCCTTCAGCTGCACTGGGCAAGACCACGCAGAGAGAGGGCTGGGGAGGTGGTGGCCACTGCAAAAAAACTCTGGGTTGCTTTGGGACTGTGACTTCAGGATTAAATAAAAAAAAAAAAGGGATGGCAAATATTTTACTCAGAAATGTTCAGCTGGGATTGGCCATGAAGGTTTAGTTGTTCCTTTTACCCACTGGTTTATTTCCATGAGTGGAAAAATTTTTTTAACCTTGTGTGGTCGTTGTTGTGCTGATGATTGGGTGCAAAACATAAGCGCTTCCATCAGCCTGATCTGGGAGGGCTTTGTGCCAAGCTGTGCTCAGGGTGGGCAGCCATGCAGGGGGCAACCAAGAAGAAAATCAAGCCCCTGATGATTCTCTTTTTTAAAAAAGGGAAAAACCAGATTCTGTCAATTGAGCAGTGCCCCAATCTGGGGAAGTGCTTTTTCCTGACAGCAGAAGTCAACAGGGCAATCAAAAGGTTATTTAGATGCTGTCCTCTGAAGTCTGAGATGCAATTGCCTTTTATAACTAAAAAAGTGTTGGAATTTATAACTAGAAAATACTTTGTTACTGTGGGTTCTTCTGGACTGGGCTTGGTTGAATTTTGCAGTTTCTTTGTTTAGAAGAAGGATTGATAATGTCTGGGTAACAGTTTGGATGGTGGGTGCCTCACACAGTGTTTAGGATTGGGGGCCATGCTGTTTAGGATAGACTTTAAGGCCAGAAACAGGCCAAGGTTTAGCCCAGTTATGTAATATAGAAGAGCTACTAAGGGAAGTTTGTCTTGCACTGCCCAGGCTACTAAACCTTGGTTTTTCAGCAGGCAAGTGATCTCCAGGGATGATTTAGAAGCACTAGAGAAAAGAGAGTACTTCAACATTACTGCCTGCTTCACATTTTGTTTGTCTGTGAAGGCGCCCATCAGTGCTCAGAAGACAGACTATAAATAGGGGGAGGAAAAACCGGGAAATGCTCAAAACAGACTACAAGCAAAAAGAGGAAGAAAGTATTATGAAGATAACATTTACTTCAGCTTTCCTGCATCAAGGAAAGGGATCTAATAAAGACTGCAAATGTGTGCTGCAGTCTGAACCCAAGCAATCATTATGGGCTGATACATGAATTGGCTGCTCACGAAAGATGAACTTGTTAAGTATCCAACATGCTCCCAGAAATAGACTCCGAAATACATCTTTTGCTGATACAATTTTTCCCCTAGCTTGAAAAGACAGAGCAGACTTAAACGTAGAGGACTAGTTAATAAAATATACTTGAAATATTGAAATGAAACAGGAGGGTCTTGGGCTGAACTGTTTAACACTTGAAGTACAAAACATAAGTTTATTCACGATGAAGATTCTTTTCTCTTCCTGCTCCATGGAGAGGGAGTGCTGATTGTTCAGTCTTGTTCTTGGTCTTGTTCTTTTACCAGGATGAGACTGATGGTGAATTTATGCTAATCTTTAAGTACCATTAAGGTGAAATTTGCAATATATAAGAGCAGAGAGGTCAGTTCAGAGCCTACTTAAACCTCTAAGTTGTGTGACCAAGGAGCCAATGAAACAACTGTAGGTGACAGTCCTGCCACGTGAAATTTCTGGAGAGGGAGGCAGGCAAGGAGGACACTGATCTGCTCACCCAAAGTGTTGAGTGGATGTGAAAGATGAAAGCCCTAGCCAGAGAAATGCCTTTCTGCTTTTTTTGGCTGAGCTTCTAACAGTGAGCCGTGAAGTTGTCATTCAGCCCCTGTCAGCTGTAATATGTGAGCCACGTGCAAGGCAGCTCCACACAGCCGAAAGGAGGGCTGCTCGATTGAGGAGTCAGATTTGTAGCCTGCCATCAGGGTGGCCAAACACATGCATTGCTGAGGTGTGAATTATGAAAGATAGTTTCCAAATGTCCAACGGGCAATAAACATTAATATAAACTAGACATGGGCCCGTGCCAAATAGCCCCAACTCACAGGGTGTTTGGATTGCAAACATTTGATCAGGATCCAAACTTTGCAGCTGGCCTTATCTCTGCAGTGGCCAAGCCAAACCCTCAGGGTTTGTGGCCACCTGGCACATTCTGTGGTCCAAGGATGCAGTATCTGATTACCTGCTCCTTTGCCACCTCCAGCTAACAGTCCTTTTTGTCAGCCCTCCCCTGTGCCTCCAGCCTTGCTCTGGTATTCTTTCTCTGCCTTCATGGTTTGTCTTTCTCCTTCTCAGACTGGAATTTCTCCAAATTAGAGGTACACTTTACATCTGTTGTGAGCGACTCTAGGTAGAATTATGCAATATTGTGGAAAATCAGCAAGGAAGCATGGGGTCTGAGCATGAACGTTGCACCTTCCATGCAAGGGTGACAGAGGGGACTGGACAGCTGTACGGGTGGAAGAGAGGTAGGCAAGAAATACATTCAATAAACATCCACAGTTCCACTCACAAGAACTTCTGATGCTCTAAAAGACATAGCAGGGCTGGTTAGCAGTCGGTGCCTGTAGAACACAAGCCAGAACCTCCAGCCATCCCTGGGCTCAAACACCAGACTCTGTAACCATTTGTGTTTTTTCCTTTCCACCTCAAATCGCACTAAGATTCATATAGGGATTGCCAGTCATATTGCATGTGCTTATATTCCCTGGGATGTAATCCATAGGCAATCAACTGGACTGGCTGAGACACACACTTGATCCTCTTGTTTCACCTCCAGCAGCAATAAACATGAAAGCAGTTGTGTGATCACCCTGCTCTCTGTGAGCTGTCCTTTCCCCCAGGGCCTTGGTGAGGGACAAAATAATACACCAAACCTTGCCCAAAACCTTTAAGCCTGCCCAGCATTGTGATACTACAGTTTCAGGGTGTTTCCTGTCTTCTGTAAAAGAAATACTCAGGAATTATGTAAATTTCCAAGAATGCTGACTATCACTGAATTCTAAGAGGTTAATTGGCATATTAATTGCCTGTAATTAATAGATGCATATACAGACAAGAGAAGTGGAGATTTTATAGCTATGAAATTTGTCCATTAGCTACACTTCATACTCATCAAATCCAGTGTTACTGAAGCAGTAAGACTATTGATCTACATATGGATTCTGCTTGGGTACTTATGATGTCTATTTAATACCTGCCTCTTAAAACGGAACAAGGGGATGCTGAGCTTGCACCTGGAGCTTTCTCAATTTTCTCACTTAGTGGCTGAAAAAACACACAAAATTTTATTTTTATTTCATCCCCTGTTATAATTGTCTCTGGTTTCAGCAGAACAGGTTTCCTGAGTCTAAATTTCTGGCTATAGTAATTACATTGTTGACTCATGGTTGCATGAGGAAAAACTTTGTACATTTCACACTGATAAAATATCTCCAGGGATATTATCTGAATTTCTAGAAAATAAAAGGTTAATAATGCTGCCTGAAAGAGTCAAGTGTTATTTTCAATTTCCAGCTTTTTGAGAAATAGCTCTGTTTACTGATATTTAAACCTAGTGCTGTATCAAGTCTTCCAGGCTTTGTATCTCGTCAGTGTAGATATTTTCCCTCTTTTTTTCTGTTCTCATTGAGATGAGAACATACCAGGCCAGATTTTCTATACAGACCTACTGGATCAGATGTCTTTCTTTAGAAATCATTTCTTTTCAAAAATAATCTGGATCTAAGACATCCCTGCCAGGGATAGTCATGAAAGTAGACCCAGCTCTGCTCTGTCAAAGCCCTGCAAGCATCAAGGGCCTGCCAAGATCATCAAAACACAGTTCCTTAAAGTGTGGGTGTAGGTATGAAAATTGCTCCGTTAATACCACCCAGTTTTATGCCTCTACTCACGTGGGAGTGCAGAATATGTCTGACAATGTCTTCAGCTGTTCAGGAATGAGCACTAACCCGCTTGTGTTTTCTGCTTGGTTATGGGATTGGAGTGGGTGGGAAGGATTCTGTTTCTTTTTCAGCTCACATCTCACAAATCTGCCAATATGTTGTCATCATCTTCTCCACTCAGACTGCTGCAGGAACCCCAGTTTCATTGCCTGTTCTCATTGCTGTTTTTTGGGGGCTTGGGGGCTTTTTTTAGTGTGTGGTGAGTTGTTTGTTTGTTTGTTTATTTGTTTTTTGGTTTCGGTTGGGTTGGGTTTTTTTGATTGTTAAATTAATTTTTTTTTTTTTTTTTTTTTTTTTCATTTTGTGCAAGATCCAGAGGTGATGGGCTTCACAAGGTCTGTCCTGGCACAAATGATCCTTGATGGACTCGCTGAGACTATGGGCAACCCAGAATTTGTATGAGGGGCAGCAATAAGGCAAATTACACCGCAAATCTATGACAATGCAGCTTCAGCCAGAGACAGCTCCAGGTTTTGCAGAACAACCTACTGAGACTCCAGGAAAGGTTGGAAGGTCAAACTGTGAGCTATCTCACTTTCATGCACTTGTGAAGGCTGTGAAATTCTTTGTAGACATTTTAACAAATAATGCTTCAGAAATATATTTTCCCCTAACATCCTACTCCTTTTTAATTCACGAGTGTAAAAGCCAACAACTCAGCATGCATGTTTTAAGTTAACTAAAAGAAGATAGTAAGAATGCATGTTTCACCCTTCCAAAGTGGTCATTATTAAAAAGTGAGGTTAAAAATAATGTTAACATGATCATCTAAAAAAATTAACTCTTCATTTTTCTGCATCTTTTAGGACATTCTGGAATATGCTAAATGAGGGATCTCTGTGAGCCCTTCTGTCATGCTCCTTCCTTTCACTTTTAACCCACACCCAGCCTCTACATCACAGAAAAGGAAAGTTTTTTCTACCTCTGGCTATAACTGAAGGAGAGGACCCTCAATGCTCTATCAGCTCCATTTTAGGATGAAGTCAAGGTGCATATTTTCCCCTCATTTTTCATTTTTGCCTCTGAGAAAATCAGGCACCCAGATGTAATGGCTGCAGAGATCTTGCAGGATCCACTTCTCTGCTGCTCTAGTTTCCCTCTTTAGTGAATCCCAGAGAATCAGCAGGAAATTTGAATTTCTATGCTGGTGCTCTATCTTTAAAAAGCAAATGTTACTGAATATTTAAGACTATTTTTTTCTATCAAATTGGTAATGGATTCAGAACTATCTTTGTAAAAAAATGCAGGAGATTACATCCTGAAATGCATAATTGCAATTGTGTCTATCTTCACCTCCTCCTGTTAGTGTCCTGCATGGACTGTGGAATTCATGTCATGGTGCTGCCACAGGGAGCCTCCTGCTGAACAGCCTTCCTCTAGGAGAATGCTCAGCATCACCTTAGACAACCTTCAGTTGTCTAAGATAGGCATCAAGACCCACAATTCTGCCCATTTAGGCACTTCTACAAGCATTTTGCAAGCCTAAATATCTCTCAGTATCTTATTTTCAAAAGCTGGATCTTAAATATCTGGAGAGTTTGAAGTAATGAGTTCCCCAGCCTGAACTATCAATGTATGATACAGATCAGTTTAACAGCAGAATTGTGTTTTCTGGGTTCACCACACAGAGTTATCCTCTGTGATGGACTGATACTTGCTGGCCCTGAAGGCAAGTAGAGATGCAGCAGTAGTTTAATGGTGATTTCCTGGACTTTGATTTGGAAGGGACCCCCAAGGATGAACAGTATGGACACAGGTCTGACATAGGTCAGGACAATAGAGCATCTGCATTAGTAATGGACTTACTAGCATAGTTATTAGCACCATGTCAGCAATAATCTTACCATCAAAATCATTATGATATTTTTTATTAATATAGCAATGAACAAAAGTAGCAATGATAATTCTTAATGTTAACACAGTTATGAGATCTTTGTATATACTGTGAGGAGATGTGCTCTGGTTTGCATAGATACATTCTTAGACTTTCTCAGTCCTCTCCTGCCTTTCCCCTGGTCCCCACACCTTGTAGCTGCTGTCTTTCCCATGTTTAATCTTTCCTATCTCTTGTCCCAAACATCACTCTTCTCCTTGAATATTCTCCTGTTCAGGGATATGTGAGTCTCCAATCCCATAGGATTTTTTCCCAGCACGCCATGGCTGTTGGAGTTGTGTAAACATAGCTGGGTTCACAGCACATATGGAACCTGACCTGCGCCCCCAGAACTGGGGTAGGAATCACAGAGTCACAGAATCACAGAATATGCTCAGCTGGAAGGGTCCCACAAGGATCATTCTTTTTCTAAGCCCACCTAAGGTGCTGAAAAGCCACAATGAGGCCTCCCTGAGGGAGCCTTCTCTTCTGCAGCTGAACAACCCCAGCTCTCTCAGCCTGTCTTTGTAGAAAAGGTGCTTCAGCCCTCTGATCATCTTTGTGGCCATGATCAGCCTTTGGACCTCCACTAACAAGTCCATGATCTACCAAGATCAAACAATCCTCTTCATCTCTTTCTCTACAAACCTCATGTGCAGAGTAAGATTAAAATAGAACAGAATAATGCAGAATAGTACTACTGGACATAATTAAAAGATGAATATACAAACCAGAACTTCATAGCAATTAATATTAAGAGCATAATTCTTCCTATGGAATAATTTTTCTTATGAAATCTATTCATTCTCATAAAGTGAAAAATAAAGTTCAATGTGGTGACTGCCTTGGCTGTAACAATTTTTTTTCATGCTGTACTGTGCACAAGCTGGACTTTGAAACCACTAATAGGATTTGCATTGGCTTCAAAGTATAATACTGCAGCTCATGTGGGAGGGACAAGGTTCCTTCTGTTTTAGTATTTGCTTTTCCTGTTCTGGGATAGACTGCTGCATATCAGTTGTGAGAGAGAAGTATGGCACCTACAGGCTGAGGCACATCCCTTCTCTTTTAACTCTTAGATCAACGGTGAGAAGTCTGTACCTGCAGAAGGACTGGGTACTGAGCCTGGAGCTTCTGAGACAGATGCAGGGAAAACTAAGCCTTTTTCCCATTTGTTGAAATGCAGTTCAAAACTGTAAGCACAAACTGCATCTTCAAAACAAAATAAGCCATCCCTTGAAAATCTGACTTCCTGCTTTACAAGGGTCACACTGCTGTGGCTATTTTGTTTTTGACCACTTCCTCATCACATTCAGGCCAGATCTAACAGAGAGCCATGGTCAGAAGAGAAAAAGAATAATGAATTCTAAAACTGATTGATAACCCTGTCATTCATTAGCAGCATCTTTCCATTTCCCAGGTGTTTAAAGATTAAGGGAGCCTGTCAAGCCTGGCTATTGTGTGGGTAATCCCCAAAAAGGAAAAGTGGAAAACTTCACCTTTCCCTGTGAAAATTCTGCAGAGGATGCTGCCACAACTGTGACTGAGTCCTACCATCGATGAAAAGGACAGGGAGGAAATGAGATATGCAACAGCAGTGCCTGGCTCCAGCAACTGTGGAAACTTGCCATGTGTTCTGTGTGTCGTTTTTATAGGTCTGATCATGACATATGATAGATGCCAGAAAATAGGCTCTTATCATCATTCCACAGACAGTCGCTCTTTTAGTATGTGCCCTGGGCGTGATCCTGACAGTTTCACTGGCACAGATACAGAAGAAAGTATTTGCTCTTCTCTGTAACCTATTTACAGGGATTTCTTCTGAACTCCCAGAATTTCCCCTGGAGTAGGACAACCCCATGCTGTTCTCAGTTAGCGTTATGAATAACATTTTCCAATAAAAAAATGTGTCTGTGTTCAGCCTGAAAGATTTCTGTCACAAAACATTTGCCAACTGCAGACCAGAATTTAGTTTGAAAATTTTAATTTTGGGGCAGCCTGCTCCTAAACTAGTGACTTTAGGAGCCCAAGGTCATCAGCTCAGCATGTGCTAGCTCTCTCCTGCTTGACACGGGGAGCAGAAATGCCCAGGAAGCCCTGGCTAGAAAGTAGGCCACAAACCTTGGAGTTTCAGGCAGCTGTTCAACAGAACTGACTTTCTTTGCATCAACGAAAATGAGGAAAATGGCTTTTTATTTTTGAGTTAATGTAGGCTCCGGAGAAGATATTTAATCTTGGAAGTGTCGTATGTCTTAGGCTTGGGGGAAAAAAAATCTCAGAATTTCTACTTCATAGGAAATTGTGAAATCTTTTAGATTCTGGTTCAATTTTGATTAAAGTGAAATTTTGAGAAGATTTTTTTTCGCACACACTGAAAAAGCTACTTTACCACAAGTTCTATTTCTGCTTCAAGCTAGGGATAATTAGGCAAAAAGGTGGCCAAATAAAAAGAATAGCCTTCCTACTAATCACACAATGGTGAAACTTGAGGAAAGCTCTCAGCACCATTGATGTTATTGTAACTAGGATTTCAAAGCAGGAGAGGAAATAAAGTCATTGCCTTGTCAAAGAGATGTAAGACTTACATGAGCTGTATATTTGCCCTCTGGACAGTAGGAAAGCAGTGGAAAAAAGAATGGAAAAAAATAGGAGCTCCTGAAAACACATAATGGAAAAGTAAGGCAAATAGGTAGAACTTCAAAATAGTTTCGGTTAAGAATTTAAATTTCTATTTTCCCTATCCAGTCTTGAAATAGCAGAATAAATTTTGCAGAAGTGCTTGGGAACATATTGCAGGAATCTTCACTGAAGATTGGGAGCTAAAGGGCTTTTGGCACATTAGAAATCGTAGCACCTGGTCCAGGAGTTCCTTTCTGGGCAGTCTTAGATAATCAGGATCTTCATCTACTCCCTGTGCAAAAAAACAGACTTATCTAGCCAAGAAAAAGGAAATAAGTTCCCCACTTCCAGTGGACTGGCAGAACCTAAATATATGTATGCCTTTGGGCTCACACACTACAGTTAGCTAAAATCTATTTGGCTGCACAAAGTGGTCAATGACATCATTGCAAGCCAAAAGAAAACAAAGAATTTGTTTTAAGGTTTTCGTTCTAAATAAAATGAACCTGATCATCAGGGGCTTTTAAAGATATGGAAATAGAACCCAATGGAAGGGATGAAGACCCAATACTCTATGCAAAGCTAATTAAAATAAAAGTTTTCATGGGAATATGAGACCTTGAATATTTTTTTGTGCGTTCTATTTTAACAGAACAGTGGCTTTCTTTTTTCCACTTTGTGGAATATGGACCAACGGATCGGTTGCACAAGATGTTTGTTGCTCCCATTTTTCCATTTCCTTCGGCTTGCAAAAAATTCCTCTGAAAACCAGATTTGCAGAGCACTGAGTCGGGCTCGGTGTGGCCTGGCTGGTCAACGGGCTGCAGCAGCTGGCCCGTGGTCACGAACGCCTCCCCTTGAAACTGGTGTCTTGAATTACTGAATAAATTCATCACTTTCTAAAGATAGAGGTGACAGAGCGACAACCCTCGGGCTGGGCAGACAAATTACTCTGTTATATAAGAAACTTGGCCTTCTGGGCAATGTCAAAATTTGCCTGCAAAATATTTGGCCAAAGATCAACACTAAACTGGAGCTGTGATAGCTTCACTTTGTCTGACTTCCCCATGTCTTTCCCAAGTATGTGGCAGTATAATCTGGTCAAGAGCCACATTTTATTTGCATTTCAGATTTTATAATTGTTTACATTTTACCTTTACTTTCCCTGTGAGAAGTAGGCTGAGATAATTTTTAAAAGAGGAAGGAGAAAGGTACAAAAAGGTGTAGCCTGAGGTGATTGCTCTAAATCAGGCTCCTTGTGTGAATGTTGATCTTTCCTGGTGCAAAACAGAGAAGCATTTTGTTCGCCTGTCTTGCTCAGACCTGCAGCAGGTGGGATGAGCATTAGCTGTGGCTGCACACTTTCCCTGGAGGTGTGACCAGGCCACCAGGCCTTGGAGATGCAAGTACAAATAGCTGAACTTCAACCAAAGAGGGAGATTTTTATAAAGAGATCAACGTGGACCTCGCTGCTGAGAGCTCTCTACTGCTTCACACTTGTACATGAGACGCAGAACAATAATCCATTTAGCACTTAGCCCAAAGTCTTCATCAGTTTAAAAAAATGGTGATTTGCTCCAAACACTTTATGCATCACATTACTACAGATGACAAATTCCAGTGGAAAATAGAGGAGAAGAATTAGTAAAATGGCTAAGAAAATTACTCATTTTTTATTTCCCTTTGTAAATCTGATGGCATTTTGCAAGTAGACCCATCTTTGCTTGTAGATTTTTTTAGCTCTAGTCTCAGATCTACCTATTTTGACATATGACCAGAGAAAAACATTTTGTAAAATAAAATTATTTTTTTTTTGTCCTCCAAGATGGCCTGGGGCACTTATGACATAATCAACTGTTATTTAAAGCTCACTTTTTGGAAGTGTGTTAGAGTAGTGATCCTGTATCTTTATAACATAGAACAGAAAAATATTTATTAACAACAACCCTCTTATGCTTCATTACAGGATCATGAAAAATTATCTTCCTCCATTATGCTCTTAATAATGAACAACAGGTACATTCATTTTCAAACTGCAGCATAAAACCACAGAGAAATCCAACTGCCTCAAGCATAGAAGGCACAAAGCTCTTCAAAATCATAAAGTAAAATCCACCTTCAAACAAAACCCCAGCGCAATGACCTTGGTCTGACTCCAGCTTTCATTCTGAATATGATGGGAACCAAATCCTGGTCTAACAAAGAATGAACTTGTTACCTTGCAAATGGCCAGCAGAAGGCTTTTCCCTCTCTGCTGTCTTACTGAAACTTCGAGTGTGAAAGGAGGGCAGCCTTTGTGAATCAGCCCTATGCCTGATGTACAGAGGTGAATGCTATCCTGAAGGAAGGGACAGAAAAAAATAGGTGTTTCAGGCTGAGCCTTGCTAGACCTAAATAGTCATTTTAAATTTTCAGAAGTCAGAGTGCAACTGATTAAATCTGCAGCTGTCTAGGTGAAAGCAAGTGATTGGTGGATCTCAGAAGATTTGGGACTGGATTCACCCATATGGTTTCAGTCACTCTGACAATAGAAAACAGCTGTAAAACTGTTTTCCTGGCCAGAAAATTTGGGTTTATGGTTGCTTTGCGTCTCCAAGCATCTGATGAATACAGTTCTTTGTCTCAAAAAGCATCTGAAAACCCAGATGCTTATCTGCATTTCTCAGCTAAATAAATTGTAATAATAATTTTGTGGTGATAGCCCTTTGTGAGCTTTTTCGGTAATTTTTGATATTGAGTAATTGGTCAGAGAATATTTGAATACAAATTCTGTCTGTGCCAAGAGGAGGTATTATCTCTTACAGACTCCATCTATTAAAAGGAAGGCTCTGCTCTGGGAAACTCACAGCCTAGGTATAAAACTGCAGAAGGACAATTAACAATCAGTCTAGACAGACAGAACAAGTCAATCAGGGAGGGAATAAAGCTTAAAAAGGAAGAGTGACTGAGCACTCACACTCAGCTCATTTTCCTGCCTTAGTAGGTCTGCAGGAGGTTGTTTTTTATCTGTTTCTTTGGTGCACTCAATGGAAGCACTGGGGCTCATAGATTTTATGAGACAAGTATTTTGAGAAGAGACTGAAGAACGGTGGAGGCAGACTAGATTAGGTTGGGAAGGAAATTTCAGACAGGCGGGGCTCTGTTGAAGAAGGCATCAGAGGCTGGTGGAACAGATGTGTGCAGCTGGAGCCAAATAAATGAGGCAAAGGTGAAAAGATAGGAATAGAGCTCATTCAGGAGACTTTCCACACTTCTACTTCCACTCCCACTTCAAGCCTGAAATGAATGGAAATAGAGCGTGGAGGTGCTGATGCAGGAAGGATCGCAATGGCAAAAACTAACTCAAAATTCTCAAGCTTCAGAAAAGACATATTTACTGTTCTGAGTTGAGAGCTTAGACTAGAAATATCCATTTCCTTGTGCTGGGGGTTAGCAACATTTTCAAATTTTTTCTATAGATTGCTTTGTAAGAAGTCTGCTGTGTTTTCATGAGACCACTTGCACACTTGTATCCTTTGAATGCAGACTCTGGAGACCAAGACTGAGAGAGGTGCTTTATTGTTTGCTGTCTTTCTCAGTCCCTCTTTTTCTTCTCTTCACACATATATATTTTCTTTTTCCACACCCCCCTCCCCTATCTCTGAAGGCAATATTTCCAAATGTGCACTTTCTCAGTCTTGTCTGAATGCTCTTTAGAGTAAAGGTCAAAAATACAATTCTTGTCATTGTGTAGATACCAAAGAAAATGATAAAAATGGAACAGTATCTGTTCTGCGGACTACATTAAAAATAACCAAAAGCAACAGCTTTAGGACTGATTTAAGAAGTCATGCAAATGTGTAAAATCTAACAGCCTTAGGACACAGTTTAACACTTAGAGACATGCTGCATGCTTTTAAAAAGTTCCTTTAAAAGTTGGCAGGAGATAAATCACCTTTTCCAATTATTTTGAAATTATGCAAGCTCGGCACACTACAAGTTTTGATCAGAAGTACTTATTGAATTGCATATTCTCCAAAATCACCTCTCAAGGTCACACTCCCATCTAGATCATAACAGTGATCAGTCCACTGTGGTCTGAGGGCTCTCTGCACTTCCACTGGCAGCACTGGGAGTTAGACAAGACAAAAAACTCCAATCACTTTGGGGCTAGTAAGACTTTGCACCCGTTTTAATAACTTTACATCATTGAAACGGCAATGAAATGACAAAAGAGGCAAGATCAGTGTTTGAAGGCATTCAGGTATGGCTATTTCTCTATTCCTCATAACCATAGGAACATGTTAAAATTTTATCAAGTTAATTAAAGCACTACCTATTAAACAGAATTCAAAAGGTTAAAATAAAATAAAATCACACAGTCACAAGAAAATCCCCTGTGATAAATATCAATCACAGATTATTCTTCAGCTTTTCCTATTGATGCTATAAGCAGTGCTGTGCTCTTTGCCAGTATGGGATACACATCTATTGACCACGGGAGTGAAAAATCTCCACCCAGCCATTAAGTTTAAGCAATTCAAGAGACAATGACATGCTAACAGTGAAGGAAAAACTTTGGTGTTCTCTCAGAAATAAGCATATGCCTACATATAAAGTAATGTATTCTCTACTGCTGTGTGAAAATCAACATTCTCTGACTGATAGGGGCACTTCTGAAAGGGTTATTCAGTGCTTAAGAGAGTACTTGTCACTTGCATAATTTTAATAGAGTTAGCAGACAGTCTGATAGGATTACTTCTTATGATAATCCATCTTCTCTGTAGTACTGGGAATTTTTGGTGAAAAATGCAGCTACTGGCTGAAAAATATTTTTCTTTAGCTTCATTTTTAAAAGTCATTGTGTCATTGAACATTATTATTATTAGATATGGACACTTGCAAAAACCCCAGAGCCAAATTGGGAGAAATTTGAGACCACAGAGCTTTCCATTTTGAAACTACCTCTCATAATTTATATTTATTATTTACTTTTTATTGTTGAATCTGGATACATGCAAGGAGAAGTATAAAGAATAAAAATGCCCTGAATAGTTTATAAAATAGAGATGACATTGGAAGTACATATTAGAGGACAGACAAGGAGAAAGCCAGTTAACTTTACACTAAAGAAAGGTTAGGGTGAAAGGCTAGAGGATAATGGGAACAATTCTACCTGGCAGCACAAGTAAAACATTTGACCAAGCTGAGTACCCTGGAAGACTCCTGCCTTCCCAGGAGTCTTAGAAGCAAGGTCTAAAGAAGGCAATTGGCAGGGAAAAGGGAGAAACAGCCTTGATAGTTTTCTAGGGTCTGTCTGAAGCCTAATTTCTAAGACTCTGTAAAACCAGATGGTGGGAAATGCCTTTTTGACTAACCATGGAAAAAGACCACCACAGTACAAAATTAGAACCAGTCCAACTTCTTCTACAGCACATCTTCTGCTACTGATTTACTATCTGGACCTAAAGTAGAAAGGGGAGAGCAAGGACCCATCTCTGCCTGCTCTTTTTCATCTGCTCTTTTGGCACGTGGGAGTTTCTGTGAGCAGTAGAGTAGCCTTCAGTGCCATGTGATGCACAACTGAGGCAGGGCAGGGAAGGACAAAAGTGACCCTCATGCTGGCCAGCAATGGCTGGCACTCTGCTCAGTCATTCAGTGGAATGGAATGTAACAACTGGTACAGAAGAAGGCATCTTAGATGACCATGGATATGTAAGAAAAGGAATTAACTGAACTCCTGTGGTATCAAAGAGAAGGTAACAGAGTTTGCTGGTACCTAGAAGTAAAGTTTCCATGGTTACCTTCCTATGGAATAGGGAATACAGAATACTCTTCCTCCAGGTCTAGAACCACTGCCAAGCTGGGCGGTATAAATGAGTAGTTTCTTTTAGGATTTCTCCATTGCTGGTTTATTGGGCAGTCCTTGTCCAGATGTCCTTTGAGGTTTAGATCCAGTCTTCCCTCCCAGATCAGATCATTGAGATCTTTAAGAGAATTCATTTAGTTTGGACTGAAGAATTAATATCAGCCTGGAGTCTCAGAGATTATCTGAGTTGGAGACAGTGCATACTACCAAAGAAAGGGATCTTTTAAAGCCATCTCAGCATATGAACATATTTCTGAAGTATCTTATTGGATTTACTAGAAATATTTTCACACATATCTGAAATTTGTGATTTAGAAATTCTGGCCTAGTTGAACGTTATTACAAAAAGCTACATTAATTTGTAACTGATTTCTACATTACCTTGCTCTATGTATGCACAAAAATGAGACCTTTTCCTAGCCCTGGGGAATAACATTTGTGTAAGAAATTGTAAGAAAACAGGTTTGAAAATGTATAAGCAGTATACGAACTCCAGGGAATAGAAACAATCTCAATTTTTGTAGTACTGTTTTTTAAATTTGTAGCCAGAAAAAAGTAGAAAATGTCCCTCATTATACAGACAGGATATGCCTTACACTTATTAGGTATTCTTTAGTATGATCTTTTCTGTAGAGGCATTCAAAATGTGCCAAGAGAAAACAAACGTAAACTGGATGTTGAAGACATAGACAGGTGAGGTTTGTTGAAAGTGTACTGAAAAATGAAGAGAGCAAGGACACTGAAGGACTGCAGTTTTTATTATCTTGCTTGGACTAATGCACACTTCAGTTGTATGTGGTGCATAGCATATAAATGAGATTTATTTGCAACACAGAACAAAATATAAGCAAAGCAAGATGACTCTCCCAAGAGAGGAAACATTGGGCTGGATTATCTGTACAGCATCCTCACTGCAGGGCACCTAAAGGAAGGAATCTCTACAATTAGAAATCAACTTTGGTGAACCAAAACACCTTCAGTGTTGAAAATCCCCAAGAGATCTGCTGGAAATCTGGGTAGTTTTAAGATCTATATAGCACTTGGGAATTTTTACACAGGGCTTTTCTCTGGATGCTGAGGAGTGTAGCACCCTGGATTCCTAGGAGATTCCAAGGAGAAATCATGCTGGCAGATCCAGGAAGGTAAAGCATACTCAGCAGCGAGCGCATCCCAGGGACCATCATAATCAGGGAAAGCTCCCTCCAGTCTTATTCTCAACGTGGCTTTACTCATAAGCCCCTGGACAAGGTGTTGTGAAACTTTTCCAAAGTTTTGCAGCACCTTGTCCAGGTGGGAAAAATTTTGCAGTGGGGAAAATTTTGAAAAGAACCAAAACAGGGAATAGGACATGGCTGGTTTGGAAAGTTCATGCAAATATCACAGAAAATGCGAACAATGCTTATGGTTTGTGTCTCTTTATAGCTCTCTTGTGTCTGAATGCTTATGGACCTCCAGCATGCAGTTCTATGGACTGTGCAAAGGGAAATGGGAGCCTGCAATGAGAGTGAAGTGGTTGCAGAAACTCACACCGACACTCTCCCTAAGAGCATCAGCTATGTGGCACCATGGCCCTGTAGAAAGGAGGAGAGCTTCTGAGTGACACATTTGTGGAAGGAAGGGCAGTTGTTTCTGATAAGTTGGTGCTTCAAATTGGGAAGAAGTTATGCGGTTTAAATGCGGCAATACTGATTTTCTGTTTTATCCATATGTGTCTCAGTCACAGAAAGGGCCTGTGGGTGAGGGTCAGCATGTTCATCCCCTCTGTTTACCAGTTAACAGAACTTCATTTATTTGCAATTCTGTTTTCAATTAATTTCGGAAAGAATGCCAAACATATGCGGTTTTTGGTAGGTTCGAGTTCTTGATGAGTTTGGTTCACGATGCAGTATTTGTGTCACCTTGTTAGAGCACAACCTTCTCCAGGGCTTGACTCTTCATTCTGTAGCCCATGGTGTGAAAGAAGAGTCTGCAAGGTTAACTCACAGATCCTTAGACATGCTATTTTTTTTCTTCAGCTACTTTTGAAACTTCATTTTACATCTCGGTGACTTGGTTTTTAAATGCATTCTTTCTCCAGTAGTTGTGTGTTATTGAAAATGTAACAACAAACATCATTGAACAAAATCAACAGGTTATTAAACCTTTGAAGAAGAACTTTATCTTTGATCCCATAAATTTTAAAATGCTATATTACTTGAATTTGATTTTCTTTTAACTTAATCTGATATTGCAAAGATCCATATTTAATCATAATTAAATATTTATTTAAGATATCTAGCTGTTTCTTATTTTACTAGCTATTAGGTTGTAGATAGCAGCAACTGAACATTTATTTTCTAGTTTACAGTATTTAGAACATGAGTAATTATTCCAACATACATGCATAAAACAATAAAGTAATATATGAACAGCCTTTCCTGTGGCTAAGTTTTTGTCTGGTAAATATATCCTCATGCTAAGGATTTGATGGAATACATAAGGCACAGAACATGGTATGTGTTACTTGCTCTTGGGTGGCCTGCAGCTCAAAGACCCTTGCCATTTAGTGAAGATACAATACAGTATTCTTCCATGACTATTTACATTCCCTATTTTTCACAGCAACTTCAAATACATACATTAGGCATTTCTTCCCTCTTGTCTTTTTTGATCTCCTTGGAGACAAATTTTACTATGGTGTCAAAATATAATACAGTTCACTCATTCATTAGGCACAGATCTTATTGATGGAAGTGTTATTTATTGTAGAGTGAAAGACAGCATGTTCCTGAAGAATGGTCATGGAAGAAAAGAAAAAAAAACAAACATGAAAAGCAAGCTTCAAAATAACAAATCATTGGCTCTTTTATCTCACCAGTGCTTTTGTACAGCTGGGGAAATTATTAAGATACTGTAGAAGAGAAAATCTGAGAAATCCTGCAAAATTCAATGTCATTGTTTTAGGGCTTTCTGAGGAAACAAGTTCTGCAGTCCCTTTGAAGCTCAATTATAATTCTGCAGGAAGAGGAATGGAAAAAGAGTTTCAATCCTCACTGGAAATGAAAGTTACAGGAGGACTGGATGTAGAGTGAAAATAATGAGGCCTTTTTGTCCCTGATCTAGCCTGGGAAGATGCTGTATACAATTTTAAATGAGTACTTATTTTAACCATATTTAAGATAAAGTCCTTCCCACATTTTCATTTGTGAAACCCATCTAGAATTTCATGGAGGGAAAAATCCCTAGATGTTCAAAACCAAAATATAATAATCAAAGGAACTGTAACACTTCTTGCACTGGTACCTACGTGCTTTTCCTTTAAAGAGGCTTTAAAGGTCTCAGAGCACTGCAGACATAAACCAGGCTTCATGATGATGATGCAAAGATTTGTCTTGATAAGGTTGACTGTGTTGGGTTGGTGAGGATGAAGAGCATGTTTTGACTTTTGTGCTGTCAGAAGGTACTCTGTCCCCATACAGGAATGATGGAAATCCAACTGGGGGCCATAAAACTGTTTTGACCCTAACACAAGCAGACACTCCATTTTTAAAAAAAGTTTATTTTCAGGTTTTATTAGTGAGGATCCTCAGAAGTTTGGTTTTGCAGGAGCTTTGCTGAGATATTTACCTTTTTTTAAATTTCAAAACAAAAAGAAAGCATTTTTTAAAAAAATCTTTCAGGTACTGGAAAATCTGAGATTTTAGAAGAGGTAATTATTGAACCAGGTTTTCTGAACTTCTTCTGTAAATGCCATTGCATATGTTAAAATTTGAATACACAAGTACCCAATATGTGATTGGCAAACTCATGACCTTGATTATATATTTGTTTGCAGATATTTAAAAATTAGTTACAGAAATTTAAAAAACCTGTTCATCTGAAATTAAACCGATATTTTCTGGCACTATTTTACAATTGTAAATAAACCAAACATTCAACCATTTCAACCTTCACCCACAAGCTTAGGCACACAGAAACTTGAACAGAAACACTGACAATAAAACAGATAAAGCAGCTTTCTGCTCATTATTCTTCAGTGAGACCAGCTATTTTAGACAGGTTAAACAGATTTAGTTATTCAGGGAAATAATTAATATTTATTTATATACTTAAGATGCGATTACTGAAAATTGGCCAATATGGATACTAGTGTATTTAATACCACCCAGTGATGAACTGCAAATTTTCATAGTAAAAATTGAAGAGATCTGGTAAAAATACTTATAAACAGTATACACAATTCCCAAACTATCCTGGGAATAGCAACACTAATAATATTCTTCTTTTTGTATACGTATCCAAAATAGTTACCTTATGGTGTTTTACTTCAAAGAGGGCTCCTGCATATCTAAAATTGGACAAAAATTTGTGTCAGAGCTGGGTCAAGGTTTAGGGACAGAGTGGTCAGTAAAAAATCGGGATTCAACAGAGCTCAAAGATGGTTCCATATCAAGCAGAAAATTACTCTGATTGCACATTGAGACTGCATTAAAAAGGTGTGTAGTGGAGCAGGTAAGGATAGAGGAGGAAAAAAAGGAGGATAAAGTCTAAAAGAGAGGAAACCATCAGCACAATTTACATGAAGGCAGCTCGTGTACAACACAAAGTGGACAAAAACGCTAATCTCCAAGGTCAGGAAGTAGAGTGAAAAGGACGAGGTATTAGCACAGACACAAAAATAGGCTTAAACATCAAATACAGGGTAATTTTGAACTTCAAAAAGAGGAATGCAACTAATGGACCTCTACAAAGGTAATCATTAAAGATGAGTCTGCTCAGTTTTTATACCTACAAGAGGTAATGCAACTTGGAGACAGAGTAGAGCCAGAGTGAGAGACCAGAGTTATCAAGTGAAAATTAACTTAGGCTGGAAATTGTGGTTTAGAGCAGAGCTGAGACTATTAGTGACAGAAATGAAATACATGCATCCAGCAGATGTGCAATAGAAAACACTAATAAAGAGAAGGATCTCAATGAAGTAATCTAGAATAGAAATTTTGTTTATTAGATTCTAAAGTGAAATAACTGAGAAAATTACCATAAATATAAGTTAGAATAATATTTGCTAGAAGACAAATATTACTGAATATTCAAGCAAATCTTTGAATGCATGTTAGAAATATATTTATGTAAATATATCTGCACAAGTAAAGCACTCCAACTATAAAGGTAATATCAGCCAGCCCAAAATTTAAGAGAGTTAAGCAGCTTTCATTTCCTTGTTAACATGACAGTTTGTATGTGGTACTGAATACATTCAAGAGAGATGTAAGGGGAAAAAAAGAAAATGTTGTAACTTTTTCTTGTACAAACACATTAGGCTACCATTAGAATATATGAACTAGTCAAATAGATAACCTCATAGGATTTTTTTTTGTTGTTTTTTTAGTTATTCCTCATCAATAGTTTCTTGTTCTATATTTTATGAAACAGTTATACACCCAAAATCTTTCACAAATTTTCAAAAACTGAAAATGAAATTATACTATCCATGCTTTTACCTTTTAGATAACTTACAAAACCAGCTTATTCTTATGCTGAAATTAAAACATCTTAAGCAATTAATCCAATGTGTGTTATTAATCTGAATTTATACACACAAACTTAACATATATAATTCACATTACATAATTCCTGCATGAGATAATATAAATTTTCTTATCCTGGAAGCTTCTAAATCATGATGAAATTTTCTGTGCTGGAAACTGCTCTTGGCTAAAATTTTTTCTTTTCAAATTCATAAGCTGAAAATTGTTTCACTCTTTGACCTGTGAGCCAAGTTCCCCAAAGCTTGATGAAAATTCAAATAGCTGAGTTATAAATATCTCTGAAACTAGGTTTATAATGGAAACACAACCAGATCCTTCACTAGAGCAGTGCTCATGGGGGCTGTTAGGGCAGTTTACAGAGCAATGAGTGCCAAGCTATAAGTTAATGAGGAGAAGCAATTGACTAATAAAGCACCCCTAAACAAGAAGAGAACACTTGAAAATGCAGGAGCTGAAAATTCCTATTGGGCTTTCCATTGGCTGTGTCTCTGTGTGCAGCTTCTTCATTTCTCATTCTGCTTCAGGAAACCATTGCCTTGGCTTCCTATATTTTCTTGTGCTGAATTCACTAACCACACTTTCGAAAGGCTGAGGAAGGGGCGTGTGTGAAACCTAAAGATAGAAGCCAGTTGTCAAAAAACAATTTACTATTCTCATCAGTCTCATCCTTCCCTCTTTTCTCCCTGTTACATGACTGGGAATGCACCATAGGATGACAGCAAGATAAAATTAGAAATGGCTCCATTTGACTTTGGTGCCTTTTCACATCAATTTACTCCTGTGAGCTTTATAGTTACGTTTAAACCCAGCAGAGAGTACTGGTGTCTATGGCAGACAATCAGGGCTTGAGAAAAGAGTGCATAAAGACATGGTTTCATTAATATTAGGATATAGGGGCAAAGTGGACAAGGAAGACAAGTGCCATTATTCCAGTCATACAAATGTACCGCTAAGTAAATTTAATGCATGCTATGACTGTCATTATACAGTCAGCACTCACTGTGGGAGAGATAACAGAAATACTCTTCTCAGTTGAGAGATGATTGGTGACAGCTCAGAGTGATCAGGTTTTTCTCTTCCAGCCAGAAGTGATTGCACTCCATTTTGGAAAAGATATTTAAAAGACTGAGCGAAACTCACTAGTAAATAGTGGTGCTGAAGGTGGATGTGTGCACCTTTGAACTCACCTTGATTATTTTACCCTGGGACATACATGATGCAGGAAGTGCTAAATGCTTTCCATGTCTTGAGACATATGCATGAAGAGCAGATTATCCTCCTAAATGATTTTTTTTTCCATTCTTGCTGGCTATGTGCATGCTCTTCACTGAGATGCATACATATACTTCTTAGAGAGAGTAATAAAGAGATAATTTGGACAAGATGCATGCTTCATAAAAAGATACATAAAGCTTTCATGTGTCTGGCTTAAATTAGTGAGTGGTTTCAGAATGTGACATAATTCATTGTGTACAACTTCAATCCCTCCCAAATACTCTTATTTGAGATGTAACAGGATAATGAAGCTTCTTAAAAGTAGACCTCCTTTTGGGATCCTCTGTCCCACGCTTTCTGCCTGTCACCATTGCTTGTGGGACTGCTGCCAATTTGGTACTGTCTCCACATTACCTTCTCTGGCAGTGGACTGTGATAGAGGACAGGTGAAGGTAAATGGAGGATGTCTATATTGTTCCACAGTTTTGCTCTACAAGAAAGGCACGAGTCTTCAGAGTGCAGGAACTGAAATCCTCTTTGACAAAATGGGATTGTGCTGGAATTTCTTTCTCCAGTCTAAGCCAAAACATTGTTTTTTATGGCCTCCTTTCCTGTAAGCAGGGAACAAAAAGTGAAAATAGAGAAACGAAGCAACATATATTTCTCAGTTGATTGATGAGATCCCACATTGCCCTGGAGGACTTTTGCAGATGGAAGTTATCCCATGACTGCAAGATCTCCTTGTCTCAGCACTGTTAGCTGGGATGCTCATGCAGCAGCAGACAGGATACCTTGCACGCCTGCTGCCAGCTGGGAGCTGGGTTTGTCACGTCTCCAGTGGCAAAGATGGTGACACGCTACTGATACCTAAAGTGCTGTGTTGGATCCAGCAGGCAGAACTCCTTGAGATAAGGAGTTTGACTGAATTCCAGCATCGCTTTTACACTGCTGTGTCTGTCTGAAGTCTGAAAGACCAAGATGCAAGAGCCTTAGATGTTATTACAGATTCTTTTGATTTTTAATCCTACAATTACTTGTATAATGGTGAGGAGAGAGAAGAATGATCCTTCAGCACGTGTGCTAAGCTGTTCAGACTGTGTGTTCATAGGCTTGCTCTCTGTATTTCATATGCGGCATAATTGCAGTGGAGGAAAAAAAAAAAGAAAATTGCACATTCAAACTAAATTAAATTCAGAACCTCTAATATGGTCACAGAAGGCATGTACACATTTAAATAGGGCTGCTGCTCTGGAAACCAAGTAGTTCTGAACTACATCTACATGGTGGCTCTTGACTCCATGCAGCTCCATTAGGCAACATTTTAAAAATAAAGCCATTTAATGATGAATGTTCATAAATGAAAAATGCATATTCCCCATAAAATGCTTATCAAACAGCAGTGCCCATCTATTTTTAGCACACACACACACAAAAAATCACATTAATCCATATTGTTATGAAAGTCCTGATCTGCCCTTGAGAGTCCTTCCTAGGATTTTAAATAATGAGTCTTATAAGGCAGCCTTCTTTTTAAAATAAGTTTCTAATTTTTTAATAGGTAGAGGGACAACAAATGAGAATATTTTAGGTTTGTGTTGCTTTTATAACAGCAAAGAATTTCTTCACCTGGAGCTGTGTGACTTACTGTTAGGAGTTCTTAATTCCCTTAAGGAAATTTAAATGTTGGATTGACATAGATGTGCCTATTATAGAGCCAAAATTTCTACAGTGACAGACCAGGCAGAAGGATTCTCAGTAAGGGACCACTGTTATTAAATACACTGTCACAGAAAATTAGGCCAAAAGCAGATCACACTTAAAGAGACTGCACAGTAAGGCACACCCTTTTAAATTAGACTGTCCTCCTGCACTCCACAGAGTTTGTTCTGTGCTGGAGTTTAATTTAATTCAACACCACTCTTGCTGTAGTCAACCTTTTGGCTTCCACCATCTTTTCTCCCATGTTTTGCATCTTATGGAGACTATTTTTAAAGTTAATTAGCTCATCCAAAATAAAGTAGAAAAAGATGCAAATCCAAAACCATCATTTTAAAGCACTATCATGTGAAATAAACTGCACATTGTTAGTCAGTTTTCTTCTTTAGTTACTCCTTTTCTAAGGAAAAATAAATTATTCACTCGAAAATTATTTGGATTCTTTATGTACATAAGTCCCTTGAAATTTTTCCCCCCCTCTTAATATGAAGTAGCAAATATGGAAATGAAATATTAGATAACGAGAAAGTAGGCAACTGGAGGGTTGTGAAAACACAAATCCTAAGGGAAATGATTTTACAAAGAACAAATCTTGACTAACAAACAAGTACCTACTGTCAGAATTTCACCTGGCCACAACCCTGTAAGCTGCTTGCTCCACAGGAATATCCTTTGTGCTCATTAAATATAAAGGAAATACTCCAGACAAGGAAGTCTGATTACTTAAGGAACACCTTAAGAAAAGCTGTGAATACCATGATACATGATTTGTTTAATAGTACCTAGCAAAACATTAGGACAATATAGAATATGGTGGATTATTATCCATTCAGCACTCCAGTAGCACTTACACACCTCAGCCAACGTTGCTGATCTCTGTGCCAGGAACTGCACAGACAACCCAAACCACCTGTCTTTTGTACCCAGAGATTTATAATACCAACTAACAAAATAGGGCTATATAAAGAGAGAAAAATTTCAATGAGGTCCTAACTAACAGCAGCTCAAAAGGAAAGCAGAGTATCCCAAACCTCAGCAAAAGGATAATTTGCTAATTATTCCATCATTAGAATTCTGATTTTATATATCTGCCTTTCCAATGGATATAATGCAAAGAAAACCTTGCTGTAAAGCAGACTTCCTGCCACTTTCATGGCAAACACAAAAGCAGCAGACTTAGGCCAGGCCTCCCACATCTAAGCAGAAGAAAAATTTTCTAGGAAAGTTTTCATGGTCAAGAGGAACAACAAAGAAAACTCTTTCAGAATACCAAAATGAGCCCTTATTTTCAGTTTCAGAATCATGAAGTTTCCTCCTGTAACCAGCCTAAGTTGACAGCATCTGACAACATTCTTAGGAAAGCTGGACAAGAGTGATCTAGTTGGAACTACTGTGAAATGAAAGCAACTTTTTGAAAAGTTTAGACAATAAGGAGTTTACTGTGGTTTTTCAGGTATCAAGTCAAGCTCTATGCAGACCTGTCCAACATCTGATACTGAAAATGTTCTCATTTATATCTTGTGTAGTAAAACACATTATTAAACTTTCAGACAGCACAAAGGGAGTAAATACTCCAGTGCATAGGATTAGAAATTAAATTATTTATCAAATTATTTAAATTATCTGAAATAGGTAAGAAATATTTTAATGGAGATGAATTGTAAGTATTACACTTAAATAAGCATAATTAACTGCATTCAAATATGGTGTTGAAGCACTGGGGCATCTCTCTATCTGTGCAACTTTTGTGCCCAAGACTTACTACAATTTTTCTGTATTTTGAATACCTCAAGTGCTGCTGGGCTGCTTTAGATCAACTTTTCTTTCTTAACTTGGGTTTATTTTTGGAAGGCTGAAAAATATCCAGGGAATATGGTTCACTTGCATTCCCAGGCAGGCTGTTCATATACATTTATTGATCAGTTTAAAAAACCACAAATACAAGAAGAACAAAACACTTCTGTATCTTGTCAACTGCACCTGGCACTCACAGAGAAAAGTCCAGATGTGCTTGGAAATATCTAGCCAAGTGACAACCTTTTGCATTTTATTAAGCAGCAAAAATACAAGTTTCTCCAAATGCTTAAGACTTTTCATTGATTTTTCCGGCAAATACCTGTTCTACTATTCTTGTTTCAAAGCATCAAATGTTTCACCCATTCTGCCCCACCAGCTTAGTTAGTTATGGAATTAAAGGATGGTGACTGCATCCCAACAATGTCAGCTGAATTATATTTACTCCCACGAGTTGCAAAGTTAAAATAGCCTACTAGAAAAGGAAATGAGCACTGGACTCTGACTGCAAGCTGCAACACGAGCACTTAGCATAAGACAGCACTTGACGAGTCCCCTATGCAAGAAGACCACTCAGGACAAGCAGTTTCAGAATTTTAAAGCTCACTGGGTAAATATTCTTCTTATTCAGTGCCTGCTAACACAGAGATAATTGCCAGTAGCTGGAATGAGCTGAGGAGTTACAGTAGATAATTCAATGTGCTATACAAATATATGTGTTCTTCTATTATTCATACCATGACATTTGTTGGTTGTCTCAAGAGTACCAAGTGAGGCTCCTATGGTTCATGAATTACTTGAATTATGCATGGTTATGGGTAAGCATTCACCATGTACAAACTGGTTTTGAATCATGCATTTCCAGGGGGCAATATTTCTCATGGTAACTAGCAAACTTTTTAGGTCTTTCAGAGCCTGCTGTGTGTTAGTAATTCCTGCTTGTGGCAGCGATCCTGGCATGCGTGATCTGGTAAAGGTGGAAGATAATGAATGTCTACATGCTGATAGATGGGAATCAGCATTTGTATTTATTCACATTCAAAAGGCTATCTCCCTCACTTGGAATTTAAATGATGACATCAAACTGCTAAACAGCGATCTGCTTTCCAATCGTCACTATAAATAGCGGTCCACAAGAGGGAGGTGGCAGTAGATCATATTTTTTACATTTGGAACTGTACAGTTGTTTCCCAGCTAACAATTCCGCCTTGGGAAGGTAACTTATATTCTTAGCTTTAGGCTTTTGTTTCTAGGTACCTCTTTACTATGTTTTCAGTTCATTTTTCTCAACAATACTGCCCGTCTTTCAGGAAAATGTATGTGAAAACCCATCAATATACTACTGGCTGCATAAATACATGAGAATGGCTCTACCAAAGGATATGCTTTTTCTAAAAACACTAAGACAGGCCTTTTCTTTCCCTTAGTAAGAACCCCATTTTTGTCCCCGAATCCATCTTTATAAAAGTAAAAGCTGAAAGGAAACTCAATTGTTCCACAGTCTGTTCCTGTGCAGGGAATATTTCACGTCACTGAACTACCCAATATTAAGTTTTTAATAAGAGTGTTCATAAAATCATGACACAGACAGACTGTTCAAACCTTGGTGCATTAAACAGAGATCCTTTTTCTTCCTGGCTTGGGCAGCAGAACAGCCCCACCAGGAGCCTCTACAAGTCTGAGAATGGAACAGGCTGCTCCTGGGGCTGCCAGGCTTCCATAGAGGAGCCAGCCATTGGCAGGGATCCCCTCTGGCCCCTCTGCTAAGGCTTTATATGCCCTGTGGTAAGACTAAATATTCATGTCCAGTAGAAACAAATAGAGCCAGAAATCTTCTTTGTCCTGGAGAAGTAGAGGTCTGTATAATCACATAATTTCATATGTAAAAATTTACACACAGGATATTTACTCTGTGTTTTCTGTGCTGGATAATACAAACACCCTAACACTGTGAACTGATTAACCACCCATGTCCCCAGTATTCAAAAGCTTTATCTAAAACTCACTGACTTGAAGACATTTTGTGAACTAAGTACATGGCATTCTCTGCCCTCCTCCCAAAACTTACTTGAAGTAAACATGCTATCAGAGAAGCTGGCAATGAGTAAAATACATCATGTCTTCCTCCCTTTTACCCTGTGAAGAGAGAATTGCTTATTACATTTTGTTTTGTAGTTTTTTTGTCCAAGTGCACCCTAAAATTTCGAAACATTTCTGCCTTCAGCTTTGGAAAACTTGCTGAATAAATCATCTTTGCTAAAGTTCCACTTTAATTTGTCCTGTTCTCAGTTTCTCTTGTTATCACCACACCAAACAGCATCTCCTGTGTTCATGTGCCCACTTAAGTCCTTGCTTACCCAACTCTTGATGTGTGCAATGAGAGGACAGGAGGGAAGAAGACACTGTTAGTTTTTTATCATGTTGGCTCTTAGAACACACAAGTGCTTCAAAAATACTTTGTTAATTTTTCTCTGGCAAGACATGTAAAGCACATAATGATAAAGGAACATACCATGACTTGTTGGCAATAGGTGCATAGAATTCCTCTATTTGATAGTCACTGTGATAAGAGGAAAACTGGTCTCTCTTGTAAGACTCTAGTCTGAGTAAAAGCACATAACTATTAAGGCCACCTCAGGAAAAAAAGTAGAAACTCAGCTTTCTGCATGTTAGATTTGCAGGTTCTCAATTTTATGACCATCATTAACTTTGGAAGCATTTTGAACAGCCTGCATTTGTATTTCTAATTCTTAGTTTCAATAATTGCACAGTCTTCACTCTACCCTTTGCATTTTTTTCATTGGTTATATATATCTGGAAAGAACACCAAGTATCTCAGAGCCAATATATTTGTACACTGAAGCTGTGTATCCTAATTTTATTTAAATTCTTAAAATTTCACTAGTTTAATGACATTAGAAGAAGCTGTTTGTCCATTACAAGGCATTTCAAGGAGCTATTTTATTAAAAATTTCTTTTCATTTATATTCCTTCCTCCTAAATTTTTATGGGTCTCATGTATTTAGTTTGAAAAAGTATCTCTGGAACAGAAATGTTCAGCAATAAATAATACAAGTAATAATAATACAAGTAATTGTGTATTACAAGTTGCTTCTGCTGGTTGGTTACTAAGAAATTTTTCTCATTGTTATTTTTTATTTATGACTTCAGGACTGTATCTCATTTTATCTTTTTTTTCTAGTTTTTATGACTTTTTAATAACAGGGAAAGAAGTCAGTATCTGCACTACTTCCAAGTGTATCAGAGGCTATTTTCAAATTCAAAAGCTGAGCAAACTTAGTTCTAAAATGTATTTCAAATTATAGAAAAAATTGTAGATATTAGACATGGATATATTCATAGCAAGACTTAAAAAAAACCCAAGGCTTTAGAAGAAGTGAAAATCCAACATCTCTACTTCTTGAAGGACTTAGCTTTCACTTCTACCTGCAAGTTGGAAAGACTTTGCGTATGAAAATATGGAAGATGCCTTCCAAAGGTAAAATTTAAATGCTTCTCTATTACTGTTAGCAGCAAATCACATTAATTCTTTTATTATTCATTGTGATAATGATATTAGTCAAGGTGCTCCCTGGATACTCCTGTAGTTGTAATACGTAATTCTGTGGAAACTCCATTCCAATTTAGCAAGAATTAATGTCCACTTATTGCAAAGTGTTACAGGAAGAATATATTTGTGGACTTTACATAGGATCATATTCTTGCCCTGTGGAAGAGGCAGAGCAGATAAAGTAGGAGCTGGAATAGAATTCAGGTGCAATGAGTAAATGCTGTTGTTTGTAGAGAGCTCTTAATCTCACTGTGTAAGAGCTCAAGGCACTCAGAGCTGTTATATTTTCAATGGCTTAATCAAGAAAATGTTGGGAGACTGGCACTGCAGTTGGGATTAATGGAATCCCTCAATGTCCTCATTAATAAATCAGTGTAACAAGAGTAATAATAACACTTCACATATGTATTGCATTGTCCCTTTTTTGAAGGATCTCCAAGCCTGTTGTGAGCATTCATGAGCTGAGCATCGCTGTCCATCTGTGTGGAGTGTCTCCCTTCCTGCTGCAGAAAATGCCTTCTCCTGGGAGACCCTGGGGAGGGGCTCCTACAGGTGCACACCTGGCTACAGGCAGATGTGTGTGTGTGTTCCTGTTGCCTGTAGCTCCACTGGCCACGTGGTGGGCTTTACTTTTTTTTGTTCAGAACCCTTGAGACATTTTATTCAGTCATTTCCTAAGGTCTTTGTGCTGTGAATCAGGCCTCTTCTCTACCCTTCCATTTATATTTTCAAAAATTGACAACAGCATTTGTCTACACCTTGTAAGTTAATGCTCCTCCAAGTTTTCAGTGGCACCTTTATCCTGATACTTATTTTATTTTTTTAACTGTATTATGGACACATTTATGCTGATTAAACCTTGCTTTGCTTCACAGTTTGCTGGAGAAATCATACAAATAGGGTCCTGGAACTCCCATTTTAGAAAAAGGCTACTTACTTTTGTTTGACTTTCAGTGACCTGAACAGTTCCCTGACCTCTGAACTGTCTCATCAGAGCAGCCAGTTAGACAGTTTTCCACAGTTTCTTCAGCTGTTCTGAGGCAATAGCAATTTCTTCTCCTGCATAAAACCTAAATCATACATAGGTCTAGGATCTTACTTTATCCGGTGGATACTGGCCACTCAGTTTTTCAAATACACTTCAGTTTCTCAACTACTACTGTTACTTTTAAATTCCCTCTTCATTTGTTAGGAGTCCAGCTTACTTCTGCTTTATTAATTTTTGTCTAAAATCTGGAAGGTGTTGAGCTGTTCCCGTTTCCACTCGCTTGGGCAAAGAGAATGACTGGGCACTTCTTTTCAGCAGAAGGCTTTGCATGGCCAGGGAACTGCAGATCTGGTGGGAGCTAATTAATCTTTTTCTCTCTGCACACTGTGCATGGTCCTTTGCTTGTTGCTGAAAAGGTTGCTGGAAATGAATAGTAAGAAGAGGATTTAAAGAGTTTCCTTTTTCTCCCCGAAGCTGTAGAATTTTGCCTTGCATTGGGTGGTGAGGACTAGAGTTATGCCTAAGCGCTTATTTAGAAGGAAGAAAGTCCAACTAAGCTTACTATTGAAGGGTGTGGGTTTTCTTCTCAGCTGCTGTGGACAAAGAATGTTATGAAAACCACCCTGATGTGCTACAATCATCCCAGCAATGTCACAACTATCCTTACTTCCTTTGCTAATATGAACCCATTCTGATACTTTTCTACCCCCAACTTACCTTTTGGGCTGTTTTGATTCTTTATTCTTGCTTGATACCTTCTATCTTTCAGACTAGCACTCAAATGCATGTTCCTGCCCCCTAAACTCACACAAACACGTGTTTTACTATGAATTATCTTTGCCTCTGAGTTCTACTCTTCACAATTCAGTAAACACAGATGTACCTCACAAAGAAGATGGGAAAGGGTGGGAAGCTGGAAGGAGCATCTCCAAGCTTTGCTCCCAGGTGAAATACATGTCCTCACTTAATCATGCTCTGGATAGTTCTTTGAGATCATTGCTTAAAGGAGCTGTGCAAGTACAGGACGCAGTTAATTATATTGCATTTGTAATCAGGCCATAAAAGAGAAACCCTTGAACCACAGCTATATCATTCCAAGCACTGCAGTCTGTGGATGTCTTCCTTTGAATTTTGCTCCATGCCAACAAGCAGTAATAAGTTCTTATTGTATCCAAAACTCCTGCAGTCTTTTTCAGCCTGCACTGGCCATCAGCCCATCAACCACTTCATAAACCAACATGTATTTCTCTCTGGATTTATTTCTTCCTTCTTTTTCATCCCAATGTGCAAGCAATTAGGTATTAAATCCTTAATAAGCCAATCTAGACCAGCCCACATGACTATTTTTCTCCTAATCAATTTATTCAGCTCACATTGAGGGTTTTATCATATTTACAATATCACAGCAATTTCTGTAGGAGTAATACAAGGTAAGGAGTAATTTTAGAGAAAGAAAATACAGTTGTAGGTTTTTGCTGGTTTTGTTGAGCTGAAGTGTGTGGGGGTTCATTTCACCATTTGGGAGGAGGAATTTTAAGTTTCAGTCAGCAGAGTTCAGTTCCAGCATGGGGAGAACAGAAATGCATAATTAAACAAGCTGCAAAAAAATTTGGAAAATGTAATCAGACTCCTGCAAGCTGTCTTTTTCCAGAAGCCTTTTCTTCTGTTTTCTCATCTCCTCTAAGCCTTGGAGATGGACTTCACCTTGCACTGTTATCACATCAAAGTTAATTTATTATCACAAGGGGAAAAAAACACAAGTCTCAGGGGTTCAGGTCAGAAAGGTACCTGTGCAGCGTGGATATTTATGCAAAGTGACTCTTAAATAACTTCAATACTACTTCTTGAAGTCTCCACAGGGTATGCACACTATTGGGTCTCCACATTTCCTGGGCCCTGTGTCCCTTGTTGTACGTGATGGTGAATACCTTTGGACCCAGGTAATCATCCAGCTCTACTTGAGATTTGACTTTAAAGCAAACTGATAACTTCCTTGGCCTGCAGAGAAAAACAATGGCAGTGCTTTCTCTAATTAACAATTAGTTAATTTTTGCTGTTTTTAGGATTTATTGATATAACTGTAGTTTTAAAAGGGCCAGCTAAATTTTCTGATTTAATCTCTCCCCTAATTCCCAACCCCACCCTCGTCCCTCATATTTCTATTTCTGCTCCATAAGTAATATGACTCAGATTTGAGCACATTGTACATAATATTACCCCAAAAAACAACTCTCATATTCTAATCCTGCCACAAAAGTAATTTCTGTACAGAGAAACTGTACACGCATCTTGTACAGAAACAACAAGGGGATGGTAGAGTCAAATAGCACACAGTACACTTTAAACCACGTTTTGTTTTTAAATTGCAGGGTATGAAAGCATTAATTTGAGATTGGCTCAAGAGGAAAACACAAGTTCCTAAGACTTCTACATTAAGAAGCTTGATTTCTGCTCTAGCTGCCACATGCAACCTGCAACACATGCTTTGTTTCATTCCCAAAGGGAAAATTCTCCTCTTAAAGATTCAAGAGCAAAATGCTTTCCTTCCAGGCACTTTCCCTCCAATTCAAGCCTCCTTTCTCCAGTTGTACACACTACTAATTCAGGTTCCAGAAAGACAGGCTGCACTAATGGCAGTGTTAATGCATTCACACACCTGGAAGTTTTCAGTTCTTTTACCAATTTCAGATTTTTTTAACTTTTCATCTGATTATTGAACTTTTTGGGAAGGTAGAATGAGTAAATTCCAGCAAACAGCACAGAGTAAAGCTCCTTTTTCAGTTTGGAAGGGTTGAAATCATGTACAAATACAGTCATTACAGACTAAGCCCAATCTTGCAAATGCAAAAATGTCTGAATTTGCTTTTTTCAGGGTGAAACCTATAAAACTGCATGACCTGTCATTACAAAGTTCATTATAATGTTGGTTCCCCTTTTAGGAACACAGCTCCCTCAAACTGAGGAGTTTGTCCAGAATCCTCCTGAGGTGGATGTTGCCCTTGCTCTTCTTCTGAGGGACAAAGGCAGAAGTCCCAGAAGAGCATGCCATGAGAAATGCCATCTCATTTTGCATTTTAGCAGCTATTTGAGTTGAATCAACAGAGCTTGTCAATGTTGTCACTCATAAGACACGTTCTCCTCTTAATGAGTGCTGTAGCATCTTAGCAGATTTCTAAGCTCTATTTTTGATGATGTCAGGTTCAAAGGGAGGTCTAAGCTGCATGAAGACAGAGATGTCTATAAATGGCATCTATTTCTCTGTGGCTGCATATACCTTCCCATATAAATGTCAAATAAATCTTCTTACGATAAAGTTTTTGCAACTTTTTTCCACATTCTATACATCTTGAAATTGCATGTTTATCTAACACTGAGAGCCATAGAATGGTAGAAAAAAAAATAAAGGAAAAAAAAAAAAGGGAGCATGAAACTAAGGAGTAGAAGTTTCTGAATGGCTGGAAACAAATTGGTCAAAAGAGGGAAGCAAGCTCTCAGTAGGGTTAAAGTGAGGGAGAAAGAAAGGAGGGTTGGAGAGGACACCAATTCTGGTAAACCAAGGTTTGGTTTTTTTTGCTGAGGAGGTTCTGTTCTTCACTTTAAGCTAAGTCCAGCTTGTCTTTAATGACCGAATTATTCTTAGCAGTTGCAGCACTCCAGCCCAGCCCTGAGTCTGTGTTGACTGCAGTTTGCTGCTCACTCTCTGGGCTTGTTTTCTCCAGCCCCAGGCTTTACATTTTGTTGCTGTGCTGATGAGCCCTTTGACCTTTCTGCACTCATCACAGATGCTCAGGCAGCAGATGATCTGCACTAAAGAGCGCTGAGAGGTGTAGGGAGCAGCAATAGAATGTGCTGGGGACTCCCCACAAGGTGCTGGGTGAATGGAGCCCTGCAGGGTGCAGGTATTCACCAGAGTGGGGCTGAGTCACCAACAGGGGCTTCTGAAATCCATAGTTTTAACCTGAAAAGCAGAGTATACAGAAAGGAAATTATAAATCTTAATGAATGGCTGCTTTGTGTATGGATTACACATTGGTAGCAATATGCCACTGTTTATAGCACATCATTAGCCTGCAAGAGCTGTAGTGTTTGAACTTTTTGTGTTTGTTTCAAAGGTGTCACAGCACAACATTTTAGTCTTTCTGCTGCAGTAACCACTGGTTGTTACAAATCCCTTCATGAATGCATTATGGAAAACTGGGGCAGAGTTCTTCACTAGCTAGCCAAGTGCATGCCTGCTGGGGCTTTGTACTAGAAAACAGTGAATAATGTTTTTAAAGCCAAAGTACAGTAGAAACCCATTTTACACACATAAGCATGTTGCACAAGACTAATATTCATTGAAGTTCCCTGCTGCGATGCGAAATTCATGTCAGCTTGCAGTGCTGAACTTATTTTTCAGGTGTTCCTTTAATGGGTTCATCATATCATTTTACCTGTTAGTGTCCTCATAATAACTTACCTCTGTAAATCTATTATTTAATTGAGTATTCATGTAAAAAGGTCTCACTGTACTTTTCTCTATGATCTGGTGCACAGAAAGTGCCTCTAAGGAGAGCCAGCACATATTTAATTCTGCTCTGCTTTACTTATTGGGATTACTGCAGGCAGAAAATCTCCCTCTTTGACATCCTCTGACACCCTACATGGATGTTAGTTGCACCATCTTTAGCAGCACACCACTCACGTGGGGACCACTCTGAAGGGATTAAGATATTTGTTTTTTTAGCACAGCAAAACCAGGGAGACCTGATGAATTTGAAGGGGTATCCCTGGAGCTGAGAGCCAATGCATCTATCAAGTCCTGACACTTCCATGGAGACACAATGGATAAGCTTGTGCCTATACCTTTTGCTTCATTAAGGAGACAGGAGGTATTAATGACAGCAGTTATGTATTCTCAGTTAATTTAGTGCATGACAATCTAAGAGACCATAAGTAATTATATTTTCTGAGGAGTTTGTTAATTTTACTCGGTACTTAAGGATGTAAGGTACCCTGTAGAAAACTGATCAAGTGATAAGCAATAAAACGCCTTGTTGTTAAATAGCAGTTCAGTGAAAACCCTTCAAAAAAACAGTTGACATAGTTATTTGTTTGGGTATTTGGGAACAAGGAGGAAAAAAACATGTAGGCAGCTGAAAGACAGAAAAAAGCAAGGAATTTGGTGTTTTGTGGTTTTTAGATTCTTGGGCCAATCTAAAATTTAGTTGAGTGAGGATGCCTTGCTAACAACACTTAACAGAGGATGTTGTTGCTCTTCCTTTTCACCACTCATGTGGTTTTTCTCCTGCTGTCCAGCTAAGAAAAGAAAGTGAATGGCAACATATTTGGTTTTAAGAGAAAGGAACTTATAAATGAGAGCTCAGGCATTGTCTTGTGGAAAAGTAAAGGCAGCAAAGCAAAGGGAATTTAAAAGTAGGAGGAAGAAAGAAGAGTAAGGGAAAAAGATTCATATTTAACAAAGGAAAGGGGAGCAAAATTAAGAAGTTTGGAAACAAGTAACCTCAGAACAGCCTAGCTATCAATATTTAAACAACTAACAAAATTATTTTCACATTTCATGTGTGAATCTTACAAACAGTTACCCATTTTTATTACATATAACTGTTCTCTCCCTTTCATAGGAGACAATGACTGAAAACCCTGAGGACCGATGCAGATTTCACATTTTAAGCGAATTCTTGGCACTAAATAAACAAGCTAAATGTCTTAGGTTGCAATGTAAGATGTAACCAAAAGTATGTATTCTACTACTCCACAGCTGGGGTAGTGTTCTTTATCTCTTCCACAACCCTTCCTCCCTCCAAGGGGATATCTTCTGTTAGAGGGCCATTGAGTCTCACTGCATGACTGATAAAATTACATCATCCCATTGTGAGATGCTCCACCCAGGGGGAGGAGCCAAGCATTCCTACCTGGATATAATCTGAGGCTTGGAACACCACAAACAGCCTTTCTCCAATGGATTTCCAGATGGAGACTGGGCCTATCTACACCACTGGACCTTCAGAGGAAAACTACACCCTTCTACAGGATCTTTGCTTCAACAGAACCACATCTGTCACTCTAGAAGGACTTCAGCCATCATTTAATCAGACTGCTACCAACACCCTGATCAACAGGGTGTCAGGATGTATTCTGACTCTGTCAGTAGTTTTTTTATAGCATTTTTATTTCAATTTTCCTAGTTAAGAACTGTTATTCCTATTCCCATATGGACAGAGATCCCCTTGACTTCAAGATTATAATAATTCGGTGTGTGTGGGGGGGGAATTGTTTACATTTTCCCATTTCAAGGGGGGCTCCTGCCTTCCTTAGCAGACACCTGTCTTTCAAATCAAGACACTAGGTGATTAAAAGAATGAGTGTAGACAAGTAACTACAGTTGGGGCTACAGACAAAAAAAAAGAGGATTTAAGAATCATCCCATTATCTTTGAAATTATAACACGGAATTTAGCTCTCTCTCCCCCCCCCCCTTTTTTTTTAACCACATCTCCATACCTACAGTGATAAGAAAAATGAACAGCAAGAAACGCAAAAATAAATCTGTGCTCCCCAGCTAGAATGGGCAGCTAGCATCAGTAACATATAGTAGAAATTATTTTCTTTGTTGTAAGTTTTATAACCAGTGAAGCATTCCTGTGTCAGATTCTAGAGCTCCATTCCACTCCATTAGCTGCAGAAAGGACAAGAAGCCACTCCAATTTTGAGATTGGAGCAGGTATTTTAAAGAGGATGATAGCCTAAGTCAGCTGGACTTGCTTATCCAGGAGATCTCTCTGGAACCTATCCATCCTTTTGGGTGTCCTAAACATTTATCTGTGTTTTGAATCAAACTGAAACCGTCCCACCTCACTGAAGTCACCATCATATTAAAATAATACAGCAAAAAATGTTATGCTTTTATTTCTTTAGAGAAAATTGCCTGAATATAAAAAGTTATATTGTTATTGGTAATTAGGTCTGGAGCTACAAATTGCATTTCAACAACAATATATACCTAGTTAGTGAATAATACCCAGTAAGCAATTTAGCATAATCAAACCTCCAGACAAAACACCACCACATCTTCCCAAGAATAACGTGGAAAATCATTATCTATCATCTAGACAACACTTTGCTACTTTGGAATTTCTATTTCGGCTGCTGGAGCTTCCTCCTGGTGGCCAGAATTTACTGTTGGCTGGTCTACTGGGGGTTATTTTTTTAAAGAAGGAAGTTATAAACAAGAAGATGAAATGTATGTACACTACTCAGAAACAGTACTTTAAATTTGCTGTGAACAGGTTTAGTTGTGCTTGTTAATTTGGTTTCTATAAAAAAATATTTTAATATTTTGTTTTGTTTCTGTTTTTTTTCCCCCTTAGGAAAATACAACTTTTCATATTTCCCTAATGAAGTCTGAATCAGTTAGAATCATCTTTTAAGCCAAACCACTGAGTTTGCAAAAATCTCATTACCTTCTCCATGCAGGTCTCATGGATATATGAATGTCATATTTTACATTTAAAGACGTGGAACTTTGCTTCTGCCACTACAATAACTGCTTTACAGTTTTGATGATTGCAGGAAATGAGGAGGAACTGCAAACAAAGAACAACCAACAAACAATTTGGGAAAGGGGGAAGAGGAGAGATTTAGAAATAGAGACGTTGTTTGGCTGACAGGCTAGGGCTACATAGAAAATTTGGGGTTTAGATGAAAAATCTGGACCCCAGAAGAAGGTGCAACACAGCCCTTGAGACATTTCAGTTTTGAATGAATTGGAAAGCTGCATAAGTTCATTCAGGGGCACACAGTACAATTCTCCACTGTTTAAAATCAATGTTATCAAAGTGCAGTAAGATACTTTAGTAGAAAAGCAGAGGCAAATGTCAATAACTTTTGCAAACCCCCACATTTTTGCTACTGACCATAAGTAGATATGCAGCACTCTCTTCCATCCCTCTAGCTATAGGCTGATTTGGGTCAGGATTGCAGGGAAAACTGGTTGCTGATTAACCCATTTGACCCATCACCTAAGAGGCTTGTGATATAAAATATGACTTGAGCTTTTCAAACAAATAACTGTAATTTCCACTTAATTTATTTCTGACCTTGCACTGCAATTGTTCAATGTTAATTTATCTCGGGACAGAAGAACAGCAGTTGCATGTAAACTGAAGGATGCTGTAAAAAGTTATGTGCATAGGAGAAGGACTGCAGTTATTAAGTTAGCTTGCATTTGCACAGTAGACAGATGAATAATGTTGCCTTTTTCTACAGTATAATTATCAAAATCAACTAAATTCACAAGGAATACTTGGAGAAATACAGGGAAGTTGTTGCTGCACAAAGTATAAAAATTCTTATTTGAAAACAATTCTATTTCTCTGGGTTTAGGACTGTTTTTTAGTATTTATTACAAGACCTGGGAACGTGCTTGGAATTTTACAGAGCAATGAGCAGTAACAGGTCTTGGCCCCGAGCAGAATAGAACCCAGGAGAATGAAGAAAACAATAATGCATGGGAGGCCAAATTTTCTTCTTTGCCCAAATTCACAAGAACAAGGTAGTTTAAATTCTATCCTTGATATCCAGCCCCTGATTTTGGGGAAAAAGCTTTATGTCGACTATTCATCATCATCAGAATTATCTTCCTGATCTGAATATGTCCCTATAATGCTGATTTTGAGGTATATTAATTTCAACTTCTATCACTGTTTTTGCTTCGCAGGTCATAACAGTCTATATTGCAGTGTTACATAGGAAAGATTTGTTTTTTGCTGTTGAACCCAAACTATTGTAAATTGCAGAGAACTACCATTTTCTTAATTAAGGTATAGATGAATTTTGGCTTCTGCAGAATAAATAGGAGAAGAAAGAGGAGAAGATGGACTGTGACTGTCTTGAGTTTCTGTTCCTCCAAGTGCAGAAGAGTAATCAGTGCTATTTAAGAAGAATGTTATTTACCTATTGAACAAGGTGTTAGTCACTCCTCTACACTGGGAGCCATCCTGACCTATGTCACATCTTAGGTCACACTACAGGAGCATCTTTTTTTAAAAACATTTCTTTAATGTCAGAACTTCGGAAAAAATAGGAAGCTTCACTGCAAAAAAGGTGAAAAAATGCTGAATTCAACTACATCAATCATGGTCCCGACTTGAACAAAACATTTTAAATTAACTGATAAAGGATTCGGTGATGTCCTTGAAATCAGCTGTCGGTCACAAGCCCATAATCTCTTTGCAGTAGGATTGAATTTGGGGAATGGAAATTACAGGTGTAGTTCAGAACTGACCTTGATGCTCAGGCACTGCCAATATCCCAGTTTTAGATTTACTGCCACGATGCCAGCCCTCGTAGTGTGTGTACTGGTGAGGAGAAGGGCTGTGTGCAAGGCCCCTCATTTGGCCTTTCCCTTCCAGCTCCTCTCAGAGAATTAGCTGCACAAAAGCTTCCCACACCTTTTATTACCACTGCAAGTGGTGGCAGAATATAACAAGAGCTCTTCCAATTTGCTTCCTATGCATAACGAGGAGGCCAGGGTCAATTTTACCCACACTGGCCAATAACATAGAGTTTAACTGCAGCCTCTCTGCCTGCATATTGGATCTGATTCTCTGATCCTGAGCTCATAACTTCACAGTTAAAGTACCTTGGTTTGGGGTTAGAAGGTTCCTGACACTGTATTAAGTATGAATTGTCCCAGTAATGACAGCAAGGGAAGGCAGGAACATCCAAGTGAGTTGAAGAGGAAACATGAGCTTGTGAAAGCTATTAATTCCACCTGCATTGGCAGCAGTCTGCCTGAAAGAAGCTTTCCATAAGTAGTCCATAAACATGACAGTGGTTGAACACTTGGCATTTGCAGCTCCCTCTACATTTATATTCAAGGAGATAAGTATAGGAGGTTTGTGTTTGTTGTAAGGGAACTGCTTCAAGGAAATTAAAGTCTGAGGGTGAAGCAAACTTGGAGAATGTAGATAGCATCTCATTGGAAATGTTGTTTTCTGTAGAATAAGAAATTCCAACAAAACCCAGCATAAATACAGTTCAGATGTTCAGAGCACAAATCCTGAGAAAAAAAAAGGGATTGGAGAGCAAAGCTGGGTTGCAGTGTCTCATAACTTCTGCAACTTTCTGAAGAATCAGCTCATCTGTCTCCTCAAGTATTTAAAAAATGCATCCTGCTTACAATGATGTATAGAGCAGAAATAAAAGGTCTCCACAGATTTTTTTTTTTTTTTAGCACGGAGAAATATATAAGGTGCTAAATATTTCAGAGCAAGTCAGGAAGATCAATGAATGGATTTATAACAAACATCCATCTAGGAAATCATTCATCAGTGATACATGGGGATGTAATTGCCACTAAGTAGGACAGCTAGCTCAAAACCAGGACATGCAGTGGACAAAATTAAGTCACAGAATACCAGTCGTGGATGTAGAAGAGAAATGAAAGTTGCCAAGAGATGGCAAATGGATGTGATCACAGCATTTACCTGGACAAGATATATGAGCAAAGTACAAGGCAGAGAAAAATGGCAGTGGCTCTCCTACTCCATCAGTTGCCTTGTATCAGCAGCTGCTCTCATTAATATGTTGCTATCTATGTTATCCATAATCAAAGTTTTATATTTCCAGTTGATTTGCAATATTAGTCAGAGCTTCTGTGTAAAAAAGAAATGTGCTCTCATTAGCACCATTGAGAATATGTTGTGGCAGAGCTTTGCAAAGAGAATTGCTGCTGGGCTTCTAGTGTAGCTGCTATTGCTGCAGCATAGCAGTGAACTAATGAATTAATTCCTGTTTTGAAATATTCTCCGTGGGATCACTCATAAAACACAGGCCTTGTTTGCACAAGGAACAGAAATAGGTAACAGTCATCTGCTCTGCCTCTCTACATACTTCACAAAACTACACATACACCGTTCTCTCTGTGCTGTTTTCTCTAGGTGAATAATCATACTCAACTGGTCTAAGCCCATGTATGATTATTTAGAAATTTACAGAGAAAAAGAGAGAAAGAAGTGGCAACCTGATCGAATGACAACTGGGCTTCAGTGGCTCAGAAAGTGTCTGTTTTTTACAGTTATGTCAGCTGATCAAATCAGGTGTGTTACCTCTGTGGACAAAGCTTGGCTGCCTTGTCTAGCTGTGAGGGGTAAAGAAAGAAATCAAGAGCTCTCATTTGGACACTATTAATTACATGTGTACATGCATATATTATGTGTTGTATCCCATCCTCAGAGCTGCAATCTGTCTGGTCCCAGTTGTGCTGGCTGGGAAAGTAGTCCAGATCTAGATGCAGCCACCAAAGCACAAATCCCATGGTCCCTTTAACATGCTCAAGTTACAAGTGCAGGAGGCATCCACATAACTGGAATCCTTTGTTTGTTCCCTTCAAAGAGATAAAAATAATGCAACCTGTAGTTAAGGAATGCCTGAGTGAATGCAAGTGTAAAAGAGAGTTTGATGAAGCAATTCTATGAATGTGTTCTCCTGAGCCAATGCTGCTGTTCAGGGCTTAGAGGTAATGACTGAGTACAAGTGAACAGGTAGGAAACATGACTGTGAGTAGAGTCTGGAGGTAAACATGCTTGACTTCCCACCTGAACGAGATGTGAGATGACTGAGTGACTGATTCAGTATGGTTGAGCATGAATAAAAGAGCATACTGATTTAATATGACTGCAAGGATAAAAGATCATGTGTGTGAATGATTATCTCACTGACTGTACAAGCAGAAGATGAGGTGAAACGACAGGAGCAAATGAAGGAAAATGGGAACATCTGAAATTCAGAAAACACTGACAAAATGAGTAGCAGATGGTCCATTGCTGATAATCAATGGAAAATCCATTTTGACAACTGAATTATATGTAGGATGGAAGTGTAGAGCTGAGTGCACGAATTTTAAAAGCTCTGTTTATCCCCAAGATCCAATAAGTTAAATTGGAACATGAGGAGTAATTGTAAAGAGTTTTCTTACTATTAACTTATATTTGAGAGGACTTTCTTGAATAGATACTCTCCTGACTTCTCTAAAATGGCTTTATAAACACTCATACTGGACATAGGCAAAGGGCCAGGTCTTCCAGACGCCTTTGCAGAATGTCTGGTTAGTATAACAGGAACACTTTTTGTAAGGGAGTGGGGGTAGGACACTTCTTTCTGCTAGGGATCTACTGGATTTATAAGCTTATTGACTCATTAATATATATTTTGTTTCAATTTATCTAGGTAATGTGGCCTTATAATTTTTGCTCTTTTTTGGACAGTCTCTTGTATGTGGGTGAAGGATATTAAATACAGTTACAAAATACCACTTCATGCACTTTCATCAACAATATTTTTGTACTCTGTTGCATGAAAAGAATTCCAGCACAAGACACAACAGTGGCAAATAAAATCCTCTAACAGAGCTGCTTACCTGAGTAAAGTGCAAAGTATTGTTCACAAGATGAGTTGTCTACCCAACAGATTTAACAAGACCAGAATAGCTGAAGTACCACAACTCTCAGCATGCACTTTCTCTGAATAAAAGTGCATTTGTACTCTGTGTGTGAATGTAATGACATAATTACATTAAGACTGATCTATCCTCCCTCCATAGGTTTTACAGCATTATAATTTCAACAAAATAAGTGCACAAACATGTGTGCATGTGTGTGTCTGTCTTTCCACCTCACCACAAAAACAGAATTATTAAGAAGAAAACTGAGATATTCCTACTCTTTGCATTTGTAGGACTCTTAAACAGACTTGTCTGCAAATTCTTTAACCTGCAAGGTGGTAGGAATTAGGTACTTTTCTTCCAAACCTTCTAATAGTTATTTTAATCTAGTTTTGTCCTGCAGCAGCAGATTTCAACATTGTGCAAAATATAAACTGCTTCAGGGTATTAAAATATGCTATGCAACCTTCTCATGTCTGAAAAACCAAAGACCAAAAATCCACTTTTCTTATTGGGATTATATTTAAATACCATTAGCATGTTCAGAAGTCAAAGAAATATAGATATTCATATGTATACAGGAAACCATCTACTTCTTTTCCAATGCCAGCTGAAAGGGGGATGGGAGTAAGCTACAAACATAGTTTTCTTTGCATTTCAGACAGTTGCTTTGCTGAAGACCTAAATGGATAGAAGAAAATCCTGCCTGACATAAGACAATGGCATGTTCTCAAAATGAAAAATAGCAAGAGCAGTGGAAGTTACGTACACAAAACCTTCTGATCCTGTCATAAATTGATAATAATGCCATTTTGGGTGGGAAGGTTATCCTTATCTCTGGGGTATAAACACTGTCTTTCTACTGATGAAGTGATTATGAAATTTGAAAAGATAAGCAATCATAAATTTAAAATTATAATACTGTTTGTGATATTAGACAAGAGGCAGCTACTCTCTGAGTAGCTTTGTGGACCTGTTACAAATGTTAGAAGGAGCAACAAGGAAAAAGGCACAGGAATACATTCACTTTATATTGCTTTTTCCCCTTTTGCTAACTTTCACATAATGCAGCAGCATAAACTAATAATACAAAAAGATCTAATCCTCTCATCTTCAGACTGTAGGAAAAATGGAAATACATATTTCCAGTGTATTTTTGCAACATCATAAATGTTCCTGTGGTGTGGCCCCTCCCTTTGTCAGAGAAGGCATCTATAGACAGTGATGCCAGGCCAAGGATTTAAATCTGCACACTTTGTTACAGGTCTGTTTGCTCCTGCGAGCTGCAGATCTTCATTAAAGCAACATTTAGGTTGCACAAGTTTCCCCTGTATTTGAGTCTAGAAGAAGACACAACTTTTGGGGGTCATACAGCAGCATAATGCATATTCTTGGCTCTGTCCCTTTTTCTTTTCAAGTCAAGAGCACTTTATTTGTATTTTAATTACTGTCCCTTTTCACAAAATTACAGAAAGAGCATTTTCTCACCTCCGTGCAAGGAGCATTTTCCAAAAAAATGTGAACCAGGCTTTTGTTTCTGACCAAGCCTCTGAGAAACCTGGGCACAGTCCTGAACCACTGCATATGTAATTTCATGAGGAGCTTGAAAGGAGCTGGACTGCAAAGCTCTGAGTTAAACTTATGTTGTGTCCATCCTAAAGGCTGAGCAACCTGCAAGTAAAGCTCTCACTGGTTGCTGCAAACAGAGTTTCCTGGTCCCAGTGAGACCCATGGAATTGCCCTCCAGTCCAGGAGGAACAATCATTCACCACCGCAGCAGCTTCTGGCTTACCTCGGTGTCCTCAGGCCAGCCTGATTTTGTGCTCAGCGTCCTGGGCTTTCCTTGCCACCTCTTCCTGAGCCCAGACACTGGGGGGCAGCCTCCAAAGTTTCCTTTCTGAAGTTGTATAAAGCATTGTGTTTTAGCCATAGTGCTTTACCTCCCTTCTGAGAAACCCATCTCTGCTCTACTACAACCCCAAAAAGTCTAATGGTACCTTAACTGTCATCTACTTTAAAAAGTTTGCAGAGGCCCCTAAGAGCTACTCATAAAAAGAATCTAGGAAGTCACTTAGACACATACTTTAAAGTAAAGCATATCAGTTGATTTATCTTCACTAAAAGATGAATTTATGTGTATTTAAAGTGATTTATCTTCATGTCACTAAAAGTAATTTTTAAATTTATTCTGCAGTAGGGGGCAGGTAGAGGTATTCCTTCTCCACTCTTACCACTTCTATCCCTTCAGTGAGCACATTGCATTTGCAGCAATTCCAGACTAATCTCATGCTGGTGGGGACACAGAGATGAATTGCAGTGGGGTGAGAGGTGAGAGGGGTAAAAAAGAATAAAAATGTTTTCATTCATAATTATGTCATTGGTCCAAGTTTGAAAACTTACATCAACTCCATTATCAACAAGGACTGCTTTAGGAATAGAAATTATTTCGTTGTCATATTTGTGGGTCAGTAAAGGAGACAGAAATACAGTAGCAATAAAATGCAAGGGGCCTTGTGATTTCATGATTAGGTTTCATATTATTGCAGCAAGTTGCCGTTTAATGGCCAGATTTTCCTTCTATTTAAGTCAATGGGTCTTTTCTGCTTATTTCAGTGTTATAGATTCTCAACTTGCTCTTCACTTATTTGATGATTTTAGATTTTATATAATGTCTGTCAATTGATGTTTCAGCAAGTCCTTCATGATCCATCAAAAATACCAATAGGCTTTTACCATCTTGCCAGCTATTTTATTAGCTCACTTATTTTAAAATATCCAAGTTCACAAACAATAATTTTCTCTCTCCTTCTCTGTTGACAGTGGAGACACATAACAAATTTTAAATAAAACCTGTGACTGTGCAGCTCTGTTAAAATTTAGTCTGCTGAGAAAGTAATTATGTCACCTTATCCAGGACATTTCCCTTTGTCTCTTGTTCTCCTTCATGATCTTACAGGGAAAATAATTTATGGAACATTAAGAGTCAAAACAAGCCCTCAGAGATGCAAAGGAGGACAGGGACTAGCAATTAGACAGCCCATTATGTGAGTGTAACTAATCACAGAGGTAGTTTTCCTTCACCAGCAACAGGACAGGACCAGAATTTTTGAGGCTGTGAGTCCAACACCTTAAATCCTGACAACATCTGTTCTGACTAACAGTACCAGCATTGTGGATAGTCTGTGGCCTGTCTGATGCTGTTACTTTAAGAGAAAGCAGATTTTTAATCCTACCACTACAGTGTGTGCTGTCTTCTCTTTGGATGTTAGCAATAGCTGCAAAGAGGCCATGGAATCAGCTTTGGAATGTCCTTGTATTTGAGAACTGCAAATTCAGAAAGGAATTCAGGATTTCAGATGAAGTTTTGTAAAAGTAGGTAATTACAAATGGTGTTGAAAGAGCATTCAGTTTCCTCTCTGAGATGACTTAATGATGCTTTGTAAAAAATGAGACTTTTTGAAGGTTTCTTGTTGTCTGTGAAAGACCTGTGACAGAGATGGCTCTTAGTGTTATTTTCCTAAAAAAGCTTATTTGTTTGTTTGTTAATAGCTGTTTCTGGACTGGGAAGTTAGGAGGAGACATAGATTGAGGACCATATCCAGGCTGAAACCCACCTGAGCCTAGTGATGATGAGGTTTAGAAGAAAAAGTGCAGAACTGAAGAACTCAGCTTGGTATATTTTTTCTGCTATTTTAGTAAATGACACAAAACAACTCACTGAAACTTCTTGTTCTTTTCCATACTGGGATAGTACAAGTTTTAGTTCAGGCTAATTAACTCACATGAATAATGTAATATAAAAAAAAAAAAAAAAAAAACCTTTAGCCAATAGATTGTCTTGAAAACAGGTTTCCCAGAAAAGCTGTGGATGCCCTATTCCTAGCAGTGTTCAAGGCCAGGCTTGATGGGTCTTTGAGCAGCTTGGTCTAGTGGAAGGTGTGGAGGGAGCCTTTCCATGGCTGGGAGGTTGGCAAAAGATGATTTTTAAGGTCTTTTGCAACTCAAACCATTCTGTGGTTCTCTAATTCCCCTATTCAGTGGTTAAGCAAAACACAGTAGGTTGCAGAACAAGAACATATAAAATCACACACTAGGTAGCCTAGGCTTTCAGCTGAGAGAAGCTGAAACAAAGGAATATGCTGTCCTAATGACCTTCTGGGGCTTTTGCTGGAAGTTATCATGGGACAGACTCCTCATAGGTAAAACCAGTCTGAAGTAAAACCAGTCTGAAGTGAGAATAGTAGCAGTCCAGAAAAATTGTGGACATCACATCTAGGAGGTCTGACATGTAGGTGACTGAGGATTTTCCCAAATTTTTTGAAGCTTAAAACCATCATTTGAGCTGAACTGTGTGCTTTGAGTATTAATAAACACTTTTTAGTGCCATTTTTGAAGTAGGTTATTGAAACTTTTCTCCACGCCTTCAGGGTCTGGTAGAGCAGTCACTTAGATAAGATGGATGGTATCTGTTGCTGCACTTCACTTGGGGAATAATTAGTAACATTCAGCTTCAAAAAACTGAAGTCACCACTTCCATCCCTGCCAAGAACCAGGGGCTAGGCAGGGAGTCTGGAGAAACTGCCTCCCAGGGAAAACACTGCTGGTGAGCAGGAAACTTCATCAGAGGGAAGCATCTCCCTCGGGAACATCTGCAGACTGCAGCTCTCTGGGCTTCTCAGGGTGACCTTCAACCATTTGTGTGGTGCAGGGACATCCCACTAGTGATGCAAGATTTCTTCAGTAATTTTTCTAGTTACTATAAATGGTATAAATGTTACTAAAATACTTCCTCAGCAAAGTGGGAGAGCCCTGTGTCCACTCCCCTCACACTCCTGTAATACCCAGGTTGAGGTTTGATGTACATCCAAGCATTACCTCTAGTGAAAGGTGCCCCTGCCCCTGGCAGGGGGTTGGAACTAGATGATCTTTCATGTCCCTTCCAACCCAACCCACTCTATGATTCTGTCACCCTCAGCCTGGCCATCACATTGCCCCCAGTGTCACCTGGGCTGGGACCTGTCACTCTTCACTGGGGAAAAAATCCCAAAGTGCTCTGGAGGGCAGACAGCCTCTTACATAACAGGGACTGCGGGGACAGGTGAGGTGACTTCCTCCATGCTGTGTTATCACTGTGATAAAGCCTAATGCCAGCTGACACTGCTCTGCCAAGGTTAAAGTGATTCATGGGGCTCCATTAAGATGTGGCTCCAATGTCTTTTCAATCCACATTTCTAAAATAAAACAAAACCACGTAACTTTTCATCTACTGCCAGTGAGGAGTGTTTCATCTCAAAGCTACTTTACTTGGTAGGCACATGTATCTTCTGTGCTCATCTCAACCACAGTATCTTAGCTTAAATAGAAGAGTCATAAAAATGTTTTCTGAAGATAACAATACTGTGAAACTGGGGTACATTTTGGGAAGGGCACACTCTGTTTATCTCAGGTCTGTGAAATATACTGCAGACCATGCAGTTAGAGGCAGTGATGAGCCAGCACAGGATGGGGTCCTGCTCTGAAGCAACTCTCCTCTGGTCAGCTGCTCTGTGGCTCTGAGGGCTGGAAGCAGCTTCACAGTCTGCATTGGGCAAGTCTAGCTGTAAAACTAGAAGTAAATAATACATAGCATCTCTCCCTGGGGATGTGTGCTGCTACATACACATAATATTTCCAGCTGAGAAAGCCATTCCCAGTGTGCTTCTTTAATGGAAAGAAGCTAGCATTTAATACAAATACTTTAGCAGCATGCACCCCCCATCCTGCTTAATCTTAGTGGGGCTTCTTTTTCCTGTTTTAAATTCAGAGCTTCAGTTCCCTTGATCCAAGAGGTTAAATACTTCAAATCACATCAGTGCCTTAAGATTGTGAAGGGCCAGCTCAATGATGGTGACTGCAAGTCGAAACATTAAGAATGCAAATTATCAGCCAAGTGACAACTGTTAAGCTGTATTAAAAAGTATGTTGCTTCTGCTTAACAGACACACAGATAGAAATGATGCTACTGTGAAATTTGCAGGGGTAACACAGTTCAAAGTACAGAGAAAGCATTTGTTCTCTTGTCTGTTTAATTGCTGTTTTGCAAACAAGCAACAGTATCACCTCAAGAAATCTGCAGCTGAGATCTGTCACCAGGAAACGTCCTTACTAATAAATACAGGATGTTGAATAATAATAAAAACTAATAAAAGAGCCCCTTGTATCACAACAAATTCACCATATTAGACCAGATTAATACTTTCTGAGTTATAGGTGTCACTAGATGTCACTTGAAGTCAAAAGCCTCTGGCTGATGACTGCTTGCTAATACCACATAAATTCCAAAAGCTGATAGAGCCTGTCCAAATAATTCTGTATATCACATTGATTTAATCTTTCCCTTCTATGAGAATACAATACTAAACTGTGTAGAAATTAATTTGCTTTAAATGTGCATAAGAGATTTCTTTACAATATCAACAGACAGCATGCAAGGCAGAGAATTTTGCACATTCCTTTGCTTGTTTCTCAGTGATGCATATTCTGCTTTTAAACCTCCAGCCACAAATGTGGAAAACTGAGAGTGGCCTCAAATTCAAGGAAAATGTATCAACAAAAATATGTGCATTTCCTCCTCCTGTCTCTGAAATTTATTGCTGGTGGAAGTCAGAGAGTTAAATACTATCTCTAGGGTTTGGGTTTTTTTAAATAGCTGGATGATTTTATGACAGCGCTCAGATCCCCCTATGGCATGGCACAGTTTGCAGTGTGAGTTATGTTTTGGCTCTCTCATGGCATTTCACCTTTGACTCCACTAAAAGCAGGATCAAACCTCATCTTCTTCTAAGTAATGAGGGTAATATTGTGGCTCCACCAGAGTGTCCATCCTGGATGCGAAGCATCTCTTAACCAGTGTGCCATGGTAAATCCCACATCCTTACTCCACCAGGGTGCTTTTGTAGCAGTGCAAAAGCTGATGAGGGCACTAGTGCCAGCCAGAAACTGAAACCAGCAGTATTAGTCTCATCATATTTCTGACACTTTCATGGCCTGAGGGTATCTTATTTGTCGATAGACATCATAACTGTGGGCAGTTTGCAATCAGAAACCCAACCAAATATAAATACAGTAACAGTAGCTAAGTTCATAGAAAAATTGATTTGTAGTTCACAGATCTGGGTACTCACCTTGCAGCAAGGAAATCAGACACAGCACCACCGAGCCAACCAGAAAGGTTTTGCTAATGCCCAGGACTTTAAAAGTTGTTTCTGAAAATCATCAGAGAATGCTTTGCACTCTGGTATTGAAATTAGTCATACACAGCTACTCTGCATAGTGCAATGCTATATATATGGCAACATATATTCAAGCCTGCATTCCTAATAAGATGATTCTTCTGTGAATTATTCTCAAATGCACAAACCAACTTGAACATTTTCTCTCTGGCTACCATCACTGCTGCTTGTAAGTGGTCTTCCAGACAGAAATGGCTCAGAGATTGGGTGCAGGCCATTAATTTTTGAGACACTTCCTTTGGAATTGGTCCATGCAGAACTGCCATAATCCAAAAAATATCCTTACTTTCTTGACCCTTAGTATTTTGTAGACATTTTTCCTTTAGCATTTTGAACTCCAAGTTCTGTGTGATAAAGCACAATATAGCTCTTTTGGACAAGCATCTGGAATTCACCTTTTTAAAGAGAGAGCATAGACTTGTAGAAGATAGTGTTTGTAAAATGATTACCCTCCTTCTTGATTTAATAATTTTTTATAGAACTCTAAATTCAAGTTAATGCAGCTCTGAAATAATCAGTTGTATTTATCACATAAACCGTTAATCACAATCTATTTTGTTTGCTGCTTTTCATTTGCTGCACCTCAAAATACTTCACAAAGGAGGTAAATATCGTCATCACTAATTTATGAAAAGCACAACTGGCAGATAGAGAAGACCAACCCCTTCCAAGTTTTTCATGAAGCTTTTATAAACTTTCCAAAACAGATCACACACAAATAGCAGCTAAGCACTGACATCCAACAAAGCTCAGTCAGAAGATGGTGGATAACTGTGTCATGCATCCATCTCAAATATCTAAATTTGTTATTGAAGTATGATATATGACACAGATTTGCTGTACTGAATTACCCACAGAGGAAGCCACCAGAAATAGAGAGCCCTACGCTATTATAGAAAAGTATTTCCCTGTTCTTATCCAGAGCAGGACACTGAGGCAGGCAGGCTGTTGTGCTGTGAGAAATGCATCTGCAGCCGACTGTGCTTGCTGAATGCTGTGAGACTGCAGAAGAACAGCTCTAGCCTACAGAGGCTGCAGTGACCCTTTTGGAATTCTAAGTAGCTTGTTTGGGTAATAACAAACATGTAATTAGAAGTTCCTCTAAGGATTCATCATCTTCCTTCGTCGTGAACTGAAGCTCTACCCAACAGCTCAAGTGTTTATAGGGATGCACTGTTGCACACTTCCTGAATTTCAGATGGTTGTGACTTTGACTGTATTTTACACAGCCATAATTTGGAGGAAGGCTGAGAGGATTAAGGAAAAGTCTTTGTTATCTCTAGCCAATAATTCAGCATGAAAACAATGTAATAGCTGCCTTTCCTGAAACAAAATAATATCTATTGGAATGATACCACCACTGTTCCCTGCAGCAAAGACATTATGATGAGCTTTTCTTACATTTGGTATACAGAAATCCTAATTTAAATACTTGTGTTAAATTTCAGTTGGTTAATACAGAAGTCTTTCACATTACTATGTAACAAATCTAAATTCTGAGCCTGAACAACTGTATTTATAACATCCTCCAGGTATACAGTGTGTGATAAACTGTTTACATTGCTCCAAACAGTTTTGCCAGAGTACATTCACCCTGATCAGGAATTTACTTATTATTCCAGCCCTAGGCTTTTCCTGATGAGAAACAGTAAACTGTGCCAAATTTGCGTAGCAGTCTCTTCATCACTAAGAGCACTGTAAGAATTAAGGCTCTGTCATTTTTCAGTTGCAGCAAATAATATAATTTCCAAAGAAAATCAAAGCTGGGTTTCATTCCCAGGTTGGGTTTCAGCATGGTCACAGGCCAGCACCACGGCAGGAGAAAGCTGCCAGGTTGACTTTTGAACCTAAATTCCTTCAACATGGTTATGAATAGAAGTGCAGCCCTAGAGTGGAAAAGAAGGCCCTGAAAAACACACATATGAAAGAGTAATTGTTGCTTTTGCTGTGAGGAACATTGGCTTGGAAAAGGCATCCTGCGTCATTGTGTCCAATCTCCTGCTGTTTTAGGCAACCACAACATATAATCCTTTTCATAAATTTATCAAGTTCCATCTTAATCCCAGTTAGGCTTCTTGCCCCCAACGAGAAGGCTGTTCCCAAGCCTCAGTGTGCCGAGGGTTAGAAATATTCTTCTAATTTCCAGCTTACATTTATTCATGGCCAATTCAGACCCATTTGTTCTTGTGCCAACATTGTTCTGGAGCTTAAATAGCTTCTCTCCCTCTCTTGTGTTTACCACCCCCAATGAACTTATAGAGAGCAGTCTGTCCCCTTGGCCTCTCACTGTCATGCCACCCTGCTTGTACATGAGCTGCAGTCCCCCCAAACAATGGATGAGCTATTGTTTTAAGAAGGTTAGCTGAAAATAACAGCAGCACACTGCCTTGCTGTCCGGGGTAGGCAAAATCCGTCACGGGGATGTCGGGCGATCAACAGAGCCCTCTGGAGCTAAGAGTATCCCAGAGTAAACAGAAGCATAAAGCCATAATAGACCAGCCATAATAGGGCCAGTTTAACACATTTGCCCAATTATCCCTTTCTACTTATGAGTCTCAAAGAGCAACAACTGTTAACTGCAAAACAGACCTACTGGTCCAGAGCAACTAGGAAGGGAAAAATTAGCATCAGCAACTGGGCTGAACTCATATTTTTAGCAATGTCAGTGTGCCTGTGGGAGGAGGAAACGCATCCACGCTTTTAGGCGTAATGGGACTAACTGGCCTGAGAGCCTGTGGTGTGTCCGAGCCAAACATTTCCCTCACAAAGGCTCCTCTGTGCATGTCTGACTTAGCTCTCTTGCAGCTGTTAACTTGCAGGAGGCAGGTTCTGAGATTTTCTTGACAGCCTCCAATTTCAACATTGAAAGACTAACCATATTTCCTAACATATGCCAGAGCAATTTGAAAAAAGTTCTGGCCCCCTCGTGTTTCTAGCTTGTGTGGTTTTTCCAGTGCTTTCATGATTAGGGTAGGAATTTCCAGACTATCACAACAGAAATGGCATTTTCTCAATGAGAAAGATTCAAATGGTGGCCATGTTGCTGTTTAATTCATCTATCTCCATCCATGTGTTTTTATGCAATCTCTATGTCATATCATACCATAAATTTCTATTCTATTATGTAGTGGCTTTGATAAGAGAGCTAGGAATGGTAGAGTGTTCTGTGCAGGCCTCATAGCTTGAAGACTGATGACCTTATAATGTAATTCTTGCCAGCATGACTACACTTGCTGTTACACTTATAAGTGCAGCTCTCTTTCAGTTTCACTAAAGTATCAGTCTTTTAGGCAACCACATTGTTCAGGGGACTTTCTGCTTTCCAATACAATCATAAAGGTCAGAAAATTCATTCATGTTTTATTTTTCAAAATTATCCATGAGTTAGGTACTGATTCTTACATGCTGCTCTGGGGGAAAAAAAGAGGAAAAAAGAAAAGCAAAAAGAAAGCCTTAGACTTTAAAAATTTCTAAAGAAGCAAAGACAAACTTGAAAAGAAAAAGGAAGGGTCAAACACAGATTCACAAAAAGTGGCACGAATCTATAAAAATGAAGTAAGTTACACTGCAGCACGTTCCTGCTTTAACACTTTTTAAAAAGGATTTTATCCTGTTACAGAAAGCTTGTTCTTGATTTCGTATGCAAAGATGAAGGGCTTCTAGTATGTCATTTCCTGGAAATCCCTAGCTGGCACATCACACATAACAGTACTGGGGTGAAAAAGAGAAGTGGGCTCCTGGGGATAACATGGATCTGTTGTCTCCCTGAGCATTAGCCCTGCTGAAGAGCATTTCAAGAGCCTGGGTGGGATGCACTGTTCTGCAGCACCGTGTCAGCAGTGCCATGGAAAGCCTCCTCCACAGCAGCCACCCTTACCCATGTCCAGGGCATCCAGCAGCAGCTCAGCCCCCGTGGGTGGATCTGGAAAAACAGAGGAAATGTTTTCTCAAGTTGCAACTATCCCCTGCTCATGTTTTGGAGGAAAATTGGTCTGTGTGGCTCCTCTTTATCAAGATAACTTTTTGGCATAGACATCATGTATGCCACAGAGGCTAACACCAAAAGTAAGGGCCCGGCTCCTGGTATGAGTGCATCAAGAAGAGAAGGATGGACCTAACTCCATTCCCAGACAGCTCCTGATATTTCACCATTTTGGTTGAAACAGATTTGCTGTTGTCTTTGACACACAATCAGACTCAACTTCTGCTCATGTATATCTCAGCAAGACATATTTGGCAGTGGGAGCTGGTGTTGGGCTTCTCAAAATTAAGCAGTTTGGGTGCAGTGGATGAGACTATTCCCTTGAATCATCTCACTGTGATTCTGCCTTCCCTTCACAGTGGGTTGGAAGAAGGTCAGTGGTTTGTCAGGGTGCCTTGGGCCAGGAAGAACATTAGGAGAGATAGCAGGGATTTATCCACTCTGCTGGAAATTAGTCCCTCAGTGATCAATGCTGATTTGCTGCTTCTCTGGACAGTCTTTCCTGGCTTCATGGATTAGATGCTGGTAGTGTGGGGAATAACAATAAAACCATTCGCTCGCTGCATCTGGTGCAGGGAAAGCTTTCCAAAGATTATTAGTTTAAGCATCCTAGAGAGACATAATAAAAGGGGAATCATTATTACAGTGTGTGTGTTTTAGGATATCCATTACTGCAGTGTCTTGGCATCATTACATAATTTAAAATAATAAAAACTATTATCCTTCAGGATAAAGGGGACTTTGAAGGCGTTGAGTTACAGGTCACTGCCTATGTATTTGTTAGGATAGAAGCACCGTAACATTTGGAGCTGAATAAAATGAAAGCTCCAGAGGTGAATTCTGGGCAGGAATAGGAAAGCAGCAAGAATTGGTTTCATCCTTAACCACAGCAGAAGGGACATCCACATCTCAGAGTCTGCCACTGCTGTCCCCATGCTGCTGAAGAACTCAGACTCAGCCTGTTTGTCTGCAGCTTTGCATTATTCTGTAGTGAAGTACAGAAGAGCAGAGCTGGGTTTTATCCACATTGGATGCAATTTTTCTGCATAGCCACCATCAAGCCTGAGTCTGCAGATGCAATTGGACATGAAGCTCCAATGAAGAATCCCAAAGTTGTTACTACACCTAAAAATCTCAAACTGGAAAATTTCTTCTGCAAACTACTTGAATGCTTTAGGACTCAGCGTTTGTGACCCTTGTAGCAGGTCAGAGATAGCAGCAGTGAAGTCCAGAAGGAAGCCATTGGGATCTGTAAGGCAACCAATCTGAAGTTACAATTATTTTAATCCATGGTAATTGCTTCATGGATATGCATGTGGATGACTTGGGTCTGAACCCAGGGGCTTTTCCCCTCATACCTTTTCCTTCTGTGCCACTGACTTGCTGTGTGACTTGCATAATCCTGTAGGTATTGGAAAAGGTAGGAACTCAGAAGTAAAGAAATGCTCTTTCTGAGCCTTAGGTACAGATTTAGTTGTCTAACTTTGTAAATGTCAGCTTTCACTTACTTGCCTCACAAAAGGCTTGGAAAACCCAGTCAATTCAAGTCAGTAGTATGCCTAACAGACACTGCATAAAAAGTGTTACTTACATGCAAAGTATTAGTGATTATGTATTATTTTGTCTATATTAAAACATATCAACACTGAACATATTGTCGTAGCTACTGGAGGACGTGAGAGGGCTACACAGGCGACTTGTCTTTATAAAATACCATGTGTTTGGCATGAAAGTTAACTGAGGCAAACATTCTGTTTCAGTAGATGTCACACAACCACCAGTGTGTGGAGATGACCCTCTCCCACACTAACACAGCCTTGAAGGACTGGCATTATGGAAAGGATCCCAGTTTCAAGATGCTGGACCACTTTCATCTCCCTTGCACACTGCAAGCTCCTCTTGAAGTCAGTGGGTGGCTGGTCCTGAAAGAAAAGCTGTGTTGGGAGCTGTGTTTTTCTTAGATAAAAGTTGCATAGAGAACTCACTCTCTCTGTGCCTTCCTCTGCTTCTCCCAAGTATCAACAGCAGCAACTATTTGTATTGGCCACACCATTATTTTAAACAGAAGGGACTGACTTGCGCACAGCCCACACACAATCAGAATCACCATGCAGCATAAAGCTGATGTCACCGCTTGCTGCTACTCACATAATGGATTTTGTTCTCAGTCTGTGCACCAGTACAATTTTTTTTATTTTATTTTTTTGCTAGGCAAAATAATTCCAAAAGGAAGAAATTACTGAATCAAAACAGTCTGAAGGACTAGCAAAATTAAAATTGAAATGAAAAATACTAAGATATTCACATGAATGATCTTCTTAAAAAACTCTATCAGTTTGATTTTAACAATTCATTTTTCTTTTCAACATCCCTCTCCAAGAGTTAAATGTTCATAATTCCAGGCTCTTTTTCTTTTTCCCAAAAACAATCACTTTGTCACCAAGACACATATGAGAAATTTATGCTTGTCTCTGCTTGGCATCACTGCCACCTCATGGATTAATGAATTCTGTGTCCTCTAATTCCCCCACATTATGCACCTCTGTTTTGTATGAGTAGCCAAATGTATCAAGATTCATTTTAATGAATGTGAGTCATTCCCCTTATTCAGAGAGCAGCGCTGCTATGTTGTAAGCAAGCACACCATTAGCTGTGCTAAAAATAAACAGGCATTACCTGCAGGAAAACCTGTATAGTAAAAGTACACATCACTAAGTACATTAAAAAAAACTAAAAAAAAACAACAAAAAGACAGCGACATAGCCTGGAATGGTGTTTGCTGTAGACAAAGGAAACAGGACGGACTGCATTGGGAATCTGCTGTAGATTTCCTCCAACAGGTCTGAAAGAAGAGTAGGACCTGAAGATTGCTTTACCGTGATATTTAATTCAAAACAATGTCAACATACATTTTGTTGATGCTTTACTATACTTAAGGTAATTTAATTTCTAGTGCTGAAAGAAAACTAAATGGATGGCTTCTTTTAACACCAGTTTTCTTCTGTGTCTTGGTTGGTGTAGGGCAAGTATTTCCTGTGTGGTTTGACAGAGATTTCAAGGTTTGGAGAATCAAATATTTCAAGGTCAGCCCAATGTTGTTTAAACAGAAAGCGTGCATGACTTTGCCATGTGGTATTTCTGTTCCATTATTTTCATGACTTTTAGTGTGGTTCAATGGGAAAGGCTCTGGTTGAGTCTCAGAAACCAAGCTCATAAATCAGTAAGTCAATCAACAAGTCTGGGGAACAATATGTTCTTCTATTTTAATTTCTTTGTGGGAAATGTGTAAATAGATACTGGCAATGAAGCTGGAATATAATGGGTACTTACAAATTAAGGCATCCAATGATTTATCCTCTCTACGTGCCATGTAAAAAGAGGTTATGCTTTCTGATGTGTTACAATACTATTTTTAAAATAATGAAACATCTTTAGATTTTAAGAATGAGAATTACTGTCTCCTGACCGGTTTCCAGAAGTGTGGGAAGTTAACGCGCTGAGATGAAAATTTAGAGACTCTCAGCAGAACGTTTCTCCATGACTGTACATTATCAGAGACCTCCCAGCATCACCTGCTGCACCACACAACAACACAGCAGCCTGACCTGGGCAGCTGTGGCATTATTTACTGCAGGTTCAGCCTGTCCCTGCAGCTCCCTCCACCTGGGACCTCTGTGTGTCTTTGCCCAGCTGTTTCCCACTGTAAAACCAAAGGATGAGCAACAGGCTTGCTGGTTTCTCAGCAGTCTCTGGACATTAATTAGTTAATGTTTATACAGAACTGATAAAGGCAGTCATAAACAAGAAAACGCAAAGCATTTAGCAAAAAGAAAGGAGGAAAAGCTTTAAAATCACTTTGTGCCTGTGCCTTTGCTAACGAGGTTTTAGTAGTGTTTGAACAACTAAAGTGCTTGCTGTACAATTGATCCCAAACAGCTAATTTAAGCCCCCTCACTGAAGTCCTTTTAAACAAACCAAACAATATGTATTATATGCTGAAAACTTATTATGGAAAGAAACAGAAGTCATTTATAAAGTTACATCATCTATTCTGGGAAAATAATGCAGAACTTGTGATTTAGGAAGCCAAACACAAACCCTACATCAAAGAGTCAACTAAATGTTTACTGCAAACAGCTGACAAATGGCTCGGAAATGTCCACAAAACAGCTCGCCAACCTACTTTAAATAATTTTATTACTTTCTTGCTGTTGTTAGAAAGGGCCATATTTCTGGATGACTTACAAATGGAAGGAAAAAATTAGCATTTGAGAAACCAATTGTTTGCAAACAGTAGTCTGTTCTGCTTTAAAGATCTGACTTTTGAGGTGCATTTGGGCAGAGAAACCATAAAGTGGCCTTTTCAAAAGCTTCTAAATATCTAAATGAGGTACCTATGAATTTTTAAAATCTAATTTCTGCCTGTTCATATCTTGGCAGGTTTAAATGTCTTTAAAAGCTGACCCCATGTTTTTGTAGCATGAAAGGCACTATCTGAGGGCTCCTCTTCATCACAAGAGGCAGCTGCAATTACTGTACCACAGTCACGTTCCTCAGATGAGGCCGACAAGAGCAAGCCAAGAAGACCAAGCAGAGAGCAGCACAGAGTGGGCTGTGCTGTTTCATGCTGCTCCTTTATCACAAGAAAAGCATTAGCTTGAGCCTTACCTCCCATCTTCAACCTGTTCTCTGAAGCTGTAAACTAGCCTAAACTTAAACATGCCCTAAACAGAGGAGGAAGAGGCATCTGGAGAGCAGCGACAAGATAGCATCTCCAGTCGGAGTCAGGATGGTTCAAGGGGAAAATACTGATCAGAGACACCTTCAGGCATGATTTAGTGTTTGAGTTCCAACCTAAAACATGGAGCCCATCCTTCTACTTCCATAAATATATATAGTACTTCTAAAAACATAGTTCCTAATGAAGCAAATGAAGAATAGGCTCTGAGTGCAGTCACAGATCTAAAGACTGAACATTGGATTTCTGAACATGAAAGATGTCTTCTCCTTTAGAAAAATATGGAGGCCAAATGTGTTCATATTTTTTGAATATCACTCAGTCTTATTCTAAAATGCAACAAATAAAATTTTATATGAAAATTAAGTTGCAGAACAAAAAATATAAGAGCAGTTTAAAAACTGACCACTTGTACCTGTAAAATAGACAGCAGCAAACTTTTTTGGAGTGGGATCTTATGTTTTCATCCATTTGTGAAAGAGATGTTCTCCAGAGAGAGAGAACCAAAATGGTTGTCAGCCTCCCTTTGTAATGAAGTGATAATTTCAAACTCAAAAGGAAGGTACAGGAAAAAAAAAATGTAAGAAAATAAAAACAAATTAAATATCATAGATATCACACTGCAGAAAAATCTGGCTGGCTCTGGACCTTACTGATGATAATACAAAAACCAAAAATAATTAAAACCATCATCTTGATTGAGTTTATCAGTTTTTATTAACTTGTGAGTTTTCCAGGTGTTTTCTGTAATATACCTACTATGTGAAATGCCATTAGTTTTGGAAGAAACTTTATATACAAATATATATCTTTGTATATGAAGAGTTTTATAGATATAAGCTTCACAAAAATACAGAGCACCCAGCATATTGTGACCGTTAATGTCATCTAAATAAGTGGTTTTCCTGAACAAAATGGTCCATTCTCTGTCTCTATTGCAATGACTTAAAACTAAATTCCCAGGAAAAATTAGAGCTCCTGAATTAAAGGTTGAACTTTCCAACCTGTATTTGCAGTATTCTGAGAAACACTGCTTCCATTTAATTAATTTGCTGGGATATTCCTGTATTACAAACCCAGCATCAGATACAAAACCAGCTGATGTAGATTGTGTTAAAAAACATCTGAATTATCATCATCACAACACTCGGTCAGCTACTCAGTCACACTTTCCAGAGCCATAAAGGCTGGACTCAGACTTGCAAAAACAGGCAGCTGCACAAGGTGTCTCCTTGCACTGAAATTACTTTCTGGCTGCTTTGTCAACAACGTGGCTTCCCCTAGGCAAGTCTTGCTTGCCCTTGAAAGAGTTGCAAAACTCGTTCTGCACCATAAATATGATCAACAGATAGTGGGACAGATTTACTGCACCTCAGCCCTGCTCTAATCTCTTCCTACAATATCATCAATACCCTCCATTGCAGGAATTTCCTAGCACAAAAGCATGAGGCTGGGAATGCTTCCATTTGCGCTCCTGCAACTGAGTTGGTGGTTCCTGGCTCTTCCTTGAGGATGGAAACTGAGGAATAGATACAGCAGGTGTGAGGGGTGTGAGTGTCTCCACATGAGCTAATCAGGAAGGATTCCCTGAGCATCCCCAGCTGCCACTGTGACTTTGTCAAGGCCTTGGGACAACACAGTGACATTGTAGAGGTCTCAGCTTTATGAGAGGAAGAACCATTCCACATAGAAATCAAAGGACAATTGTGCAACTGCGTGATACATGACTGGGTTATTTGGAAGGTTAAAAAAAAAGTCACAGAATTCTGATTGCCTTGTGCTTCCTGGATTAACTTAGCTACTGTCATTTCCTGCTCTAAACCTCCTCTTTGCCAGTGCACTCCTTTCTCCTCATTTGCAGTAGGAGCTCTTGTGCTGTCTGGAATCAATTAGCATAAGAGTGCTATTTTTATTAATATAGTTTCCTTGTTTCAGCTTCTGCTGTGATTGAAGGCTTTCAAAGGTCAGCCTGAGGATATCAACAGGAGGGTGTATCAGGCAACGTAGAAATGCACTGACAAGCCCTTTAACTGCTCTTTAAGCTGGGCAGACAGTGAAAGAAATCCAGTATGAAATGGCATGAAATAGAATATGATCAGGATGATGAAGCCTGTAATATCCAACCAAACTCCAAGCAAATTCCAGCTGCCTAAACAGAAATCAAACCTCAACGATTTCCACATCATGAAAGACATTTAAAGCCAGTGTGTTGGATTAAATTACAAACTTTTACAGATGAACCCTTTTTCTACTTTTTTTTTTAACTTCTCAGACTTTGTGAGAGGGTCTTTGGATTATACATTAAACTAATTATTATTATGGCTATTTACTAACAAAATTAAACAAGTTTTGGTGACATTTTTCATAGATTTGTTTCCTCATATCCATGGAGCCCTAATCCTTTTGCAAACTTTCCCTGATGAGGGGGACAACTGAACAGTTTGGTCAGAAATCAAACCATGGCCTCTGATGCTGAAAGATATTCCTTTGGATAGTCTCTGTGACATAAGCTCCTCTGCAAGCAAACTAAACAATATTCAAAGGTATTTCCTAAGGACTTCTTATACTAAGAAGCCCTGCCTCATATGTAGTACAAAAAGTTCATCCTAATGTCTGTACTGAAGTGAGACAAGAGTACCCAAAGGAAAACAGCAAAGAAAATAAAGGTTGGTTTCTTTTGTGAAAATACAAAGTATTTTTTTATTTTTCTTTAAGTATTTTTTTTTTCTTTAAGTATTCATAGACTTGAAATATTCATGTGGACTATTCATTAATGGTCTGACTTGATGATCTTAAAGGTCATTTCTCACCTGTACAATTCTATGATCTTTCTGCAGTAAATCAAAACAGAGGTAGAAATTTTCCTAGAAAAATGTAAAAGACTAATGAAGTCTAGCAGGGTGAGTCGTAACCACAGCTCTGTGTTTGGCAGCCCTGTGTTTGAGTTTACCTGGTCAGCAGGTGGGATGGGAGCAGTTCTGAAATAGGGATAACCAGAAACACAAACATATAAAACCTTGACAAACCTAAAATAATCTAAATCCTTCAGCAGACTATGTTTTATCTATACTGAAGTGCAGTGTAAATTCACTTCTGTTTCTTATTATCTTATATATGTAATGCCATTTACTCTATGGGACAATTCTAATACACAGAAGAATTCCACTGATAATACACAGAAGAAATTCTTCCAAAAAAACTCTGAAGACCAATATTTAGCTGTCAGCTGCTGTTCCTGTTTTTCAGTGTTTAGACCTTCTTGGAAGTGAAGCCTCTTTAATTTACTTCAGATTAGATCCTGAAAACAATGATCAAGTCTCAAAAAGTGCCAAGCTCCTGACTGGCCACCTTATACTGTTTTCAAGTCTGACTCTGACCAACACACATATAAAACCAGTTCAGTAAGGAAAAACTATTTTTTTCATATGTTTTTGTTTATTTTATATAAAATTTTGTGGGTGCATTTAACACCAACTTCAGGATGTAGGCTGTGATCCCAATTTTTTGGTATTATTAACAATGAATTGACCAATTTAATCACAAACAATTTCCTTGCTACATCCTATATCTTAGTAGAACTATTAATAATTATTATTTATAATAATAATTATTGCAAAAAATCATAGTACCAAGATTTTCAGATTAATGTCTAATTTTTGAATTATTATTTTGTTAAAACCCGCTCTTCTGATTGTCCATTAGTTGACAACTAATGGCCTTGAAGCGGTAGCTGTACGTTTGATCTTAATTAACATCTGATCTCACTAGTAATGATTTTATTGACAATATATGAATCTCAAAATCAATTTCTTTTGCTTAGATAAAGAGTTTATTTAAGTAAAGTCAGCATTTAACAAAGGGGAAGTATGAGCATGTTATGTAGAAGATTTTTTTTCTCATAACTACTTTGAACAGCACATCTCCATCTGTACAATTCCATGTGGTTAAAAAAACTCAAACAACCAGCATTGAATTAAAAGGGTCATATTTGTGATTGCTTCACTTCATCATTTGAAAAGTTATATATATCAAGAGAAATTAGCATGAAGAACAAGCACAGATATAAATCACCAACGAAGGCATCTCTGTGAATATAACAGTGATGAGGGGCCAGGATACCATGGTTGTCTATTTGCTTCATTTATGCGGGCATCATTGTTCACAAAAAAATGACTGGTTTTGTGCTGGAAACATCACTGTGAGTACAGGTGAAATTACATGGAAGTGGCTGAATGTGTATTCTGGAAGCTGTTGTCAAATCAAGCCATGACAGTAAGAGGTTTTCAAATTTATTCAAGCACCCAAAAGAAAGAGTAGCCTGGACAAAGTAAGGAAAAGAAAGGACAGAACCCAAATGAACCACACCCTGCAAGACTTTGATAAAATACAGCTGCAGATCATTGCAACTGTATTTTAGTTTCAGTACAGGAGCAATTGCAGTTCTTCATAAAGCAGCCAGCAATGCCTGTCTGGGATAAGCAACTGATTTCCCAACACATTCCAACAGACTTCCTCTCACGGTGCTCCCTGGGCTCACAGTGCTCCAGCTCACCAGCCTCTCACCCCAGACATTTCTTCCTCTGAAGACTGTCATGTGGTCAAAGGTACTGCTGGAAGTGAGGAACTATGTGTCCCTCCATGGAAAACCTACAAGGAGAAAAGGCGATTTACATTCATAATTTTTGCTTTCAAGGCAAAAAGTGGAATCTAATAATCACATGAGTTGTATCTGCTGTTTATCTTTAAAGCAGTTCCAATGGCATGTTGATTCCATTGGCATCCATAAAATTTGGTAATCACCTGGGATGTCACTGGAAGAAAATGGTATTTCAGAACATGCAAAGCATTTCCAGGTTGGGATCTAGATACTACAGCCAATATCCCTGATAAGCAATGAGAAACGTGACTAGAGAAATGATAGCCTAGGAATCTGAGATCCTGCAATATAATTGACTAGACCATCCTGAGCTGCTTTAGAGAGCACTACCTAAATTTGTTCTGGCTCTGGCTTGCATCCTATTGATCTGTCCCGACAATTTGTGGATGCTTTAGTTCAGCTTCAGGTGCAGATACCACCATGCCTTGAAGTCCTTCAAAACAGAAAGTCCCTGCCTCCAGGTGTGCAAATACAGCTTCTTCATTCTTCCACTGGCAGCTCCTGGGGGTCTGCAGCTGGCAGGCAGTACTCTAGGTCTTATTTTTTTTTAGCAGAGCTGCTACATGCAAGTGCTCCCCCCAGGTGCTGGGAGTTCAGCAGCTGCAGTCTGGCATCCATGGGCAGCACTGCCAGGCACCCCATGCCCCTCCATGGAAAAAGAAGTCCCAGAGGCAGTGCAGCTGAGGTAAGAGCATGTAGGCACTGGATATGGCTACATTATTTTCATACCTTCTGTGATCTTGTGATCCTAAGCAAGGCCCCTGGACTTTCTTATCTGCCTTTAGACCAGACTGTAGTGTGAGAGCAAAACAAAACTCTGTTAAGCATGTGATGTCATTTAAATGTTGATTTTCCAGTTCTCGGAATTTCCACCAGGGAAAAAACCCTAACATTAAATAAAGCAAACAAGAAAGCATGAGGCAGAGGATCAGTATATGAAGACATATTATATGAAGTAATACACGGGGAGATGTCGCATAATGACAGAATAAAGTTACATAGTGGCTACCCGTGAGTAAGAGCACGTAGAAGAAATACCTTTTTCATTCAGGAATTCTGGAAGTGCAGTTTGTTACTTGCATGTTCTGCCATGAATGGAATACACACATAATTATTTTTAGTAGCACTTGGCTTAATACTAGTGGTATGCAGCGATTTGGTGCATAACATTTTACGATAAGTTGCCATATAATTTGAAAATAATGTGATGCCTTCTGCTTCTTGTGCAATGAGCCTGCTCAGGCTTTGAGAACAGTTGGGAAAATTGTTTCTGCACACAATATTTTGCTATCTGTCTCCTACAGCTTCTGAAATCAACATGCAGATTTGCATGCAACATCAACTTAGTTGCAGGGCTGACGTTAGTAAAATATATCTTATTTTTGTTATAATCTTTTAGGCATCCCAGACCTCAGTGGACCACAACAGAGCCTTTATACAGAGTTTTAGGCACTGGCTCCAGAACTGCAATTAACTCAGAAAGACTGCAAAGAAAGGGAGGAAGATGAAGACATGCCAAGGAAATACGATGTGGATTTGAATCCTACATCTCAATGGCGAAGTGAGTCCGGATTCCATCACGTCCCAGCACAAGTCTATTGGAAGCATTTTTGTTCACCCTAAAATCTCCAGTGAGATTCTCTCTAAATATTAGATGATCTTTGCCAACTGAGAACTGTTGCCACAGTTCCCTCCAAATATGTTATTCCACATACAAGTGATTAAGGGAAACACAAGGTACTTTATTGCCTCAAAGACACGGTTCCATTTAAAGTAAAGGCTTCCCATGCCTTCGTCCACATCCAGTTGGATCCCAGGGGAGGTCTCTCTCCTTCTGCTGCTGCTTCTACTCACTCTTGCTTCTTACTGCTACTGAGCCTTGAATAGGGGAGAATAAGTGAACATTTCCCTTCCCTTTATCAGTCACAAAATGAAAGGCAGAAGCAGAACCTGTGAAATGCACTCTCGGGAGAACATAGGGAAAATGTGACCATTGAAATTGCATTTAATGCCCTGTGTCATAATGTCACGTGCTTGTACTACAAGCAGCAAAGGAAGGGATGCCTGAATGATTTCAGGAAGAAATCTCCCCATAAATCATTGCCAGAAAAATGGGAGGCAGTTTGAATTCAGTTCCTATTATTTAAACTTAGCACTGTAAGATCAGGAAGCAAAAAGCAAAAGCTGATCTACTGCACTGCTTAAATATAATTTGCCACATAGCATTTATGTCCAAACTGCTTGATATGTGCACCAGCCCAAATTACCTGGGTCCCGTCCTTGGCCAGCCAACCTAATTTCTCCACATCTCCTGGGGCTGATTTTCCTCCCCTAATAAACAAGGAACTAAGGAAGGGAGTAGAGTGTATATCCAAACCTGATCCTGCAAAACGAGGGTGGCATGGGGATACACGACTTGATCTGTGATCTCGGAAGTACTTCCAGGTGCTGCATACTAAACATGCCCAAAGAGTGCTCTGGCAGAAAGCCTAGATCTTGTGGTATGGAAGAACTGTAATAAGCTGTTGACGATGCATATATGGAGATTGCATATACAAAATTTTCTAAAACTTCTTTATCTCAGCTTCTTCCAGAGCATTGGACACCCCATATGTTTTTTCTTAATTGTTCCCTCAAAACAAATCATTGTTAAATCCATACATATTTTGCATGCATCTTCACAGGGGAGGAGTAGAACAAGCCCATACACAGCATTTTCAGGTTGAAAGCATCTAACAAGCATCAACTAATTATGCTATTTAGAGTAAAAAGAAGAGGGACTCATCTGCATAGCTATAGACAAGCTAGTTACCCTTGTCTCCCTCTCAGTCAAATGGCATCTAGGCAATATAGACAAGAGTCTGGGGCACTGTTCATCTCATCTTAAAGCAGCTACCTAAAGCAGATCAGATGTGTGACCTAAAAATCACCTTTTTTTCTCTACTGACTCTAAGGTGAGTCTGCTCTGGCTACCTTAACTGTGGGACAATTTAGATATCCAAGCTTGACTGGGGAATAACTTCATGTCCTGTATCAACTATATTCAGCTCAATTATATCCAACTAAGAAAGCAACCATTTCAATAATTTAAATTGCCTGAAGAAGGAATAAGAAATTTCACATGTACAGTGGAATACATCTAAGTAAGTATTTGTAAAAAATATACTTCTCCTGTTAAATTCAGTAAATGTATTGGATATCTGTTGTTCTTACTGTGATTTTTACTTTCTAAAAGACTTGTTTACTCAACTCTGCAGTGATTTTGTTTCATGTTACAAATTTTAATTCTAGTTTCTTCAGTCCAAAATGCTGATAACATTAGCTATTTTTACTGCCCATGAAAGGCAATTTGCTTGACAGCAATCTGGTGGTCAAAACTGATCATCCCTATATACTTTAAAATTATATCATCATCATTAGCATTTTTCTGTGCCATTTAAATATCCTGCCTATCCGCTTCTTCTGCAAGAAATTGTGTTCATTTGTTAAGGAAAAAAAAAAAGCCTTACAAAGAGAAGAAGCAGCTGACATGTAGGTTAGTCATACTTCCTTGTGGCTTGCCTCCTGAAGACATACACGGCCAATCTGCTCATAAAATCCCCAGGCACTGTTAATACTGTTAATAGTAAGGGACACAGAGGCTATTAAACTCTTGGCCAAACTTCTCAAAGTTTTCAGGTAACAAATATAATAAGCTAAATATTAAAGGTTCAGCAATAATGAAGAAGCAACGACCAAGAAGGGAAAGCAGTGCCACATAACAGTTTGGTTGCAGATGATCCAAGGAAGCCTCTTCGAGCTAGGGCTGTAGCCAATGCCACAGTGAGCAGCACCATTGCCCATATGGAAGTCTAAGATTTGGAAGGATGGTTCCAAGTACAATCCCACCCCCTCAACTCCTGGCTCCTAAGGGAAAAGGGCACCAAAGCATCTCAATTTCAAATCTTACCCTGTTTTAAAGATTAATTTTTTTTTCAGTCTTTGTGTATGAGTACAGCATTCCCACTGTGAGCCCTCTGCTCCCCAGGAGCATGGAAGAAAGAGTGACTATGACTCAGGATGGTGATGCTGCCTTGGCACTGGTGAAGGCTCCACAGCAAAGCTCAGAGGTGATCCATGGCCCTATAACACAATTTAGGGCAACCACCAGATATCTTGAACTGCAAGGAGAAGGAGTCATATGAAGTAGTAATGAGCCACTTTGTTGAGCAAGAGCAGTGATCTCTCTATACTGAAAGCATGGAGAGCCCTACGTCTTCCAGTTCCAGGCTATCACAAAATCCCTCCAGGAGGAGTCCATTAGCTTAGCTCAGTGTGTTGTTATTGTTTACACACAGCTATAGATAGACACACACACAAACAGTGCAGCAAACATTTTCACTTACACAATGTATTTGTCCCTACACGGCAGCTTACTTCCATGCCTTTTTCTAATAGGGTTGCAAATGAGGGGTAAAAAAAAAATAAATAGAGTGGTCTTCAAGGAGAAACAAGTTTGGCAGCAAGAAAAAAGGAGATGAGTAATACTTCTGTTTCTGCTTTTCAGAAGGCTTTATTTGAAAGCTGTGTTGTGCCCAAAGTGTTGACTCACCCATGACACTTTTCAGCATCTACATTTACCCTGAAGCAGGGCAAGCTTCTAAATGGAGGAGTAAAACAAGGTTGCACTGGGGCACAGTGAGGGGCTCATACAGTTTGTACATGGGAGTGCAGTTTGTGGAGCCATATAAAAATCTGATTGTTTTACAAGTTAAATGAAAAGAGGAAAAGAGAAAATTTGCTTTCAACTCTCAGCTTGGCAAACTGAATTTAAAATACGAAAGCCAAAATAGCTTTACTCTTTCCTATACGTGATTGCTGGTACCAAGGTGCCTGAGAGACAGATTGTCCTAGGAGGAATTGGCCTCCTATGCTCAGCCTCTTGGTCTCTATTACTCATCAGGGTTAGTAAGATTGAAGATCAGTAAAACTCTTTTTGTAGCCAAGGTCTTCAGATGTAGCTGTGAATGCAGCAAAACTGGGGGAGAACTTGCCATCCTGGCTATTGCCTTTTCAAAGCAGAGCTACACCTTTCAGAGTGCCCTGTTTCCTACTCATGTGAAAAGACTTCTGCCTCCTCCCACTCCTGTTCTGCATAATGAAACTGGGTCCTCTCTGTGGACTAAAAGTAAAATCCCATCTTCCACTGGGACAAAGTGCTTAGAAGAGTTCAAAAAACAGACAGCCATTTCTAGGAACTGCTCTGAAAGTTTACTTTCAATATTTTTAGTATAGCACGCATAATTTTTCTTTCACTATTTTTTGTGCTTAGTAATAGTTTGTTGCTTGCTGCAATTAATATTGTTTGCATTCAATTCACTGAAGTGAGTTGAATGCTGAAATGTTTTCAAGTGTTTCAAGTAAAATAAAAACTGACAACTGAGATTAGGAGTCATCCTCAACAAGAAAAACTCAGAGCCTAATCTTGTGACTACAAGAGCATATGAGTATGACAGAGTATTTGGAAATATTTTGAAAGCTCTGAGTATTCTGGAAGTTTTCTTGCACATAAAACAAGATACTGAAAATGTATTTAAATAAGGTAAAATCAGAAATATTAAACTTAAGTATTTGTTTTACTTGTCCTATATCAAGAGAAACCATTATGGCGTTGGTGATCAATAACAAAGCACAAGTAATGAATAATCAAAGCAACCCTATCATGACTAGCAAGTGGTCAGAGACCAAATAAAAAATTACAATTATCTGCAGAAAACAAAAATAGTTCTGATAACAATTTGCCAGCCAAAAAGGGACGCAAAATAGAAAATTATGAAATGATAAATGAATACCTAGATGAGATCAAATGTCAAACAGCATACAGGAAAATGAAAGAATGGGAGATTAAAAGCTCCAGGTCCAGGCTTCCAGGATCATGTATGCACAGCTAGGTCTTAGAGCACTTCAAATGATCTAGACTGAGTTTACAATGTTCTAGACTGAGCACAAATATTAATTTGTTATCCAAATTATCTGAAAGAAAATATCTAACCTCCTAGACAGAAATATTACCACATTTTATAATTCATTCTGACAACAGAATTATAATGAATTCACAAAATGCAGATTTAAAGGCGGTGAAATACACATATATAGATCTATAGATATATGAAAGGCACTCAGAAAAAAAAAATTATTTATGGAATACAACTAACCACTAGCAATAAAAGTCTCCCAGGAGGTGTCTGTAAATCTCCTCTTTACTGGAAGTGTAAAAGAAGAGGAAAGAGAGGAGGATTGAATTACCTTTTCTTCATGCCCTTTCCCAGAACACCTGCCATGTTCACATGGACTCAGGGATGAGCAGGCCACAAGGTAAAACATCCACTCAAGGTTCAGCCTCAACTCTGAAAGGCTTCACATGGCACTATGCAAAATGCCTGCTCTTCATCTCAGCATGGCAAGGTTCTCAGCATCAAATATCTTCAAGCTGTTTCTAGAGAAGTACCCAAAATCCTGTGGGGTTAATTTTTGAGTATGTAGCTACACTATTGATCACATCCCTGAACTCACAATACAGCTTTGCTAACCTGCATGAGATCAACTGTGTTTTTTGGGAACAGCTTATGCTGTGCAGCAAGCTGGTTTGTATTTAGAGGTGAAATTAGTGCTAGGAAAAACACAAGTTTTCTTCCTGTTTCATTTCCCAGGACTGCACTGGTCCTCCAGTGAAGATGTTGGTGAATAGAAGACAGACAGACTGATACCCAGGCAAACGAGTCCAGCAAGACATTTGAAGACAGATTAAATAATAGAATTATATATATTTAAATCAGCCTCTTCCTACCAAATTAAACAAGATTTGACCAAATTTGATTAAACCAAATTTAACAGGAAGAATGAATGTCACTCATGCACAAGAGATGATACCATGTATTACAGTACCCTCTAGTGACTCCTACCACAGCTGGGTTTCAGCTAGCATTCAGCACATCCCGGGATGGATCCCACCATGGCAAAAGTGCAAGCTCCGGGGTGCTCCAAGGTCACCCTTTAGTGTAGGGAAATCAGTCTCCAGCTTTCTTTCTTAGCAAGAGTAACACTGAGTGTTGAGCGTTCATTCATTTCTTGCTTGCCTCAGGGTTTGACTTTCTTAATTCCAAATACCCAGCTTTTAAAATCTACGTGAGCTTGCAGCTAGACACTCACTATTCTTTGATCTCACAGTATGAGCTTCCTACACAGCAGGAAGCCGATATTTTTTCATGTCAAAATCCAGTCATATCTCAGAAGGAAACAAAAATAAGCTTTTTCTTCTCTGCCCCAGTTTTCATCACAAAACCTTTGGCCCCTGTTGCTTTCATAAGATCTTTCCTCCCTGTCTGACACATGAACTGTGGGAAATCTTTCCCAAGTGCGTTTATGCCCTTCCCATCAACCCATTCCAAAAGCTGCTTTGGATTCAGTGTCCCTCTATTCAAACACTCCCTTCCCCTCCCGTGGGCTTTAACTCAGGAGCTGGCAAAAATTATTAATATCACCTGAATGGCCTGGCCTTGAAAGGTCATCTTCAAAGGTATTGTAACTCCCTTCTTGACTGGTGTTCTATACAGCAGACTGGAAAGAAAAGGAAACTTCAGCTTTGTGCCTGATTTCCTTACTTTTTAACCACATTTCTTTGTTATTCCAGTTTCTTGAAAATAGTCAAAGAAACTGTCTGACTTAGATCACAGGTAACACAAAGGGATTGGTATTAGCAAAGTGAAAGGGTCTAATATCTGTAGGGTTCCATGTGTGCTACATTTTTTCAATAGTTGCAAACTCCATCTGTAATGAGATCTAACTGCTTTTGTCTTCAAAGTTACAGACCTAAGGCTTTGAAACAGTTGCCTTTTAGCTAATGGACCATAAAGCCAGTCACAGTTTAGGCAAGAATGTTTTGAGAGTGAAGAAGAGCTTTTGGGAGAGAGTTTAAGGCTTTCTTCAGAACTTTGCATCTCATGGCTGAACAGTTGCTCGTGCAGGCATAGCTGGAAAAATTTGCAGAGCAGGCTGTCGGAGAGGCATAAATGCTTCTTGAATGGATTTATGGCTGGATACCTGAGCAGTCAGCACTACATGATGTGGTATTGAGTTATTTTAATCCTTTAGTCTGTCCATTTATGCCTTTGGTCCCATTCCCAGAATGGCTGAGTCACCTTTATGAACTTACGGCAGAGAAAGGCAGTGGCTGGGAAGGGAGCAGGACGCCAGGGTTTGTACCCTTGAGCTCGGTCTGCCCATGTTACGTCCCCAGAATTCCCAGAACTGCCAGGGAAAACTGTGCCTGGTATATTTTATTCAACACAGGAAGCCACTCCACAAATAGCTTCACACACCATCATCCAGGGCTTGGATTCAGCACCTCCAAATTCTCCAAGTCCCCCAAGATATCAGCTGGGATATCAGAAACTTTTCTGAATTTGGTGTTGAGGACGAGCAGACAGCAACATGATAGGCAGCTCTCGTAACTCAAGTTTGATTCTAGGCAAATTGAGTAGTCAAATAATTCACTGTAATTCACCCTAGCATTTCAAAATACCACACACTCCTGATTCCCTGGCAAGCTACATCATGTAGGATACGATATATTTTTTCAGCAGTTTCAAACTGCCAAAAATTTGGTATTATTTCTCAAACAGGAAATAAATTAATGAAGGATATGAGAGGTAAATGAAAACATGTCACAGAATGAAAACATAGTTCAAAAGCTCTTAATAAATTAAAAGTTACAAAAAGCAATTTACGGAGTGTTTTATGTATGTCACTACGATGAGGTTTTATTGGTGTGATATCATAATTTGGCTGTCTCTGATCCCTTTCTTGGCAGAAATAGCTCCAAAGACATTATGTGCTGATCATGCCAGCTCAGAAAGCTGAATGCCAGAGGTCTGCTTTATTTGGGCAGTAATCAAGAGGACTTGTAGGTTTACCTAAGAACTTCCACATCAATTCTCATAGTACCAGATCTTGGAGACTTTCTTGTTTGACTTTAGCCATTGATTTTGTGCAGAGAAACTTAGTAAAGTTGTCAGGATTTGCTGCCTGAATTGCATGGTTTACTGTTGTTTTCCAAATTTCCCATGAAATTATCTGTGTTTACAAATATGTCCATATTTTACTTTGAACATTTTCCACTCCTCCTGCCCCTAAAGATAAATGAATTCCCAAACATATTTGTACTTGCAAATTCATAGATTTATACACTTCATGCCACTTTAATCCCTATTAAACTAATTTGAAGTCATGTCAGGCCAGCTATCCACAGTAAAATGGATTAGATAAGCCAGTTGATCAGATATAGAAAGGACTTCAGGCACTTTTTCTGTCTAGCCGCCATGAATTTAGAATACTAGTTTCATACAAATAATTCTGTTCTTTTTAATTCCTTTGTGATTAAGCTAATTCACAAATAACACTGGTTCTTAGAGAATCATTAGTGTAAAGCAGAGCAGACAAGGCTTTTAATTAGGGCTTTTCATACCTCCTCTATCCATTTGGTAATAAAATTACTTATGCATTAATTGGTTAGTTATTTTAATTTACACAGCAATAAGTGCTGATATACACTGGCCATAAACATCTTTGCTAAATAATTTTTGAAGTACGACTGATATTCATTTCCTGGAGAAGTGGAAGCTGTTTTGTTTAAAAGCTTTCTGAACGTCTGTGCTGTAGTTCGACAGTCATTCTCACCGTAACAAAATAGACTTCCAAATGAATTTTAAGGAACCTAACACATATTTATTTTTTTTTTTTTAATTTTTACTACAGATTTTCTTGTTTCTAAAGGAATACATGGGTTCTTTGGATGTCTTAAAGTCATGTAAAAGACTTTGCTGTTAAAAGAGTGTCTTCAATTGCAAAAGATAGGTTATCTACCTACCAAACACTAAATTCTGCATTCTCAATTTTATTTACAGTTCTGTTAGTTTTTGACACAAAGAAATAAATTAAAATACTTCATCTTACTAAAGTGACTAATCATTTTAAATGTTTGTTGGAAAATCAAATTCTCATGCATTTTTAAAATATAACAAATACACATTCATCAGGCTGTGCTTTGGATCAAGAGGAGAAGAATTCACTTAAAGTGAAAACAACAATGAAATATCCCAATACAAGTTGAGAACAAAGTGTTTGATACTCAAAAAAGACCAATTTTGAGCTTAGGCTTGTAGTGCGGTTTAATAAAGTTTATCACATTTGATCATAGCTGTTAATATTAGCAGTCATTTCTGAATGCTTGTCCTGCAACATGGAAGCACAAGTAACTAAGAAAAGACAAGGATTAGTGAAATAATCTACAGTGGTATCTCCCATCCCACAGAAAAGCCATAGTGGTTGACATCTGGGGGAGAAGAATGGTAATTACTACTGAACAATTCTATTTTCTCAGCATCAATCATTTAGAAATTTCCGAAGCCAGATATGTGTTTCCAGTTGAATTTACTTAGTTTATTTGTTGCTCAAAAAGAGGCCAGAAAACAAAAAATGCATTTCTCCCCCCCACTTTCCCCAACTAAAAACAACCTCATTGAGGCATTTATTTTTACAAGTTACAGCACTCTGACACAGAAAAATCATTAAGTGAATGTCACCCATTCTGCTCATTGAATGAGGCCAACATCCTCTGGGAAGAAAAAGCGAAAATAACATGCAATCATGTGGTCACAGGCTGCATATTTGGGACATTTTGCAACTCTGGGATATTTGATTTTTTGAAGATTTACCAATCCGTTAAGACCCAGCTTTGCATGCTGTATTTGCAACTCTGCTTTGTCCACCCTTTCATTTTCCCACACCTTTTGCCTGTCATAGCTGCTGCTTTAAGTCTGCCACGAGGCTGAAATCCTTTGGGGCAGGAAACATGCCTGTGGAAAAGTCTGGAAGACAACCAGCATTCAAATAGTATCACAGCAGGTGAAACAAGGCCAGCCTAAGTCACCCTTTAAAGCCATAAATCAGCATTTTAACAGAGAGGAATCCATTGCATTTGGGAAGACTATATTGGACATATACCAAGTGTAAAATATGCCGGGAATCTGCTGCTGTCAAGGTGAGTTTTGCACTGAGCCTTCAGGAAAGTTTTAACCCAAACAATGATAATCAACAGAGATAGTGACAAATGGAGAGGAAGTGGGGAAGAATAGTGACATTTGGTGCTGAACCATATGTGCGTGGTTTGAAAGACATGACTGAATTGTTTTTGGTGCTCTATTATTCTGACATTTAGAATGAGGCAAGTTTCCATTTCCATTAATGTACTGCCAACTCAAAGGGGAACTGTCGCAAATTTGAGACTAAAGAAAGCTGTTCCTCAAACTTCTCTTGAGCATAATCAATGCCCTCACTAAGCAACAGAGTAGTGTCACAGTGTAGACTCCAAATAATTATTATGCTTTCTGCCTCTTACACCTTGTGATTTTATGGAATAAGCTGCCTTTGATAAAAGACCATGAATTTATACATAAATAGAGAACAACCAATGCAAAGGGAGGCAGTTGACCAAAATTTTCTGATTGTTAACCTGGCACTGAGAAAGTGATCCAGCCTTAGGTGGAGGATGTTCAGGCAAAAGAATCCAAAAGCCTAAAATCCTACAAGTACAATGATCATCAGTTTCCTTTGCAGCTTTTTAAAGTAGCTGCCTATCTTTACCAAAGAAATTAAAAATAAAGGGGGAGAGGGAGCAGAAAGAGAGAGGGCTCAATGTAAATCTAGGTGATCCAGGATATGGTGAGGAAGTTCTGGACTCATAGATTTGTCCCTCTTTGAAACAGCTCCTGGAAGCAGCTGTTCAGCAGCTTTACAGATAGCTTGAATTCAAAGGACTCTCCTGACCTTGTGTGATGACACATGAGCACAATGCCAGTGACATCACTTAGAGATCAAAACTGAAGGGATGATTTTTCTCAAAATCATCCATGCACGTTTTATTTCCTAATGAACATTTCTCTCTTGTGACTACTTAATCTCTGAAACTTTGGTGGTAGTGGCTCAATTTCATCCTCCCTAGGAGGCAATGACTGTTCTTAAGTACAGGAAAAAATCAGACTGCCTGTCAGTTCACTGTCTTACTGATTGCATGTAAAATTATTATCATTATTTGTTTGATAGGGAGTTGGTTTTTGGGTTTGTTTTTTTTTTTTGTTTAATATAGCAGGAGTCTGAGAAAGTGTCCAGGTAATGAGCTCTAGCATTACATATTAGACTTCAAGCTCAGAATTTGCCATTTCACCTAGGAATAACAGAAGAGAAAATGCACCAAGCTCTGTGTCCTGTTATCACCAATAAGGAGTACCAAATCACAACCTCAGGCTGATTCTGATCAGAGGATCTTTCCAGATCCTCTTGCCACTCATTCCTGAAACTCTCCCTCAGCCCTTCAGAAATTCATTTCCTTCTTTACTTCACAAATTCACTTAGGATTATATGTGACTTTCATGCTATCCTGTGCATTTTTCTTTTTAGTTTGTACCAAATTCCTCATTTTTTATCAACTCAAATCTTTCAGTCCTTGTTGTGGTATTTCTCCTTTCTGCTGGGATAAAATAAGATAAGGAAATACACAAGAGTGAGCACACTATGCATATACCTTGATTTTATATAAAGTATTTTATTGCCAGAAAAGGTGCAGGACTGGCATCTGAAATTCTTCATTCACCCACAGAACAAGTGATACAAAGATTAAATTCCCTGTAATAATGAAGTGCAAAATCCCTCTAAACACCTCTCCATTTGGCCTCAATATTGGACCAAATGGAGGAAACAGATCATATCATGAATGAGAGCTAAGAATAACCAGTAGAAATGTCAAGAGGCACAGTCTGAGTATAAATCACATCATTTACCTTACAAGGAATCATAGAGCCATAGAATGGCTTGGGTTGGAAGAGACCTTAAAAATTATCTCATTCCAACCCCCCTGTCATGGACAGGCACACTTTTCACTAGACCAGGCTGCTCAAAGACCCATCCAGCCTGATCTTGAATACCTCCAGGGATGGGGGTATTCACAGCCCATCCCTGCCACTCATTCACAGCCTCCCTGAGCAAACTATTCCAATATCTCACCACCCTCACAGCAAAGAATTTCTTCATAATATCTGATCTAAACTTGTCCTCCTTCAGTGTGAAACCGTTCCCCCTCTCCCTATCACTCCACACCCTTGCTAAAGGGCCCTGTCCAGCTCTCTTGCAGCCCCCTTTTGGTGCTGGAAGGTGTTCTCAGGTCTCCCCAGAGCCTTCTCTTCTCCAGTCTGAACAACCCCAACTTTCTCAGCCTGTTAGAAGAACATTAGCCCAATTCCTAGAAGTGCTGGAAGTTTGTAAACTGAGCATCAAATTTAGGTACTAGTTAAAACACAAATTAGGACCAAAAAAACCTCATGTGAGATGGGGGATTTAACAAAAGCAGGAAAAATAATTAACAGAGAAATGAACAAAGAAAAACAATCCCCCCTCATCCTGTCACTGTCTGCAACGACCACTGTCAAAAATAATACCTCACATAGTGATGCCTTCTGTGGAAATAAGCTGCAGCTTCTATGCCATTTGACATAAGAAGTCACAAAAGCATCCTCTGGAGCAGTTTCCCATAGTTATCATTCTGCTCTGCATTTCACTTGCAACCATTTGGTCCACAGAAACCACCCACTGAACATTTGCCTTTGAAGTGCACCACCTTCTCCTAAGTAGCATGAGTGACTTCTTGGGTCTCTCTCAATTTGCCACAGACAGCTTCTGAAATCTCTGAGTTGTGAGTTACTTTTTTTTTTTTTTTTTTTTCTGTGGAATTGCTGCAACATCTTAAGTTCAAACCAGCACCTTGGGGGGGAAAGAACTGCTGGCTCGGGTTTGCCTGGCAAGACCAGAGCAAGAGTGAACATGAAGATCACAGCCAAATGTTCAGAATATTGATAACCTCTATTCAATCCATTGCATAGCTGTAGACACTGACTACCCCAGATTTTCTTTAAAATGGATGGGTTTTTTTCATGTGTTTAATTCATTATGTACAAAACACTGGGAAATTACCCGGGTATACTACTTACTGCATCTCACAGTCCAATCTTTGAGTCTCTGGAAAGTTTTCTCAGTCCTCTAAGACCAGTCACTTCTTTGTATGAACATTACTGTATCTTATATTCAATATTTTCACTAGCCTCCCAATCAAACAGTTTTCTCCCATCTGGCTGGCAGTTCTTATTGCATTATTTGATAAACCTCCCATAAATCCATTACATTTTGTTTATGTTCCCTTTCATGAAACAATTCCTGCATGAAAATATTTGTTGCTGAATTTAGAGCTATAAAGATCAGAAATTTCACATGAAAAAAATTACAGGCATGTATTTCTGCCATTCTCAGGAACATAGATTCTAAATATTTCTTGACTGGATTATAGTGGTAGCTGATTCTTGTTTATTCCAAGGAAAGCCCTTTCTGCCCATTCTTACTGTCTGGGTTATCATTTGAGAGAGACTTTGTGGACACACTAACTTCAATATAGTTTGGATGAATTCATGGCACTGAATATTCATACAGCGTATGATACAGACACTGAACCCAATTTAGTAAATGAATACTTGTAATTTCAGCAAAGCCCCTCTGAGAGATTATTATGCAGATTTATGAAGGAATATTGCTGAAGCAATTCTTGGCTGTGTTTTCAGTCACTGAGGACTTAAAGTATGTAAACCTAAAATAATTTCAGACTTATTTACTGTCATTGCTTTCATCTTCTGAACCCTTCTGACATTATTTCTCTCTCTGGTTTGTATCCAGAATCCCCTCTGCCATCCTTGCCCTTGAGCAAAGAACCAGTGTCAGAACACCTATGAGCATTGCCAAGTTGCTCCTAACAATATCCCTGCTGCCATAATGCCAGCAATCTGCTCTAATCCTGCTGCTGCAAAATTTCATTGCAGGCAGAGGGATGTATGGACACAGTCATGTGGGCAGTAGCACCCACCTGGAAACACAGACACCAACACACAACCACACTGTGAACAGACTTTCACATCTCTTCTGTGGGATGAAGATTACCTCACTCTTTTGGGACCGCTAGTCCCATAAAAGGAGGAATAATCAGGCTGAGGAATGATGGGGATATTTTACCAAACAGCATACTACAGTTCCTTAAAATTCAACAAGTGTACCATAGGTTGTTCCCTATGTTACTGATTCTATGGGCAGTATCTTTTATAGTGCCACAGACCCAGCCTTCCATACCTACCATAATAGCTTCAGCTCCATCCCTCTGTCTTGGAAAGAAAACTCATTGCCTCTTGCTGCATGTCTCTTAAAAAATTTAGATCAGCGTCCCTCACTCTAGTCAATGCTGCCTCTCCTGCCCCACTCACTGAGGGGATCAGTCACCGCTGGACTGATGGGCACGGAGCCAGATCCAGAATCCTTATTCATATTGGTCATTTGTCCCTCATCAATTGAAGTCCTACCTCACACGAGATGAGGTCACACATGGGCAAAGCCTTTGGAATGTGGCCCACAGGCTTCAGAAGGCTACAGCAACAGTTAAATTTTAGCATACTGTAAATACCACAGCTCTTCTCTGTTACATTTCTTGGTATACAGTATAGTAACATATGCTACATGGAAGTGAATCGTAAAGGCCAACTTCTGCTCTTGGATTCAGATCTCCCTGACTTCAGTGAGACTGAAAAGCAAGGGAGCCTGGTGACACCTGCAAGCAGCAAGTAACCATGGCAAAGTCTCCATGGGGGAGTGGAGGGAAAGATCAGCAGAGAATTCCTGAAGGGTTCTTGTGCTTCGTAGGAATTGTCACCCTGCAGCTCATTTCAGCCACATTTTGTGTACTGAATGTGCACATTGAACTCCTTCCACAAATTAATATGCATTGTGGTAAAGGCAAGTGAAGCCTTCATGTTTTTGGCCTACGGGCCGAAACCCAGGAAAATCTGCATGTTAGAGAGGCAGCAATGAACAAAGAGAACTGGAGATAGATGATGATGGGCAAAACACCTGTATTTCTTATTTTTCTTTTAACTAAATGATAGTTTATGAATTAATCTCAAAAAGTTTTCCTATTCCATCCTTCCAAACATTTTTCTTTGCATTTCTTTATTTTTTCTTGGATTCTCTCTCTGTCTTCACATCTTCATTCCCTGATCCTCTTTTCCTCCTTGCTCTTCTGTGCTTGATTGACTGTCAAGATAGATATGGGAAGAGGGAACTATCTTTGAAAATGTCAAAGAATAGCTGCAAAAAGACACATATTTGCACACTTTACATGAAACATGTTCAACTCTACACGGATAGAACCCAAGACAGTGAGGTACAGAAAAGCAATTAAAGAGATCCTCCTCCTTTCTATTCTGCAGTCACTAAACTACCACTGGCACAAGTAAAACAAGAGATGACTGAAACTTAAGGATGGGTCCAACCACTCAGCACTGTGTGAGGGAAAGTAAACAAATTCAAGCAATTTTTAGAGAGTGAGTCATGGCTGTACTTGAGTCAATTACACCAATAAATTGCATGTGGCTTAAGGAAGATTTTCTCATTGTCAGAATATTCCCCTTCTTGCTGCACCCCCTCAACGTTCCCAATAAGCATCACGAGGGCTGGAAGGCATGAGAGGAGCTTTCCTTCATAGCCTTTTAAACAGAATCAGTCAAACTCTGAATGGCACATAAGTGGTACACATTTAACAACTAAATGCCAGGAAGTGACCATGTTGTTCCACAAAGCATCAACCCAACCTTCTCTTGGGAGATCTTTCCAACACACAACTCAGATAAAAACGCGTGGCTTGTGACATCTGAAGGCAGAACTGGCTGTGCCTGATTCACAATCGGCTTGGCTTGAAAATTATTTTTTAAGTGTGTTAATAAGAAGGAGTTTTAGGTGGTTCTCTCAGATAGTCCAGACACCATTTCTCAGCATTTGGAAAACTGGGCATGGTGGGCAGAGCTTATTCAAAAACATTTGAAGTATTCCAGTAGAGTGTGAATGTATTTTATCTTATATTTCTCTTATATTATATTTTATCTTCTATTTTATATGTAGTACATTTTAGTGGTGCAGTATTTTCACAAGGGGTTATGAAACTTTTGAAATATAGAAGTCCCAAGTAGTAATGGAAAGATTGTATGTTATTCTTTTATTTATAAAGGGGTTTATAAAGGGATTCTAACCTCCTGGTACAACCTGTTTTCTTGATGCTCTTCCAATGGACCATGGACATTTTTGAAAATTTCTTCAGCTCATCTAGAAAATTTAATTTGATAAAGGTATTTCTGTAATGAACTCTGTTGAATAAAACACAGCAGTTTTGGGTCTAACAAGTAGTTCTTTAAAAAAAACCAATGATTCTTTGATATTTAAAAACCAAGTCTCCAAATCCGAGGCATCCTAAGCAAAATTTGTTACTATGGATTTCTTGGCGGTGTTTGTAATATAAATGCAATTTTCCTTTTGTTCAAGTGACCAAAAAATTGTGCGTAAGTACTGGACACAAAAGGTGTAGAGTCTTTTCTAGGTGGTTTAATAACCCCTGAGATCTGCTTTAACTTCTAGCTGAGGGTTTTGAAAACCTTTTCCTTCTGTTTGTAAAAATTTTCTCGCCTAAATAGCATGCTTCTGAGTAGAAATGCACAAGGCTCTAGAACATGCAAGCCTGACGCTTGCGCCTCTTCATGAAAACTTCAGAGTGCAGAAAAACAAATCAGTTACGAAAGGATTTCTGAAAAGTGGAAAAAGTGATGTGAGTACAGCTGCAGGAAATTCATTTTATAATCTGAATAGCTGCTTAAGAGTTTTTAATAATAACCACCTAGTTTTAATGGGGACATTTTCATATTGCTCATTCTGTATTCCTGAATACCCATCTGATACTTTGTTAGAAACACTTGCAGTATCATTTAGATGAAGCAGAACTATTCATTTTCCTTCTTTTTTCACCTCAACAAGATTTGCCTTTTTTGACTCTGAAAAGCCCATCCCTTTCTGCTTGTAAGTGCTCTCAAAACACTGTGGGAAGATATTCAGTAAATCCCAAACACCTTACTGCCCTGCTAACGACATCCATCATCGTTCCCTCTCCAATATCAATCTTCCCCTGTCTCTGCTTGCACTTGGTACCAGAAGGAGCTTGGAGAAGGTGACCTGCATGACTCCTATCTTAAGTTATCTGCTGTGGTCTCCCCGAAGTGATTCATGATCATATCAAATCCATCTCCCCAGTGCTGTTTTGTCCTTAAGGCTTCGGCAATCGCAGAGACTGACTAGAGACTCCAATCAACCATCTGGTGTCTGCCAACTGGAGTGTCTAGTCAGGTTACACAGAATGCAGGGAGAAATGTGCTTTGTATCTGGATCCTTAATACGCTCCTCTCTCCCCATGGGCCAAGCAGAATATTAAGCTGTTGGAACTCTGAAAGGCTGAGATGGCAGCAGAGGAAAACCTTAGATTTAGGAAGGAAATTTAAAGTCAGCTTTAAACCTTGACTGTGTGGAAGCACTTGTAGAATGTACATCATTTGTACTGGCAAATGATGGATTTATTAGGTGATGGGATGTTTTTCATCAGTTCCTTCCACAATTCTGTTTTCTTAATAATAATTTTCATATTTATAGGTGATTACAATGCTGTTAAGGGAGCTCATTTTTTACTTGAAACTCTGATTGTGCTCTAAATAAAAAATTTTAAAAAGGAAACATTAGAAATCTGAAAAACCCATTATATGCTTTTTTGCCAAATATTTTTCAGAGTAGTCTGCCTCGACCTGCGCTTTTGCATAGACTATTTCACTCTGTATATTTGGAAATGAGCCCTTCCCCTTAGATATCTCCCTTTCATTTCTCCCCTCCCAAGGATACCACACAGCTGGGAATACAAATGTTTTGGCCAGACCTGGTCTTACCACATTACTGAATCACGTGAAAAGTCTTATTAATTATAAGCCCTTAATAATAAGCTTCTTTCTCAATTGGTTTCCTTCTACCATGACAAGTTTTATCACAGCCTTGCACAATCACAGGAGCCTAAAGTGGTCATTTGTGGAATTACTTTCCAAAGGTGGCAATACTGTGTGCCTTGGCACTATGTTCTTCTAGGCTGAGGGCACTGAGGGCATGGCCTCTGTAGCACCTTGGTGCCTCAGTGTCACATCCTTGAGCACCAGAAGCAGTCACTGTGTCCTTGAACAGCAATTTTCATAACACCACTCAGTCCTGAGTAATGTGCATCAGCTATTCATGGCCTGATTTGACAGGTAATATCACCCCTGGTCTTGAAACTGGGCAGGATTTCTATAATTTTCACTGATTTCAATAGGAACCATAAACTGGCATTAAATTCATTGTTTTGTTTCCACAAACTAAGAGAGCAGACACAGGGCAGTTCTGAAATTTTATCCAACACCTGACAACTCTTCCTGGTCAGAGAATTGTTGAATGTGTGAGTGTGTGGCCTGAGGTTTGATCTAAAAAATGTGCTTTCCCTCAGAAGCTGGATTTTTATACAATTACCTGACCAGTCTTATTCATGTTTAAGACCACAGATAAAGTGCAGGTTCCTTTTTATATCTGTTCTTCAACAAAGTTTTGCCCTTTGCATTCCTCAAATAAGGAATATCTCTGCCTGTCAAAGGAAATTAGTCCAGTGGAGGCACAAGTGGAACAAGAATAAACAATTTCTCATAAAAATATGAAGGGAAAACAGAACACTTTGCTGCTCCATGTGATTCCATATAAATTCTGCTTTAGGACATCCAGAGGCTTGGGTTTTGGATTGATCTTTATTTTGCTTTCTCATTTTGCCTGCTCCTTTTAAGGAAAAATGCCTGCAGAGAAGTCTAGCTAGGAAAAAAGAAATGAACTATGAATTTTAGCCGAGCACAGAAAATCATAAGAAATCGAGTCCTTAACTTCTGGGAGCCAGCTCCTCAAAACCAGCATGTCGACATCAGTTGATCAGACCTCTTCATTTGCTCAGTTTTAGCCAGGGCTGCCCATGTGTTGTTACACACTTCCAGAGCACAGCTTTGTCTAAAAGCACAGCCCCAAAACAACTACAACGGAACAATAATAAATCCTGGGGAGGCAGTTCAGACTATATTTACTATATACCATCTGCACCGAGCCCAGAGAGACATTATGTTCCACATTCCCTGTCTGTGCTACGGAGAGCTTTTCTGATGTGTAAACCATCATTTATCTTGTCTTTGATTCCCTTCATGTGACCTTTTTCAGAGCATGGCAGTATAACATCCTCGCTATGGCAGGCTCTGAGACCATTTGAGGACAGGCCTCATAAAGCCTGCCTTTAACATTAATCGATCACTTTATTATGGAAGTAAATCAAAGCAGTTAAACTCAGGTCTTCGGAGAGTTGAAGGTCAAACAGGGAAAAACAAACTTTATCCTGGGAAGAACACAGAAAAATTCTGTCCACCCCATCCCTTTGTTCTTTGCCTTAGAGGCATGACAAAAGCACGTACTACACGCACCAGTTAGGCAAGAATGAAAACAAATATATATTAATATACACAAAGTGTTTGACTGCTTCTCACTGCCTCTTCATCTCTTCATGCCAAGCAGTTGTGGAAAGCCCTTCTTTCATGTCCTGGAAAGCAGAGGCTGGAGAGAGGGGTGGTCAAGAGGTGAATACAGATGGACTTGCCTTCCTGACAGCTCAGCTGGAGAGGGGGTGGAAAGGAGGAGAGGGGTAGTGCAAAGGAAGGCTCCAACAGATCTGGTCTTTATTCATCCAGATCTGGTCTTTATTCTTCCTTGCCCCATGCTGTACCTTCACAGATACATTCTGAGAGGTGCAGAAGGACCTCCACACCTGTGAGCACAGGGGCTGGAGGAGCACGGGTACAGCTCTAGATAAGGATGAACACATTGATACTTCCAGGGAGCGAATTCAGACTGAAGAAGTTTTGCTAATTGTAAAATCTGCAACTTCAGTCCTCCTTCACTCTGCAAAGCTGGATAAACTGAAAGCCAGCATCACTTCTTTCCAACTTCAGGCTAACTTGGAGGGATATTACTCTCTGCCACAGACATGAGTGGCCACTCTGTGCCTTGAACTAAAATTGTAAGGCCTGAAAAAGCACTTCAAGACTGAGTGATAGAGCTGTGTGAGGAGGAGAAGAGCCAAGCAAGATTTGCTGCTTTGCTGCATGCCCAGCTCAGGGCAATGCTGATGCCCAGGACTTGCTCCTTACCCAGCAGCTGCAGTGCCTGAAGGGCTGCCCATGTTCTCCAGCCCACAGGGAACACCAGCTCTTCTTGGCAAGCACATCTGGAACTCTGGAGAGCTGTCCCTTCCCAGGCTGGCAGCGGGACAGGGGTGCAAGGGCAGCTTCAGAGGTTACGATTTCCCCTGACTGTACAGAGAACTTCTGCCAGCCAAGCAGACCCCAACAGCACCTTGGACCTACCTCTAATTTCTGTGCCTCAGTTTTCCCTCACTGAGACAAGACATATCAAATGTTATTGCTTTTTTTCCTGTTTAACCTGTTTCATTTATGTTGTTTGTTTTAAAGAAAAAAGCCAGCACTTACTTTGCCTTTACCCTTGCATTCTTCAAGCCCTGTGATCTGCTGTTGAAGTGTTCCCTTGATCTGTTTTGCTTTTTGAGTTACCTTGGATTTTTCAGGGCTTTACACACACATGGGCACACCCAAATGACACAGGAGGGTGTTGGTCAGTAATGAGTTTTCTAGTCAGGGGAACCTGCCAGTTGAATTTATTTCTTTGTAAGACACAGCCATTTTTTAAACACAGAAATTTGCTGACAGAGTCAGTAATTAAGGGTGCAAGCACTGATCAACTCTTACTTGTTGTTTTTGTTCCAGTGAAAAGTGAGCTGATCATTTTAAAGAACAAATGTGAAGACATTGTCACAGTGTCACAGGAGGGCAAAGCATCGTTGGAAGAAGGCAGGGTTAGGAGAGGGAATGGTTACAAAAGACAGTGATGCCACTGATAAGGTATGGAATGCTCTTACATTGGCATCTCCATTAGAAACATAATAAATAAGCTTATTTAAATGAGATTAAGGCAGTGGTTGACTCACAGGCAAGGTAGCCACTCAAGAAAAATATGCATGTGAAGGAAATAATTCCCAGCCCCTGGAAGCAAGGCACAAGTGTTTATGGGTGAAGTGACAAATAGACCACTGTTAGCAAAGCTGTGAGTGGAGTAGGAACCATGGTTGAATTTATGATAGATCACAAACAGAAAAGCAGGCGAAGAAAAGTTCTACAGAATATATGTATCTATTGTATCTATTAATGGAAGGCTGAGGAAGGAAGAGTACTGTCAGTTTGAAATATAGTACTTTTCCAGGAGTTACGTTTTCCTACTTTTAAGTGATTTCATCTCTTTTATGTAGTGAATCATCTGAAACAAACAGGGAAAGCTGACTGCACTATTAATTAGAGGAAAATTGAAATGTAAAGTGCTATCAAGTACGCAGCACTAAAAACCTAGAATAAGCATACATATTTCCACATTTCTGTCAATTACAGTAGTATTAAGAGTACTACCACTGGAAAAGGAAATCACAAAAAATATGATGCAGTATCACAGTGACCCTTTTAGGCCTGAAGTTCTGGGAAAAGAAGTTGACTCAAAGACAGCATAATGCTGCCAGTTGCAGCTGAAATTTAGCCAGGTTGATTGAAGAGCACAGTGTGGGTCACCAGGTTCAAGGGAAAGACTACGTGAGCAGTTCCAGAATGAGCAGCAGCTATTACTCTAACCACAGACAAAATGGAAAGCTGAGGCTGCCCTAGAAATTACCAACTCTTAGTTATGGTTATTTCTGGTGGGAAACATCCACAGCAAGAGAGATGGGACCCTATCCTAAAATGAGCATGGGAAATACAGTGTCCCTTTAAAATAAATCTGGGGTTCAGCTCCAAATATTCCAGCTGATCCCTCTGTTGACACAAGCCCAACAGGACACTTGGGGTCCAAATCCTCCCTCACTTCTAGCAGGAACATCAACCTGAATTTGAATGCTATGGTTGGGGCCCATATCTCTTAAAAGGTTTTCTGGTTTGGTTTGGACAAGTATCCAAATCTCAAATGATCTGAACTTCCAATTAAGTTAGAAATATTTATAGCAGGACTTCCTGAAAAATTCTGGTGCTTTCTGATTCTTAGTAGGTCAAGGAAATGGAGGACTGAGTATTCTTATATTTCCATCCCACTGAAAACTGCAAATCCATGAGTCCAGGTAAAAGACAAAAATATGGAAGATTTTGTCTGAACAGTCTCAAATCTCAGCAAAAGTTTCTGCTGGCTTTTTCTTTGAGTATTTGAGTATAAACTTAACTTATTTCCTCCCAACAGACTCGTACACTATGGTAACAGTCAGTCAGTGTTGGAGTGCTTCCTTCTGTATTCACATGTGCATGTAAATAATTCCAATAATTTCCCTGGACACAAATTCCAGTTAATGGTTTGTTTCTAACTATAATGTTTGTGCACACTGCCTCCCAAACCTGCCATTTCAGTGATATAAGATTTTTTTTTAATTTAATCTTGCAAACTGACAATGAAAATAGATTCCCAGGTTAAAAAAAAAAAAAAAAAAAAAGCCCAACTTTTTACATCAGGATTCCCATCTGAAACACTCCTCTATACCTGAAAAGGTATAAATATGCATGTATCTGGCTAAGCTAAAACCAACTCAGCATTCATTGTGTAGTTTGATCCTGATGGGCCTGTTCTACAAAGACAGAGTTATTTTGTCTAAGCACTCACAGTCCTGACTCCTCAGATTTCAGTGTCCTCCAGACTGCTGCAGCACAAAGCCTGAACTTACTGGTGGAACTCTTAAAAGATAATTTACCCTGGATTTACATTTAGGGGTTCAGCCTAACTGCTGGCCACTACTCCTAAGAGTATTTGCAATCTTTTTATAACTGGTGAGTGACAAAACATCCTCTTTTACATTTGCTAAAATGTCTCCGAGTTACTGGATGAAGCTTAATGAGAAGAATTCATTCACTTCAGGTTATAGCTTCTTATAAAAACAGACAGATTTACGGAAGTGCTACCATTCTAGGCAGGAAAACCAAGCTTAAATGTAGGCTTTGAGACTGGAAGTCCAGAATGGCAATGCTAGCAAATGGACTGCTTGTAGACCTATGCACTGTAGCTCCACTGGAATAAAATATGGTCAGGAGGGCTATTTTCATGATATACTGCATTCATAATCAATTTTTATATAATCAGTACTTTTGCTCAAAAAAAATTAGAACCTTTCAGAAAAGGTAAAACACCATTGTTTAATGAAAAATATATAATAACTAGCTTGGCAAATGTTGTATGTGAAATTTCAACAGAAACCATAAATTATATTAAATGCCCAATAAAAATGTTCAATCAAAAGCTCATTTTAAGATACATTGTTAATGAACTGTATGAAATGATGCTTAATCAAAACCCGACACCTTGCAGGGGAGAGAGATTCCACAGGACCTCAGGAGCACAATTGTTCTGAACAAAAGATAACAATAGAACAGGGTAATTAATAGTCTCCACTCCTGTGGTGTTCTCCAGGGAATTCCAATTTCTAAATGAGCTCCATTGTTTTTCAAGAAAGCAGAAATTATGCTGTATGATACCATTAATGCCTTGAACTTGATCAAACATTAAGACATCATTTGTCAGGCAGGATTTGGTTGCTCCAGAGTATTGATCATTCCCCTGTTTAAAGTAATTGAGTGAAAAGGAGAAAATACTTTTCTTGTAAAAGCTCATTTTGCAAAAGCATTGTCCTTATCTTTTCTGTCTGCAATTTTACAATTCTCAAATTGCATAAAACTAGTTAAAAGAAACCTCTGGGAAGAGTTCTTCATCACAGTGGCATTAATAAGAAATTTGGTGTGGTTATACTGATATGCACAACAGATTTTCATATTTGGTTCCTTTTCAATTGGCACCCTATAATGAGTATGTCACAGTCATCATATATAAATTCCTAAATTTTCCTAGCCAAAGATAGAAAACTCTACTCTTCCTAGCAGAGCAGAAGAAAGGGGTAAAGTACTACAAGGACAGGATACTGAAATACTCAAGTCATTCTAATAATTGGCAGCATTACACCTGTAAATAATTTCAAATTCAGTTCTGCATATTTTTCCTCCTCTTAAATCTTCATTCCTTGGAGCAACTTGGAGACATTAATTTTCTACAAATACAATTTTTCAAAACACTCATAAGCTGTTGTTATTATTAATCACGATATTCATGTTAGTACAAAAATGGATTTATTTAAGAGCAGAGGAAGATATAGCCCTCTCCCCTTCTCTTCATGACAGCCTCCCACTCGGAGCTGTGTTCCTGCTTGCTCAGCCTGCAACGCTTGGGACTAGAAAGCGCACAAACATACTGTCACCAACAACGCCAGAGACATGTTAATGGCTTCAAAATTATGTTTCTTAACAGGAAAGGCAAGTTTTCACCTGGACTTGTTCTCCCTGAGACCACCAGCAGGTCCCAAGGGGAAGCTGGGGTGGGATTTTGTAGCCCACTGGCAGTGCCATGGCTGCTCCTCACACTGGCCCTTGTTTCCCCTCCTGGGGACAGTCACTGACAAGAGACCAACCAACATGCCACAGATTCCTGTTTCTTTATCCCTGGCAAGGTTTTTGCATCCTTAAGCACTTTTGAGAAGTTGTCCTGCTCTTGTCTAAGTGGAGCAGCTCCATTTTGCAGGGTCAGAGGTGAGAAGGTCCGTGTGGAACATTCCTTCTTCTGGTGATTTCCAAGTCTGCTACAGTGTTAAGAAAACACACTTTAAAAAATGGATTTATATTAAAGACAGCTAGACGTGAGACGTTCCCACTGAGAAAAGCCCCTTTTTAATGCATTTTCTGCTGGACTGGAGACAGCTGTACTGAGATGAGCAAACCAGGCTGAGCCTGAGGCTGGAAAAGGAAGGTATTGTGCGGCTGCACAGGACAGCCTTCTCTGTGCCTTAGTACACGTGCCTCAGTGCAGAGAAATAGCTCGGATTATTAAGCTTGGAAAAGCACATTTGGGTGTTGATTTCATTGACAGAGGCATTACTGTGTCACTGGCACTTAACAGCTTCAGGAGCCCTGGCCTTATCGTGGTGTCTCTAGTGCTGGGAGTGGCATCTTGGGCCCCTTTCTGCTGTGGGCCTGGCACAGACAGAGGAGCTGCTTCTTCCACACCTGCAGCCGCGACCCAAAGCTCAGCCCCTGCAGGGAGAGGGGCTGGCTGGCTCCTCAGCTGCTGTGCTGTGCATGTCAGCAGCTCTGCACTGCCTGAAGGGCTGCTCCTGCTGGCCTTCGGCGTCTCTATCACGGCCAAGGGCACGCAAACCAAGTAAAACTATGTGGAAATTCAGGAAAGACAGATTAAGTCAAGGAATTACTGTGCTCATCAATCTTTGTGTGTTTTCTGAGAAGGGAAAGATACTTCTTTTGCTTTGCTTTTGCTCCTTATAAATGAATGTATGTACACAGTGAACTGTGAAGAGATTAGATATGCAGCCAAGATAAGGTGCAAAAAAGCCCCTTGGAATGTGGCAAGGGATATCGCTCGTATCTCAGAGCTGTCCTTTAACAAGATCACTTTTTGCTCTATCCAGCTATCTGTTCCAACTTTTCCCCACGAATTTCTGCATAGTAAATATGATACCACTGCTGTTTTTATCCCTTAAATATCTAATATAATTGCTGTTTGTATTTTTCCAACTAATAATTTAAATGGATTTTTGAGTTTTTCTCTTTCCAGTAATGAATGGCGCTACGTTTTTTCTTATTTTTAATTTGAGGTATGATGCATCTTCCTCTCCCATTTTTAAACCTTTACTTATGATTTCTTTTTCATACCTTGCAGCATCTTATAAAATATAAACTAAAAAAATGTAATGAAACATTCAGAGGTTTCTTCTCCTTGTGGGTTTTAGGAGATGCAACATTGTGCTGAATTTCCAGCCTGCATTTTATTACTTCCAAGAAGGTGAAAAGAATAACAATAAACACCTTCCTGCACTTGGATGCTGACAGAGAGAACATGCTCAGAGGCTCTCTCACCTCAATTTCAAATCACAACTGGATGCCTCCAAGGCAGGGATGAGGACATTATGATACGTTGTCATTCTTTTTTTGCGTATGGAGGTTCCACAATCATTAATTTAAATATTTAGCCCTCATACAGTCTTGATTTATTATTGAAGTACACCAAAAGCTGTTGTATTCTAACCAGAACGATTTGCTGCTGCCACCACAAACCCCACTAGCCATGCTTGCTTTTTCGTTTTCTTCTAAGAAAAAACGTGGTTTACTGTCTGCAGTTGTCTGGGCCTCTGTGGCTATTTCACAGCATATTTTCCCACCTGTCTTGTTCCACTCCCTGTTTTTCCTGCCCATCAAGATCTTCATTACAACATTCCTTCTCTTAGTTGTATGCATTTCTTCTAGGTTACATGAGCTGCTCATGTTCACCAGGAAAATAAATGAGACAGCATCAGAAAACTCTGCTTCTGGGCAGTTCTACCCCTCTTCCTCAACTGCTCGGGGTGGGTGTCTAGGACAAGTACCCCTGTGCAGACAAAACAGACCCTGCCAGGCTGCACACCTGTGTATGATGCTGGAAGTCCCACCAGGGCACCACCCTCCACAGGAGAGATGTCTCTGGAAATGAAGGACTCCAGAAATTTAGCACTTCCCTCTGAAAAGGAGAGGTTCTGGGTGTTTGAAGAGTGATGCTCTAGGAGACCTCTGGATTCAGAAGTGAAAAGTGCAAATGGTACTGGTGAATGTTTTTTGAGGTATGGAAAGACATTTACATGTGTATATTAGCTGAAGAGGAAAAGGTAGCTGGTGACTTACCATATCAGGCCTTTTAACAATGGTGTGTTATTAGTGGCCTTAATACAGGCCATGGCATTGGGTTTGGGATGAAACGATGGCTGAGGTTCCTTCCAACCCAAACCATTCTATGGTTGTATCTTCTTGTCATCCCAAAGGTAATCCCAGTGCTCAAAACCAAAGGAGTCTGTACGACTGTAACATTTGAGTGCCCCTACAAAATACTTTGGGACATAATTAAAATTTCAAGGTCAGGTGTGTGCTTTTATTGATGTATAGGAAATACAGTTCACAGAAGACAAGTCCCTTAGAAGTTTATAAGTCAATCATGAACTACATTGCATGCAAAATAAATCCAGGTTCAAATGCAATGGATTTCAATATGTTAAAACAGTGTTAAAACACACAGAATTCCACTGAAAATCCAAGTCTAAACAGAAGACAATGCTTTTTGGAGTGTTTATGTAGATTAAGAAAAAAAAATCTATTCCAAAAGCAAGCAGAAAATTAATCTGAAAACAAAGAGGAGGGGGAAGTATGTGGAAATACAAAACACAGATGAATGTCTAAAAAAGGACTGGCATGTTGAAAATGCACAGATCTGAGAGTCAATGCGGAGGACTTGGGGTCACAGAACAGAAGGAATGGTGCAGTGGACACACAGTGCTGCATGAAATAGAAATAACAGAAATATGCAGCAGCACATCATAGTTGCAAAGGTTAGCAGCATAGAAAAATGGCACCATAAATGGCACCAAATATCCATAAAGATATTTGAACAGGTAAAACTGTTAAAGCTTATCACAGTCATTGCCTAAAAAACCAGCCCCATTTTGCAGATTAGTCATGAATGTACAAGACGTGTGTATGCATTAAAGCAGATAAAATATTTACAATTCTAAATTGAAGAAACAATGTCTCACTTTCAATGCCTGCTTTCAAACCATGCCCGAATCTTAAATTGATCATGTAGAAATTAGGACTGGGAACTATCTGACTTCCAGTGCTACCAGCATTAAGCCAGAAGATGTAATGGAAGGATACAGAGATTCACTTTGTAAAGCCCAGCAGTTTCCTGGGGAATACAAGATTAAAGTGAATCGTCCACTATGAGCACCAATGAAATGTCCTTCTTGTACTAAGGCAGATAGGCCAGCAAGACTCTTTGAGACTAAAAAACATGCAAAAGATCCATGCCAAAACCAGGAAAGGGCATTCGTGTGAGAGCTGTAACTGTATCTAAGCCCTCAATCAAGAATATGTCTAAATGACTACACCGGATTGTATATACATTCATATATGCAATTTAGGCTGTGCTAAATATTTCAGATGATGGATGTAAATACAGCTCTAGTTTACTGTTCTGTGTATTACACACTCTTAAATCTTATTGCTTGTCTGCACTGAGTCTATAAATTTCCTTTGTCTGCAGTGCACTTTACAGAGGACACCGTGTCTCAGACTCTGAGTTGTGGCAAAGCCAATTCTTTCTTTCCCAAGGATCTTGGTAGCACACTCCTCATCAGAGGAAAGCACCCTCAGCATCCCCATCTGCCCCCAAGATCATACAGCCTTCTTTTCCTTTAGGATAATTTAACCAGTCCAAGCTCTTTAAAGCCCTTGGATTATTCACAAGCCCAGGCTAAGCCATACACTACAACCCTTTTTGGCATCACTAAACAAAAATCCAGCTGTAAGATTGTGCCCTGATGTAAGTGAAACCATAAACCATGAATATAAGTTTATTTTGTGATAAAAGCAAGGATAAAAAGTGAACTAATTTACATAAAGTCTTGGAAATAAATGGGTCCAAGAGGACAGTCTATTTATTGATACAAATAAATCCCAAATTTTCAGGAAAACATGATGTGCAGAAAGAGGACATTTTGGTTCCACTTCCATCAGCAAAGTTATGCCTGAGCTTGACTAAAACCTAATTCAATTTGGTAAGGCAATGTCCAGTCTCCAGATAATAATCTTATGACTTTTGAAATAGAAAAATGGACGTACAGCAATGAAGAGAAATTCAGATTCAGGGATGGATATGCCAACTGCTGGCCCCTGAAACAGACTGTGGCCAGGCATAATCATACAAAGAAACCCCTTGAGGCAGGTGATGAATGCAGTATAACTAAGGGTTTCATTTAAACCATATCATCAGTTATGCTCTTTTCTAAATATTTTATTGGAGTGTTAATTAAAACAAATTCTCTGAACATTGTATTTCCAGACAGGAATTCTTCCTCAAATCTGTGCTAGTTCCAAACAAGGCAGTGATGGATAATGAATTGAATTATATATATGAAAGATGGGTTAGTCCATGATCACTGAAAGTTCACGTAGTTGTTTTTATTGTGTGTAAAATATGAAAGTAGTCCCAAAATGTACTCTTCTTAATTGTATACAAATGAATTCATATATTTGCCAATCTTTATATATTACCTGAAAATACTGACATTAAACTGCCTACTGGGAATTTTCTTTGGACTGGGAATAGAAGAATATTTTACAAATTTAAATTAGTACCTTATTGTAATCTATGTACTTCAGATTACTTTTCATGAATCTTTATCTTCAGATTAGATAAGATTTGCTTCTGTCTGAATTTTTCTGGTGCAGTCCATAGAGGAATGGAAAGATTCAGGAAATATCTGTTACCATTTAGTGTTGCTTGTACTCTGAAACCACCTTAAGGCTTGAATATATGAATATTTGCTCTGAAGTCAACATTAAATGTTCCTATTGAAAGTCAAAATGTAGTGCACTGAAATATTAGCAGAGAACTGTCTAAAACCCACCTCATTTCTAATTTCAAAGGGATTTGCTCTCTCAGGCAGGCGCTGAGCTCCTGAAGCGATGATAATTTGGCCCCACCACAGCAGTGGGGAGAGCAGAGGTTGGAGGCAGGTGGGGGTGCAGTATTTTGGGGAGTCACTAGATGGTGGTAATGCTGACACCCAGATACCACTGTCAGCTCTGCTTAGTCAAACACCAGGTGAAAATCTTCATCCCCTGCTGTGAAACCTCTCCTTTCAGAAGCAGTGTATATTATTAGTAAAACCTTCCTATCATAACTTCTGACTATAAATTATTTCTTAGCTGTAGTTATTACCTCAGGCTAGATCTAAATTTTGAAATCTTAGTCTAGACTCCCCAAAAGCCTTTCTTTTGGAGTTCCAGCAGACAGGGAGATGGCAACTGCTCTCCTTCCAGTCTTTGTATCCTTGGAGATACCAAATTCCCCTATGACTCTGCCATGGTTTAACCCCAGCTGGCAAATAAGCCAAGCACAGGAGCTCCCTTACTCCCCTTGGTGGCACAGGGGAGAGTATAGGAAAAGTGAGAAAACTCGTGGATTGAGATAAAGACAGTTTAACAGGGAAAGCAAAAGCCACACACAGAAGCAAAGCAAAACAAGGAATTTTCTCACCACTTCCCAAGGACAGGCAGGTGTTCAGCCATCCCCAGGAAAAGCTGGGCTCCATCACATGTAACAGCGACTCAGAAGACTCACTCCCAACATCCCCCTCCCCCTTCTCCTCCCAGCTTTATACGCTGAGCATGACTGCACATGGTCAGGAATGTCCCTTTGATCAGCTGGGGTCAGCTGTCCTGGATGTGTCAGGGTGGTGCAAGAGGCAGAAAAGGCCTTGACTTTTTGTTGTTGCAAGCCCTGCTCAGCAGTACCAAAATCACCTCTGTATAGTCACTACTGTTCCCAGCACAAGTCTGAAACACAGCCCCATACTGGCTGTAAAGAATTAACTCTCTCCCAGCCAAAACCTGTACAGACTCTAATCTGAAAGGTCTCATTTGTGAGTCGAGACAGATGCGGGTCCAGAAAACAGTGACGGATGTAGCTGTGCACATGGGAACTGCATGGTCTGCTCCAGACAAGGCACCACAGCTTGCCAAAGGCCACCAGTTTGACCCTTGAGCAGTGACAGAGGAGAAGGAGGAGGTGACATCTTTGACCAGCGAGGTGTTGGAGAGCTGCAGCAATATGGGAAACTCCAGCAGGAGCTCTGGAGATGGTTCCTGGCTGCTGCCTCAGCAGCATGGGGGCTTGGGGAGATCCTCTCCGTGGTATCTGCATGGCCGTGGTGCAAGTCCCTTGGCTTAGAGAAGCTTCACCTTATGCACAGATCCCATTACTGCAACAAGAAGGTACAAATGTCTGCCCCTGCCCTGCATTTTCCTGTGCGGATTCATTATTTTATTGTTCAGCTGCACCAAAAACTGTTGCATTTGAAGCTGATTGTGTCTTTGTCGTTTCTGCTGGTCAGGACTGTCCTTCTGGACTGGTACAGAGAATGAAAAGAAAGGAATATAATATAAATTGATTTTTAAAAACTTATTTATGGTCTCTTTCAGCATGCTTTAATACAAGTTCTGCATCAGAAGACTATGCTTTGCTTTTTGTTCCTTTCACAACTCTAAGAACTTGCTGCACCCTTTGCAATGAAGGCAGTGATCAGTCTTCCTGCTTCTGCTACAGCAGTTCCAAAGTAGTTGGTTGGTTTAATCCTCCATCAACAGGTGGAGTATGAAATATGCTATGAGGAAACAATGTGTCTGGAAATATATTTATAAATATGCTAAGTGCATCCTCAGATTTTTTTTTCCCGATTCTTTAGCATTGTTTTCTAAAGCACTCTCCTTCATTGTTTCTTCAGAAATGCACATACTTACCTTGAATAACTCATTATGGACTTCTGCACAAAGACCTTCAGGAGTTTTAAAGAAAAAAAAAAATGTTATTCAAAATAACCTCATCTCAGTAGACAGTTTTCCTGTAGCCAGTCTGGGTGGAGTGTGAGTGTTTTGCAGGTGCATTCTTGCTGACCTTGGATATAGCAAATAGGTGTAAATGACATTCAGGCCCCACTGCTGCTGTCATTATGGGTTCTTTGTTATACTGCAGGAGTCACATTAACATTACACTGAGAGTACAGTATTGCAGGTGAAAGAGAAAACTGAACCTCATGGATATTACACTATAACAGCTTTGGCTCAGACTTCTGAGGCTGTGAGCCAAGCAATAACAAAATGTAAGTCAAATTAAATACAAAAAACCCTCCTACATTAGCATTAAGGATTTGACTTGCACTCTTTAAGAAAAAGTGTTCTAAGTTAAGTCTGCTTCTGTCTGAATTTGGAATTAAAGCAATACAGGCAACTTAAACTTTCAAAAAATAGACAATGGCTTGCTTGGTTTTGTGTTGTGTTTTGTTTTAATTCTGTTTTAGACAGTTTGTAAACAACATATACTAGATTTTGGGTTTAAACATTTATTTGTTTAATCATAATATTTTTTCAGCCAGGAAAAAATAAGGGTCTGACCTATGATTTTTGTAATCAAATTTAGTAAACTTTGAAGTAGGAGCTGACAACTCAGGAATACACATGAAAAAAAAAAAAATAAATTGCCAAATACATGAGAAGAATATATACTGGAACATGGTTTCCTAAATAACCTTTTCACAGTGTTGTTAAACTTGCATTAATTTCCAGAATTGCATGAATCCACTGTAGGTTCACATTCTTGCAGTAAGAAATATAATTTTCTAGTTGATAGAGTCTTGCTTAACCATATAATTAATTGGTAAACTTTAAAAAAATGAGCTTATGTTTTAAAAGCCAGGGACTGCAAATTGTTAAGTGTATACAAATCCCCCTAAAAAGAATGGAAGGACTGAGATGGGCAATGAATACAGCATCAGGCTTGTTGCAAACCTGAACTGTATATCTGATCTGCCATTCCTTTTCAACCACAGTTGCATGCTTACCGCACAAGTAAGCTAGACAGCAAGCTTTGACTTGGAATATTATAAAAAAAGGGGCTGACAAAAAGTCCCTCCTCTTCTTCAAAAGACATAATGAAGAAAATGAGGGAGAAATAATGAAGAAAAAATGGGGGAAAATTAGGAGGAAAAAAAAGAGGGAGGAGCAGGACAAAAAGTCATTCTTTATTCACAGGCATGGCAGAACTAAAATAGGATGCTATCAAATTATAATTCTAAATGTGTTTTTTCTAAGAAATATCCTTAGTTCCTTTTTTTATTAATTACCAGATCTTGTGAACTGTTGTATTTCAGAGAAACAAGTCAGACAAGATGCTTACTTATAGCTAAAGTGATGAAGAAATATCAAAATAATGTCCCAATTCAATAAAACTTAATAGAAATGAAAAAAGAATACATGTGCTGACAACAAATAATGTGAACATGCTTGAAATACATTAGGGAGGAGTCAAAAAGGACACTGAAAAACCTGCAGCCTACTGATAGCCTGAATGGCCCTGCAGAGAGTGAAATGTTTACCTATCAACCTCTCCTAGGGAAATTTATGTATATGAAGCCTGTGGGAAATGATCTTAGCTTAAATTGAAATTGTTACATCCATGGGGAGACAAAAGTACCCATGGGGCTTCCTTTGTTTATTTCTCATTAATTGAATTCTAAGAAGAAATTTAAAAGATTAGCATTTATTAAAAGAAAAAAAAAACAACCAAACAAAAAAACCCCAAAACTTATTGAGATGAAGAGAGTGATATTAAAAACCAAAATCAATTTCTTATTGATATTGAATGACATCATTCCTCAAAACACTGTGTGTATCTTCAAACTAGTGAAATGCGAAAAGGAAGATTTCTGTTTCATTATTTTTACTGTTTAAAAATTTGCTTTTGCTGACTGTCACAAACTCTCAAAGATGACAGAAAAAAATAGTTCTTTCTACCCAACACTGTTTCTCCAATTGATCATTGATTTCTTTTTTTTTTAAATTGGGACCAAGCAGCCGACAATAAAATGAAAGTCAATAAACAGGTCAGCTTCTCTCCAGCCCTGTGGGCATTCCTGCTTTTGTCTAAAGGAACCCTAAGCTTTCAGTCATATGGCAAATGTCCCAGTAAAAAATAATGATGACAAGTTATAAAAAAAAGATTAAAGTGCTAAGAGAGTTTGAAAAACAGTCTTAGTCCTTGCAATAAAAAAAAATCAGATTGGTGACTGTAAAATGAAAAGGCAGGAGGACTTTTTCATGTACCATGCACAATGAGAGGCAGAACCAGGTGCCCGAGCTTGAAGCCATCATGGGGCTACCTTGGGCTCATTGCCCACGGCCACATTCTCACACAAGGGAGAATCCATGGCAATCTGTGGGGTTTTGTCCATTTTTATAAATGCTAGCCATTTACCCTCCAAGTGAATCAGAGCACCCCTGCAGAATGCTGTCCAAATACTGCACTGAAGTTGTGCTGACGTTTCACAATAATTGACAAAAGCTGCCATCTCCAGGGAAGTGGTGGAGTTCTTAGGTGAGCTCATGTTTCCAGCTGGCTCAGGGGCTGACATGTCCTAGGGCATGTCTTAGATGCTTGCCTGTGTTTGGTGTCCCTGTGCCACAGTGGCGGCTGTCCTTGCTCATGCTGATTAGTGTGTGGGACAAGTCCATCCGCTGCATGCTGAGTCACCACATTAATCAGTGGTTTGCTGCCTCTTGCCTCCTCCCTGCAGGGAGGCAGGAAACACACTCGATATCCTTGAAACTGGGATCCAAGATGTGAACAGGATGTTGAACAACTCATTGAGCACCCCGATGCATAAGTCTCCTTAGAGCATCAGCAGCCTATGAAAATCCCTTTCTACCCGCGTGTTTACAGTGGGTGAGCACTGGTGTCTCACTGATGTCATTGCTCTGCAGCCAGCTGAGATGTACTCCTTGGCTGAAGGAAGAGTCCTGGTTGCCACCTGATTTGCAGGTAGCACTGAGCTACAGAGCCCCAAACAAGCCTTCCCTGTGTTCACATCCTCTTCTCCCTCTATGAGTCAAGGACAATGAAATAGCTTAGGTGCACAGCTAAGGAAAGCTTCTGGTATTGAGCAGGCTTTTGTACTCTTTTACACAGGGATACTTTGATCATTTATCCAAAACAAGGAAGGCACAGACATTTCCAGAGCTGAAATAGAGTACAGTATACACAGATTATTGGTCTGAATAGGTCAAGCAGGATGGAAGCTCACTCCAAAAAGCAGATATTTCAAGGAGCTGTTGGGAAGTTGGGTTCAAGGTCCCTCTCAAGCACCAAGTGGGAGCTGCACAGGGGAGGTTGGGGAGAAATATGTATTTTTGTACCATAGAGTGACAGAGTGACATCAATGTGGAATCTCTCATTCTTCTCCTGGCCTGCACAGAGGGTTCCCCAACCAATCCTTAATTAAAGGAGAACCTTTGAGTAGCTTCATCTACAAGCTTTGGGCTGGCCCAGGTGGCCATTCAGCTGTGTCACATCTCCAGGCTTTCTCCCCATGCAGCAGCTGGTCTTGTAGGTACAACATGCCAAGCATAATCAGTTAAGCTAACCATGAGGTCTTCTGAGTGACAGTCAGGCTCTTTCCACACTCTCTTTCAGCAGCAGCAGCAGTGTGAACCATCCTGCCAAGAGAAGGTGGGTGAGCAGCACGACTTCAAGTTGCTGCTGATAAATTATTGATTCTCCAAGAGGCTTCTGAGAGTTGAAAGTTGGACAGGAGATGTAACCTCCAAGCATCTAGGGATTATTTAAGAAGGACTTGCTCCTGATAGGGACAGTGGGAGAGACAAGATTATATGCAAAGTGCTGACCTGGGGGCAAGTTAAGCACGTCTTGCTTTCCTGGAAGGTTCTGAATTTGTCAGAGTTGTGTGCAACCATACTAAAAAAAAAAAAAAAAAAAAAAAAAAAGGGCTTTACAGATTTTGGCCAGAAAATATGCTAAACCAACCCTGATATAATTCCAGTAACAGACTACTGCGTAATTGTTTGTTTCCCCCTTAACAGTAACCAAGAAATATCCTGGGTGAACACCACCAGAAGCTGCTCCTGTGCAAGCTGTCCATCAAGGCAGACTGGCCCTCCTGGCTCAGGTTCAACAGCCTCCAGTGGTGTATTCATTGGCACTATGAGACAATGAGGTTTAGCAAAATAGGCTGATGGCAGCACTCTGGTAATCCTGCCCTAACCTGTGCTGAAATGACACCATGTGAAAATGCCAACCCTTGCAGGCACAAGCTAGAGTGTTAGAGGCTTAATGCTTGGTGAACACTGGACTGTAGGAACTCATAAATAGCTGTAAAATCTCCATTATCATCGTAACTGAGAAGTAGGAGGGTCTTGACTTCCCACCTCAGCACCCCCAGCCTCAGGTTGTCTAAAGCCCTCATTAAGACTTGTTTTGATGGGTCTGATGAATTAGAGAATTCATATTTCCCAATGAAGGTTTCAGGGTAACTAGGTACACTAGGAAATTAATTTGGTACATTGTTTGTGCCAGATCCTGGATATTCCCACAAGTTCATCAGAAATTCAGTTCAAGCCCTCTGCAGGAGGAAGGGTTTTCCGACACATGGGAATTCACCTTCATGTGTAGAAGCACCATTTAAAGTTCACTCAGAAGAGTACAGTAGAACCTGTGTAACTCCAAGAGAAACAATAGAGTTAAGGCAGAAAATCCAGATTTGCCACTAATGTAAATGATGAACCCTTCACTGGAGCACTCTAAAACAAAGACGGCTTTAAAATTCCAGATCACAAAGCCACACCCAGCTTTAGTTTTCATTCTCTAAACAATGAGCCACTGTCATCCTCTCATCATATCCAAAGGAGAGGAGAGGGAAGGAGTTGCAAAGCCATGCTTGCATTTGTTTGTATTTCCCTAATCTGGAGACAGATGGCATGTTGCTATACATCACCATATTCAATTCTTTACCTTTCAAGGGCCCCTGAAAATATAAATGTCTGCTTACTGGTTTGTACAGATGCTGAACTAAACAGCAAGTATAAGACTTTGTGAACTTAATCTAGACGAGGCAGCTAGTAAAGGAAATATTCAAAATGCATTTGGAGCATTGTTATATGAACTAGTAGTACAGGCTAAGGTTGTTATGCATAAATAGCATTTATCTTAGAGTATTCATGGCTTATAGCTGAATCAACATTCCAATCATAACGACTGGTTTGACCAGGCCAAGTCCAGTGGTACATTGACCTCTGGCTCAAGAACTGAGCATCACTAAAAGCAAGTGCAGCAGCAACTGGGTGAGGGAGTTCATTGTCTTGGTCTGTTCTGTAGCTCACCCTGATGATGGAATCACTCCTGTAGAGGGTGTCTCCTGCCTATCAGGACAAATTTAAAATCCTGTACACCTGCAGACCTGCTGAAAGTTTGTTTGCAGCAGAGGTAAGAGAAAGGCAGTGGTTTTAACCCAGCTGAAAAATAACAGCAGATCTTCCCTGCAGCCTCTGGTAGGCACCGTGGGCTGCTGGTAGGGTGGAACATACCAGCTCAGTCTCTCTTGCCATGTTCTTGCATGGTTGTCAGCCACATTAATAAAGCACACTGGAGCACAGAGGCACATCCTGCCTTCAGGCATGCCCTTACACCAGTGTGCAGCTACATGCCAACACCTGGCCAGCAGAACATGGCAGCTAGCAAATCAGCAGCTCCTTTAATGTACCTGTTGGCTGTGCACTCTGAGCTCTCTGAGCCTCACAGCCACACGGGGTAGGACTGGTCAGCAGGAGAGCTTCCTGCACTGCACCAACACGTGCCCAGCAGAGCCTGGGAAATGTCAGCTCTGCAGAGCGACTTGGTAGGACAAAATCATTCAATTCTGGCACAAGAAGAGTTTGGGATGAAGGCCTGACTGATGCTCTTTGTGCAAAGCTGAGCAGAGTCTAATGTCTTTATAAATCCTCTGCATGATTTTAGATCTGATGAAAGCTAGACTGTCAGTTCAGCACAGGGGAAATTCATCCATGTGCAGGAGTACTCTATGAGGTTGTGTGCCTTCCATGCCAGAGTATGGCTTCAGTGAGACTCAGAGTCTCACTGGCCTTTTCCAAGCACTCTACCCAGGGAGGAATTTCTCTCTAAATTAAAAACAGCTCTCCAGCAAGTAAAACCTCCTAGAAATAGGATAAATTGCATGACTGTTGTGTCACACGGTACATCACACTGTATTTTGCCCCCAGGTAATCTGCCTGAACAAAGACTTGCTTTTGTCCTCAAGTTCTTTTGCCTCCTTGTATATCTCATTCTTCAGCAATGCCCTCCATGCTGGAGAGATGCTGTGAAACTTTGCTATATTGTGCAATGTTGTCAAAGAAATTTATGGTCCTATATTTTGATTTTTTGGAAGGCTGCTCCTCCCCTTTCTGCTTTAGCAAAGAATTTACTCTGGTCAAGGTCATGTGAATTTCAGCGGTGGGGATACCTGAGTGACAGGATACCACAGTGTGCCCCAGAAATGTATTGCCTTTCAAAATACATGACAACATGGTATTCAACCCATACTCAGCCTGCAGCTTTTTAATTCCAGGTTTGGCTACATTTGCACGCTATACAGACAGAAATTTGTTAGTTGCTTCAGAAAGAAAAAAAAAATAAAAATTGATGAGTTAGAATAAAAGCATGAATCCATATCAATCACTCACAAAGGTTTATACACAGATAGGTGTGTGGGAAAACTGGAAGAACTCAATCAAAACTGATGTGGAGAAGGAATGACTGGCTATATTGACAATGAGGGATAATAACTATAGAGATGCATGGCAGGAAGACTTACAAAAGGGAGCCTCAGAACTAGTGACATAATTTGAATGAGAAATGTCTCAGGAAAACTTAAATGTCATTGCTGTTCAGGTTGTCAACAGTAATGCTGTCATTTAGGTAAATGCTACATTATTTTATTACAAGCCTTTAATTACTGTTCTTGCATTCTAAATATGTTTTGTTAAGCTCAACGTTAAGGTGACCCATTATTATTTATTAAAGGCAAAATGGCAGCATAATAGTAGGGCTAATCCAGAAAATCTTCAGTATTGTGATGCATTCATGGAGCCCACCCTGGACAGCCACACTCAGTGCTTCAGTAACAAGTCAGGTCTGTTGTTTGGTTTGTCTTTTGTTTGTCACATCTTCCCACAATTATGAAGTTCAGGTTCCCTCCATACACCAAGAGCAAGATGATGTATTTCTAAAGACTGTGAAAAACTGACTAAGGAGCAGTGGCCATTAGATCCAGGATGGACTCATGGCAGGGTCCTAGCCCTCCAGAACTTAGATTTGATGGAAGGATTGCAATCAGTGTACTTTTCAGAAGGGGGCTTCACATGTCAGCAAGTACTCCTTAAGGAGAGGCTGCATCCCATAGCTTTCCAGCCCAGGCTTCCTTAAGGACATTAATTCATCAGTCTACTTCATAACTGACAGCTGAACTATGAACTTTGAGGCTTTTTGCGCTGTCTGTGAGATTGTGCTTCCAAACCCTCAGACAATGCAGTGGAAAAAAACTGGAAAATGCAGTTATACCTTAGTCCCATCACATGACTCGTCTGTTCTTGACCCCAAGTTCACATCCAACTTAACTAAGAAAATGAAACAGATATATAACAAGGGAAATGGGGCTGGGGGAGGGGAGTGATAATGGCCACATGCTGCAATACAGAGAAGAACTGGAGCAAAGTATTAACACGTGAAAATCACAATTCAAGGCAGGAATAAATCAAATGGGCTGCAAAGACTGCAGTGCATCCAAGATACTTTCTGTGAGGTAGAGAAAAGAGGCCATCCAGGGATTTGTAGAAGGGACAGGTTTCAGCTGTGGAAAAAACAAAAAAACCCCAACATTCTATTGAACAAGTAACAAATATCACCCTCTGATCTAGTTTTCTTACTTCACGATTTTTTTACTTGACCTGCTGTAATTTTACAATGAGCTCTACAAGTTTGTGGCAGTTTGTTGCTTGAAACAAACTGACTCATCAAATGATGCACTTTTACTGCTGTTTGCACTACTGTAACAGCCTTATCTACAGTACAATAGTTCACTGCACTACCTGAATAAATAAAAAAAAGCTACCAAGTCAAAGCTATAAGCTATAAGTCAAAGCTACCAAAGAGAGAAGGATATTTTCACTGTAGATATTTTTCATAAGAAAACTTGCATAGTGTACTTAGTCCTTAATAGACTTGCTGTGTGTTTTCCATCCAAAGTACAAAGGATTCAATCCTTGATGGATTTACATATGTGGAAGATTGTAGATTAGACTGTTTCTGCCCTCCAGAAGGCTCAGTGTGAAGCACAGAATTCAGACTGGAAAGAGGAAGGATATCAGGGAGAAAATAACCTGAATTTGATCATAAAACTACTTTTGCACAGACCATACAGAAATGACATGGCAAAGTGGTGAGAACTGCAAAGAAAGCATGCAAAGAATTGGCACGAGCTTATTTAAAGAACATACTTAAGTCCCTCCAAAATTTGTCTCTGTATGGAGACTGTTTTTCACCAATATCCCAGATACTGTATAAGACTGAGCATAATTCCTGCATGTAGCTCTGCCCTGCATATTTCAGTGCTCAGCACCAGGCAGGCATTTCAAGTATACATGAGCAGAAATAGGAACAGGACTAGTTAATGGGAAGCATTTGTTATTGCCTAATTTCATCAAATATATCAGTATTTAAGAAAGCAAATTATGAATATAACTGACAGTCATGGATTTGTTCAAGGTTGAACACAGCCCTGGAGTCAAAGATTAAATAGCCTTTGGCTGACATGATTCATCATCATGAACCTGTGGATATAATGGCAACCAAGGAGTTTTTGGCCAAGGAGAGAATTCATAACATACGACAACTCAGCAGAGTTTCAGTTACTTTAAATGTCTTTTTTCTTTAAATATAGACCATCCATACAAATATATACTCATTGTTCCATAAGGGTCAATTATCAGCCCTTTGCAATTATTCTTCCAGCCTGTGGGGCTCTGTGATGCCTTTTTTCCTCCCACATTTGGAGCACAGTTCTCAAGTGCTCATTTACAGAGAAACTCTCCATAGTGAACAACCACATGATTTAATCTCACTTCCAGGGCTGAACTAGACACACAAAAAAAGCAGGTTAACAAATGCAGGTTTTACACATAATTATGATCATGATCATGTCAATGGGACATGTAACAATCAATTACTTTGATCTGTAAGTTTTTCAGGAAATCAAAATCACTATTGATATAAAAAATAAACTAGAATCTCTTCGCTTTCAAGAGAAGTGACTGCTAAGGTCTCTGGCTCCTGAAAGCAACAGTACTGTTCCTTGCTTGGAAAAATTTTGCTCCATGAAATGTAGCTACTCTCCATGGCATGAGTAGCTATGTTTCTTTCTTTTGCTTTTGCATGATGGACCTCTCTTAAAACCACAAAATATGCAAAGAAGAGTAACAAAAATCACACTGGATATGAAAAACAAACAAACAAAAAAACAAACAAAAAAGACACTTAAATTTCTAAAATACCTTGAAATTAAAACTGAGCAGAGGTCACACAAAGTAATTTTCATTAACAGGAATGAAACCCAACCTGTTGAGTTGATACCACTTAAAAAACAACAATAGAGAGGTTTTCATACAAGGAACACTAGCATATGATGTATTAGGACATGTATGGGGAAAAAGGCAGTTCTGAATGTATAATATAATATAGAAATATTACTGCAGTCTTCTCAGATGTTCATGCTGACTTTTGAAGGGGGTGTTTTCCCCCTCCCAGGGCAGCCTGAAAATATTGCTCTATCCAGTACAAATAGGCCATTATATATTGTATTAAACAAATCCAGCAGTGTTTGGTAGACTTGATGATTGCCTACTTTTGTGTCCTTTGGAGGAGTTATGCCATAAGCTTTCATTTTCCCATCACTCCAGGAAATGTCTCCTCCATTTATGCACTGAATTACTTCAGAGGAAACTTCTGTGTGAAAGCCTAACAAAAGCAGAAAAACTAATTTTGATGCGCTCTTGATGTGCAATGGGCTCTGACATAAGTTCTCACAGCCATTTCAGCATAAAGAAAAAAATCATTCCCATGTCTGCTTTTTTTATTACATATTAAACCTCAGCTCCCACAACTGTGATCAGAAATAGATGCAATGACCAATTCTGCTACATGGCTCTGATAGTAATGGAAAAACAGAAGCCACACATAGATGTATTTGGAAGGAAGGAAAAATAAAGAAAAGTTCTTCTGAGTCATTTGGGTAAAATCATGTTTTGCAATATTAAAAAAAAAAAGGTATTTATTTAGATTCCATTGTACAGACTGGAAAAATATTCACCAGGTGCTCACATTGAAATTCATGCTGACATGGCTGTTTAATTACTTACAGTGAATTAAAGGATCAAAGTCCTGAGGAACAGAAAATAAGTTCTCTTGTGCTTTAAAATTATGGATTTTACTAAAACATGCTGAAACATTCAACTTCATTCCCTTGCAAGTCAACAAATAAGGCTGGGGCAAAAACTCCCTCTCACAGGCATTTGTTCTTTAGTACAAAATTAGTTTTCATTTACCTTAATTTGTTCTGTTTGCTGAGAATTACTGGAGTTATTAAAGCACAAACTTGAATTTTAAGATCAAATGACTTTCTCATTAATTTAGCAGTATAATAATCTCACACACCAGTGGCCTCTTCCTTTACCAACATCTACATATCTCCTGTTCATATGGGGAGTGGGAAGCTGCCTATATTGTCTGTGAATTATTACATTTGTCTGTAGTCTGGGGACTGCACATTACATTCCTCATGGCTGGGCCGTCCCAATCCTTGGTCTCAGCTTTCATGTTAAGAAAGTAGCTGGAGAAGTAAATTATATGTATAATATCTGCTTCCCAGACTTATTAATGATAATATTAGGAGGATTTTTCAAAAGCTATAGAATGCAGGGCATAGTCTTCCCCTGAAAATGGACATCCTGAAGTGAGAGGCATTTGAAAGTTTTGCTAACAAGAAGTTTCTGCTAATGACCTTAGCTATTTTGTTTGCTTTAAATAATTTTTAATAAACCTTTTACTATCCCAAACAAGACATTTCCTGTCGAGAATGCTGACAGAGTCAGCAGTCAAGGACTCCTTATGAATCAAGAAATATCACTTCTGACATCAGAACAGGACACAGGAGCTGCTGGTGAGGTCCCACTTTGGCATAATGGGAGTAGAGAAGCCCTGGTCAGGTTTTGATTACAAAAGAGACTTCTAGATAACAACTGGGATGGAAGTCCCACAAATATACTCAGTTAATTAATTTTTAGGGTCTTTGAATACTGTGACCTAAAGCAAGTGCTGTTACCATGTACACATCAGCATCAAACCACTCTCACACAGGGAGATGACAAAAATGTTAAGATAAACTCCTGAACTCCCAGAAAAGCAAAGCATGAGAGCATGATAGAAACATCACAGACAAGAAAGCACAAATCTGATCTCAAAATGAACATGAACAAAACCAGCATCAAAAACAGTTAGTATATGAAATCAAAGGATTTTTACTACAGCACTGGAGAAAACGGATGCCTTTGCAATACCTGTGGGAACAGATAAGCATTAATGACAGCACGGGAGAGATGAAAGAGATTAACTAAGAATTCTGGCAATGTGTCCTTCTCACTTTGACCTACAGTGCAATGCAATACAACTCACTTTTTGCATAAAATACGTAACATGTCTCATAAAATGTTTATAGGGAGTCTCAGCCAAGGTAGAGGAAGACTATAGAGAAATGTAATCCCCAGAGCAAGTCATGAGTAGTTGAGATAAAAGTTTGCACAATTTCCTGTTCTCCCTTTTCTGTCCCCACCTCTTTGAAAATCTGCAGATTTTTCTTCTTGTCTTCCATTCCTTTATGCCTTATTTCACACTTAAATGTCACAAGCTAATGTGAGATGTCATGTATTTATTATTTTAATTTACTTATCAAGTAAATTTATTCTTCTGGTTGCTGCTGAGTTGAGTTTACAGCAGAAAGAAAGTCAGATCCCCTGCACCTGGCAACCTCCCAATTTTGTGTGACACTAGTAAATTCAGTGCTGAAATATTCTCAAAATAAAGGGAGATTTATCCACTATTCTGAAAGTGGAAGTCTTACAAACAATTTCATTTGTTATCTTTTCAAGAGAAGGAAAGGCCCAGAAAACAGACATACTTGGTTTCTCCTGAGGAGCAAACCTAGCCTTCTACTTCTGCTGATTCCTTAAACTGGAAGGAGAAAGGAAGAAATTGGTGGGGAGAGTGTGGGGAAGACAGTCTTTTTGCTGAGATGGTGCAGGTAAATAACAGGACACAGGTCAAAGTGCCTCACCTCCCCAAGTCCTTGCAGTGAGACTGCAGAGGATACCACCAGGAGGAGTAGGAATCTGAAGCCATTCCAGCAGCAGAGCCACGTAGAATAAGCTACAGGGAGTTTTCACTTTTATAAGGTCTAAGTGCAATTTTACAGTTGGTTTAGATGTAGCAGCTGTGCGGGAAACAAATGAAGGAGGTAACAAAGGCTTGGGAGGTGCAGTGCATCCACAGTGCACAAGTTACAGGGTCCCTAACTCTGATGTCAGTGGAGCTGTCCTTGCAGACATCAAGACTCACTTAGGCCCACTTACAGCTATCGAACATGCCAAGCTACACCTAGTAAAATGGGAAAATAAGGAGGAAAAAGTGACAGGAATGGTAATAGGCTACCATAAATACATATATATACATACATATATATATATATATATATACACATACATATATATATATATATATATATATATATATATACACATACATATATATATATATATATATATATATATATGAGCAAGGAGCAAAAGCCAAAAATCCATCAGTGTGTTGAAACAAGTAAGAAGACAATGGGCCAGGGCAGGGAGAGGTGTTCCTGTGGTCTGTGGTGTCAGGCTGCAGGGCTGCAAGGTTTGATTGACCCCTGCTCTTGTGTCAGCAGCAGCCAGCAGAGTGAGCGCAGCTGTGGGAGGTGCACTCAGGCAGAGGAAATCTGCTGCAGTGTTAAGAAGTCTTCCCCTGAAAAGAGAAGGATGTTTTTCACCTGCAGTAGTTTAGTTTGGATGGAGCATCCCTAGGAACAGACCGCTCTCCATGCAGCTGCGGATTTTGGGTTAAAATTTCTAGAAATCAAGTTTCATTATGAAAGGAACCAAACCAGCCCACAGCACGGGCAGGGATTAACCTCAACACAGCATGCTTCTCATCCTCCTGGCCCATCACCAGGATTGACAAGGGCTTGCCTGAAATCCCAGTCTTGACAGGTATCAGCTGTCACATCCTTCTGGAACAAGATCTCTCCACCTGCTGGTCATTGTTTTGGGATGTAGGTGGCCTGTGTTCCAGCAGTTAGCTCTTCTAAAGTAGAGCAGCAGCTCCTTGTTAAATAAACTCCAGTGCCTGAAGGGAGAGAAAATATTTTCATCTTTACACTCCCTCCATCTAAACTTTTAGTACTTTGCATCAAAAAATGCAGGAACCAAAGATACCCCTCCATTTAAGGGATACATATTTTGCTAATTCTGCTTACCTTCCTTGTATTGAGTGGGGCAGCAGAGCCTTCTCAGTGGGACAGGATGTGTCAAGAACCACAGAGTTAGGCTGGTTGTTTAATTAGTCGGATCGTCCAGTCCTCTAAGAGCATGAATTGGAGGAATTGAGTCACAGCCAGACTTCCACAGTGGGTTGCAGAGCCCTGATTGTGGTACTATGATATTGTAAGCAAGAACTGAGCACCATGTGGGATGTCTACTAGACTATTAAATGCATTCCTCTACTTAAGGCTCAGAGTCCTTTCAAGGATTGTGTTCTGAAAAAAAACACCTTTGCAATGTCTACTAGAGATATTAATGCTGCATAATTTTGAGATTTCGTTACTTCTGTGTTGTTTTATTGGAAAATAAAACCTCCTTTCAGCTACTAATGAGAATGAAGTATTTATATTTAATAAAGTTTAAGTGGTAGTGGAGAAAAACTCTTTCTTAAATTGAGACTTTAGCTCCTAATTGGCCTTCCCAAACTGTATGAGACTATTTGTATGCTGAAGGAAGTTGCTGCAGTACCTAGCCATCTGTATAACCCTTCATCTCTATTTTGCTTATGTGAATTATAATGGAGATTTACAGGAATCTGTGGTCTGCAGAATATCTTTGTTTAAAATATAATTGCCGTGTATCAGCATGAAGTCTCCTCTGAAGAGGCCAGAGCAGCCAGTGCAGATAAATATTCTGGACTCCACTTTCTTTCCCACCTGATATTTTCCTGTATGGGTGGTGTCCTGCATGAAATGGGACAGAGCAAGGCAGACCAGGAGGTACTGTGTGAGACAGCAGAAATTTAGCTATCAAATAGCTACTTTAAACCACAAGTATTGAACTGCTTATGACTTAACTTTTTGGTGATGAGATATATGCAAAACAAGTTTTATATGGACAATGTTACAATGCTGTACTTGTCTGCTGGGAAAATAAATGTAAAGATGGAAAAAGAGGAGTTGACACATTTGACTTAATGCAGAGGTGGCTTTTATTTCTCACTTCATGTAGGCTATGAGGACTTATTTAATCAATAATGGTATCTCATTTGATCAAAACATTCCATTCTTTTTAATATGGGAATAATAACAACTCCCCAAAAGGTGTCTGGAAAGGAAGTTTGTTGAACAGGTCAGCCTTGAGTTCTGTTACAATTTCTAAATACAGGTCTCCTTCCTAATGCTTCTCATTAAATGGAAATCATCTGGTAAGGAAAGGTATGTGCTTTCTATATCCCTGCTAGAAACAATTACGTTCTTACATCACATGTATATTTGTGATATAAGTATCACATATGTGATACTTACATGCATATTCATACACACATATGTGTGTATGAATATGCATGTAAATAAATGTGTATAAGTATGTACAAGCTGTAAAACAATGTGATTTCTCCTTCATCTTCTGAATCCTGATATATTAAGCTTGTGGTGGGCTCCTTGGAAGTGAAGACTTCTAGTGCAAATCTTCAAATAACCTTGTTTTTACTAAGCTGTCATGTTTTCACAGTGGTCTGTTTGAAGTATCTCATTTTACTAAGAAATTGCTTCAGAGATGGAAGGTCACATTGGTTTTTCTTTCTGACTTGCTAGTTACATGCTGCTCTACTGTAGTAACAAGGTTAAGGCCCTGGAATCAAATATAAGAGCAGAATGTTTTCTATTTGAGGGAAAATGAAGATTCTTTTAGATCTGCTATACTGACTTGCAAGGCTTGCACACCAGGATTTTTGCCATGACATCTGATCCCATTTTATGTCAGTGCTGCTCTGAAAAAGACATATTCAGCTTGAACACTAAAACACACTGATGGCTGCTGAAGGGTAGATTGATTTAGAGTCTCAAGACAGACTTCACATGATTCATAACCCCTACAAAGCAAGAAGATTGTAGTCTTTTAAGTCTGTTAAGACCATGCTAAATCATATACCAATAAGAGGCGATGAACACACTCAGGAGCTCATATTTTCACTTTTTAGATACCCTCAAGCATATGGTGCCAAAGTGTTTCATTACCCCAAGAGAAACTTGGTGGTCAAGATGTGATTTACAAAGGGAATAACTTAAAATTTGCACTCACTGATTTGGAGTGCAAAATCATGAATTTGGGCCCAAGAACAGTGCAGGCATATTTAAAAATATTTACAACAAAATGATGCTTACTTTTGTGGTTTTTGACTGTCTTTATAATTTTTTTTTGGTGGTTGCTTATGTTTTATGATCCTAATAAATAAAGATAATAAATTAATTAATAATAAATAATAATGAATAATGAATAATAAAAAAAATTAATAACAAATACTTTCTCCAGCCGACCATTATTTCCATTACAAAGGTGCTCTAGAGAGCTAAAAGACAGATATGGGGTGGAATGCAAATACCTAAGCACATCTGTTTATTGCTATTTTAATTGCCCAGCAAGATGGTTTATTGAATGGGTCACCTATAGGTCTTTTGTTACATCTGCCAGCTCTACATAGACCAGTCAGGCACAGAGAGTGTAGAAAATAACAATAAGTGTCTATGCTAGAGTCCTGAATAGTCCTCTGGATCACCTGAAAGGCTTTTTTCCCATAAGTATTTTTTTTCTTTCTAAAGCATTTATGCACATATTACCCAAAATTTGACAGAAGTAGAGTACATCTAAAAACAAATTGCAAAGTTTTGACACTTGACATTTTACTGCATGTCAAGCTTGCCCCATGACATTCCCACCTCCCCAATGCAAAAAACCTGATGGTGATGTAACTTGGATGAAAATTACCACACCATTTCAGTTCTTAAATAGAACAGCATAGTGAAAGGAAAATTTTGGCTAAACAAAGTCTTTGAGTACAAAATTAATCCCACTACAGAGAAACAGGACTGCTTGTGTGCTCCAAGATAAACGTATTCTTAAATGCTACAATAAGCTGAAGCCAAAGAAAATAGGTATAGAATAGAGACAAGAAAGACATGTTCGTGGAAATGTAGAATAAGAGGAAAATCCAGTGCAAGAAGGTGAAAGCAAGACATTTCAATCAATCAACAGGAATAAGCATGGGGAAGGAACCTGAATCTATTTTCTAGGAAGGAAAATTTGAGACGCTTTTAGCTAATTGTCATTCAGGTGGAGAAAGTTCTCAGCAAACAAAAGAGAGCATTTCCTGAAGAGGCATTTTTCACCAAGCTTTATGAGATTTTCCTTTGAGATACTTCATCATATGAGTTACATTCACCCCATCAGTGAGCTGCAATACCATAAGATCTGTGGAGCCCAAATAAAACAAGATGTCTCAAATCAACTAAGAAACTGAGATGCCCTGCCAGGGGACCAACAACAACAACAACAACAACAAAAAGACAAAGGATAAGTAATTAGGCAAATCACAAATTTTATAGTAAATACACTTGTGATTTGCAGGCTGTTATGTTCACAGAAAGGAAACTGCATGGATTTGTCAAGCAGCATTTCACAGGAAACACTTCCTTCAGCTTATAGTTTCTGCTACTAGTGTGGTTTGTTCTGGGTATTGCAGTTGAGCCCACATGTTTCTCTGAGCAAAGGTAAACCCCACTGTCTTGGTCCTTGTTTGTACTATCAGAGAGCTGAATCATGCAGAGCTTGGGTGCACTCACGTGTACTTCAGAGGTAAAACTGAAATTCCTGCCTCTTTTTCCAGCTGACTTCCCCTCCAGCTGTTACCCACCTACCAGTCGTTCCTTGCCAGCAAACTCTTTCCAAGGCTGCTTTCTAATCCAGATGTGTTAAATTATGCCTTTGGCATTCACAAACTAGCTAGAGGACAGGTAGCAAAGCAAGAGATGTAATACTGTATGGAGAAGAAAATCAAGATTAAAATGTGCCATATAGTCATGGTAGATCATTCAACCAGCTGAGCTAAATGTCAAAGTGACTGACACTTAACTCATGCAAAACTCCCACAGATTGGAATAAGAGTGATGCATAAATAGTGACTTCAGGATCAAGTCTGTTCTTGGGAGCTACCGAGCACTTCACTTCTACTGCAGTCCTGGAATACACTCATCAGCATCCAAGAATCTGCCCCACATCCTGGCTGTGTTTTGCAGATCACCAAAGACTGTAAAATTCTCATTTTATCCCATTGCTGAACAAAACCTTTATTTTGCTTTTCTTAAAAAAAGAATCAGATATATGCTATTAATGGTTTTAAGGATAATTTAACCAGTAGAGAACAACAAATATAATTTTATATAGTTTTATATAATGCAGAAAGGAAAATATGCCACTGTTATGGTCACCAAGGGGCTGACATACTGTTGTCCAGAGGTTGACTGCATTATTTGTAGCTGTTTGTGCCTAAATCTTCTTGTTTCCTTACTAAGATTTTGAGTAACACAAGAAGTTTGTACAGGCTTTCATCCTGTACTACTTGCACCATAATTCCTTTGGAATCAAAATCTTCTTGACTGAAAAAGAAGCCTCTTCTTAAAATAAAATTAATTAATTAAAATAATTAAATATTTTTAATATAATTAATTAAAATAATTAATTTTAATAATTATGCACAATGTGGGCAATAAAGATGATTGAATATTTGGGCACCACAGCTATGCCGTCCACATGAAAGCCACTAAAAAATAATTCTTTGTCTCAAGTAACTAAACCTAATCCAACTCAAAAGTTTGGAACCTTTCCATACTGTTTCTAGAAGGACCCTCATGAAGTAGTCTTCATTCCTGCAAAACTAGAAAAGACTTTTGCACACTTTTTTTAATATTGCCAGAATTGTTTAAGTAAATTTTTGAAACAGAAACATCAATGAAATGAATAAAAATTATTATTCTGTGTAAAGATAAAACAGCTTCTTGTATTTCAGGGTAGGCACCAATAGATTTCAACTCTTTCTAAAGCTGATTCCATCACCTACAATACAAATCATTGTATTTTGCCAAGGAATGTGAGAATATATGAAGATGGAAAAGGGAAAATATTGCCGTCCTCCATTGTCCCTGCTCAATGGGACAAGTGCCTCTGTCACATTAGCTAGATGAAGTCTGTGCCTAGCCCAGAATGAACTGAACTACCACATTTGATTCAGACAGGAGGCAGTAGTTTTATCAGAACCCTTTCTCCTTAGCCTTTGTGAGCGACAGAGAGAGGCGAGTTTCTCTGGTAAAGTGCAGAGTTACACAGTTTCAGCACCTTGCCAGTGCAACAGCGTGTTCATCACTGCTGGCTCCAGTGGAGCGCGCAGCCTCAGCGGAGCAGAGCGCGGGGCTGCGTCTAACACGCCGCTGTAATTCCCTGGTCTGTTGGTTCAGCAAATGAACGCGTGTTCATTGGTAGAAAAGCAATCTAGTTTTGTCAGAAATATCTATAGTCTGTCTTCTGCAAAACCTGTACCATTAGCACATAACTCAGAGCTTTTAACAGTTTCACCTTTTTCTGTAATATTTTTTTTTATAGCACATCCCTGAATATGTAGTGTCAGCCAACTGTATATTTTTTTTAGAATCTCAAATTATAACCAAATGCTTCAGTGTTCATATAAACCTGGGTTCTTACTTTCTTTGTGAGGGGCGCAACCGTCAAAGGATTTTTGGCTGCTTTTCATAATTACTCCTTTTTTTGGTGCTCTTTGTAAACACTTTGACAGCAGCTCTCACTTCACACCTGGATGTTTCAGGAGCAGCAACCTGACAGCTCTCTCTGTCTCCAGCTGAATAAAAATGTATAGTCAGTTTTCATGACCTCACAGAGAATTTCACGCAGAGATGCCCAAAAGGAATACATCAGCTTTTGAGTTTCACCCCAACTTACACTGCTTCAAAGTAATTTCACCTCTGATGCCCCTTGCAGGTTTCAGTGGTATTCACAAACTCCAGCTTGCCCCAGTGCTGGTGTCCCAGCTCCACAGGAGTGCTGGCAGGCAGGAGAGCAGCCAGGGAGTGCTGATGGTGTCGCAGCTTTAGGAGGGACCAGAGTCAGATGTGAATCTTCAGCACATGCCACTTGGACATGGGCTCTGCTACTGCAGCATCCTTCCATATAGAAATATATTCTATATATTTGTTCCTTATGAGAATGTTTAATGATTAACTCAAAATCAGAGAGACAATAAATTAACAATTGAAAGTTGCACTGGTTTTGCACGGCCTGGTTTTTGGTACCAGGGTGGGGGGGCGTGAGAAGTTGCCAGAGGCTTCCACCATGTACAGCAGAGCCAATCCCTGATGGCTCTGATGATGAACATGCCACTGGCCAAGGCTGGGCTGATTAGAGACGGTGGTAACGCCTCTGTGATACCTCATTTAAGAAGAATTCAAAACAAAGGTCATGGTGCAGCTGTAATTCCAGTCAGAGAAAAGTGGAGTGAAAACATGTGAGGGAAACAACATGGAGACACCAAGGTCAGTGGAGAAGGAGGGGAGGAGGTGCTCCAGGTGCCAGAGCCAAGATTCCTCTGCAGGCCGTGGTGAGGACCATGGTGCAGCAGCTGTGCCCTGCAGGCCCTAGGTCCATGGGGATGCAGAGATCCACCTGCAGCCCATGGGAGAGGTGCCCACACCAGAGTGGGAGAGCCTGGAGGAGGCTGTGTTCCAACAGGAGACTCGGTGGAGAGAGGGGGGCCCTGCTTCCAGGCTGGAGCAGCCTGTCCTTGGAGGGCTGCACCCCATGGAAAGAGAGACCCACACCACAGCAGTTTTGGGAGGACTGTTGTCCATGGGAGGGACTCAGGTTTCAGCCATTTGCAGACAGCTGCTGCCACTGAGATGGACTCTCATTGGAGAAGTTCATGGAGCACCGTCTCCCATGGGAGGGATCCCACGGTGCAGCAGGGGAATGACTCCTCTCCCTGAGCAGTGAGAAAAGCCTTGGGTGATCAACTGACCATAACCCCCATTCCCTGCCTTCTTGTGCCACTGGGATAGGAGGTAGAGCTGGGAAGGAGAGAAGGGTGTGGGAAAAGTGTTTTTAAGGGTTTGTTTTACTTCTTGTTATCTTGCTCTGATTTTGTTAGCAATAAATTCACTTTATATCACTAAGTTGAGCCTGTTTTGCTGTTGGTGTATTTGAGGAGCAATCTTTCCTGGTCTTTGTCTCAACCCATAAGCCCTTTGCCATATTTTCTCTCCTCTGTCCAGCTGCAGAGGGCTTGGAGTGAGTGGCTTTGGCAGTGTCTTCTGTCCAGCCAGTGTCAACCCACAACAAAAGTGTATGCTGAAATGTGTATGCTGAAATCAAGAAAAAAACCCTACTTTTGTATTAGCATCTGTTTGCTTCAAAACCTAAGAAATAAAATTTCATGTAAAGAAGAAAATAGTTTGTACTAATTTGAATAAACATTTTTATTTTATGTATCTCTCTTTAAGCAAATAATTGTGGCTGCAGTCAACAGTCTCAATTAAATTTTCAGAGGTCAGCTGAACATTTGTGGAGAAGTATGTGGCCTCCAGTCTGCACCAGAGAGCAGCTGATGAGCACAGTGCAACATTTTTTTCACTGGCCCCGGTGGCAGTGACATCATTGGTGACACTAAACATGAGGAAGAAAGAAAAGGCCTTGTGGTTGAGGTGCAGAAGCTCAGCACCTTAGTCCTATTCTTGGCCCCACCACAGATTTCCTGCACAGTCTGGAAGCAGTGGCATAATCTCTCTGTGCCTTTATTTCTTCCTCTCTGAAGCCTGCCTATGTTTTTATCACTGCAGTTGGGCAAGACCTGCTCAGGCCAAGGCAAACAAATGCTCAGCTGCCTCAAGTTTGGAGTTCCTCCTTTATTTCAGCAAGACCCTCGGAGGCAGAGTACAAAATTCTCTGCAAACCTCCCAGCCAGTGGAGGCTGGAGGCTGGATCAGCAGCTCAGGCTCTTCTGTGACACAGAGGATGTGAATTCCACCCAGCTGATGACAGAAACTGTGGTGTCGGGAAGATAAGGACGGTCAATATTTCATAGCTGGTTCTGCTCTCAAATAGCAATGTAAAGCTGCAGTCTTGAAAAGGTCACTAAGGCACAAATCTGACCAAGTAAATCTCTTCATAAGCTGCTATTAAAATATTTTATCTATTTAAAACTGTATGGTTTTAAGTGAAAAGAATCTATTTTTTTTTCAGTGTTCTTGAATAGCACCCAAAATTGAGATCATGGTAAATGTAGAAGTATAATGCAATCCAAGGTCTGAAATGTAACTTGCACATCACATTACCAAAAAGCCTAAAAATTTCCCTTTTGCTTTTCCTATCCTTATGAATTTAAATAAAAGATCACATAAAGAAGAAAACAAACTGAAATATTTAACTGAAATGTTGCTTTTAGAAACAAATCTACTTTGAAATAAGAATGAAGTACAGAAAATCACAAGAGTAACCTGTTCTAATATTTTCTGTTGTTATCATGGTGATTTTCCAACTGAAGGGATTCTGATACTGCACATAACCATTAAGTAAATATCCAGAGTTTCGGATCTATAGCTGAAATAAACTCTGAGTGTTGTTTGGTGATGAGTATCATTACTTCTCAGATCCTCAGTTGTCCTGAAATGACCTTGAAGAGAAGCATCACAAAAATACATTGTAGATTTTATGAGGTCAGTTTCAATTATATCCAGTCTGTTACTTCTAACACACTTTCCTCTGAGTGCTGTATTATTTGAAAACACTCCTTTGTATTTCTAGTGATATCCTCCGGTTTTTTAATAAAATTCCTTTGAAAATGCCTATTTATCAATAGCAGGCGTAAGTCTGATTTTTGCCTTGGGAAACAGTGATATTCCTGAAAGAATTACTTTAGGTAGCTAGAAAGATTAAAAACATGATTTAGTCTTATACAAACATGAAGTATGGCTATAAAAACCTGTCCTTCTAGATATATGATTTGTTCTTTTGTCAAAATTAAAACAAAGGATGAAAATACTTAGCTAAAAGGTGTACTTCTCATTTTCTCCTCACTCTTCATAACAGAAATCCACCTATCTTGGCTTTCTATATGAGGTATTTTATATCATCTAGCATTATGGCTGGGGCTGTATAAAGGTTGTTTCAGCATTTCCGTTACAAAACCATATTTTGGGGGGTTTACAACTCAGTCGTAAAAACTCACTCCACACTGAAACTCAGCATGCAAAATCCCAACCTGGAACATTTTTTTATCATGATCATATTATTAAAAATAAATAAATAAAATTAAATACACAAATAAATAAATAAAATTAAATAAATAATTTTTAAAAAATAGGTAAAGAAAATCCAGACGTGTTTGGCTGTTTTTTATTTTTCTGAATGACACATGAGATGAGAAGAATTTCAAGTGGGGTAAGGAAACAGTGGCTGACTGATGAGGATGTTATACCTGATATTGGTGTACCCAAGATATACCTGGCCTCATAGTCTGCCACTGGAATAGGAAAGGTAGCTACAGGCAAAAATGGCCTCAGAAAAGACAAATCCCGTCCCAAAAACGAGAGGAGCATAAATTCTGTCAGGTTAAATGTTAAACCTCAGGAAGGTCTGCCAATTTAGTGAGGAATAACTTATTAAAGGAACTCATTAAAGGAATAAAAGTTAATAATAAAACCTTTTTCAAACGTTTCAGGAGCAGGAAGTCTGTCAGAAAGTCGGTGGGGGGAATCCCAGATCTGAGAGAAGAAAAGTTCTTGGTGGCAATAGAACCCTCAGAAATGTTACATGAATTATTTTTATTTGGAACACGTCTTTGTAGTCAGTCATGCAAGGTCCCAAACCAAAGCTGAACTCTGTGAGAAATGAAGGACCTGACTCCAACTGGATCTGTAGAAGGCAGCTTTTTTATTTTTAATTTTGAGAAAGTAAAAAGTGTTCTATTAAGAAAAATGATACTCATCCTGAAAAATCTGAAGGGACAAATTCAACTAAATTGCAAACCATAGTGTGAAAATTATCACTTAAAGCAACCTCTGTGTGTGCCAGCATCCCTACAAGACTAGAGATAGATTGACCTTTGCTTTGAGACAGGATGGAGGATCTTATGGTCTACCTACTTATAAGTAATTTTTTCTTAAAATTATATCTTATATCTAATGCTTTGTTCCTTTTACGAAAGCTCAGCTTCTGGTGACCTACATACTCTAACTACACAAGATTAGAGATACCAATAAAAAAATAGATTTTTCTTCCCTAAGTCTTCTTGCAAGAGCTTCCACAACAGTCCTGCTAGACTGTTTTCACCAGGAAGTGGCAAAGGAAGTCATTTGTTTGTGATAATATCCAGGAGATCAGTCTCACACGTTCCTGCTGCCTTTGCACCACTGACCCTGTGATCTGGAGAGAGTGGTCACCATGCTGAGAGTCATGCTGCTGGGAAGGGAAAGTTTATGAATGTTACTTCAAAAATCCACTACTGAGCAAAGAGAGTCAGAGGAGTCTGTATCTATGTCTGCCTACGTTAAAAGGGATAATTAAAATAATTAACATTTTTAATCTTTTTGATACAGATTCACATCTGAGACTGACTGTGATTGTCAAGCCCTCAAGAGTGGGTTGTACTCTGAGATCACCCAGGGCTGTGGAGCTGTCCCACCCACCTTGGATGCTTTTGAAGAGGACTACTGCAGTGGCAGGGACTCCTGTGCTGTGCCATGGCCTCCCCCAGCCTCTGCAGGCAGTGCGTTTGACTTCCCAGGATGCTCCACCTGCCCTCAGCTCTGGAAGTGAGGAGATCTCCAGCCCTGCTACCATGTCCTTCTACTACAATATGATCATCTTGGAAAGGTCATTGGTCACAGAAGCAGACAGTTCATTGATGTCAGGTCACTGGTTGTAAGAACTTGTTTTCCTTTTTTAAAACAACAACTTCTTCTCTATACACATTGTTGTCACTTAGCTTCCTTCACTGTGAGATGCTTAATTGCTCTCCATTCCTACAAATAATTGTTTGAAAGGTGGGAACATCCTCCTCCCCAGCACTGCAGCACAGTGTCACCCACACAGGCAGCGTCCTGCCCGCTAATTGCAGTTATTGTCACTCAGGGAAAGAACTGGGAAATCACACAGCTCTGCTGCTTCTGCCGCCTCCTGCAGAGGAAAACAACTCTTGCCTGTTTTCTAATGGTATCCCTGATTATTTCTGCTTCAAAGCAATTTCTTACAAGCTTTGGTACTTGCTTTGAGTGTTGTTTTGGTTTCTTGGTTACACATCTGCCAAAGCTGACTCCTGCAGAGGGGACAGGTGGGGATATCACGCATGGAGGCTGCCTTCCAGTGCAAGACTGGACCTCACATCACTGGTGCTTCAAGTCAAGAGCCTTTACTTTTTTTTTTACTCTTCCCTACTTCTACTTTATGAAAGACTTCATATGGCTCTGGTACTGAGAAAAACTCTCATCTTCATGAAAAAAAAAAAAAAAAAAAAAGATTGGGCGTTTTTCTCCTCTACATCAGAACTGTGGACAGTGCACAAGACAATGTGATGGCAGGCTCTTCTTCATGGATGGATTTGGTCTTGGCCGTAATACACTTACATTCTTTCCAGCATGGAATGAAAGGGATGTGGAGACAGAAACAGGGATCACCAGCTCTCACACCCACCCACCTGAGCAAGTCCTGATGGGGATATTCATTGGTAGTAATCCCAATTCCTTGTTCAGCATCTCCTGAGAGACAACATGTTTTTTAATTAAGGTTCTTTGATCTTTCTCCCTGTAAGAGTGTTTTTGATGCAGTGTTTATCCACAAAATTACTCTCCCAGAGCCATCCAATTCATAACCCAGGTTTCCATGACCATATCTGTTGCACACTAAGGCATGAGAAAATATGCATTCCTTTCTGGTAGAGAGCAAAGAAATTGTTCATTTCTCTACTACTGCCGCATCATCTCTCAGGTAGAGTGTGTTCTTCCCAGCCTTCAGGCAGGATCAATGTGATGCAGGTGCAGAACACACCCATGACAGAAAAGACAAGGAATTAAAGAAAGAGAAGTTGAAAATGCTGCAAACCTCTGAAAGATTTCAGTGATGCATTTGCTGTTCAGCCTTATAATACTGCATATCATACTTCTGGTTTGGTTTAGCTGTGCTTTCTCTTGTCCTTCACAAGCATTTAATGAGGACAGTGCCAGATGGGGTTTAGCAAACACTGGCACTGCAGGGGTGTCGCTGGGGTAATCTCTAATCTGTTCTTATCCCACTGGTGATTCTGCTTTCTTAGTGACAAAAGTCACAGTGAGTTGGTACTCAGGCATAGTGAGATTCCTCTGTCACAGCACTGGTGCTTTCCAAGGCTTTGAGGAATGCTTCTCTTTCCCTATATCCTTCTAGAGCCAGGCAGCATGGGGACTTACTAGACCTTAAGTTCTTCCCTGAAGTGATCCTGGAAGCAATGTGAACCTAGATGATGAATCTGAAAGATAGACAGAGGATTTTGTGGTTGCCCTGGAAACTGAGACCAGAGTCCAGACTGTGTGTTAGAGAAGAGGATGGGGTTGGACAGGTGAAGACAAGAGCTGTCACGAGCCCAGGATTATCTTTGGATGGCCTACAGAAGATAAAACAAGAAATGCATAGATGGGAAAATGGTAACACTAATAGGGCACTACATTTGGTTAATGCAGACTGTGAAGCTTTTCTCCTCACAGTGAATAGGACATGAGGACAGGATGACTGCACTCCCATAAAGCTGTCAGGGACAACACGTGAGCACATTAGAGAAGGCTTCCCACCTTCACACAGGGCCCAGAGATGCTCCTGAGCATCATAACCTGCACCTGAGAAAACAAATCTCCTCAAAGGCTGATACATTTAAAAAAACTTTTACAGATAATTTCTCTTCAAGGGAGTTTCTCTTGGATTATACTGCTTGAATTGCAGTCTTTACTGTAGCATAGGGAAAGGAAATACTTGATTTTCTCATGCTACTAGATACTGAGATCTATAAAGGAAGTCACCTTGGATGGAAGATGGAAAGAATTTACAAATACAGTAAATTCTGTTGATTTCTGCTAATTCTGTGTTTGTTGTCACAGACAGAACCCCATAGTCCTGTACCATTTTGACCATGAAAGAGGTCAAAGAAAGAGGTGAAAGAGGGCAAAGACAGGTATTAAAACCTCAAAAACTTTTAGGGACCAGATCCACATGAAGGCTTCCACCCCGAGAGATATTATGTATCCAAGCAACATGGCTGTTGACTGCTTTATCCCAATACAGAATAAATACAACCAACAATCAGTACAGGTTTTTCCACTTTCTCTTGCCCCTGTTCGTTGGGCGCCAAAAACTATATTTGTCCTAATTTAGGGCAAATTAGGGAGGAAAACTCCAAATGGGGATTTCTCTAGGGAAATGCCCCTCTTCACTTTCTGGTCCGGGAAAAGAGAGAAAAAAAAAAAAAAAAATTTTTTGGAGAGAAGTGGAAAAAGCTGTTTATTTAACAGAAATTGAGTAATATTAAATAATAGTAATAAAACCTCTTGCTGTTCGATGGGGTGGCAAATCTAGGAAGAAAAGTCCTTTTCATGTGGTGTAGCTCGGCTCGCTCAGGTTCTTATCAGTCCCTCCAGCGCTGGAAAGTGCCAAAGCCCAGGCCCCGGTGGGCCACAGGCTTGTGAGCTCCCGGGGTTTGGCTGGGTGTTCAGTCCAGAGCAGGCTTGCACAGATCCAGAAAAAAGGGAAAAAATAAAGGTCCGGGGAGCTCTGCCTCAGCTAGCTAAAACTAACTAAAAACCAGGGAGAAGCTCTGTCCCGCTGTCTGTCCGTGCTGCAGACAACACAGTCCAGGAGCGGGATGTGTGGGAGTGATGTTTTCTTTAACACAAACTGCCGCTTCTTCTACCCCCCTCTCTTGCTCTCAGAGTCAGTCTTAAAGGTGCAGAACTTAATATATAACATAAACCAGACGACTGGGGATACCAGTATCATAAAGTCACCCCAGGACACCAGAGTATTAGAATTTTCTTTTTTTCCTCATCCAGTTGGTTGTTTCCTGTATTTGGCAGAGAACGATCTGCACCATTTCCAGATCACAAAACAAAAGTAGCACTTCAACAAAAGAAGACTTGTATTGCTCATAGTGGCAAGTAGTAGTAAATCAAAGATTAAATTGGGCAGGGGGAAAATGGCAGGGAGAGCAATTGAAATAAGGATTACTTCATATAGCTATTCCCTTTATTTTTTTCCACTGTGTCACAAAAAAACCACTTTTCAACTTCTCATCTGCTTTCCGTGTTTCCCTAAGGCTGGGTCAAGAATAGAACATTCAGGTGGATACTGCTTGCAATGATATAATTAATGTTCACAGGGAGAGTTTCTTCCTACCCACCCTGAAAAATATAATCACCAGCAGTTGAAGTGCAACTTTCCTACAACAAATCCAGAAGCAGAAGGGCTTTTGCAGATACAGGTACATCACTCAGCCCCTCCTCCGGGCACAGGCTGTTACAGCTATGCTGGAAAACACTGCAACTGTAGATATGGTTACATTGCTATTTGTGAGTAATTTCTTCCCTATGAACCACACCAACATTAAGCAGAAAAGCCTCAAAAAACTAAGTGAAAAACAGCCAACAAGCTTAATTTTAATTATGGGGTGTAAAAAAGTGCTTGAAGACTTCCTTAATATGTGGTAGAAATACAGAGAATTCTAGGCCAAAAGCAAAAATGTTGCTGTCTTTATTAAATTGCAGCTCCTAATGCATGTGAGAAGATGATTTCCACAGGAGAACGGTCCCCCAGGTACTGCCAATCTTAGTTATTCTAGGGGACTCAGCTGTGAGAATCCCAAGTCAGATAGGAATATCCATGTCAGATAGGAATATCCATGTCAGATAGGAATATGTGCAACAAGTAATTGATTAATCAGTATCGCAGCTTCCACTGTGATCATACCAAATGATTAAACAGACTAAGCTGAACTTTGAAGGAACAGCAAGTCTTCTGTTTTCTTGTGATAAACTCCATTGAGCTATCCAAGGCATTTTCCTGTATATTCCCTTCATGCTAGAAAAATCAAAAAAATGCTTTTTTTGTCAGGAGAGTATTAGCAATGTCATTAATGATCAGAAATGTAAAAATCACACTTGTTTGAGTTGAACATTCATAGAAATTTTTTCAGTGATATCAATAACTGAGTATTTTATTATGTTGGTATTGGGTTTGGGTTTTTTTAAGGCCGTTGTCTTTCTTGTAAAGTATGTGATGGCATTAATTAATAGTTAAAGCTGAAGTAAAAAATTAATCAAAAATTATTTATGCGCTAGAATGTTCATCCAAAGGCTGAACTAGATAACAATAACAGCTGTTTACTTTGCAAGTGGAAACCAGTACAGCTCAACTGACTGTAAAAGTGAATGTCAATCAAATTGCACACTGAGGGCTGTGGGAGTCAATGGAATATACATATACAAAAAATAAATGTTACATACACCTCAACCCGTTTTAACCTGCATTGTCTCATGACACATATATGCACAGGTACATGCTGCAGTGGATTAAATCAAAATGGGAGGCCTAAAATAAAATGAAATTTATAACAAATTTAGGGGCCATGATGAAAAGTATCATGGACTGCTTAAAAAGGATAAGGAAGCACAATAACATTAGTGCACCCCACTGTTCTGGTGATATTTCCTTGATAGCATCAAACATTTTTGTGCACAATTACAAGCTTTGAGGTGCCAGGTATAAGACAAGGGAGGGAGCTGGCAGCAGCCAGAGAAAGCATTGGAAGAACGTTCTTCCTTCATTTCCAAGACACAGATGTCCCTGAAATGGAACTCACCACTGGCTGCAAGGAAAACCTGGAGGTTTATTTAGAGCATAGATTGCCATGGCTTTAATCCTCTAATATGCCTTTCAGTAAGCAAATGTCTTGGCTGTCAAGGAAGGTCTTCCTTTACCTTTATCACTGCCATCAAAAATTCCCAGGAAAAGAGGTTTGATGATGTCATAGCCCACTTGACCTGTGTTTCCTCCATTTAAATGCCAGAGATGGAAAGCTCCTAGAGTTGGGGGTCTTTGGAGCTCAGATGGGAAATAGGAGACGGGGTCTCCTGTCTGACACCCTGAGGATGGAGAAGAGGCTTTAAAACTTCTAGGCCTGTTATTCATGACAGGTAAAACTGGTGCCCCTGCTGGTTCTGCCCCAGGACCAAGTCCCTGAACCTGCTCTGTAGCCAAGGGTAGTGTGGGAATGGGTGTGTGCCAGGTTTTGACCAAGTCCAGCCAACATCAGCATATACAGGATACCAGGATAATTACCTGCAACACCATTACACCGGAAACTAAATCCTGATTATTGTAAGATACGGAAACAAGACAGTTCATCACTCACAAAACTGTTACTGCCCGCTAGCTGCAACTTCTCAGGTTTGTTGAAGAACATGTAAAGGTCAAAATAAACATCCAGGAGATATAAAATCTCATTTCCTTTTCACTTGAACTGTCTCCAAAATACTAAAACATGAACATATGTTACAGTATTACTCACTACATAAAAATACATATGTTAGTAGATATACAGTATAGTTAAAACACAAAATTATACAATCCACATATAGTCACATAAACCTCCAAAAACATCATCTATCAACACACTCAGTCAACCAAATCCTATATATAAAAATATTTTCTTATTCTCTAACAGACACTAGACAAAAAGTTAGAGAACTTTCAAACATCTTGAAAATTTAATTACATTTGTAAGTGACAGGATGTTTTTAAATCAAAGTATACAATGTTGCCACTTCCCATTATGTCAATGGTTAGTTAGAAACCATTAGTTGATGGTTTCTAAAGTCTCAGCTCATGAAACTCCAGCTTTTTAAAAAACAAGGGCTTTTGTCTTTATCCTAGAGAGATACAGTTCATGTCAGTTTTGATACCTAAGCATTCAATTACCAGAAATAAGTAAAAAGAACTCAACTCAGTACTTTGGAAATCTCATTCCTTACTCTAACAGTAAAGTTTACCATTAATCCACATGAATCTGCTGATTCTTCTTTTCAGACACATTTCCTTGCAAATTATTGTGTTTAAAATAAAATCTAAAAAATGTAAGGGTATTTAAGCTGCTTTTTTAAATTATTTATTAGAAAGTAAAGTCAGTTTTCTAAGCCTACCTTTTCCTGCTGGAAGTTCCTTTAATTTTTAAAAAGCAAAGGAGACTTGAAGGCTCAAGTTTGGCAGAACTTATTGATTTTAAATCCTGAAAACAATTTAAAAAAATATTTTGTCACTGCCTTCACCACAGGTAAAATGTTTCCTTTCTATCTGCAAGTCTTGAAACTTCCTCACTGATGGCAAAGCAAAAATGCAAAGCACTTGCAGAAGGCCAATATTTCTTTTGCATTGCTGTAGGAAGGTATAACAATGAGCAATTAGAACTTTTCCCTTACTTCCTCTCTCCTATGAAACATTTAAGAAGAAACTCCAAAGCAGCACCTATGTATAAAAACCAGGTCTTACACTCGCTACAAAAATAGCAGATACCTTTTTTTTAAATTTGCTGTCAGGTAATGGAATAAAATCGATATATAATTCATGGTTTTGAGCTGGCTCTGTTCTGCCAAAGCTACAGGAATATATTTTGGCCATTGGTTGGATTGGAAGCCCTGCCACTGATCACCAAGGTGGAGAAGATGGGTAAAAAATTTAGAAATTATGGCATGCAGAAGTCTTTTTGTATTATTGGTATACTTGGGGTTGTCTTAGACTTGTTGATTTAGCAGTAATTATAACTGCTGGAAAGGTACAGTGTAATCAGCAGGGAAGTGAGATCAGCAGGGGAAACTGATGTTTTAGGAGAGCCTCAAACATTCAAACAGACACAGAGATCCAAATGGTTTTTAATTCTACAGGTAAAGTTTGCTCTTTAGGAATTTAGCAACTAGGAAAATGACAGTCTTCTAACAGCATTTAAGTAAATAATATTATAACCAAAAAAAACCCCAAGTCTGTGTCTCTAATGTCAAAGCCCCACATTTGTGATCAAGGGGTGAGTACCCTGAGCTCTTGCAAGTCTCATCTTCACTGCTCTGAGAGATGGATGTTTGGCACGTCTCTGAAGAAAGATGCTTATATTTTTCTTACTCAGTTTCTGTTACTGAATAAGCCTAAAAAAGGCATTCATCTTGTAAATGCTGCCAGTTTCCAACTTTCAGGCTTCTCGTTCATTTATGGTTTGGATGTCATTTACTTTCTTGGGCAATTTCTAGACACTTAACAATTTTTGAGAGAACTTCAAAAAGAATCCTCCAAAGTCTTCTATAAATCTGTTCCTAGGAGTTTTTAAATAATGTCTTAATAAAATAAATAAGCGGAAATTATGAAGTGGAAGGGGGGGATATGCACAAAGTTTTTTTCCTGCAGGGAATTGTTCCAATAGCCCTAGTGCTTTTATTTCTTATTTTTTTTAACTAACTTAAGCAGGATTATTGCTTAGTTAATTCTTGATTACTTTTTTATGTTGGAAAATGATTAAATAAGTCAACACTTGCTTTTGTCTGACCCTCTAAGGCCTATAGTTTACTATTTATAATGATGAGCAATAGCTTGAATATTTGTTGCTGCATAGATCTCTATCTTCTTGGACATGACAAACAATGTAAATCTTTTCCATTTATATGCCTGGTCATTTTTTCAATGTACTGAAGTGCTTGAGTTTCCAGGGTCAGAAAATGATTAATCTTATTAAATGTTTGACAGAATGAACTAAGCAAAACATCTTTTGATGGCATAAAGAGAAGATAAAAAGAATGAATTCTTATCATTGTAATGCTTTAGCTGCATGAATTCAAGGTTCTTAGGCTATCAAAATATAATGTTTATTAGAAGCCAAAACAAAGAGTTCTCTCTTAAAGGAATATTGGGATGTAATACAGAAGGCAATCTCAGAGATATATCCTGTTCAAAAAGAAAGCACTGTGTTTGCAAAATGCTAGGAATATTTAGAAAAAAAAAAAAAAAGAAAAAAGTTTAAAACCAGTAAAATGAGAAACTTCATTCTGGGCAAGACACTTGCGGTGACTAACATGCTAACAATAAAGATTTTCAGTGGAATGTATAACAAATCTGAGGGACTTTTATTAAAAAATGGCCATGGGCATCCATATTTTGGTTTTGGCTAAGCCTCAGTCATCATGTTTTGATTTAGAAGGAGAAAACCCAAACCACCTGTGGTTTTCATTTTTAATTCATGGCCCATAGGAATACAGACTTTACACTTTCCAATTTTTCCTACCCATGTGCAGCCTGTTAATCAGAAAAATAATATTATAAAGCTATTCTTATCCATGTGTAGAATTTTAAAGAGACTGAAGTGAAAATATACAGAAGCCAACATCAGTATTGTCCATGAACACACAGGAGGGACCTTGCAAATCCAGACCTCCAACCTGGATGTAACAGGTTGATAGATATCTATCTTTCCAGACAGAGGACATTTACTGCAGTGCCAGCTTCTCCAAATTAAGGTTATTTGTTATTTTCTTTCCTTAAAGAATAATGTTGGAGATAAATGAAGTAACATAGGACCAGGAGAGAGACTTTTCCTAGGTAAGGCTGATTTTCTACAAGTACATGGAATGGTTTTGAAGAGGTTGTGGATCACAAACTGCCTCACTCAGTGATGATCCATGGATGGTGCTGAAGGAAACAGGGCCATGCCCTGGAAAATTAGAGTACAAAACAGAAAAGTATGCATACAATCTCCAGAGGGGACAGGGATGAGATTTCCAGGGAAATGGGACCACAGACATTCTTAAACCTGGCAGCTGAGGTGAGGGACCCTCACTTCACAGCTGTGCTTTATGTGGTCATGCCTACAATGATGCACCAAAGCAGAAATATCAGCCAAGTGTTTCCCTCTGTTTTATTTTAAAGGAAAAAGTACATTTTGTGTGCTAATCTGCCACAGCAGACTTCCAAAGCCTTCACCCTTTGTCATGCAATGAAATGCTGACACACATTTCTTTTGTCTTAACCCACATCTAGCTGGATCTCCAGCTGGCAGATGTTATTGGCAGCTCTCTTTGAGAAAATACACAGGGTGAAATACAGATCCCTTTGAAGATGATGGGAGATTTGCCATGGGCTTTAGTAGGGCCATATTTCACACACTTCTTTTCGATAAAGGCAACAAACTAATAGAAACAATTTGGTTTTTAAACGTATATATATAGTAAAGGTACTTCATTTCTTAGCTAAACTAAGCTTCACCTTCTATGCTATAGCATACACAGTACAAACAATTAGATTTATATATTCAAATATTTGTATGGATGCACAAATATATATGAATATAAAAGAAGCTTTAATATAGTTTACATTAGACCTCTTTCAAGAACCAAATACAAGAACCAAATACATTTAATTAAAATCCAGTTATGCAGGCTGTTATCTTTCTTTTTACAGTTAAACTGTTTTTGTAATAAATGGTCATCTTCCCTAGAGAAATTAAAAGTAATAGAGCTAAAAAGGTAGCATATAAATGTATATATACCCATTATTTATACATATATAAGCTAAAAACCCTGAATCTTTTTCACTCTCATTTATATATACATGTATATATATATGAACATATACATGTGACAGTAAAATAAAAAAATAAAAAAATTAGAGTCCTAAATAAGGAAACTTCTTTGCAATATTTTTAATGAAACTGAGAGACCATAGTGGCTTTAAGAAAAATTCTGTGGTCGGAGGCATGACCATGCAAACTAGTCATGACAAAATTATAGCTTAAGGTCCCCTGTAAAACCACTATAAATTCCAGAGACTCTCATCACATTAGTAGAGTGACTAACATTCATGTTTGTAGGTGCAGATCCTTTGTTCTAATGAATTAAAGCAGCCTTCTGTAAAGTCTCTGTGATCTGCCTCCCAATGGCATTTTCTGAAATGCTCCCAGAAGCAAATTAAAGAATCAAACCTAAGAGTTAGTTAGTAAAAATAGTTAAACTACTTAATAGTTAGATATTTTGCTACTCTCCCTGGATTGCTCCTTTATTCTTTAAGTAGACATATATCCATTGGATTTTTATAGTGATTTTGCTGTAAGTTATGTAGCAGGATGGGACTCCTTACATGCATTTATCTTTTTAAAGGTTTTCAATCATTTTACCAATTTGTAATCTCCAAAACAGTGAATAACGTGATCCACTGACACAGCAGCATAACAAACATTTCCCCAAAAGTGTGTAAGACATAAAATATGACTGAGCCTAGCAGATTTGCAAGAGAGATAAATATTATCCAAGCCTCATAAATGAGGAAGTCAAAGCAACAAACACTTGGCAAGTAGAGTACAAGATCCTTAGGGCAGCAAGGAGGGATATCAGGAGAGCCAACTTTGGCCTCTTGAAGGGTCTGCTTGGTACAACACCATGGGACAAAGCCCTGGAGGAAAGAAGGTCCCAAAAAAGCTGATTGATATTCAAGGATCACCGCCTCTAAGATCAGGAGTGATGCTTCCCAGCCAAGAGTGCGTCAGGAGGTTTGCATGGATGTACAAAGTGATCCTGGCAGACTCAAACACAAAAAGGAAGCCTACAGAGGCTACAAACAGGGGCAGGTAGTCCGATTGTAATACAAAGATATTATCAGAGAAGCCAGGGATCAGGCTGGGGAAGCTAAAACCTGATAGAATTAATTTTCCCAGTGAAAATGTGAGCCTTCTCCCCTAGGAAACAGGACATGTGGTTATCTGGGATATGGAGAAAACTGATACTCTATAACATTTTTGCCTCAGTATTCACCAGAGAGCACTGGGAGAATGAAGAACTGCTCACTGTAGGAGAAGATCAGGTTCTAGATCATTTCAGGAACCCGTAGGTTCACAAATTCATGGGACCTGATGAGGAGCATCCAGACGCCCTGAGGGAACTGACTGAAGAAGTGGCTAAATTATGATACATCATGTTTGAGAAGTTCTGGCAGTCAGTGAAGTTCCTGCTGACTGGAATAGGGCAAAGATAACCCTCATTTTAAAACAGGGAAATAAGGAAGACCCAGGGAACTACAGGCTGCTCAGCCTTACCTCAGTGCCCAGTAAGATAATGGAGCAGATCCTCCTGGAAACCATGCTAAGGCACATGGAAAATGATGAGGAGATTGGAGGCAGATAACAAGGCTTCATCAAGGGCAAACCAAAACCAGCAAGGCCAGCAGGGCAGAGGCGGCAATCCCTCTTCTGTGTTCCATTGTCATGAGACCCCACTTTAAGTACTGTGACCAGCCCTGGGCCCCTGACACAGGAAAAACCATGAAATGGTTGGAGAGAGTCCAGGGAGAGAACTTTCTAGGGGGCCTTCAAGAGAACTGAGGAGGGACAATTCACAAGGTCATGGACAATGTAATGTAATGGACAATGAATAATGGCTTCAAAGTCAAAGAGGGTAGCTTGGTATTAGATATTAGAAAGAAATTCTTCACTATGAATGCGATGAGGTACTGGCATAGAATGCCCAGAGCAATTGTGGCTTCCCCATTCCTGGAAGTGTTCAAGGCCATGTTGGATGGGGATCTGGGCAACCTGGTCTAGTGGAAGATCTCCCTGGCCATGTCAGGGGAAGATTAGAAGTTGATGATCTTTAAGGTCCCTTCCTGTTGCTCTATTGGGAACGGCAAGAAGAACGACACAGACTCTCTTGGGAGTCGAACCGGAGAATTTCTCTCTTAACCTTAAGGTTTATTAGCTCAGATCTCTTTTATAGACCGATACATGAAAGCACAGAAGGGTAAAACTCTTATTGGTTAACAAACTAACACATCACTGTCATTGGTCAGTGGGGTTCACCACCCCTCGACTGTCTCTTGCAAGAAAACAAGAAACTGACAAACAACACCTGCAAGGCTGTTTTCTATCTCTGAGAATTGTTTTAATTCCTCCTTATGATTTCCCAGGCCACTTTCTCAGGCAAGACTGAGAAAGTTATGTGGCCTGCTATTCCACAGGCACGGTGCTGCCTGCTTCATAGTTAGCATCCATACCTTCCAACCCAAGCCATTCTGTGATTCTGTGAATACCTGGCAATGCCACAACCGAACCACAACTAGGTCCAAAATCTCCATTTATCAGGGAGGAAGAGTGGGCATCAAAGTTAGTCCCACATTTTACTAGACCAAAAAGAATTGTGGATATCCCAGTAGTTCTCCATAGACAGCATTCAGCTGTTTACATTAAAGCTGTGTTTAAAGATAATATATTTATATGCCTATTATATTTAATGAATTTATATACCTTGATCACCTTCCATTGTAAACCAGGCCTGCCAAAAGCTGAGTTTCAGTCACCATTATGCCTTTCAGTTTTTGATTGAAAGTGGATAAAAGAAACACAGAAAGGAAAGTCAAACCAATTTTTGCTTAATGAATAGTCCAGCTACTAAATTTTGGGAGCCTTCCTTGGATGGATGCTGCCAGAAGGGCCTGGGATAAAGAGGGAAAAGAGAGTGCAAATTTTTGGGGGAGAAGAGTTTGAAGCTGGTTTGATCCAATGCAGAAAGTAATATTTAAAAGTTATTTGTAAAGACAATACAAAAATAACACATATGCAGAGATAAATTTATGAAACTGAAAAAATTTTGCAAGCATGCCTATACAATATAACTGAAAATCTCCATCGTTTTTATCCTGCTGACTTGCTTATATTCATGTGGTTTCAGTCTCACAGATGTTCTGGAGGCTAGGACATGTAATATGGCTCCATAGTTTTCTAACCACAGAATATCCAAAATATATAACCAGGAAATCACTTGCAGTCTGTGTGGGGTTTGGCAGATGGTATTTCTAAAAATGCAAATATCCAATATGGAGGTAGTGGAGAAGACGGATTTCACAAGGGAACAGTGTAACTCTTTATATGGAGTGTAAACTTTACACAGTATTCCAATATAGAACTGGTGAGCTCTGTTAAAAAAGTTTCCAATGAATATTCATGTCAGTTTATAAACATATTCTCTTCAACTGTTTCAATGCCCTCTTTGTGTTTGCTTACTGTGCATGTTCTAGCTATTGCATTTACTGGCAAGAACGCTTGTAGAAACAGCAAATTTTAAGCAAGTATTAGAGAATATATATGGGTAATGAATTTTTCATTTGGAAATATAGGTGCCGGCACCAGAAGTTCCTTCCAAAAGGTATCCTCATCCACTCTAGCGAGGGACATATACAATCTGCAAGACTGAATTTTCGCAACCACACGTGCTAGCAGTGGTCAGATGAGACAAAAATCAGAAAATCGTGCATTCTCCTGATATGGAAATTGCATGTAATGGAAGGAAATCAAGAACTGGGATGGTGTGAGATATTGTCTGAGCTGCATTCTGGTTTCTGTTGTGATAGCACTCAACCTGGTACAGTAATAAGACAGAGAGAGGCACAGAGCAGAAGAGATGTCCTGGCTGAGGGGCAGCCTCCCAGCAGCCTGCTTAGGCTGTGACCAAGTCTTTTTTCAGCTGCCAGAACTGCGGTGAGCACCCATCCTTTCCCTCTGTAGCACAGTTTCAGGATGGAGCAGAAGAAAACCTGTTTCCAGTGTGCTGTGCCCCTGGAAGAGCAACAGGCACCACCTGGAAGGCAGCACAGGGCGCTCTGCCCACCGTGAGCAGCACAAAGCATTTGCCTCTGCATTTTGTGGTGGGTTGGAAAAATCCTGAGATGAGCAGAATGACCTTCAGCTCCTTACAGATTTCTGCCACTGATGCTCCTCGCCTGTCAAGCCATGTAGCTCCCAGTTCTGAGGGCTTTCAGAGCTAAATGGTAAATATGAAATATGGATACATGAAATATGTGACATATGAAAGCTATTTGAGCCAAGTTTTGCTCACATGGGACCTGAATGACATGAAATCCTTGGTAATGATGGTTTAGTTATAGACAAGATCAAGCACAGAAAAAGCCAGGCAGACTTCATCTGAGGGAAGATTTCATATTGCATTGCACAAGTGCAGTCACTGTCTTAATATACCATAAAACATATAAACCCACGTTCCTAACTGATGCAAGCAATTACTGCTCCATCAAGCTAATTTGCAGTGGAACTAAAACATATGATTCGCCTGGCAATTCTACCATAAACAGCCTGGATTCTCTCCTAGTATAGACTAGTAGGTTTATAACCCATAAATGCATTTACTAGGAAAAAAAAGTAGAACACAGACCAGGAAGAAATGCATGACCCCACATAAAATTTTTGTGAAGTTTAACAGAAATAGAAATTTTTCTACAAGCTTTTTTATGCACATGGTTTAACTTTATAAACATGTATACACCTCTCAAGCACACTACTCTGTAAAACATTTTAATCACTTGAAAGTGAGAATAAGAAACTTAACCAAGATCTGAGCCATTTTAAGTTAAGAAGTTAAGTTTAATATCTACTTATTCTCTATTCTTTTTAGTTTTACCTTCTGTATGGTTTTTCAATTCATTTTTTGTCAAAGAAAAATCATAAAAGAGAAGGAAAAAAAGTTATCTGTGTCTGAATTGCTGACTTTTCTGAAGGGTCAGTTTCTTTCCAAGCCATATCAAGTCCAGACAGATTTCTGGCAATCTCAGTTCAGCTTCAAACAGCCAAAATAATGTGAGATGATCCAAAAGATTCCTGAAATATTAGATATGCCTGTATATATATGTTTCAGACTAAATATTTTCAAGAATGCAATCACATGGAAGAGAAAAAAAAGATCCCTCACACTTACTAAAACCCGGCTTTACACATTTTAGACTCTGCTTATGAACCAACAAGCTGTATTGACTGGATTGTCTCTTTCCTAGTGGCTTGCATGGGCTCTGTCCAGAAAAGCGTGTTCCAGCTGCGCTGACCTTACATCTCATCAATAATATTTTACCACACTGAAGGGACCACACACTCTGTTATGATGATAATCCACCTTCTTGGGTCAGAGGGACTGATTCATGGTCACTCAGGTTCCTTAAGCTGAGGTCATTATGCTAATTCCTTTCCAATGTGGAAATTGTCTGTTTCTTCCAAAAATATAACAAAATATCAGTAGAATTTTCTGTGTATCTGTAATTAAATATTTTTTCCTTTCTAAATCCTAGTCAGCAAAACCTGTGTGAACTTTTTCTTCGTCTTTTTTCATGCAAACAATTAGCATGTGATGGAACAAAAAGCTTATCCTGTATTTGTGCATGTATAGCACAGCTTTGGTGCAAAACAAATCTTCTTTCAATTAATTCATTGTTGTATATCAGTGGATATATTTATTTACAGGAAGAAAATAATCAATTCACGAAGACACGATTCCGGGTTCCTGTATTTCCAAGGGATAATTTATAGTGTTGTGCTATTATTCAGTTTTGCAACAGCAACACCTGGAGAAACTCTGCATACCCTGAGGCCCAGATTCCTGGATTTCACACTTAAACCCTATTTCTGACTCCAGTTAAGTCCGAGAGACCTGTGAGCTTTCACGGCAGCTGAGCACTGCTGGAGCTGTGCAACATTTCCCAACTGCTCAGCACTCTGTCTCTTCTGCAGCAGCCAGAGCATGGGCAGCTCAGCTGAGACAGAAAGCCATAACACCAAATCACAGACCAGAAACACGCTCAGGTAATGCAGCACTATTACTCTTGGGTTTGAAATGCATTATCTAAGAGAAGAACAGGCACAAACCCAGAATTATTTGGGGTCATAGAGTTCTCCTTTCTGAAAGAGAGTAATTATCATCAGCTTTTCAATCAGAGACGTGAGTATCTATGACACCAGCACAGTTTCAACTTTCAGTCCAGCCTCACATCACAGTATTGGAATTGGAACAAAGCTTTGAGTAATTTTTTTCCAAGAAATTTTAAAGTGAGAATGGCTGATCAATATGAGAAGCAAAATAATCAGTGCCAGCCTGACTCATGTGCTGCTAACGCAGTAAAGAAGGGTGGTAAAGAGTTACTTATATTCCATCAAACTTGATTCTCCTGTGACTTCCTGTACTTTTACTCTAAAATAACACAGCTGGACTCTTTGTAAAGTTTCTCTTTTTAGACTGCAACTGATAGTGTAATCCAAGTATGGATTTAAATGCTTTTTCTATGTATTCAAACCATTAAAATAGAAATCAATACCTTACACTAGGAGTTTTCAGTGTATTAAAGGCAAAATATGTTTTCTTCCATAATTTTGAAAGCAAGTGTTTATGTTTTCCCATTTACACAGTGCAGAAAGGCACAATGATATTAATTTCTGAATGGATGAAGATAAACCAAACACAAAACAGCACCAAAGCATTGTTCCTCCTCCTTTGTTGATGGCACAGCACCTTGTAGGAGCATGATCACACTCTAGAGAAAAAGATCTATGATGTTTTTCCCCAAAAGCCATCAGCAGAGATCTGGGTACAAGCAACTGTGGAACAGCAGAAATATGAGAAGAGCTCAAAAACACAAGCACTACTTAGAATCAGAATAGGCCACTTTTCACAGATCTAAGACCATACCACATTCTTATTTTCTTCCTGTGGGAGGTCAGTGTTTATACAGAAGATGTGTCTGCCAGGAAGAACATTTTTGCACTTGCTCCTCTTCCAGTTGCTAATCTGCACGTTCATTTGCCTCTGCCTGAAGAATGGCCTGTCTGAGCATGTCCAGCGTTGCTGGCAGTAGACCCAAACCTTTTCACAGAATCACAGCATTTTGCAGGCTCAGGGTGGAAATTTTATCTTCCCCTGATTTGCCTTTTGCACAGCACCAGGAGGCGGCTGCCTTCTCTCCTGTCCTGGCTGCTAGGCTGGCTTTTGGAAGCAGGGTCTGAAATTGCAGGAACCTTGACAGTGCCCTGCTCTGAGCATGAGGCTGAGCACCAGCTTTCCTGACTGCTGCCTTGGTTCCTCACTTCTGGTAAATTCCCTGGGTCTCCTCACAATCCACAATTTGGCTGCGTTGGCAGCAAATAAAATCTCCCTCCTGCAGCATCATGCTGGTTTTTCTACAAATGCTCATAAGGCCCGTTGTTATCCCTGGCAATAAGCTGGAGAACAAACACAGCACACAATGCCTCATCACTTATTTTGTAGCTGTTAAGCTTGCCACAGCCTTGTCTTTGCCTTGTGTCAGGAAAACAGCAAGGCAACTAAACAGTGGAGTTCACTCTTAGGGATATTTCTTGGAGGTATTCAATATGCAACATTCCACGCAATGCATTTTATCCCAAATTTAACGGCAGTGCAGAAAGAAATGAAAAGTCAAGGTGGTGTCTCCTCTAGATTTGCAGGAAGCTTGAAGCAAGGACAAAAAGTGTCAGACCTCAGTGTGGGATTTATCCCCCCAAACTCAGGTTTTGGCTTGTCTTAGTGGAGATAACTAATGCTGGATGCAAAACAGATGCAAATCAGCATGTTTAGGTCTTACTTTCATGCCTTCCTCATTAGGAAACAAACAAACAAACAAAAAGAATAAGAGACAGGTGCATTGACTTCTCTCCCTGATTTCTGAGCATTTCTCACAAGTAGCATCTGCTGCTGACTCCACGGCCACGCTGGAATTTCTATGATCTCTGCAGAGAGCACACTGCCTCTCCCAGCCTCCAGCTGCACTGTGAGCTCGATGGCACAGTGGCTTTTCTGAAGGATCCTCTAGACACTAAGCTACTCTCAAAATATCTGAGACTGAAACCCATGGCTTTTTCCCCTGCCTGGTGAGTGAAAACGAGAACCTGCGCAGCACCGCGTCTTGCTGCGCTCTCCCTAACCCTGCGGTTTGCGGGGAGACCTTAATGGAGTGTTTCCTGGTTTTCTAATGTTTGTTTGGAGTTTTATTTTCACACATCCCAGGAGGTACAAGTTGAAGGAGGCATTGTGAGAGGCTGCAGCCAAAACTCCATCTTGATAACATTTTTATGGGGGTGAAACTTCAAAGAGCAACTCAACAGCTGCCAGCAGGGCTGTGTTAGCGTGAAAGAATCGCCAGAAGCAGGCGAGTAACATTCATGCTGAAAATATGATTGATCACTTCTTCTTTTCCCTGCAACTCTGCCCTGGTACAAATCCAGTCTTGGTGAGAAGTGACTTCAACTAGGGCTGAGTTCAGTCTTCAGAGGCAGCTGCACTTATTTCCACTAAATCACTGGTTCACATACCAAGCCTAGGGCAAAGCTGAGGGCCTAGGGATGGCATGTTGCCCTGGTCTTTGATTTATGTAAAAGTGACAGAAGTAGACATTGGTCATTTTTTGAATTCCATCCAAAAGACAAGTCAATTCATTTCTGGGTGTGCCAACAAGCTGAGGTATTTAACTGTTCTCTTAGAAAACAGAGCATGCTGCTAATAAAGGTGACTTTACCTTTGTTTCAAGAGGACCTGAAGGATTTTCCAGACAGGTAAAGGGCTGGATCACCACATGTGCCTCTCTGATCAATGTTCACACTAAGAGAAAGCACTGATAAAGTTAAGGGCACTGAAACGATGTGCAACCCCAGCTGCCCTTTGTTTGACACGCTGGTTTGTTCCCATCACAGGTACCATACAGAACTTGCGTAATTACATTTACATAATTTGCTTAATTTAACATCTTGTTTGAGTATTCAGATATCCACCAAAGAATTTGCCACAGAGTAAGGTTTTTAGAAAAAAAATAAAAAATAGTATAGAATCTGGAAAATATATTAAGACCTTTTTCTTAATTCTTTAAGTTCCCTTGCTGCTTACAGGAATTAAGTATGGAAACAACATCTGTGTAATATTGTGAAGGATTTCAAAAGGGCTCCTCAAAAAGGGCTGACACAATCTTACTCCTTTTAGAAGAGGATATGAAATGAATTGCTTACTTTGGCTATTACATGCACTCCCTTCCCCCAGCAGCAGAGCCAAGAACTAGTGGCACGTCTGAGAATTTTTTTTTTATGGGGAGTCCTTCAATATATTGGACTATTTGCAATAAGACCTAAGAGAGGTCCCCTCCCATAAACATAACAAAGGAAATTGCTACACTATAGCCCTACTTAAGTGAATGAATAATAGATTAATAGAAACTTATGATTAATTATTTATGTTGTGTTTGGCATCTGACCCTGACAGATGAAGAGGGTGAGTAAAATATATACAGAAACTTTAAAAAAAAAAAAAATAGAAACCTGTTAAACCTAAATTAGTTATTCAAAACTGGTTATTTTATCCAATCTAGTAGATATTAGACATGAAAATGAAAATATAAATGGATGCTGGCCTCCCTGCTTCCTCTGAAAATATTAGTCAAAGTCTTGTAACATCACCATTGTAAAAGCAGATACCTCCACTCTGGCATATAAGCCCAGGTATGTTTCCAAAGTAATTAATTAAAGTGTTAATGGCAATATGGAGCTTGATTTGATTTTAGTTTAGCTTTAAGATCACCTTAATAATACTTTCAGAACTTGCCCGGGCCTAATTATGTTTATTTTGTATCAGCTCTGAGGTTAGTCATGTGTGAACACACAAAAATAACATCTCTCTTCTACTTTCCAGCAATATTCTAATTGTTTTCAAGTGAGGAGTTTGCCTAAAAAGAGGAGATGTCTTTTTGAATCGAAAGGCCACAGGATGATTTGGGATGAAGCTGCATGTTACATAAAGACTCTTCCTACCTTAGGGAAGGTAACCATGAAGTTCCCATCGACTTGTAATTGGAATGACAGGGCACACTGCTCTCTTTAAAGAGAAGGTATTTGCAAATGTTGTGTATCTGAGGTAGGTGATGTGTGTCTCTCCTCTCCCCCGTGCCCACATGCAGGATTTGCTACTCCAAATTATCACAAATGAACCTTGCTGCACCCAGCCCTTATTGAACTGTCATGTCCTAGAAAGAGTAAATACAGGTATTTCAGGACAGAGTCTCACAGAGAAGTCACCAGCATGCTGTGGGCTTAGACATAAGAGCAGCTTCTGAAGTAGATGATATCATGTTTTCAGGTAGCAACTTGTAAACAAGTGCTTTTCTGCTTTTCTACTTATCAGAAAATGGCCGTGATGGCCACTCCACCTGGATGCTGCTGCATTAACAGTTAGACCAAACTTCCCAATGTAGTTCTTTAATTAAAACGCTGTTCTTCTGCAAATGGGGAAAATTAACCGCAGTTGTGCTGTAAAGATGCAGATTTAACATTTTTAGTTGTTTTGACTAGCTGCCCTTGAAATATCATAAACATGAAAGAGGATGCAAAACCAAATAAAATACAGACTTACATCCTAGCAGAGGACAGCTCCAGAGTCCACTCTGCAGGGTGTCTTTGTCCTCCCTGAGGACAGGGGAGGGCAGACCTGGAGCAGGATAAGGAAAGATATGTTTTTCAGGAGCATTCCATCAGCTGCAGCGTGGCTCTGCTCCTCTGCTCCCCTCAACCCCTACCTAACACCAGACAATGCTCAATGCCTGGAAAACCCATGGTGGTGAAGCTCTTTGTGCTTGATGCGACAGTGTTGCCTGATTTTCTGTGCCTTCCTTTGGTACCAGGCACTGGAGTCTGACTCACCCTTAAATTGCCAGTTTGGCAAGAACAGTGGAGTTCACTGGAAAGAATATTTGTAGCAAGAATATTTCAGTTCACCAAGCCAGAATCCAACAATGCTCTTTCAAAATAATGCTGTCTAGTAAAATCAACCAGCTGAAAGGCATTTTGCACAGTATCAAAAATGTAAATAGAATGGACAGTTGGCCCATTATTATGCATTTGTATGTATAGTCACTGGGCAAATCCAAAACACACATGTAGTTTAGAAAATAAAACAGATGTATGAAAAAATGGATTGTTTTATAATAATTTGTCCATACAATTCTGGTGCTATCATTCCTGTGTAACAGTATAAGGAAAGAGAAGATGGCTGTATTCTCCTAATGGTGTTTTAAAACTGTGTTCTTCCTCTCATGAACTTCTTATTCAGAGAAAGAATCCCCACTGAAGCCAGCAAGACTAAGTCTTTCAGGATCAAGCCCTTAATTTGTGCTTTAACAGTTTGTAAACCTCCAGTATATTTAATCTCCCATATCTAAAAATTTCCCAGTAGTATTACAAATACTTTATGAAAAATAAATATTTAGACAAGTGTAGAACCTATTTAACATTGATTTTTTTCTTTTCATTACAACTCATCCAGTGTCATAGGCTGACTAGATCAGTGCACATCAACAGAGCTTGCAATCAGCTGATTTGTCCTTGGGGTACAAACTGCTAAAATTGTAACATTTGGGAATTAAATGTAAATAAAATGCTTCCAGCCGACATTTAACCCCTCACTTCGAAGGATGAAAGTAGCCTGAAAACTAAAAAAAAATTGCCATAAGAGCACCAGCAGTAGGATCAGAGGACTTTTCCTTCACTGGCACCAAGGAAGCAGCAGCCAAATGAGGCAGCAAAGCAGGGCAGGACATCAGCCGTGCCTTTTATCCGTGGAGCTTTTCAAGGGGATCATGGTAGGCTGCCCTGAGCTGCATCCACAGTGCAGGTGCATGTCCAGACACATCATTCCAATCAGCTCCTTGAAATAACTTCTCTGCCAGCAGCCTGGGAAAGACCAGCCAAGGCACCGCTCTGGCCCTGGGCTGCTGCAAGTCTCTGACCCGCTTTGCAGGGCTCTCCTTGGGAGAGAGCAGACCTGCAACCAGCAGGGCAAGAGGATGGACATGTGCCAGCCAAATCCCCGGGCCCAGAGCTGCCATGTCAACTGGGATGCTCACTGGCTTTCCTGCTGGCAGCTCCTGCCATCCGCCAGTCCTGGGGATGGCTCCAGCTCGGAGGTGGCTCACGGACAGCTTGTGCCGGCTGGGGTGAGGCTCTGAATTGGCATCACTCCCCTGAAATCACAGCGCTGCTGGGTGCAAAGAAGAGCAAGCAAAGGGTCATGCAATGTGGAAAAAACCTCCTCCAGGCCCTGAGGAAAATTGTCTTGGAGTCAGAAGCCCAGATAGAAAAGTCAAAGAAACCTTTGAGCCCGGAAAAGGATTAAATGGATTTACAGGGTCCAGAGAAAAGCCAGGCAGAAACAAGGAAAAAAGTATACTGTCTTGGTCTCTTCAGCTCCCTGCTATTCAAAGAGAAGAAATATGAGTTACAATGAACTGGGATAGGATTTTTTTGAGTGCGTGAAAGGAAAAAAATACATTGTTCATGCTTATTTTATGTTGCCATATACGCCAGTCTGGGAAAGAAATAGCCATACAGATTTCTGTATATTAAAAGAAAAGGAAATTGGAGCACTGGGGAGACTGCTTCAGACACCCATTACTGGCTGATGCTGGAGAAACAGTTTTTTCAGGTTATTTTGTCAGTGGTCCTTTTCTGACATGCAGTATTTGGGTAATGGCTGACTGTATCATGGCCATGTTATTCAGGAACCAGCAAACTGCCCAAATCCTGGTTTCAGCTGCAGTGTTGCATGTGCTAATGGATGCAATCTAAGTAGCTTCTCTGTTCCTCTTATAATCTCTGTTTCTTGAGAATCAATAAAGTGTCCATGATCCCCACTTATTAGAAAATTCACTTTTTGAAATGAGTGCTTGTATGCAGGCATTCTCTTTACTTATATTTGTATTTAACTTCCACATTTTTAATACTATAAATCTGCTTATCTGTAGGAGACACTTCAATAATCTGATGTGAATATTATTGATACCTAAGGATGAAAGGAAATTCACGATGCCTATTTTGTTATTCAAAAGTAGGCGCTGAGATTGTGCATTTCTGCTAGTGTAATTCTCTATTTGTTGGAGAAGCAGTATGATATAGGCATCCATTTCTGTTTAAATTTCAGCTGAAGATACCAAAAGATTAATAAAGACAGATTTGTCACTAATTTACCAGAAAGTGTCATAAACAGAGCTTTGTAAAATAGCACAAGTTGCTTTGTGGCTCTCAGTACCAGACCTCCAGTAAAATTTTCGTTCACTCCTATGTAGTTTCTTTTTTATTATTTTTTGGGTTTTCCCTCCAGAATATACATGGCCCCATTTCTGCCGTGCTTCTACATTGGTACAAATATTTTAGTGGTATAGAAACCTGTTTGTGTGTCTCTGAAGATTTCTTTCTTGCCTTTTTTGGGCTTCTTTTTCCTCTTTTAAAGCATGGACAGAAACTTGTTATGGAAGAAATGCATGTCTGCACATCTCTGTATATTCAAGGCCACGTTTGCAATTTGCTGACATGCTGCACTGTCACGTGCTTATTTCCTCATTTCCAACTTTATGTAATCCATTTCTATAAGAATGAATATCTGGACTATGAACTCTCTTTTATCAAGACATATATTTGTAGGCTGTGATATCTCTGAGTACACAGATACCTGATTAGGTAACATGTTTGCGTTCAGGCTATTTGTGCAGCTATTGAGCAGCAAGAGCCACTGAAGCACCGTCACCGAGTGCCAAATTTGCTGAAGTCTGAGAGCCCTTTATGGCCTCAGATAGCAACGCTTTGGTTCCCACTTGTGTGCAGAGCAGATAAATGAGTTATTGTGGTGCTCTCCATGGCCAGCCAAACAGAAATCATTTTGCCATTACATGGCTTTAGCAGTAGGCAACACGCATCGGGATTGCCTACTGACCTAAATGAGAACAATAAATGTGTGTAGCACTTGAGTCTGATCCTCCTCCTTTTTTTTCCTCTAGTCCATGTACTTAGGCCTATGAAAAGTGGATATAAAAGGGCTCACACCCACTCTGTGTGTGGTATGCAAAGGCACATGTGTGTAGAACAGCAAATGTTACTCTGGAATCATGTCTGCCATGAGCGTGATTGACTTAAAAAATGCTGTCTTTGAAGAGTTTCAATGACTAATTTTTGCTTACTATACTTCATTCAGTCCCAAAATGGCTAAAAATTGCAAAATAACTTCTGACTTCATGGGGTGGGGTTTTTTTGTTTTGTTTTGTTTTTTTAATTTTTGTTTGTTTGGTTTTGGTTTTTAGGGATTTTTGCGGTTTTTTGTTTGCTTGTTTTTGGTTTTTACCAGGGACCACAAACAATGTAAGAAAAAATACTTCAGCAAAGGTGTTTTCTATCCTGCCACGCTCCTTACAGACTTTCCCCATTCCTTTTCAAAGGAATAATTAGCTTCTAAAAAATATTTTTCATTTTGGCTGGGAGAAGACAGAGAATGTTCTTAATTAAGGAAGTGTTATCAAAATAAACTTTTTTAGGAAAATGTACATGGGGGGCAATAGATAAAATAATTAGAAAAATACTTTTATTTCTTCTGTTGGTTTTTTTTTTTTTTAAATGGCTGACTGAAAAGTTTTTAGCCAACTCAAGTATTAGTTCTATCTTCCCTGTCCTCATCCTCTTGAGTTTACTCACTTCTTTGGCTCATTCTTTTCTTCAAAAAAGCAGTTTCATAGATTTTGTTACTTCACCTTCTATCTTAATTGTCTCTAAATTTACATCCAGAAAAAGTATGTATATTTTTATTTTCATCAATGTGTGTCTCCCAACTTGGAGTCCTGCCTCTAGCACTTGCTGGGCACATAATTTTTATGCTTCATTCTTCTCTCTGATTTTACTGCATCTGTTTCAGCTGCAAAAGAAATTCCAGGATTTCAGTTAAATGTAAGCCCTGCCTTACATGTTTTACTTCAACCAAGTTTTCAGTCTAGAATCTCTAAGCTAACCTGCATTACTTTAAAAACACTGGCATGCTGTCATCTTTCTTAATGGCTTCAGCTTTGTGCTGATTTCTTTTCTGAATTTCTCATCAGTTACTAGGGGTTGAAGTTTATGCAAACATTATAATTTGTGCAAATCTTGTATTAGCTGGGCCCTAGGGAGCCTTCAAACCACCCAGAAAGCAGTGTGTTTCCTCCTGTAAAATGCAATTGAACTGTAACTCTTTTCTCTTGTACTGTCTCATTAACTTCAAAATATCACTTCATCCTCAGTGTCTGTGTTGGCCAGGCCTCTCTATAAAATGTTATCAAAAGGCATCAGTTTTTCCAATATTCTCTGACATGCTGTCAGCATAACTGAGCAAGTTGCATTATTCAAACCACACAGTGAAGGCTGCTCAGGTGGAAGCGGCAAGCAGAGCAGTAGGTTGTGTCACACCAAAACAAAATGTGAGTGCTAGGGCTCCCCCATTCCGAGGAAAAAAGGCACAGGTCCTGATTTTTGCAGGCAGTGTACCTGGCAGACTTTTGTTTCTAAAGTAGCCATGTGCTGATTCTGTCTCTAATATCAGGGCTGGCTTGTTTGCTAATAATAGATATCACTGGATAGTAGCAGAGCTTCAGTACAAATCTGAATGTCATCTTTAGATATTTGGACCTGGGATAACTTGAAGTTAATGAGATGATCACTATTAACGCATTTTGAAGACCATCTATAAATGCCTTTTGATTTTTTACTCCCTTTACAGAGCTGCATTTCAGTTACTGTCTTCCATTTTCTTTCATCCTACCACACAAGTATATTGCTATTTTTACCTTTTTTTTAATCTTCAGCTGAGACCTTAATAAGCACACTGATAAACCTGTTTATTATATGTTCTAGCACATTCAGAAGTCAGTTTTAAATAAGCTGTGGTGCACAGGCATAAACACATTTTAGGCTAAAGTGATGGAGGAGATTGGTGCTGTAACACAATGTTGATGTCAGGTGCCTTGCCATCTGCCACAGCCCAAAGTGCCTAAGTGACCCTGGTGACAAAGGGAAGACTGAAGAAAATGTGAGCCCCTCTGGAAGGGAACAGGTGACCTGGTTACTTAGGACATGGAGAAAGTGGATACACTCCACGATGTTCCTGCCTCAGTCTTTACCAGCAAGTGCTCCAGCCACACCACCTGAGCAGCAGACGGAAAAGCCACTGAACATCATGGCTAAGAAGATGTGGCAGTCCAGTGAGGTCCCCACTGACTGAAAAAGGGGAAATGTGATGCCCCATTTTTAAAAAGGGAAAAAAAGGAAATTTGGGGGACTACGGGCTGACCAGACTCATCTCTGTTCTTGGCAAGATCATAAAACACATGAAAAATAAGGAGGTCGTTGCTGACAGAAAATGTGGCTTCATCAAAGGCAAATCATGCCTGACAAATTTGGTGGCCTTCTATGATGGGGCTACAGCATTGGTGGAGGAGTGAGGAGTGATTATTGTTATCTACCTGGACTTGTGCAAAGCATTTGACGCTGTCCCACACAGCATCCTTGTCCCTAAACTGGAAAGATGTGAATTTGCATGAGGAGATGTTGAGGTGTTGGCACAGCACACCACTGGAGGCAATAAAGCTTCATACTAGTGCTGAGATGAAGATTTGTGCACCTGATTGCCAGGTCAAGGTCAAATGCAGGTAAATGTATGTAAATACATGACACAAACTAAGGTTTATGTGAATTCTGGTATTTATTTGACCATAAACTGTGAAAGAAGCAATAAAATGAATGAAATGGCATGCTTAAAGGGGTATTAATACAGCAACTAAGTAGGGTAATAGGAAGCTTATGCAATTGGCATATGTTCCTATTTGGTTTTTATTTCATAGCTAAGCAAGGCAAGGCCTATTATTTAATCTAAAGTGTGGTTAAAAGTGACTGTAAAAATGGCATTAGACTGCTTAAACTTTATATTTCATTTACTTCCAGGTATAATACTCTTTACTGTTTATAAATAAAAATATTCTATTTCTGAACTGTCAGCTCCGAGCCTCTGAGATCTGGACATCTCTACATCTGATCTGTTCATTAATAAAAGTTATGTGATAGATCTTCAACCCCTGCTACGCTACAATTTGCATGGCACTTTTGGATAAACGTGTGCATTTAATGAGGGACTTGAATAAGTAAATTTTGCTTTGTGCAAACAAAGGAGATGTCAGCCATACAAATAAACATGCATGTAAACCCTTCTCAAGCAGCAAAATGCCTTTGTATTTGTCAGCAGTTTGCAGAATACAACAGCAGAGACAATCCTGCCTACTGCTTGCAGACAGTGTCTCAGGAAGGCACTGGGGTGGCTTCCCTCCTTTATTACCAGAGCAAGGCTCAGCCTGCCCCTAGCCATATAAAGCCCCATTCAGAGAAAATGTACAGGGAGGAGTTTCCAGGAATTAGTTTATTCTCTTTGTTGCCTGATATTCTGCCAGATGATGCACATGGGGAGGGATTCACAAAAATCTGAAGAGCAAGGCTAATCTCCTCCACGCCCTCTGCAGTCGGTGGAGCAGTAGATGGCCTCCTCCCTAGCAAAAGCAGGCACCAGCACCTTCCCACGAGAGAGCCTGCAGAATTCAGGGATGACCCCTGCAGAATTCAGGGATGATCCCTGCAGGCTCTGGCAGCAACCCTGCCCCTGGTCCCCACAGGGTAGACAAGTCAGCTGGCTGAGAGCTCAGGAGCCTGGGAGTTTCCTCACCAGACCCCGCTGGAGACATTCCTGGTGCTCCCTCCCACTTCCACCATCCCTATCCATGAGAGAAGGGGGGCCCCAAGTAACAGCACCTGGTCAGTTTGCAGCAGTCCAGGGGACAGATTTTACAAACTTTAACATTTGTGCTGGGTTTGCCTTTGAAAATGTATCCTTTGCACTTGAAGAAAATCGGTTCTCAAAGTTGCTTGAAAGAGTCAAGAGTCATTAAAATATGTAAATGGTAAAATTGTACATAGATAATAGTCTGATTACCATTTCAGTGACAGATGTTCTCACACAGAACCAGATTTTCAAAGGAGATCCGGGTTAAATTTTCAAGTATTCAACCCCACATCTGGAGCTGAATTTTCAGATGAGCCCACCTCTTGCTGAGGCACTTAAGTGGGCAATTCTCTGTAAAGCCCTCAACATGTAGTTCCCATTGTGGTTCTAGTCAGAGTTTTTTTGTTTTTGTTTTTGTTTTTTTTTTGGTTTGGAGTTTTTTTGGCTGTTTTTTTGCTTGTTGCAAAAGAAAATTTGCATGCAAGTGAACTTGTTTGAATATCCGGCCCTGGCTCTCTGTGCTGAGCACTTCTGGAAATCCAGCTTCTCACGTGTCCCTGAGTCCCACAAGCACAGGATCACTGAATCCTAGGATGCTTTGGGTTGGAAGGGACCTTAGAGATCGTCTAGTTCTGATCCCCCCAGCAGGGGTAGGGTTGCTGCCCGCTAGACCAAGTCACTCAGGGCCCCAGCCAATCTGACCTTGAAGATTTCCAGGAATAAGGCATCTTCTCTGGGCAGCCTGTTCCATGGAACAGTACCATGGAAGGGTATCCCACATGCCTTCTTCTGAGGGGTTTGTTAGGGATCTTGGTACAGCAGAGTGGACTTGCCTGGCCTGCTTAGGGCCCTTGGCAAAGGCCTGCTATACTTCATGCTATGCACCCCTCTAGGGCATCAGGGGAAGGCAAAGAAGTGGGTGAAATGGTAAAAGCCACACTGAAACCAAAGGCAGGCTTCCAAACACTGGTGCAGTGCACATTAGGTGCCAGGGCCTCATCTTAGTTGCAGTAGTTCAGTATTGGAACTACTACCAAAATCATGGGAGTCTAAGTGTGACTGGGAACTGGCTTTTTATGTGCGTGTACACATTGTCCAAAATGTGACAGAACCTCCCAGGCAACCTCCATCTGTCTCCTTAGAAAGTTTCATGTTAAAAAAAGGAGCCTGTAATGCCAGTGGACTTCAGGAAGAGCATCACCATTTGACTTGGGCACCGTGCAGCATTCCCATATAAGGCACTTCCATCCTGCCAAAAGCACTATGGATGGAAGGCAGGATTGCTTAGCTGAGCTACTGCTGAGCACCTTTGCAAGGAGACCTGTGTCACTAAATCCCACAGCATGCAGCTATGACAGCCCAAACACATCCAAGAGCAAACACCATCACTGTGCTGCTGCAGTGAGAAGATTCTGCTAGGAAATGCATGGAGAAGTCAGGGAGAAACTCCCAGAGACCACAACTGCCCTGGGAGAGTGCAGGACTACCACCTGCATCATCAGCTCACATGGTGGAATTGTCACCTATACAAAAAAAAAGAAAAACATATCTTGGTTTCTGCTGTTAAAAATAGGCATCTTTTATCAGTGTATGTAAATTGCTTTAAGAGGGGGAAAGATGTTCAAGCAGGATGACTCATTTTCACGTTCATATCTAAGAGTATACGACTAATACTGGAAGTACAGAAGTCGTTCTTGCACATTTGGTTTATTATGTGTTTGGTTTCTAGAGTGTACGAAACACTTTCATAATCACTTACTGTCTGACTGGGCTTCCTCATTACTGGGAGGTACAACTCACCCACTCCACTCACTCAGTGCCTTTTCTTGCACCCGTGACCTTCACGGTTCACTCACATAATAATGCTAAATTAGTATTCTGGGGGCAGGCAGTTCTGCCGAGACCTTTTTTTTCTTTTTCTTTTTATTGTAATTTAAGCGAATCCCAGTAACTCATTTCCAAAACCTGTGACTTTTTTTTAACTAATATTTATTTCAATATGACACATCAATGATTAAAAAAAAAAAGTTTTTGGCAGGCATTCCCTAACAAACTCTCTGACCCTCAGTCATTGCTGACTGCCTCATTTTAGAAGTGAGGCATGCGCATTTCCTACAAAAAATCAACAAGCTTTATAGCTGCAGGATTATGACCATCCTTGCTCACCCTTTGTGGAAGGTTTGAAAATCTCAAATTTTATTAATTTTTTTCACCCAGGGTTGTCTGACAAGAAGTTTGCTGCTGGAAGGATTTCCTTTTGAAAGTCTGCACTCATAACCCTTTATTACGCTGCAATGGCAGAGGTAAATGTATTCTATAAATCTGGCCTAGAACTAGTGTCAGGACACCTGGTAGTGTGGAGAGCTGGCTAGTACCTGATGGCTAACATCTGTGTAATGTGGATGGATGCAGCAAAATGTGACATTAATACAAGCCTTTATGGCAAGCTGCTAGAGGAAGCAGTCTGAAATGTGGTTATCCTCACTTAAGCTGCTTCTTACAGTTGGGAGTCAATGACAGGGAAGTAGGAGCTAATTAAAATGTGGGATGGGGAGAGATTAGAAAATTGTTCTAAAATCCTATAAAGGTAGGTAATTAGTGACATGGTGTCTAATTTCCAGAATTATATGCAAGCATCAATGAGAATCTCTTCCTATCTCCCTAGATAAATGCAAACATTTCTTGTGTTGGTAATAATTACTAGCTGTCTTTTGTCATTCTTATTTGTGCCTGTGAAAAACTTTTTCTATTTAAAGCTAAATCACAGCAAGAAGATGTTGCCGCTGAAGATGAATAGATCACATGGACACAGGTCGAGGTGTGGTGAAAAGAAGAGAGTTTATTTTTCCTCCCAGGATTTAAAGGCTCCTGACCATGGCCAGGGATTGGATGCTTTCTCACTGCACTGGCCATGAGAGATGCCCATCACAAGATGTGTAACAGAAAGAATGTACACATATCTATGTTTATAGTTACTGTCCTGGGAAACTCTTTAGAAAACCATGTCAGCAAGCTCAGAAGCTGAGTTTTCAGGGAGACAAGAAGATGTTTATTAATTCTAAGTGTGGTGAGTTTAATAATCATTGTTACTTGCTGTGAGGTGAGGTTCATGGTCTGCATCTTGCTGCTGAGAAAGCTCCATCCCCAGATTCACAGATCTCCTATTTTGGTTGAAAGTTTTGCCTTGGTAGTGCATTTCCCAGTGTTGTGAAAGGCTGTGATGGAAGCAGGTAAATAGAAAATAAATACCTCTAGCTAGAGACACTCCTAAAAGAGACGCTACATTGATTTCAGATTTTAACCTTAGCAATCACTAATGTCTCGGTGACTGAGGAGAGATTTTTCATCTTAACTAGCAGCAGCTTTTTCCCTATAATCTTTCCCATGAAGTCAGACTCACAGAATTTACCCCACTTCATGTATTAGCAAGTCCAGACAAATGCTGCTATTACATTTTATAATTGTCTCTGAGGATCAAACATGAAAAATACCTACAATATGTATCATTTCTTAAGTAAAAATCTCCATACTTCACCTAAAATTACTCCCCTGGGAGCCTGACAAGCATATGGTCACCTGTGCATCTGCTCAGCAAAGATTTCCCATGGTTAACAAGTCCTTATAAAATTAGCTGCTTGTTGCTGAGGCTGCTGTCAAATCCCACAATACTTTTCCACTTTGTCCAAGAGGTTTGGGAGAAATTTGATCACTCTCTGTCAGACCGCATCAGGCTCATTCAGAGAAAGCTCATCCTGATTGACAGTAATCTGAGGAGGCACTGTTTAATCAGAAAGATACTTTCTTCAAAATGTGCTTTTAGGTGGAGAGAGTTTCCCAGATGTCACAGGGTAATCAATGGCCTCCCCTGGAGGGGGAGCGTGAGACAAGCAGGGCTCTGGCAGAGAGCAGCAATGGCTGCTCCTCTGCAGCTGGGGCACCTCATTCTGCAAGTGCTCAGGAGGTGATCCCATAGGAAATGATATCTATTCCTACCTGGGAGAAGACCACAAAACCACCACAAGTGCTATCCTCAGCTGTCAGCATCTGCTTGCCTTTTCCTCAGATGCTGAGATTATACTTCACAGAGCTCTGGAAATGAGATTAATCTGCTGGGAACTTCAGAATGAAGGAAAAAGCTGTGGTTCTGCTGAAACCCGTTCTAGTCAGCTTTTGCAGCATCAGAAGTGTGAATCTCCACACATGGCACCATCAGGACACAGGGGTACCATGGTATGAGAAACAAGCCCCGGGATGAAGGCAGTGTCCTTGGTTGAGAGAGGAAGGGACGGTGCCCGGCACCCACAACAGTACTCATGCCAAAGTGTCACTGACACTGTTGAGGCCATTTTTGTCTAATTTATTTCTTATATCTGAGGCCCGACCAAGAGGCAAAGGGCAGAGGGCAGTCCCATGATGGCAGGACATTCCAGAAATGGCGAGCACTGAGCTGGGTGGGACCAGAGACTTCTTCTTTCCTGGTCCCAAGGTGTTGAGCTGCACTATTGTCTTCCTCTTGTGCTTATTTTCACCAGCCATAAAATACTGATAGGGCATATTTAGCTCTTAATCATGTTGTGAGCATTATTTTATGAGTGTGTTACAGTGCTTTGAAAACTCAGTGTTCCCTGAATTACTGCTTTAATGCTGTGCTAGAGATCAACGACACTGATAAACTGGGGTTGCCCGCTCATTAAGTCATAGGTTGGACCAGCACACACCAGGGAGAATGGTGAGCTCTCCTCTCCATCATGCCTTCACCAGAGCAAGAGGCTTATCTGTGTTTGCTGAATCATCTGCTGGAGCTGCATAATCAATGTATTTGCTCTGGATACTATTTCCTGTGAAAATAACTGCCCATGAGGCCACACCTCACACTTCTAGTGAGATAAGTGGTTAACCATTGTCTCAACTGAAGATTGACACTAAGCTGATAAAGCTACTAAACTAACTGAGCAGTGACTTCATTAACTCCTTACATGCCAGTCAACCAGGCAGTTTTACAGCCTGATGAGAAATTAAGGCCCCCTGAAATGCCTGGCAGGCCTTTCCAGCTGTTCCCAAGTGCTTATTGAGTAAATGTCCCACTGTCAGTGCACACACTATGTCAGCTTAAAGCCTGACATTAATTTCTTTCAACTAGCTCTGTAGGCATCTGCAGCCAACCTTCACCACAGCTGTATGTATCCCGTTTGTGCATCTTGAACAGCCTTTCCACAGTCCATGAGAATGCACTTTCTTGTCTGTCTTCTTGTCTCCTCTTTTTTCCTTCACAGCAAGAAAAACACAGTTCAACCACAACATGGGTGGAGCACCATGGTGGTCAAGACACAGTTGTCTTCACCCAGAGGAGTTCTTCTAGTCCTAAAGATTTGTCTGGATGTGCCCAAAATTAAAATGTGGCACTTCAGCCTTTTGTCTCCTCTGGATGTTGCATGCAGCCACTACACTGATGGCATGGAGACACTGCTTCCTAAAGAGCCTGAAAGAACCTTATTGCAACCCATTTGCTCTCAAGCAATCCCACTAAACCTTTAGGACTGGGTGGGTGAGAGGCTTGTGGTCTTACAGTTGACTCCGAGGTAATTGTCAGACTTGTTTGCAGCCATTTCAGAAAACCATGGGCTGAGTGGACACACTACTCTGACCCAAGAGTTGTCTTTTCAGGTAGAATGGAGGCACAATGCAAGGATAACATAAAAAATCCAACAAAACAGTACTACAGTGCTTTGAAAGTACAGTTGAATCACAAGATTGATGTGTCCCTCCTGCAAAACCTCCAGTCTTTGCCATATAATCTGCTGAAGCTTGGATGGTGATGCATAACAAGTTTCAGTTTCTCCAACTGCTCATCCAGAGTTCCACACAGGGCCCCAAACATGAAAAGTACAACTTCTGCTGCTTAAAATATAGCACTTTCCCTTCCCCCTCCCCAGCAGATTTAGGAAGCCGAGAATCTACCTTGTGTGTGTTACAACAGTCTTGCTTGTATTAAGTCATCAGGTGCAGAGAAAAAAAAAGGAATTGATTGCTCCATCCTATCCATCAACAACTTGTCCTTGGACCACATCATAACATTTACAGTGTGCCTGTGCAAAGCATACTTTGCAAAGAGATCCCTGACTCCTTGCACTTGCTATTCATACATTGTTTTCATCTTTCCTGTGGGGAAATCTTTCTGAATCTTTCACACCCCAGGAGACAGGGTAGGATTTTTTTTACCTGAGTTGCAAAGTAAGGAGTTCTGTATGAGAGCAATTATGGCTTATTGTTTCAGTTGGTAAGTGCTAAAAAAAGCAGCCATCTCTTAAGACGATACCATAAAATGTGGCTTGCGCACAAACTGTAAATAAATAATTTCTGTAAAGAAATAATTGCTTGTGCTACAAGATCCATCTGGGGTTGGTTTCAGTTCCTCGTATAGTTGCAAACTTTCTGTGCATCTAAGAGCAAACCAATTAATCTTCCCTATATCTCATTCCCCTTCTAGTGCAATGAGCAAATTTATCTCCACTGCCCAGAAGAGGAGTTCTGTAGCCCAACAGAGCCCCAGAGCACCTATCCCCTTACCCCCTGCCCCAAGGAAGACTTCAGCAGGATCACAGTAAATAGCTTGCAGTGATTTCACATATTCCCAGCCCCAAGGGCTTAATGTGATTTTTGAAAAGGGGATTAATTTCTAGCCAACCTGCGGTTTAGCTGTTAACCCATTTACACCAAAGATCCCAGAAAGGGTTTAAACTAAGGTCTGACTTGATTAGCAGCATTTCTTCTCATAGCCAGGTACACCGCCCTCTTTTAACACTGTCACTGCCCAAAGGAGCAAAGGAGAACTTCAGAAGTCAGGATTAACATGAGGGGCACAGGCTACAGCTGCTTCCATAGCTTTGAAACAAGAGCAACCATATTCATGTTCAGGTGACTTCCTATCCTTGCTCTATCAGCTCATACAGGCAATCACGAAGCACTGGAAGTTGGAACCAGCGCTTGTTTGCCGCCTGTTATCACATCTAACCATTCTCCCATAGCTAAAGTGCACGGGTTCCTTCACCCATTTCCTCACCAACTTCTAGGATACATCTGAAAAATCGTTGTGTCTCCATGGGGAGACACAGTATGCTTGTGTTTTTCTGCAGACTTTTTCCTGCAGAGTTGGTGATCTTGTAATCTGTACAGAAAAAAAAAAACAAAAAAACAAGGAAGACTAATTTTCAAGGAAAATGAAAAACGGATCTCTGCAATTACAAGGGACTCACTCCTCTGTGCTTCACTGGTACCTTCACTATCATGACAGTGGCTACCTAGCAACCATGCCTTTTGACTCAAGCCTCCTTTATTTAGATATATTTTTATTTCTACTGGTATCCCCATGCCAGTATTGTTTGCTGTAAAAGTATTCATTTACTTGGACATGGTAAGCTAAAGTATCTTCTTTCAGAGAATTTAAAACACTATTTGAGAATCACCAGCAGCTCTTTTTTTGGCATGGCAGCTCTACCTGTTTAACCTCACTATCGAGACATGCTTCTTTTCAGGTTAGAGTGTGCAAAAAGTAGTTACTGTAAAAAGTAAAAACCAAACCAAAACTAAAACCACTCCCCACACCAAATCCCTGAAAAACAAGACCTTAAGGTTTTCTAGGAGCAAGTCCTCTTCCTAATAATGCACAGGAGCAATTAACCAGTGGGTGGTTTCTGGGCCTACCTTAACTAAAGTTTTAAATGTATGTACTTAATACACTTACTTATTGCCTAGAAGACAGGGTGGAGTTAAATGTGCTTAAGATTTGTAGACAGAAGCAATCTAAGGCAATAAAGCTCTTTTGCCTCCCTTCTGTCTGAAGGCAGAGCTAGGTTAACCTTATAAAGCTGTGTAATTGTGCTGGTTGTTTGTATTTTAGATCACTGCCCTCAATTTCAGCCCTCCCTCCTCCCTCCCCACCATCTATGAAAAACAAAATTAAGCAGAAGCAGTAAATTACTGTATGGAGCTCCCTACCTCATCCCTCTTGCAGCTGACAAGAAGAAAAACCTTGCTGATTTTCACATGGCAATACTTTTTGTCAATTCATGGGACGAGATACCCTTCCAAAAATATTTCAATATGGTTCTGTAGTCCTCCCAGCTGCCCTTCTGCTCCATGCTGTAGCCTTGTCACAACACTCTTCTCCCTGGATTTGTTTCAGCCTTCAGACTGGTGTATATAAAGCTTTTAATAATTTCAGTGTTATTTATTTAGTATTGTCCAACTTCCTTTGAGTTTTTCCCACAATTTATTAATTAACCTTCCCAAAATTTCTGTGGAGTAGCAAGCTGTTCCTTGTCCAATTTCAAAAGCAAGGAGCAGGATTTGTATTTAGTATTACTGGGGAAATTTCCTTATTCCAATGAAACTAGGTACTGAATAAAAGGATTTTGTAGAAGCAGACAGTATCCAGCCAACAGTTAGAAAGACTGAAACCCAAACAGCCAGCAGGCAAATCAAAGGAAGGAGGGGAAGTATGTTTCTGTAAAAGTAGACATGGTAATAAACAGATATTATAATGTAATATAAATATGAACAGATATTGAAAAAAAGAGAGCAATTCTATAGAGAGAAAGGACAGACAGCATTCAATTGCAGAGTAAGATGAACAGACAATATTTTTGAATACCAGGCTACTCATCCCAGGTTAGGGGTGTGAGTTCAACATCAGGCTTCTACAGGAGCTAATGGTCCTCTAAGAGATTCACACCTAACAAATAAATACTATAAAGAAAGGACTAAGCAAAATGTAGCACCAGGTGAAGCACTTGGACCCTTGAGAAGCTCTGAGTGGGATCCTAAACAGGTGTCATTTGGGTAGGGACAGAAAAGGAGCTGAGGCGTGAGAGAAGGGCCACTGTCTGCCAAGGTCTCAGCCACCTCAGGTGAGGCTTTAGGAGTCACTGTTCTTCCCCTGAAACCCACAGACCACTGGACATATGGACTCTGGTACCTGTAAGAACATTTTTTCTTCATTTTGCATTGTTTGAAGAGCAATATACAACTTTAAAATAATGGACTAGATCTCAGGTGTTCACCACTAATGCCTTAGTCATGAAGTGCCAATACCTGTCTGCCTTTATGCTATCCAGATGGATTACCCTGGAAATCCTTGTTTTACAAGAAAGGATGTGCCAGTGAGTCACCCAACATCTCCTGTGGTCCCAACTGCAGGAGACAGAGTGAAGCATGACCTCCTGTTGAAAGATGCTGAACCCACAGGTCTCATCAGCTGGATGACTCTTTAAAGAAGATAGAGAAGGCAGCAGCAGCAATTTAAAACACGGCGTCTACAGCTGTTTTCTTTGTGAGGTGCCCATCCCTTCAACATCTGAGACAGGCCCAGAGAAAGTGTTGAACTCCAGGTGAACACTGGAAAAAAAGTTTGGGTCTTTTTTGACACAAGGATTCAAAATCCATTGAAATCCTCCTGTAGGCACCAAGTTCTTGATCAAGATGTATCTTTGACAAGCCCTTGAAGCTGCATCACAAACTATGGCCCCATTTCTTTAACAAGTCATGCAAAGGAGAGCAATGCCCTGGCTTCACCACTGTTCCTGCTTTCATTAAACCTGATATCAAAGCTGTCAGATGGAAAAAGGCAAAGAGACTCTGGGGCAAGGAGCAGGTTCAAGTTTAGCATGGGCTGTATTCAAGGTCTGTCAAATGGGGGTGATATCACCTGCCTAACTCACAGGAAAGCTAAGGTTTGCAGAGGGCTCTGCAGATGTCAGAAGAATTATAACAATAGCTGATTAGAATATGATCATTCAATTTAGGCTTTGATTCTCAAATACATTATCCTCTACCCTTTCTATTACAACTGCAGAATTGGAATTTCATTTATCTTCTCTGCCTGCAGTTTTGAAGTAATGGGAAAAGTTCACGGTGAAGACTTTGAGGTGTCTTCCTGTTATCAAGGGTTCCTATTAACTACACTGAATTGATTTAAGCCTATTAGTTTATCGAGAGCATAATCCCATTCTTTAGCTTTCAAGGGAAAGCAGCAACTATCTCAGTTAATTACTGTTTCCTTGCTGGTACCTCAGAGCAAGCAAATGTTCCATGGTCCAGAGTAATTGGTAACGATTGGGAATGGATGTGTTTGTATGGTCCTACTGGCTGTAACTTGTAAGGTTAGTTGGAAAAACTGGGGAGGAGTTTGGGATGTAAAATAAGTGAATTTTCTTCACAAAAAAAGATGATGAAGTTTCGAGCTTACTGAAAAAATAAACATGTTTTACTTGGTGTTTATACAAAGAACAGGTCGTGAAAGATCCCTCAGTTACCACAGAAATGCATCAAAACCAGTTTTGCCAGGGGGTCAGCCATTTTCAGTACACAAACGTGGGGAAAACTGCAGGAGCAACCCTGCACAGGGACCACAGAGGTTCAGCTGCCTGCAGATCCTGCTTGCCCTCACCACAGGCAGCTTCAGGGTCCCTCTCCTGAAGAGCCTCTGCTTCATTTCATGCCCTGCATCCCACCAGCCCCACAGTGACATTGCAAGGTGAGAGGGTAGAGGGAGTGCTGAGGGTGAGTTTGTCTTGGCCGTGCTGCTGCAGAGTCACATTTTACCTGTAGGGGATAAAAGAGCTGGTGCTCATTATGAGGGGAGCAGGTGGATGGAGGACCTGCATCCCAAAATGGGAGAGATGAACAGGACTAAAGGAATGGGAATGTGTGGACAAGGCTGTGTGCAGGGGGAAATGTGAGGGGGAATTGTGTTTTGCCTCACAGGGGTTTGAATCCAAGAAAGAGAGCACAGCAAAGCAGGAATCTTTCTGAATAATTCTTAGATTCTTAGGAGGTTTCTAATAAAATAGTCCTGTCAACTTCAGTGAATCTTTGATTTATACTGACTAGGGATTTATCTTGCTGCTGGGGCATTTCTAAACTACCTATAATTTTGTTATACTAGCAAGTCAGAGATATTCTGATGTATGTATTATTGGTTAATATGGACTGTCATCAACCCTTCAGTCAGCTGGCCATGATTCATGAAAGAAAATCACTTCTAATTAAACATTCATCTAATTATTCTTGCCAGAAACAAATGAAATATGCAACCAATATGTTCCATAACAGCTTCAGAAGGGTACCACTAGGATTTGTGAAGCCAGATGATTGAATGCACGGGGAAGCTTTTCAGCACATGTTGCATGAGAAAATGATCCATTCCTACCTTTTAACTGTCTTCTGAACATTTCAAGCAGTATTTAATGTCAGACTAGATTTTGGAACAAGGCACATTAATGACTACAGTAATTGCTCTTTGGGAGAACAGATTTGAGTGACAACACTTTCTTTAACCTCCAGGGGCTTACTTTCCTATGAACAGCTTAACGTTTAAACAAACTGATTTCTCAATATTTTACCAAAAAAAAAAAAAAAAGGAAAAAGTTCCCTGCAGAGGCTCACATAACTATATTTCTGTATTTAATTAAAAAGAAAAGCTCTAGCATAACATTTTTCTTTGAGCAGTGTATTGCCAGTCTGTTTCATACAAGCATCTAAGTAATAGGAGGTTGACCCCCTAGAATGACTTCAACATTCCTATAGCTTATCATTCGCCTTTGTGTCTGAGACTATAAATCTATTTAACAAGTGCCTGGAATAGTTTTGTGAGTCCTGCAAATTCTTTTCTTGCCCTAACATATCTTGGCTTACAACATCTTGAATATGCAGTAACTGAAGATTTTCTTCCTGATGTGTAGACATACATGTTGCAAATTGCTCATATATGTTTGATTGCAATCAGTTTAACTTCCCTAGTACTAAAAACTGGTCTAACTGAAGAGAAAAACAGAAACAAGGTTTGGTGAGGGCAAATACAAATAAATGCAAATAAGATTACCATTTAATTTTTTTTATGGCATAATCCAATAACCATTAACAGATGAGTTGCAAAAAGAGATGTAATGCCTTCATGAAAGCTACAGTAACAAGAATAAACTCTCAAGGTTTGTTCACAATTGTAAGCAAATAATTTCTGTTAAAAACCCTTCTCCTTCTCAGTCTGAGAAAAATGAATTACAGGGAAATAGGTATCAAACTGGGGAGGATATGCTGTTCAAATATGTGGAAAAGCCTGGACATTCTGCAGGTTGTTTCTGATACCGTCATGTCTGCAGGTTATCAAGCTCTGACATGCTACTTCTCTGTAATTATTTATTAAAAGACCTAAAATGAATGCTTCAAAAGGATTTTGCAGAGCAGTTGGAGTTCAGGTTTGTTTCTCAATCCCACCACAGCTTTTATGTGCACGGAATTTAGAGCCACACTGGCTGAAGCAGGTGGGTGATGAAATCAAGACTTACAGATGTTTCTTATGAAATCAGTGGGAAGTAAACATCTAAGAAACTTCAAAAATGTAGTTTCAATGCTCTCTAGAATAATCTCTGTCTGGAAGCAAGCAGTGCAAAGCCTGATATGGCTTGTGAGTTCAGTGTAAATTGATTATACCTTGGGGATTTCTTGAGATCAGTTTGGCTTTTCAGAAATATCTTACTGTTCCAAGGCCTTCTATCACAAACATAAAACATTCCAGTTTTTTCAGTGGAAGAGTTATATCCTAACCTATAGAACTGACTGTTTAATGATACTTTGATTCCAAACACATTTTGTTCCATATTTGCTAGAATAAATTCTAGGTAAAATACTAGGTAATTCAGCAAGACAAGCAGTAGTGTTTGAGAACAATTATTGGAGTCAAGATGTTGAATGGAGCCAGATGCCATTGCTGTTTTATACATGCTCAATGTCTGTTCTCTGTGGTTCATGACAATTATGTCAAGACCTGAACTCGACACTCCCCTCTCCCAGAGCCACAAGTGCATTACCTGAAGCTGGCAGTTGCAGTACAGCCAGCATTTTATTAATATACTTTTATATCATAGGGATATTTTGAATGCCACCATCAATATTTCCTCTTTCTCATTCTGAATATACAGGCAATTTAGCTTTGTTTTTCAGTTTTCATAACCAGAGATTACCACTGACCTTAATCCACAAATCATGTCTCCCCACATTGACCAGATTAGTCATCAGATAGTCAGATCTGTAGTCATCTTTCTCTCTTAGTTTCCTTATTATCGTTTTATTAGCTGCAAATTTCTGCAAAACCACACAGACTTCCTTTCCAAATCTGACTACCACAGCTCCCATAATCTGGAGGAGTATTTCAGCAAGCTGTGACCACAGAAGAAAGGCAATTAAGAAATTGCCACTATGGCTGCATCCTTCTGTCATTTCCACCACGGCAGTGAGAAGCTAAGGAAGCCCCAAAGGCAGTAAAACTGCAGCAGAGGGATGTACTGGGAGTCTGGAGGTGCAGGATCCCTGTGAAGGCTGCCCCACATCATTGCTCACACACCCAAAGCACCCAGTTTTCTTCTCCTGCTGCCTTCTGCAGCTCCCAGAGGCACAAAGTGCATTTTTCCCAGGGGAGATTTCTGCATTCACTTGTGCTGCAACGTGAACTTGTGAGTCACTCCCCACACGGCAAGAAGAGCACTCTTTCCTCTCCCAGCACCTCTGGCAGCGCTGCCTGGTGCCCAATCATCCCTCCCCCCAAGTGGAACCAACCTGGATCCAGACCCCAGGGAAACATCCACCTCCATGGGTGCCAGGTCTCGTGAGATGGACAAAGTTAGGGCCGTGCCCTTTGCTTACTGTTTTCAAGTTGACAGATCTCCACTTAGCTGTGAGGGTTTTTTTTTTTTCAACAAGGCCTTTCGATGTGGCTGTGTGCTGTTCAAAGGGTCGCAGCACTTAACTTTAGATTTTTGCTTCTATTCCAGGGACCAGTTGGCTAAATATTCAATTTTCAGCATCTAAACATATGGGCATCTACATTCTTTATCACATGTAGCTGAGAGTCCACTGAGCAGTGAGACTTATTTATGCTAACTGTTCATTTTACATTGTTTTTAATACGGCAAAATAAGGATTTAAATTTGTTTGCAGACAGAAAGCAAATTATTTTTATGTTGTGCTGCCAGAGTAAAATTTTGCTGCATGCAGCTTTCCTCCTCTTTTCTCAGAAGCTATCTAAAAATAAATGTCGCACACCTGCCTTGTCTCTGTATACCATCCAGTAACTAAAGCTAGACATGCATATAGCATTCTGATAAAAGCCCCAGTGAAGCCTGGAGGGGGAACTTCACATGTACTGCCTTTGCCAACTTTCCTACTTGCTTCCCACATCGAAGATTTTAGACCATCCTAGCCCAAACTTCACCCAAGAGACACCTTTAATGTAACATGGACAACCCTGAAGTGATCAGGCAGTCGGGCTTGATGGTCATTGTAAGCCTCTACAAACTGAAATATTTTATCCTACTGTATTCTAAACTAAAAAGCCATTTCCTTGCTGTTTCCACCATGGAGTATTGCCCAGTTTTCCCATTCAGTTTATTTCAGGCTGGATTCTCACCTTGGCACGCTGGCAGACGTGGAAGTGCAGGTGGGTCACGACATGAACCGGGGCCAGGAGCACATTCCAGCGCTGGAAAGATCTCGCACCTCACACCGCAGCTCCCGCTGGCAGAAGGGAGACACAAGCCAAAACGCTGCTGGCGTGCTAGCGTGTATGACAGATTCATTTTCCTGGGGCGTATGAATTGGCAAATTACGGTTTCTGAATCAGATTGGGCCTCAACAGGTCTTGTGTGCCAGATACACCTCAGTTTCTGGGATTTTACGTCATCCAGGTTTCTGTTTTACACCAGTAAATTCTGACTTCTGAAAGAAATGCTTTTTTTCTCATTGGGGAAAGTATTGTGACTATTGTTATGCTGCCACAGCAATATGCCATTGGCTAAGAGCTAATTTGGAAATTCATGCCAGGCCTGTTCAACCATTTTCTTCTTTTCTTCTCCACTAAATCAGACTAGAATCTTGGGCCACTGTCAGAGAAATCATAACCATTGATTTCTGACTTGTGCTAGTTAATGCAATTCCCCCAGAAACATTTGTGGTAACCTCATCTTGTGCAGAGTTGTGTGGGTGATCTGCTCATGAGCCAAGCTGGGAGCAGCTCCTGTTGGATTTCAGAGGGACAGAACCTCATTGTGTGCACACCCAGCCTCTGGGCTTCTGCAGATGCCAGACCATCTCTAAAGTATGATCCAAAGAATACTGAGATCAGATGGCCAAATCAGAGCCTAAACTGGAGACCAACCAGTCTGATCTGACCTGCTGCTTTTGAAAGTGTAGTGATTAAAAGGCAAGAAATACATAAATTTGAGGAAGTTTTTTCTGTGTTGGATAACCAAGCAAAGCTCACTACTGGCATAAAAAGCATTTTCAGGAAAAGGTATGTGGTATACTGTGGTATGGATTGAAATTTTTTCACTTCTACCTGCTACATTGAAATGACAAGTGTCAATCCCTGAACTTTAAAGCATAAAATAAAGTCAGAAAAAGATTCCCTGAGGATGAAAGCTTTGCAAAGTTTTGTCAAAAAAAGGCACTGTAGAGTAATTTTACCTTCTGACGGAATACCTATGAACATCAGTGGAGACAAGTGATTGGACTAGTCACTGGTGTGTGACATTAAGATTCCTACAGAGGGAATCACTGTAAAATTACTGAGAGACATGAGAGGTTCACACTGTCTTCACCTATGAAAATAAAAATCTTGTGGGTAGGTTATGGTATAAAACATGTAATTGCTATCAAATGAGCACAGAAAGGTTTACCTTTTATGATTATTACCTTTTTTAAATTCCATGTTTTGAGACAAGGAAATTCTTTTTGTCGTTAGTTGTTCAGATATTTTACTTCCTAGGTCGAGAGCTCAGGAGGCACCAATAGTAAATATACGGTCTAAGGATTTCTCTCTTTTCCCCGAAATGTGACAGCACCACTATTTTAGAAAACCCACCAACCCGAATGACTGCAGTAATTTGTTAAAGTTAAGGATGGATGTGGTGGATCCTGAGATGCAGTAAGTCGCTGGAACAGTGGGGTAGAATACAGCAGAATGCCCCACAAGCAGTACAAATATTGTCACCAGTCACTCAGCGCAGCTGTGAGCTTCCAAGGCAGTTAGAGAGTTGTGTCCACAAGGAAAATAAATCAGCAATGTACTAAATGCTTCAGAAGGGTTTTGGGCTGGATTCCACGGTGTTCCAACATGCAACAATTGAATTAGCCTTCATTCTGCTCCAGAGACCTCAGAGCCCTGTCCTGTAGCTGGGAAAAGTGCCTGTGAAAGCCAAGAGGAAAGCATGGAGCCCTTTAGAATGAGGAAGGACACATAGTTTGTACTTTTTTTCCTAATAAATCTACAAATATCTCAGCCAAGCTTTAAATAATGCAGGCAGGCTCTTTCCTTCTTCCTACAAATTTGCCTTTAAATGGAAACATACGCTTCCTAATTTGACACAGTGACTTCTAATGGCAGTATGGGGCTACATCCAAGTGATAAACTTCTGATTCTAGAATTAAAGAAGCAAAGGAAGTCTGCCTCAGGGCAAATGCAGACACTTTAAATTCCTTCCTTGCTCATGCTGTTGTATAGTGAGGGTATCATTAAGCTTTTTCAAACTACCATCACAGATGAATCAACACAGTGTGAGTTGCTTTGAAAACTGGGGAAGTTTATCTCAGGTGAGGATGCATCCGGCAGTTTGTGCCTGTGTGTGGGCACGAGCACGTGCTGGGGAGGAAAACGCACGCGCCACCACAGATTCCTGCTCTTCTCTATTTGTTTATATTTAGCACTTTCTCAGTTCAGCCATCGTTTAAAGTGCAAGCTCTTTCAAAGCTCTCTTTAAAGTCCTACATTTTTTGAAAGACATTTGAGGAAACGTCTCTCAAAAAGTGAGAAAATAACCTTTAACATGTCCAAGCCTCATAAAAGAGATTTAACCACCCCTCAGTTAACACATAGTCAATCATCTAGTAAGATTTAATCCAACTATGAGACCAACTAATAAATTGTTCTGGGAGCAGCTCTTTTAAATCAGGAATGTATTTAGATAAATAGTAATAGTGGTGATTTAGTAGCACTAGTAAATACTTTTTGACCCATTTCTACTTTATCAAGGCCTCTGTCAACTCAATGTAAACCCCACTCTCACAGTTAAAAACTGAATTAGAAAGTAAACCATAACAAAACATCTTTTTGATTACATAGGAAATGAGAGTGACATTTTTTCTACTATTGTTTAACACTTAAAAGTACTATTAACTTTAAAAATTAAGGAAATAAACAGTTGTATTGAATAACTTCTGTATTTAAGATGAACGAGTAACTGTAGATTTCTTGAACTGATTAGTCTCCCTTCCTTTCTCATGAAAAAATATTCCATGTGAAAATAAAATTGCATGTTTCTTAAAGCATGACGAGTCTTTACCTAAATGAGTAGAAGAGTCTTCCACTAAAATGTACTTATCCTTAGGCAGAGCATAAGTACACTCGGTTAGGAAGGTCAGCTTGCCTTCTAATCTGAGTGAAATACATGTACCATATTTAGCAGGCACGCATACAAGTAAGCCCATACAAGAAGAGAGAGTGAGAAAAGCAATTATAATTGCTATTCCCCAAATATATAATGAATTCTCAGGTTTTCATCTTATCCTTTTACATTCCAAGAACAAACCGTTGCAGGTCCTAGGGAGTGGAGGTAAGAGAGAAATTTCAGCTTCTGATAGGACTCTTGGCTTGGTTAAATGTTAAAACAAAATTTAAAACATCTTTGGTGTGCTGAAACCTTTTGTGATCTTTCAAAAATTAACTAATCCAAAGAGCAAGTTTTATTCTAGGCAAAGTTGGATTGCAAAATTCTGCTCTCAGTGCAACACTTTGGATGCCCACGAATTGCGTGAATCTGTCACTGAAAGTTGAATTTAATGCCAAATATCTGTATTTTCAGCATCTATTGACAGGCCTACAAATAAGATTTCTAATTAGTCTGCTACAGAGAGAATAGTCTGATCTTTAGGGAGCTTTTGCATTTAAACAGCCTCGAAGAAGACACCTTGGCATAAGGACATTAGTGGTTTATGCATCCATACAAAGAAACATCATTGATTTGTTCTTTGATCACTATTTAGACTAAATCAAAGCAAAGCCATAATCTTCGGGGGTTTTAGGCTTAAATACCTATTTCATAGACAAGCTAAGTCCTTTTCCATGTACACCATCATTGTGTACATGGCATGTGTTTTTAGGACATATGGTAAAGACAAGAAGATTTTTACATATCTTGAAAGGGTGAAAAGTTAAGGAATTTTATGCGTGTACCAGAATGCCACAACTGTCAAGGTCTCATCTCTCTTCCCCTTTTTAATTCTATTCTAGCACAGGAAGAGTACAAAAATTCAATAGAAAAGAATTAAAGAAAAATCATTACATTTCTTACAGCAAATCATGAACAATTGTGTGGTGTCACTGAAGAGCGTGAAGTGCAGTCAAGTCTAAAAGCTATAAGTGCCCTATTATTCATTTTTACTGAAAATCCAAAGGGCTTCTTGTAAACTCAAAATTTGTCATGTGGCCCTTGAAGTAGGCTTTTCAAGATTTCAAACAGTTGCTTCAGAACCATGAATTATTTCTGCATTTACGGGGTTCATAGCATTTATAGACGGCTAAAATGCTTTGTTAAGCAAAAAATACAAAGTGAAAACTGGATTTTTTTGTCTCTATCAACATAAAAATACAACCTACATTCAAAACATAAACACATGGAGATTGAGAAAATAATTGCTTTTCCTCTTCCATTTAATGAGCTTCAGTGGTTTTGTGTTTTCTCTGTAGCCTTTTCAAGGATTACACTTGTAAACCAAAAAGTCTCAATCTAATCACTGAGAGAAATTTCTTCAGAATCTGAGATTATCCACAACACTTAGGTTAGCTTCTGACCTCAGGCAGACCAAACCATCTGGCTTGGTTCCTTATTGCTTGTAGTGATGGTGATGGACCTCAAGAATCAGCTCGTGGCTATGCCAAATTCTGACCTTTTTTTGTTTGTTTTTAATTTAACTTCTTCTCCATTCTGTAATAGACAGTTAAGAGCTGAAATTGCACCAAGTACATGACAAAATGCCTGTGGAGATCTCTGCTTCCTAGGAAGGGAACTTAGAGCCTCAGCACCAAGCAGCAGCAGCAGCCTGCGCCCATCCTGTATTCCACAATCTGTAATTTCAGCTACATATCTATTTATTCCAATGCTGCAGCATTCCGTTTCTGAATGAGTTCCCACATCATGGTGACACATGCCTAGCATTATTGCATTTTAGACAGCCATCTGTACTGATATATTCAGCCAATAATTTGCCACCAGGAAATTGGTTCCTGGGAATATATTTTTTATGCAGAGTGCATGCATGCCTGTCTCTAATTTCTAAAATCCATATATCCTTGATGTGTCTTGTAGGAAGATGAAATCCTATTTCATCCTGAACCACCCATAAAATGTAATTCTTGGTATTAATTAACGGTCAAGAAAATTTATGCCACAGCTCATCAGCAAAACCTTTGCAGTAGCATAATAATCCCCAAAAGGATAAGTAGCAACATGGCAATGCCAGTTAGCTAAATATGGCAAATGGCAGGGAAGAATGAAATGGGTCTAAAGGGACACAGATCCTCTCACTGATGAAAGACATGGGCTAAAAATATACTTCAGTATGGATAAATATAGAATAATGATTGTTAAGAAAAATAATCCAAACGTGGGTTGCAGCGTTTAGTGGAGCGATCTTACAGGATCCTGGAAAAAAAAAAAAAAGAGAAGAGCTGGGTAGGTATTAATGAATAATCCTCCAGTATATTATCAGTCTGCCTTATAATACTCTTATGCAGTGAGAAATGGCCACCTAACTTCACATCATGAAGTCCATCTCCTGTGACACCAGAACATGGCCCACCAGATGGGAGACACATGAAATATTAAAAAGATATTAAACATGTACTTTAACTTTGGGCAGAAAGCCAATGGTAGCAGGAGATGGGCAGGCAGCTCACAAGGGGTCTGGGGAGGCAAGAGTTCCTCAGATGAAAACTGTGGTTCAAATTGTGCAAGACAATTTTCATATCTGCTAAAGAAAGTGCTTTATTTTTCCATTTTTTTTGGGAGAGTGAGATTCCTTTTTTTGTCTAGGGAGGGGTGGAAGAGGGCTAGAGGATTAAAAATGGAAAGCTTTAAAGGATAGTTCAAAATGTTAAAAGATAAAGAAAATTTCTATTACTTTAAGCTAAGAGAGAGAGAGAGAGTTTTGGAAATAAAGTGGGTTTGGTTTTTTTTTAATTATCTGAGATTTTCCTGTCCTCACACAGACACCAGGCTGCTAATCAGGGGCATTCACAGCAGTTAATTCCATTTTGAGTAGGATTAGCTCTAATATTTAAATACATAATCTCCACTGCTTTGCAGTTTTTGGGTAACAGGAGTTTGGGGAGGAGGAAACCGGTAATGAAGGGAAAAAATGAAGTCTCTGTCCTCCAGCAGATCAGGAAGCTAAGCAGCAAAACTGGGAGAACATCTCATAGGGCTCCACAGCCCTAGAGGAAATTTCAGAGGAAGAGGTCATCCAGTTGAAATAAATATAAGTTATGTTTATTTTTGGAGGAGAGAAGACATCCACAATTATCGCTATGACTGCTAAGTCTTTCCAGAGAGAAGGCTTTTTTATAGTGAATAAGCAGCCTCCAAAGAATTTTTGAAACTGCATGTAAGTATTGTTTTGACTTATACAAAATTATCTTTGGTGTGGACTGATTTTCTCTACTTTGGCAAATTTACACAGTACTACAAAAATGTCATGTTTTGCAATGGATATCAGTTGGGTTTCATATTTCAAGTAATTGTTTACTGTCAATTTAAATATTTTCACAAGAAAAGAAATCACTTAAATATTATTTGGGGTCTGTTCTCTTTCTGTATAGAATACCTTTTCACTTTTGTATGTTTTGAACTTCTAAGAGACCATCATTGCAATGTTCTCAGTACATCATGGTCAGTATTGCTGCACTATTGCTTTTTCTAGCAGACTGATATTTTATGTAATGTCCTTTTCCAAACACATGAGAAAGATGTTTAAACCGGTTTGGAGTTAGAAATGCTAACCCATTTTCTTGACTAACTGTAGATTTCATATAACAACAGGCTTTGAGAAGGAAACAAAATTTGGTAGCAATTTAAATGGAATGCAAGATTTTGCAGTAGGAATCACATTTCCAGGATATTTTTTTAGAGCAAACCCACCAAATGAAAATACAGCATAAACTCCTGCAAGAAGGGAACAAGGAAAGTTAGGTCGAGAGAAGTGTCCAAGGCATCCATTAGGGCCCGTCCATCCTAAACTGGCACCAGCACAAGCTTTGGCGCAGCCTTGGATTGTGTCCAGAGGGGGAATCACTGCAGATCAGCGCCCCTCCCCAGCCCCACTGCTCGCTGCACGGCCCCACATCAGCGGGAACAGGGCACTTGCAGGAAGGGCTGCGGGTCAGGGTCCTGCTGCTCCCACCAGCTCTTGCCTGGTTTGCGGAGCTGAGACCTAACGCACACTCTTAGGACAAAAGGCAATGGTTTCTATTTTCGTCTGTCTGCCTCAAACAAAACTGAGAAATTACTGAGTCCTCCAGGATTCTTAGCTCTCCAGGGCCACACATCCTAGGAGAATCATTCTAGAGGGAAAACTCTCATTTTTACTGGAGTCCCCCCTCCTTACGCTGTTCCGGGTGAGGAACTGCAGAGCTGATGTCAGCTACTTTTAGATCGGTCCTAAAGCCTTTTGGCATTATAAGAGGAAGAAAAAAAGAGAGAGAGAAAAAAAAAAAACTCCAGACACTCATGAGCTGACTTCTAGGTTGAAATTTGTTGCATATGTTCAAAAAATACAAGTGACATTTGCTCCCATGTATTGCAGGCAGCAGTAACAGAAATTTGACATGTCAAATAGAGTACATGCCACTTAATCTATCCAGCTTGAGATCTTGAACACAGTGTGTTACAAAGACCTGAGGAAAAAAAAATAAAAAGGAACATTAAATACATGTGAAATGCTGTGGAAAAAAAGTGTAAATTCTGTTTTTCAGCCCCCAGCTTCACAATTCTTCCTTTCTGATGTAAATAGCTTCCAGCAGAAAGATTTCGGAGTGCAAATCTGTATGAAATGTTGGCAATTCAAAAAAAAAAAAATGTTGAGAGAAATGACATAGTTTGTTTCCTTCAAAATTTCTAAAGTTCTTATTTTTTTATGAAGTATCAGGAGGGGTTTCATAACAGATCAGAATTAAACCTCCCTCAAAAGTATATGTTAGCTTTCTCTTCAGCCCCTCAAGAAGACAATGTGTGGCAAAAGTCTAAAAAACACCCTCTATATTAAAAAAAATGGAAACTATTTCAAAGAGTTAACACCCACTGCAAATAGATTTACTGCATTTCATTATAAAGTTAAAGTAAATGGAGCATTTAAAAAGAAATAACAGATGCCATCATCCTGGATGGATAATTAACAGCAGACTCTTTAACACTTATATTTAAATGGGACTGAAACATTTCAAAAAGATTTTTTTTTCTGTTGCAAAACATTCAGATGTAAAAAAAAGACCATTCTCCTCCAACAACCTCCCTAGGGAAATGAACTTCTGAATAAAACTGAGAGAACGCTTCAGGACTACAGGTTTCCATTTTTCATGAGAGCTGTGTGAGCTGCCTGTTGAGTTCCTGGGTGTAGAAGAACAGCAAAGGTGATACCCACCCACTCACCTAGCTACCTAACCCACTTCCCTCCCTGCTGGGCAGAGTTTACCCTCCTCAGCCTTGCAGACCTCAGCTTTCCTGCCTCTGGTCTGCTTTCCAAGACAACTCTGCCTTGCCTGCAGCAAAACAGTGGCTGAGACCTTCTGCACCATCAGCTCAGGTAGAGCTGCGTGGGGACACCATTCTTTGGCAGGGGCTCAATAATAAAAATAATACTTCATTGCCATGTGCATTTTTCCTGCACCCTCACTTAAACAACTCTGCCCTTTTTCTATCTCCCAGGTTCTGGGGAGATGCACAAAGCCAAGGTTTGCTCAGACCTATTCATTACAGAACCAGACCTACTTTGCTGTCACTTGGCACCTTCTTTTGGCTGCAACAGTAGAAAAACTGGCTCATACTGACAGAAAGGTTGGAACTCTCCTCTGTTTTCTAGAGGTGATCTCTTAAGGTAAGGATTAACACATTGTTCAGACAGTCTGAGGGAACAAAGGTGCTTTTGCCGTTCTCTGTGCCACTTCAAGGCATCAGATAACACCTTTTGCTTGAATTTTGGGGAACACAAAAACCTTTTTAAACACAGCAAAACCACACAGCTGCCAGGTTACAAAACTCTCTCCAAGTTACCTCCTCTGAATGTTGAAGTTTGTGTGTGATACATGGCTGTCCAGAGGCTGGGTATATACCAGCTAAGGGTGGATGGGCATCCAGGACCACCAGGGTATCTTTTCTCCCATCCTGGGTGCCTTCAGTACATGGCACAGTTCAACCATCAGCTGCCTCAGTATATCATTTCAGGTTCTGAGTATATGTTTCTTACACAGCCTTTCAGATAAACACACACTTCTCACTTATTTTTTGTTGTTGTTTACCAGGCTTTATGTGCTACAGATTATCTTCTGAGTCAAGACACACAGATGCTCTCCTTATTAATGTGAGAAAATAATAGTGCCAAGGGGCATTAAAGATCTGTTCATTCAGGTGGGGGGGTAATTACACAATATGATGAAGTCAGAAAAATACCAGGAAGCTTAGGACAGCCCCTGCTTTCATCTATTTACTTGTCAAATTGATTTTGAGTATGTGGCCTGCTCATGTAGTCTCCCTATTAGCAAATGCAAATTAATAATTGAGGCTTTTAACAATCCTAGCACCAGAAACTGAATGTACACATAGCAAAGTGCGTGGCATGTTGCTGGCTTGGTAAGGAACTGAAGCGAGAGTCTAAACAAGAGAACAAAACAGGCTCCATCTCACAGTCAGCAACAACTGGGTTTGCCTGTGCCTACATAGAAAGCAAAGCTCCAGCTCGAGGCATGCAGAGGGTAACTCATGAATATGAACATCCAAGAGTGATGATGACAGGAAGTTTACATAATGGTAACAGTATCTGTCATACTTTGCGATTCTCCCACATGTGATATCTGATGTCTGACAGTGACTCACGGGCCATGGCTCTCATGTGGCTGCTCAGTTAGGTATGACTAAAAAACAAACCCCGAGTCATGTAAGAGGCATGCACGTGTGCCCCGATGCCGACAGCTCGGTGGGCGTTTATTGGGGCTGGTGTCAGACACCTGGATGCATCACCAGTATTTAGAGGAAGGCACATGGGCAGGAAACTGCGTCTTTTACATACCCGTGATTTTGAGACGTCTGGGAAGAGAAGTGATACTCGGAGTCACAGTCGCTGTCCACCCCCCCCTTCCCCGTCTTGATAAGTCGATAAGTTAGCATTTTTGTCTCATTTCCATTTTCCCAAACTTCTACGTGTATGAAATTGCTATAGGCAACTGCCCAATGCCTTTGCATCTGCTAGAGCTGTTAAGTAGCTGATGAGGTCTTTTTCACAAGATCTGGCTTTTATTTAATTAATTATTTAGATTTTCCTTTTTTTCTTTTTTTTAACAATTTCTGAAGATATAGAATCTGTTCCAGCAATATGGCGAGTGCAAATGCTCCTATTGGAGACTTGCTGATATCCAAGAAGATGCCTTAATCCTGCTCTTAAAATTATCTATTTAGCATAAAGGTGTAAATAAGTACATGTAGACATATGTATAGAAAAGGGATATTAAGATACATAAATATCCAGTATCAGAGATTTTTCTATGGCTCCCATGACAGAGATTCATTTTAATGGAAATTACTAAAGAACAGCCAGCTTCTTCATGATATTGGTATTGAATATCAATATCTTCAGTGACAAACAGGGCAGGTAGTGGGTTATAGTCAGTCTTTAGTGCATGGTGAATCTACCACTGAAACTGGAAACAGTTGACTGCATAAAATTATGACTATCTATTTCAATTAACTAGAAAGACCAGGAGAAAAAAAAAAAAAAAAGCCCACATTGTTTTCCTTTGTTAGCTGGATTGTTTTAATGCTATTCACAACACTTTCATGCCTCAATGGCTTCCCAGGAATCCTATCAATTGTTATAGTTAATTTTTCAAAGGTATTTTCTTACACAGGTTTAAGTTCCCTGAAATCTGCCTTCAGTTCACAGGATCCTTCCTTGTAAATTTATTTGTGAAGGGAGGGTCTCTGGGGTTTGAGGGCTGTCTGCTGGGGATGAAAGTGAGAGAAAACGCTGTAAAGCAAATTTAAAAAGGGAGGAGTAAGATTAAAGTACCTCATGGAGGGATGTACATTGCAGGTTTGTCCAGCCTCTGCCTGCTGCGATTGTACACATCTGTCACCAGTTAGCTGATAGCCTGGTTCTTCACCAGGGAGGAGAGGCTGAAGCAGGAACATGAAGATGCTGAAATTACCTGTGCTTCCCTATATAAGCTGTGTTCTGAGGCATCCTTGCAGCACTTAGATAGAGGGGCCAGCACCATTGCTTGTTTTTTTGAGCAAGTTGTGAGGCTGTTTGGGATGCTCTTGAGCAGCAGAGTTGCATTTCTCCCTGAGTGCCTCCGGGTATTTGTCATAACAGAGGTTCCTGATTTTATTTGGTTGTGTAGTCACACATGCTTACGCCTCTTCTGACAACTGCATGTCGAGGAATAGATCTTGGAGGAGAGATCACAGAATGACAGATCTCTGTATTTACATCCTTTCCCAGCCAAGTCAGTGACTGGGCAGGCATGGCTGAGCTCTGCCCTTGCCCTCAGGCTTTTGCTAATGCCAGCCTGTTCCCAGCAGGGTCGTCCAGCCACATCGAGACTTTGCATGGTGAGGGTCTGCCTGAGGGAATGGCCTGCCTTTCCTGCTCTGCACTGCCAGAGACAGGAGGACTTCGGACCCATCCTTCCTGCCCAACTGTTTTTTTGTCTCTTTACAGAGAGCCAGAGACTCTTCAGAACTGACAGAGCTCCTCCAGGGCCAGTTTCACACCCACCCCTTGTGACTGCTCCTCCAGGCTGGTAGAGTTTCCTCCAGGCTGTCACGTGCCCATTAGGAAGGAGGAGGCATCCCTAGGATCTGAACCAGCTTTCCAGCACTGTGGCAGGACTGGTCTAAGGAGTTTGGGTGGCAGAGGCACGTTGGGATTTGCTCCTTTGTTGAAAAGAGGTAATCAGGAGCAAAAGCAATTAGTTTTCTGTTCTGTGTGAGATGGCTTCTGTCCTGCCTCCTACATACCCACTGCATATCATGAAGCCACAGCTGAAACCCATCTGTTCAGGTGTCTCAGCCCTGGCATAAATTGGCTCATGGGGCCCTGTTCACCACCTCCTACACTGCAGGTACACCAGCAAATCTCAGCCCCCCTCTGAAACACAAGATTCACATGGTCTTGACAAGAAGAAAGGGAAAGACAATGGTACAGCCCACCACCACTGCAGCTGCTCACTGCCACATCCCAGAAGGACACCTCCAGAGCCCTGTCCCAGAGTTGCCCAGCTGGGATTAGCTCGGGCCTTGCATGGGTAATCATGAATGGATTGCAAACGAGGAATCTGGAGGATCAGAAACAGGAGGTGGATTGCCTTAGGGCTTGGCTGGTGGAGCAGTGATTAAGCAGCCTTGGCTGCTTGACACAAGTGGGAGAAAGCACTTAGGTTTCTCTGCATGTTTAGATGTTGGGGTGCTGCTCTGCTTCAGATGTAATTTGATATTTATTTAGACATCTAGCCTTGGGCCCATGGTGACTATGGAAGAGAGAGAAATCACGAAGATAAATTCCTGCCAAACGGATGACTAAGCAGCTTCAGATGCCTAACTTGATAAGATTAATCATATTCCTTGATGCTTCCTAGACATACTGGTTGCACCTACCCATGCCTCCTCAGCAGAGGTTCAGCAGGTCCTACATCCCTTCAAAGGTGTGGCCAAAATCCATGATTTCATTTTACACGCTGCCCAAAATGTTGGTGACCAAATCACTAGTGGTGCCTTGCAACTGTATTATACAGTTGTATAATGCATTATATAGTTCTATAATGTTATTGAATTGTATAAATAGCTACTTATGACAATAGTTCAAATATTTGTCAAGCTGTAAAAGTCTCCTCACCACACCCATGGGAGCATGATGTGATTCCATGGGAGTGAGATCTTACTTGTGAGCAATCACACCCTCAGCAGGTTTGCTCTGCCACGGCAGCTGCTCACCTGGCCTGCCTGCCCGGTGGAGACAGGATACTTCTGCAGCATGGGCTGGAGGAAGTTCATGTGTGGTCTTTTCTGGGCTGTTTCGTTGTTTGGGGCTTTTTTTAATTGCCTACTAATAGCCTGAGAAAGGGCTCCATTGTTTCTTCTCCAGTTGGACAGGTCAGTTTGCAATGTAATTTAGCAGAATTATGCCTCCTATCAAAAATGGGAAAACGGCTCAGTTGCAGTCTCTGCAGCAAAGAACTTACAAAGAGACCGGGCTCCACTTTCTAGGGAATACGTCTTGAAGATCATTGAATGCACTCTCTCTCTCTCCATCATTCTTTCTCCCCTCTCCAGTCCCTTGTTGATGCAACTCCTCCAAGAAGACAGGAACCACTTGATTAACATCCATCTTCTCATCCTGGTGGTGGCTGTAGCACAAGGTGGCAGTGGAGTATTTTTTCATCTTTTAGGTGGCTGCTGGTTTCCTTCCTTCCAAACCAGGATTTTTCCCATAGGGAATACAAACAAATTAGTGTACCATATAAATAATTACCTTTATGTAAATGCACGTGATAAGATAAATGGAATCTGAAATGATTAACTAACCTTCCTTTTAACAACATTTCTGACATTTGATTAGAAGAATGAAGTCCAACCAGCTTTCCTGTGCCTCTTACTGTGGAATACCAAGGATGTATAGTGGGCATTAAAGTGATTCAGCCATGCCTTCATCACACGGGCTGAAAATATGAAACATGAGGGGAAAAAATTAAGGAAGCACACAAGTCAGCCAATTTTTGATGTCCAACCAGAGTCAGCTGCCACTAGGGCAAAAGCACCTTCTTCTCACAGTTTGTCTTCATCGGTTTCTTTTGACCTGTGCTGCAGGTTAGGCTCAGGTTGACCTGAATCCTTGAATCCCAGCACCATCCAGCTGGGAAGCTGGTGATCCAGCAGCATTTTCCCAGGGCTGGTCCTGAGGTTATTGAAGCTTGCTGTCAGTAGCTCCATGTAAGCATGGCTGTTTTGGTTCAAGGTCTGGAGCTAGATCGTTCAGCATTCGTCTGGGGATTTCTGCACCACGCCTTCCTGCCCAGTGTAGACATGTCCCAGGTCTATCATCATTTTCATCTGCCAAGAATTCAGACAAAATAATTAACTTAGCTTTGCTGGCACACATTCCTCACTCTAAATTATTTGTATCAAAGAGCTTTATTTCAACAAAATCTTTGTATTTTAATCATGAAATATAAACATGAGGACACTCAAACAGTGATTAAAAATATAGAAAAACTTGACTGTGTTTTATGGCACAGAGAGATAGTTGAGAGGATTTATAAGAGTTTTCTCCGTACCAGGTAGAGATTTAGTGCTATTTTGTGCTAATCACCTCTAGGCTGCAGAGACAGTACCACAGCATAACACAAAATAAGTGACCAGAAGGCTTAATGTTTTTTGTGATTTTTATTTAAAGTGATTTCATATTGTAAGCTTATGCCAAAAAGTTCATTTGTTTCTGGGTTTCTGGCTCTGAGGATTGTTATCCACGCTGTGAATTTACCACTGTGTTTGTCCACACAGTTTTTGGAGTGCATATAAATAGTTTTCAAGTGTCATTCAAGCCTGTCTCTCTTTTGGTCCAAAACACCACTTTTGACAACTACCAATTCAGAGCATTTTATCTACCTGCAATGCTGTATCTGCTGTGAAGATTACTGTGATTCATGAAAAAAATTCTCTTATGAGGTTAGGAATATCTTATGCATAAGAGCATACCTGCTGTAGGAGTGTTATGCAACACCTCCTGCAACAGGTGGAGGAGTCTCACCAGTCACCTCCCTGCACTGTGAATTAAGTCCTGAAGTGCTCATGCAAGTTATTTTATATACAAGTTTTTTTGAGGGATCATTGGTTTTATATTACCCAACCAGAGTTTCAGCCACTTTTTGACTTCTGGACACTATGTTCTCACACCAAGACTAGTCTTGATGCCTTTTGCCATACACCTCTTCTGTTGCAGAGCTCTCAAAGGGCAGTCCGAGACACCTTCAGGTAAGACACAAGGCCACAGCCATCCTCAATGAACTCAGGTGCTGTTTGAGGCTGTTACAGCTGCAAAGTCAGCAACACACGTTCAAAGTATTTCCTGAGTGTTTGAGGACCCCAAGAGTCTGGAGAGCTGAGTGTGTCACTCACTAACCTCTCCCCTCTCTTCTCTGAAAGGCAGAATGAAACTGTGTCTCATTCTCCTGCTTTCAAGAGTGGTAGGAGAGGGGACACCAAAAGTTTTGGGGTTTCAGTTACAGGTTAATTATTTTGAGTCCTGCTGCTTGACGCCCTGGTTGTTGTGCCAGCTTTCCATAAACAAACTTTGGGAATCCTTGTTCTAATAGTATCTTTCCATCTTCTTAATGGCTATGCTTTTTCACTCCATATGGCCATTTCATATGCATTAAGCCTCCTCACTTATAACAAAAAAATCCTTCTGTCGTTTCTGCGTTTAGCCAGGTCTGTTGCTCAGATGGTGCAACCACTGAATGCTTAAGCTGAGTCTGTGTAAAATGTTGTTTCTCTAGCTATAGGCAAGGTCAGAAATAAATATCTCTAGTACCATATCTATTTAACTGAAAATCTAACTAGACCTCCAAATCTGTGCGCTCGGCCGCATATGTTAGAAACAGATCCTCTAGGAACTGATTTGTAATAGCCGTCCCTACCACCACCTTCTCCTCCCCAGAAGCCTGACAGCTGTTGATTATATCCTCACTGTGTCCAAGGAAAGTTGTCTGGACTGAGTGAGGCTGAGAGAGAAATTTAATCTTGTTTTAATACCTTTGCAGTTTGGCTGTACTGGACCAAAGGTCCCATGCTTCCAGCTGAAAACAAATGTAAGTAAAAGTAATGTAATGTAATGTAAGTAAAACAGATAAAAGCAGCAGAGCAGAGAGAACATATGATATTTATGTGCTACTTCCTCTGGTACAGGTATCTCTGCCCATCCTAAGCCATGTAGAATGTCCCTGCACCTGTAGGTTTTCCATGAATTTGTCAACTCACTTCTTGAGCACAATGAAGTCTTGAGCATCAGCAGCATTCTATGACCAGCACATGTCAGCACAGCAAAATTCTTCCTCCTGTTTGTTTCAAACTTGCTAGATGATAATCTTATCTGGCCAACCCTAATCTTATCACATGTAGAACAATGACCAATTGTTCCTAATTTACTTTTTCTATTGCCACAATTAACTCCACAAATCTCTACTGTATTTTTCTTTAGGTCTTATTCTGAGTTTTTTCTTACAGGATCTATCCCATGTTTGTTGGGTTTCTTTTTTTTTTCCTCTTTTTTTTTTTTTTTTTTTTTTTTTATCACTGTTCTCTGCTTCTCTTACCTTTCTGCTTTATTTTTTTTGAGAAAAAGATCAGAAATGCATGTGGTAGCAAGAGTAGGAACTTGGAGTGATTGAAAGACTCATCTCCTCTCCTCTCCTCTCCTCTCCTCTCCTCTCCTCTCCTCTCCTCTCCTCTCCTCTCCTCTCCTCTCCTCTCCTCTCCTCTCCTCTCCTCTCCTCTCCTCTCCTCTCCTCTCCTCTCCTCTCCTCTCCTCTCCTCTCCTCTCCTCTCCTCTCCTCTCCTCTCCTCTCCTCTCCTCTCCTCTCCTCTCCTCTCCTCTCCTCTCCTCTCCTCTCCTCTCCTCTCCTCTCCTCTCCTCTCCTCTCCTCTCCTCTCCCTTAACCCAAATTAGCTTTTGCTCATGAAGAAGGTTTCCATTAACTTGGAATTGAGCAAGGTGTTGGCTTTCTTACTGTATAAAGGTGGAAAAACAGAAGTGGGAAAACACATTATTGCAGTGATACAACTGAACAAACATGGTATCACACCAGATAAAGCCCAGTCCATAAATCTAACAGTCAAACCTGGGTTTTACAATGTTAACAAGATCTATGCCATTGACTTCGGTGTGGTCAGGCTCTGTCTCCAGGTCTTTATTTCCCTCTGAGCCAGTAGTAGAGTCATCAAGTACCCATGACAGCACACTGGTTGCCTCAGTCCCCAGGTGACTGGACATTTTCTCCATCCCTGTAAATAAGCCCAGGATATTTTAAATTCACTGACAGATTAGCTGCAAACACACTGGTCCTTTTGTCGTGGCACTCAGGATGACAGTATTTTTTCTTTGAGGTGATCATGACAAATTTTCTCTACTGTATAATCTTGTCCTTGGTCTTTTAAAATGTTGTCTTTAATTTTAGCCAGTCTTCTTTTGCCTAAAGTCATGTTTACTCTTAACACTTAGACTGGCCATGGGGCTTTTATTAGCAAAGGAAGCTGATTTAATCGGGCACTGGGAAGCTGTGGCAATCATTTGATTGTTTCATGCTCAGAATTCTTCTCTCAGCTTCTGGTGATGCATTATTTCTGAATTTCTCCTTGCATGCTTTCTCTTAGCAATTCCATTTCCAGCATTAAGTTACACCTTTATTACCTCAGAGCCATAAATATATCTCCAGCAGCCCCCGTGGCAAGGTGCTGCTCTAAGGGACGATGCCTTTTCCCCTACATCACCAGGTGTGTCTTGAAACTTTGCCTCCCCTTTCTACCCCTGCCTTCTCCCCTGTCAGGAAAGCAGATTTTTCAATCTATGCCACAGGTTCAAAGGCAGGCTAATTCTTTGGTAGCACTATAAATAAGCCTGTCTCTCTCTCCACTCCTCCAGTTCAGCAGCTCAGGCCTCCTGGTGCCATAAAAGTCACTGTCACTGGAACCTTTGCTCTGTGGCTGCACATTTTTGGGCCATAGGGCATGTAACACACCTTTGAGTCTTCATATGCCAAGATGCAGAAAATCAATTTTAATGTCCCTACGAAGAAGAGCTAGTGAAGCGAGAGGCTATCAATACTGCCAGGCACTCTCATGCGCTGGAGGTATGAGGAGAAACGCTACAAAAATAAAAAGGGGTTCAGGGCTTTCTTTAGCCCCTTACTGTTGTGGCAGGAATCAGCAGCGTGAGACAGTGCAGAGGAATGGAAATGGAAAATGAGTATTGTCTTCATCATGTCCTTAAAAAATATTTATCTTGATAAAATGGAAAATTGAAGGATTATGCATTCTTTGCCAGTTATCACAGAATCATAAAATGGTTTGGGTTAAAAGGGACCTTAAAGATCATCCAGTTCCAATCTCCCTGCCATGGGGAGGGTTCTGTTAGAAATTTTACTGTGCTCATGTTAGCACCAGATTAGTGATCAAATGAGAAAATTGAAAAGTCGCATCTAGAAACCTCCAATGCTTGAAGATAAAGTGTTGAGAGAAATTTCCATTGACAGAAGTAATTAAATACTAAAGTAATGGTACTATAAGGTTCTCCTTGTAGTTTTAATTACAATCCCTAGTTCATATCAGACAGTAATAATTGGCTTTACCATATCTTGCTGCACCTGAGGCACCAAACTATCCATATCTTGATTTTTTAAGCCTTCATACTAGCACCAAAATTCATAACGGTTGAACTCCACAGATGAGAAAATAGAAAGTGAAAAGGAGAGAGAGAACAAATCAAAGCAATCAATTCAAACAAAACTGTTTCTTACAAGCTGAACAGTAAATGTCTCCAGAATGTTTCGCTTCAGGGTTTTGACAGAGGCAAATTCTAAAATCTTGGAATACATGGTAGAAAACAAGTCAACAGTTTTGTCAGCAAGTAACACATAAATGGGAATTATTTCAATCATATGAGAATCTTAACCTTTGCAACTGTGCCTTTCGAGGGATATTTCGAGTAGAGCGTGAACTGACACCCTGTGGAATGCTCACACAAGGCATGTTCTTGTTCTTCCAGTTTTCTTCGGCGCGTCTGCTGCCTCTAACCTCCTCCTTCCCAGCTGCATCCTGAAACAATTTCTCGGTGCAGTCCAAGCACACTGCTGGGTTTATTTAGCAATGGGGAAGGGCTGTGCTGGGCAAGTCTTCTCTGTTAATGTGCAAATACTGATGCTCACGAAACATCAGAGCAGCACTTGGCATAGTGAAAGTCTTTCCAGGCTGCCTTGGTAACAAATATAAACGTTCAACGATCAACAGGTGGGTTTAGCTGGTGTTTTCGCAATAACAGCATAATTTAAGCAACTTCAGAAAGAATAATGCTGAATGCAAAGAGAGAAATGTAATAAAGCTGTGAGAAACACTTTCACACAGTGCATTTAAATGTGCACCGAATTATAAATGAGGTGATTCCATAGAAACATCTACCAAAAAAAAAAAAGTTTGGTGTGAATGGATTTTTCTCTTATGAGCCTGTTTGCAGAATTATGCAGGTATCCCTGTCCAACTTATTAAAAAAAAAACAATATAGCTTGAGAAAAACATAAAAAGAACGAGTCTGAGGGATTATATCGGTAAAAAAAATTACTCAAGCTCAAAAATAATCCATGGTAAAATAGAAAACAGGGACTTACAAGCGCTTAAAAAACACCACGGTATCCTGTAGGGTAACAAACATACAGACACAGTATCAGAAAAAGAAGTTAGACATTTTGAGTGCTGCATATCCTCAAAATACATAAAGCTGAGAATAGATATTCAATATGCAATGCAAAAAAATGCCAAATTATTAAATCTATGCTGTTTTTCTGTGAGCAATGCTTGTTCATAACAGCTCCTTCAACAAAGCTTTCTAAACCCAGTGAAATGGTCACAGCTTTTACCATATTATTTCATAGAAGAATCATAGCTTAGTGTTTTGCCATGACTCACGAAATAATTTTAATATTTGTAGCACTAAAAAGACATGGTCAGTGTTCTGCTACTACAAATGGTTATATTTTGTTAGAAATCCACTGGAGATGGGATGATTGGTGGTTGTGAATGCACATGTAACTAATGAACTCAGGGTGCACATAGCTGTCATTTTCCAGAAATAAATAAATCACATGCTGAGTTATTTTACTAAATTATAGTGTGTACATCACTTTGATATATAAAATAATGTTATATTTTTATCTGAGATAGAGAAGAATTTCACAATAATTATTTTTAATGCATATTGTAACTTACACATATAGCCATGGAACACTGAGAAATTTGAAGTAGCTTGGCAAAGATGCTTTTCCCAACAGTAGGAAAAATACATATCCTGTAGATGAGGCTTTTAAACAAAAATCCCAGAGGGAAGAGGGGGGTGGTTTCTAGCAAGGGTTTAACCTGCCTGCTTCCCAGCCCATCTCTGTTTTGACAAACATGCCTTATTTCCATTGGAGAGCGGTTTCCTTGCAAAATTCCCAGCCGGCTGGAATCAGGAGTTATGGCTATTTCCTTCCAGAGTTTGCTTTCTACAATAAAGCAGTAGAGGTTGCAAGGCTTGTGACGAGTATGTCTTTAACATCAATGGCCAGGCAACTGCTTTTCCCCTCTGCGTGCCAAGCTGTGCAGGATCAGATGTTCGTTCTTCTGCCACATTTTAAAAGCAAGTGTGTGAGATATTACTGCAAAACTCACCTCTGTCAGTACAGGAACACTAAAAATGTGTTGCTGCTTTTCACACAGAATACTTCACCATTATGAGGATTTGATCTTTGGGGGAGACAAACTGGTTTCTGATATAAATCCAGAGATATCCAAGTCTTTTTTTGTTTGTGGAGGTTTTTTTCACATTAGGAAACAATTAATTTCATAGTGTTTACGAACTGTTAAAAATAACTATACCCATTTTTCTCTTTTCCACAGTCAATTCTCTGCAGAGGCTACCACATGAAAATTCAGTGATATAAATCTCGATGAACCTGCAGACACATTTATTCATGATGCATTTTAAGAGCTTAAAGCAGAAATGCAATGCAGCTCATTAACTTTCCTTTCAGTGGTCCTGAGGCATACACCAACAGCTTATTACTCTGATGTACTATACAGTTTTCTTTTTGCCAGGTCTCAAAAAAGAAGCCCATACAACCAAAATTTAAATGATAACTTTTGTGCTCACTTTATTTTACTTTATTGCATGTCTTTCTACGTGCAACATGTATGATGTATGTACTGAATCACATTTGCTCTGTTCACTTGGTATTTATCAGCACTGTGAATAGTGCCTCCTCAATTGGTGTATTAATTTGGGTGATTGGCAGAAGCTGTACCTACCATGTTTTCAGGTGTTGAGTCAGAAATTCATCCTGTAGAAATGCCTACCAGCACTAATCTCTCAGGGCATGTACACATGACTATAGGTGTAGGCAGGATTGAGGTTAGCTATTTTTTGACTCAGTGGCATCTGACAGAGCATTCCTTGCTCTGCCCATATACACCTGCTTGAGTAGTTACCATGGTGCAAGAACTGGTATTAAGTGTGAGATTTTTGTTAACCTCTAACTTAACATCTCTTTCCAGAAGCCTTACCAAGGTTAGGAACAAACTGACTATGCACATTTAATAACAAAAAAAAACCCAAAACCAAAAAAAAACTAACAAAAAACCCCACCAAAAAACACAAAACAAAACAACAATAAAAATGTGGTGGGTGTGTGTGTCCTTTCTTTTGTGTTTCCTTCTCTCTGGTAGATCAAATCTTACAAAACCATCAGTGAGAAGTAGTGACCATAATGTTGACCTAAAGGAGCAGGGAATGGATTGGAAGCAGAGGGAAGGAAGAAATTTAGAGAGCACAGAAGACACCTGAGTGCAGCCTCTGCAGGTGTATGAGGAAAGGAATGGATCTAAAATTGTTTCAATCCCAGTTCCCTTTCCTTTTGCTGGCTTTCTTTCCAGTTTAAGAAACAATAAAGGGGTCAGAGTGCTTTATTCAAAGCTCTTCAAGGCATCAACCAGCTGTTTATCCATCAGGAGCCTCAATGCTTTGACAGAGGCTATCAGTGAACACCATCCTCCTTTTTCCCTCCCAACCTGGGTTTGAGAGCGTTCCTGATCAGAGGAGTAAAAACCCTTTCTAAGTGTTCTGAGTCACAAACCTCCATTAAAAGGGCTCCCTTCAAAGGTGTAGCATCTCTTTGTATAGCAAGAGACTTTTTTGATTTGGAAGGAGCTGCTTTGACTCCAGAAAGCAGCACTGTACCCTTGTCCTACATTGATTCCTGAAAGGGAGCATTTCAGCTACCACTGAGTCTGCAGGACCAGGGATGCTGCAGGAAGACTGCCAGAGGACCATAAACATCAGTCCAGTGCAGGAAAACTGCAGCACCTCTGCCATCCAGCATGGATACCTGTGCATCCTGTCCTGTTCTAAAATATTAGAAAAATTAGAAATCTCTCTACCTAACCTGTTATTCAGAGAAAGCCTCCCTCCCTGGGTCTCTCTCCAGCTCACTGCTTCATCCCTTTTCAGCCACTCCTCCTCCCTGCCCAGACACATTCCTTCCCAACCCCTCCCACACCTCAAGCCATGGGCTGGAGAGCCTCCACAGGAGCCTTGGGTTCCTTACATGAATGAATGGCTATAAATGTTCTCAAATGTGGTGGCTCCCATACACTGAAAACAGTTTTCTTTATCCTGAGGGAAAGACTATTATTCAGACAAGCCTTCCCTAATGTTTTTATTCCTCTGTTTCCCACCTTACAAACAGCAAATTGAATTAGACTCTCAGACAACTGTTGATGTGGGAGAGGAAGAGCAAACACTGACGTGTACATACACACTAATTAAGGATCTGCCTCTTAGTTTAACAAAAAGAACCTTCTGTTATTCAGCCTTAGTATGCCTGGATGATTTAAACAAAAGCTTTTGAGCATTGCTACTCATTCCCTAAGGCAGATGTGAGGAGAGCAGAAGATTTCCATGCAGCTCTAAACTCGCAGTTAAGGTTTGGTTCATCCAAGAGGACAAAAAACACCTAAAAACTTATTTTCAGAACACAGACTTTTCTAGACATTTCCCACAGTGTCCATGTCTAGCAAGAGAGCTAGCTCAGCTCCAGAGCATGACTGCAGAGCAGCTCCCAGAGGAACCCCGGACCATGAGAACACAGCATCCTGCAGACACAGTGCAGCAAACAGCCACTCACAGCCACTGCAGAGCCATAGGTTGTCCCCAGACATCTTCACAGCGCCACCAGCACAGATGGGATGGTGTAGGATGGCTGGAAGCATTTCCCTGGGAGACCCTTCCCAAGCAGGGCAGCCTCCCAGGCATCGTGCTGGGCGTCTCCTCCTCCCACAGGCCCTTGCTCCAGAGGGCTTTCCATGGGTGTTGGTTTTTGCTTCCGTAGCTTAAACATTTCCTGAAATGTCAAAACTTGTCATCAGTAACTAGGTCAGACTGGCTGGAGCACTGTGTAGGCTCCTCCTGAAACCTCACCAATGTGTTTCACCCAGTGTCCTTTCATTCCTGGTCTTTTTTGCCACGTCCAAACCCAAGCCATACCAATAAATGAAAGTTAACCCCGAAACTCACTCTAACTTTTGTTCTAATGTGGCTTTGAGCCAAAGGCAAAGAGTTAGTGCTTTAATCCACTTCACCATCTATCCCTCTGGGGGTTCATAACTCAGCCATGAATGTTTGTTTTGAGCTGAAACTTGCAGTGCAGGTTCTCCTCCAAAGAGCAGCAGCAGGGCTCTGCAGGGCAGAAGGCAGCTGCTCTCCAGAGAGTGCCCTGGCACCCTGGGCCAGGGCAGTGGGAAAGCAGAGAGGGAGAGGAAGGGCAGAGCCCCTCTGCAGGGAGAGAGGTGGGAAATGAGGCAGGGTTCAGTCTGGAAGGGAAGGAAGGAGGGAAACACTACAAGACACGTATGCAATAACACCTTCATCTTTGACTTGCTTATTCTTACCTCTCTTATGGTTTGTCTGGATGGACTTTTTACTCTTCACACAGAGACTGGGACTTGCTTTCTCCTCATCCTGGTCAGGTAGTGTTGGTGTCAGCATAGTGCTCTGAATCATCATAACCACAGTGATAGTAATATCAGTGTGACTGTTTCATATACCTAAAACTGACCCCATTTAAATTTGTGGGCATACACTTTTATATCCTTGCAAGTTTTATACAGATTTTTAGAAGATTCAAGCAAACAAAGTGTACTTTATCTGAGGTCCTACCATTGCAATGGTGTCCTGATGTCTCTGGCTTTAGTTTCAGTTATGTTTTTGGTTTGGTTTTTTTTCATAATGCCCTTGAGAAGAGTGGAAATGCTGCCTCTGTTTTACAGAAGAGAAACAGGCATACAGAGCAGCTAAATGTCTTCCCTGAGGCCAGGTATGATGTCTCAAGCAAAGCAAAGAATGAAAATGTTTCATGGAATCCAAATGGCTGAAGTCCTGTAGTAGATTTCCAAGTACAGGGACACTGAGAGGTGAACTATGACCTCTACTGACTAAAAAATAACATTAGGCATTCTCTGACCAGAACACAAAGTACTTATATATGCCATGTTTACCAACTGTTTTCTTCGGCCCTGATTTCTAGGGTAACATCTTTAATTGCTTTTGTGCAAAGCTTGGTGGAATTATAACACTAATGGATCTAACGCAAGACTTTCCATTTTTAAAATCCTTTTTCTGACATGAGCCTTCTAAAAACATCTTACTGAGCAGTTCTCTTATTTCTCTTCCATAGCTACTCCTTCTCTTAAAAGTCTTTTCACAGGTAGCAGTCAGTTAATCTGAATTTTGAAACCCCATAGGGAAAACAGTCTTTATAACCTAATGTCCTCTTTATATGGGTACACCAACCACCATGCCTGATGACAGGTACACCATCAAAGATTGCTGTGAGTGTGAGCATGTTAAATTATATTTTAACATGCTTAACATTTATTTAACAGGAGCACAGTCACCAAAGCTGTAAATTTCCTGACAACTTTTTGATTGATCCAAGCTGTTTGATTTGCAGCCGGGACCAAGTTGCAGTAAGAAAGTTTGTGGAAAATCCATGCTTTTTAACAGCTACTGACGAGTCAGTGTGAGGATATCCATGCTTAAGCAAGAAGCTGGAAATCTGAAGGATGAACAGCTCTGATGAGAAAAGCACATCCCAGTCTCTCATGGCACCTCAGTGTCATGTGCTGTACGAAAAGGAATGACTGGCACACCCTACATAGTTCTGTGCCTTTTGAACAGGAAAATGTCCCAAAAAAAAGGCATCACACGAACACAGCAGCCATAATTGACCACCTGCAGGGGCTCTTGCAACAGAATGTAACCACCAGGTTTGCAGTCTTCTTTCTTGGGAGTCCCATCAGTGTGCAAATAACAACTCTGCAGATGTGCTCGTGCTGATGAGGCGTTCTCTGGGCATCCAGCTACACCTCTGACCTGTCATCAGCAAGCCCACTTTGGCCAAATGCCTTGCACAAGAGTGGCTTTTGACTGATGCCACTGAGCAGATCAGGACCACAAGTGGTCACTCCCACTCCTTGAGTTGCTGATGGGAAAAATAGACAATGATCCACCCTACAAGTATGGGATGGGTGCACTGCAGTGGCTTTGCTCTGCCTCCTTACCAGCTGGCTTGCCATAAAGAAAAATCTTTGCATACCTTCCAAACAGTGCTTCAGTACCTACTAATGACAGAAAAAGTCAGAAATCTTGCTGGGGTAGTGCCAGGGATGCCTACAGAAGACCAAAGGGTCCGAGACTCATGGATCCTCATCTATAGGTGCTTTGGACTACAGGCACGTACACCATCGATAAATGTGGATGAGCACAGAAGAGATGTAGGAGTGTCATCCTAGGAATATTAACTTAAACTTCCTGAAAGAGATGCTCACATTTCATGCACATCTGATACTTGGAAATATAGGACTGATTCCTCTTCTACATTTTACTCGGTCCTACTCGTGGCATTACAAAAAGTGGCTCAGCTTTACTCCCTAATGTATGCAATGTATACTTCACAACCAGCAGCCCAAGTGAGAAACCGAGCCTGCAGGCAGGCAGAGTAATCCATTACTGAAGATTCCCTTTGAGATGGAAAAATGAACAGCCATCAAACCCCAGTATTAATGTGGGATATCAAAAGATGCCTCAGCAGAGGTCATGCATCTTACCTGCCTTCTCATTTCCAAAGCCAAATTAGCATATTCTTGGAAGTACCAGTGTTTACCCAGGAGCCATTAAATCATCTTTGGGTACAGGCAAAGGTCTAATGACTAAGCAAAACCATTTTACTCCTCCTTTCAGCTGTGCATGCTGCTTTGAACTGGTGCTCCAGTCACACTGCGGGCTCTGGTCCCCTGGCACCCCGCTGGGGAGAAGGGTGTGGGGCCCACCAAAAGTAAGCCAGCTCTGGGAAAGCCTTCAGACCTCAGGATCACATGCTGGCAGTCTCCACCCACCTGCCAGCACAGGCAATCTGTCAGCTGCCTGCTCTCTCACCTGGGTTTTTCTGGTGGCTGGGCTACTTTTCTTTCCATTAAGTAGCACAAGACCAATATAATTTGACCTCCTTGCACCCAGTCCCTGGTCCTCTCTCTAGTCCTTCTCCACAGCCATGGAAGAGAAGCAGGAATAACAAACAAAAATTGTTGAGACAGAGACAACTACTGGTGTAGCTCCTGGCTCCCTGAGTCCCAGGAACTAGCATTCGCTCTTCCCAGAGTCCCTCTCTGAATGCAGCAGCACTGGCTGGCATACAGTGGGACTTTGTGCTCTGCTTTTTTCAGTGTTTTTCTCTTTCCTTTGGGGGATTATTAAGTGTTCACTTCTCCAATATTTGTCTCTTCAGTCTAGAAATAGCACAGGAATAATATTTCAGCTGAGTGAGAAAACGCTGACTTCTGATGTTTTCCACAATAGATGGGTTGATGTGAATATGAAAGATGATGTATTTGATTTGCTTCGCTTTCACCATCCTCTGGAGAGTTTAATCTATCCAGAAAAGAAGTGTCTGCTTTTCTCTTCCTATGTGACTGGCAGTTCATCATCTTGTAAGAAGGAGTCATTCTAAACACAAAAAAGAAGAATTCATAAGGCAGCTTGATGAGTTTGACTCGCCCTATTTGCAGCCAGCTTCCTCTACTAGGTTACAAAGGGATGTGTTTAATTTCCAGGTACCATCAAAAAGGTGACACCTGAATTCAGTGCTTGGACTTTGAAAGAAGGGGGGTTTCAATATTTACTGAATTTAATCAATATTAACTGAATATTTATCAATATTTACTGAATTTAAACTGTCAGATTCAGCTTTTAAAACTGGCCCAAAGCAACACATGTTTACTTCATGTTTGCTTACAAATGTAAGCTTATTTTGCATACTTCCTAGAAGTTGTTTCCAATCATTTTATTTCCCAAAGGAAAGAAGAAAACTATTCAAATATCAAAACAAAACAAATATTTCTCATGCCATGTTTTCTTATTTTCATAAAGCCTTTTTTTAAATTGTCACTGTATGAAGGTTATACACTGAATATTATTAACAAGGATGGTCCTGATTCACTTATCTATGAGGATAAGTCTGCCCAGGAAAGAAAAAGGCTGTGAGATGGTGCAAAACTAGGGGTCTCTTGCTCTATGATTACCAGCAGAGAGACCCCAGAGAACCATGGCACCTCCTTATGCCTACAGCCTGTCCTTTACCTGAGGGAGCACCATTTGCAGCCCTTCTTTCAGCCAAAAAAAAAGCAGGACATCTATTCTTCAATTTGGTTCCTGGTACCTCTAGCTCAAATTCTGGTAAATACAGCCTTTCCCTGCTTTTATCAGATGCACAAAGCCTCAAATGGCACAAAAAAAAATATGTAAGGGCATAAAACAAATGGATGTTGAGCAAGAGCTTCTGCTTTTCTTCCCTAGTCATACGAGGATAAGGTGACATTCAATTACATTAAAAATTGGCAGGTTTGACTAAAGGAGGTCCTCTTTCACATAATTAATGGATGGAAGTCCTGGCCCCAGGATGTCAATGAAAAGAAGTGCTGCTCCTTGACTCGGATGAATCTGCAGGGATCTGCACATGCTCCAAAGCCATGCTCAGGAATGCAGTTGTCTCCCTGGAACTTTCCAGGATCTACAGTCCACAAGATCCAGTGATGCCTCTTTGGAGGATTTTGCAGGAAAAGAATCAGAAAAAAAGGCCTCCTTTGACATGTCACTAAATGTTTCTTACATACAACATCTCTACAGGAATTGTGAAGATTTGATTCACCAGTAACAACAAATGATGTGCAGCTTTTCACAAGCAGCAGAGCACTGACAGCTCTGCTTGGGCTCGGGGCTTCACTGCTAATGATTAAAGAATTTAAGATGATTAACACTTTTGGACAACATTTATCAGCTACAAAATCTTAAGAAGTTCTACATTTTCACTTCCATCAGTGCTTGCATTTTTCCCCTTGAGATTGGTGTTTATTTTGATGACTGAAAATCAGATCAGACATCCACTTGAAGCAGCACATTAGCAAAATTAATAATAAAATAAGCAAATGTTTCCTAGCAGGTGGATAGTTTTTGAAGGAAAACTGAGTAAACCCTGTGACTTGGAACAATAGCTAAATAGTCCTGGTTCCTTGGTTCCCAGAAACCTTTTTGCCATGATTTAACAATTTTTTTTTCAACAAACATTTTCAGACACATGTATTTGCATGATGAAAGTAACATCTTCCGCAGGTTGAAAGCCACCCATCCAGCTTGGGTCCCCAAGACCTGGAGTGGCATGAATTTGTTATCTTCAACAGTTTCACAATAGTCTTTCATTTCAAGTTTTATTTATAACAGAAGGAGGTGGCTCCAAGGGTGCTGGTATCTAGATAACTAATGGGGGAAATGAAGCAACAGGTGGAGCCAGTATCTGCCCAAATTGCATTACAAGTGCATCGGAGCTGTTGACAGGGCGCTCTTTCCAGAGTATATGAAACCCCAGGCTGGAATTTAATTTCGTAGTTCAAATGACATGAAAGTATTGTATGGCACAGTTTGGACAAGAAGGGGAACAGATTATGTTGAATATCTGTGCTGGGTACTGCTCCTATAAAAACTATGGCATATAAGCATTTTTAGCAGGTGAGACCAAGGCGGTGTTTCCCTCAATGTCTTGCCACTGACAGCTGCTCTAGAATTGCCTACAGAAGAGTAAAACAAGAAACAGCTCCTGTACAAAGATGTGCTGGCTTGGCTTAAAAGACCAGCTTCTGAATTTCCTAAAGTATTGGGTCAGAAAGTTTAGGGATCCTCTTTTCCTTGGAAACATTCATGAGAAATACACAAGACATGTCATTTTCAATGCTGTACCCCAAGTAATTTAAAGTACAGCTGTATTATTAGAGGTTGAAAGGGACACATGACTTTTTCTTAAAAAAAATCAGCTTCACCAAACCATTTATCAAATTTTCTTCATTCCCAGGGCATAAGGTAATGACAGTCTGATGAGGCAGTATCTCCTTTCTCCTTGCAAGAATGACTCTCCAGGCTCTTTCGAACAGGAAGGAGAACTGAGGGAAGTGCAAGGCACTGCTACCCCTGGTGCCAGCAGCAGGAACAGATGCACAAACCCACTGGACAGAACAAAACTGAAGAGTTCTTGGGAGTGTTGGTGAGTTGGACAAACTTGTCCCAATGGTCAGCATATTCCAAACACCAGCTTCTGCAAGAGCCTTCAATCCTTAGGAAAACCTTATGCATATAAGAAGACGATTTAGGCAGAGCAGCTAAATATTATTTTAATCAATATTTTCCCTTTGTAGCAGTTTAGCCCAGTGCCTGAAGTGCTAAAACACTGAGCCAAAATGTATTTGGGAGGCCAAGTACAGCTGGTCAAGATAAGCACCTGAAAGTTAGGATTTCCATCTGAGTTAAAGCACTTTATCTTCTGAGGTTTGCAGCTCACTATTTATAGCACAGCTAGGTGGGTCCTGGTCTTAAGCACATGAATAGTCCCATTCACTGCTGCTGCTCAGGACAGCAAGAGCTGTGACAGCACCTTCCACTGTCTCTTTCCACCCTCAGCAAGTGCCAGTGCCAAGGCTGCTGAGCAGACCTGTGATAGCCCACAGCCCAAGCTCGATCCCAGCTCATGGGGAAAACCATGGTTAAACCCACAGCACTCGCTGCTGTTACGGCAGGACTCAAACAGCTGTCAGCTAAGTGGCATCAGGATCAGATCATCTGCTTACAGCCTCATATGTTTCCAAAACATTCTCTGATGGGGCTGAAATTTTCCATGATTGATCTCTGGCCAAAGGCAACTCTTCTTCTTTTGGGTTTTCTTTTTTTTTTTTTTTTTTTTGTCTTTTAAGTGTATGCAAACCCTTCATTTTCAAGAGAGAAGATGTTGGAAAGAGGGCAGAGCAACCCCATGAGGAACAATTCTGTAACCCACAGCCTTTTTGTTTGAGCCTTTGTATCATCATAATGCAAAATTTGATTTATTACCATAGGCTAGCTAACTGCTAAAAAAGGCCACAAAAAGTACAATTGGACAAAAACACCAGTTTTATCATGCTTCTGATTAAAAAAAAAACCTCATACATATATTTTTTCTGTAATTTTACAGTGGAAATCAGAAAGTCATTGCTATTAACTGTAAACAGAATGGGATCTAATAAACCTGACTACAAAACAAATCTTTCTCTTTGTAGTTCCAAGAGTATAAAGCACCCTCTGCTTTGCAGAGCCTGTGCAGGGGTCTAATCCACACCAAGGAGAAAGAGCAAACTCAAAGCTAGCCATCAGAACAGACCCAGAGAGAAGGCCAGCTCATTTGCAAGTGAACAGTTTACAAAAACACCAAGAAGTGCAGACCCATTTAAAAAAAAGTAGTATTACTATTGAAAATAATTTTCAAAGGCAGAACTATGAATGCATCTTCTAACATTTGCTGCTGACTTTTGGACAAACTATCTCTTTACTAACTCGGAGCAGAAGATGGAGAGCCTGCGTTAGTTTCCCCAGGTTTTTGTTTCCAGCTCAGTGGTTTCTGCCTGACTGCAGCCCAGATTCCCCGCGAGGTCAGCAGCCATTCAAAATCACTCCTGCTCCCAAGGACCAGCCAAGCCTCATTATATTTCTGTGCAAACATCCTCCTGAAATCGCAGCTCCACTGACAAACAGTTTTTTTGCACAGCAGAAAACAACGGGGTAAATCACACCGAGCTACAAGTCGCCACTTTAGAGTTCCCAGTGAATCTGTAAAAAGCATGTGACAGCACAGAGGCACAAAATCTTTAAACATGACAAAAGCAGGCAGTGCCTGTCTGGTGGCCTAAGGAGGTGCTCAGGAACCACACAAGGGTTAATTTGGTAAGATGGTCACATATTTAGTGGGTTCCAAACACACACAGTGAGGAACCAGACCTGGCTCAAGTTCAGTATGAGTTGCTCAGCAAAAAGTTGGTCTACAATGGGAGTATAACACAGAGAGGGGAAAAAAATCACCTTATTCCCCAATGGGAATCCATAGAGCTGCTTGAAGGGGAGATCTCATTCCACGGAAGTGATGGTGGGCACTGATCCCACCCTATGCTTCCCCATACTTCCATCTCTCTCTGCTGGCACCTGTGCTCCCCAGGAGCTCATGCCTCCTTGCCACACTGGAAAGAGGAAGGATGGATTTTTTTTTTTATTATTTCTATCATTTAGTGTTTGCATATCCAAAGGTAGAAATCACATTGCATTCAGGGCAAACACAAGAAGTGTGTAGCAGATATTGTGACACAAATATTATAATCTGGGAGGTACCAGTGAAGCAAACCTCAAACCTGGTGAGTTACCTACCTCACCTGTGCCTGTGAATTCTCAGGCAAATCACATACAGGACCTCACAGGACCAAGGAGCAGGACTGCCCCAGATGCCTGTATCCCCAAATCCCTGCCTCACTGTCCTTTAAGCACTACTTCTGGTCCATCCCAGACTTTTACAGTAGTGCTGATATCTTACTCTTAAATGTTGCACAAGCTCGGCTCCTTTGACAACCCAATTAGATTCATTTCACATTTTAATAGTTCTCTGAAGAGAGAGATCAAGTGAAATGAGGATTTCCTTCTCACTCAGGGATGCCATAAACAGCAGGCTTCAGAGCCAGCCTCACTGACATTGAACATCTTTGTATCTGCACTTTCTTACTTCAGCAAAGGCCATGGGGAATACAAGAATACAACCTTCCCAGAGCCTATAGACCCACAGATTTACCCAAGGGTTTGGGTTGGAAGGGAACTTAAAGATCATCTAGTTTCAACACCCCTGCCATGGGGTGTTGAACCTTCCACTAGACCAGGTTGTTCAAAGCCCCATCCAGCCTGGCCTTGAACACTTCCAGGAATGGGGCATCCAAAATCTCTTTGGGCAATGGTTGCCAATGTCTCGCCATCCTCACAGATATTTTTTCGAAATATCTAATCTAAACCTACTTTCTTCCAGTTTAAAGCCATTGCCCCTCATTCTATCACTACACACTCCTGTAAAAATCCCTCCCCATCTTTCCAAGGATGGAGATTCCAGCCCCATAAAGCATAGGATACTCATGGGAGGCCAAACTTCTCTCATTAAGGAAGAGGGGCACCCAAAGATACTGTGTTTCTTCCCCACCCAAAAGGGAAGAGCTGACCTCCAGGTGAAGAGCAGAAGTTGGGACTTCTCTCTGTGTGGGGCTGGGTGACAGAGGCTGTCAGGGGCAGGGGGTGGCTGCTGGGCTAACATGGCTGGTGGCAGAGGTGTGCTGGAAGACAAGCAGGGTCAGCTGCTGCCTGCACTGCTTGATGGGCACAGCCAGTGTGGCTGGGGAAAGCAGTTGCAGCTGCATTTGGGGGTTCTGGGAACATGGGGTGCTGCTCCTGTGGCATGGGCTGCTGCTGGAGTCCCAAAATCATGCTCAGCCCTTGCTGCAGCAACAACGCTGGTCAGCATCACTGACAGACAAGTCTTTCCTGCTGACTTGTACAACTAATGTCAAGAGAGGGCTTTGGTTTGTGATTCTGGATTTCATCAAGAATCCTTCCTCAAGCCCAGATTTAAACTTCTGCCTTCTGTTGGCAAGCTGGGGAGAGCTGCCTGCTCTGCTGCAGGGACTGCACCCTTAGCACGGGTTAGGGCAGAGAGGCACAAAAATAGAGTGGCAATGAGTGACCACAGAAGCACCATAGTTAGACATGGTTTGTTTAGTGCCAAAAGTATGCAAGTCATTTTGCCAGACAAGAACCTTCCTCCCAAAGAGGCTCCCAAAGAGCCTATCATCAGTTTTTAAAGTGTTTGCAGCTCGCTGGCTGAAGCTTTCCACTGGAGTTGGTCTTGCCTAGGGGCTGTAAACTTGCAGAGTTGGAAAACATAGTGTTGATGTATTCTTGCCAAATCCAGCTTGTTCCTTGGATTGTTTCCTTTCTCTAATCACTGTTTATCTTTACATGGGCCAGATTGGCCCATTTCTTCCACTCTTTCACTAGTCTCTGCAGCAGATACATGATCTCTGAAATTCTTCCTTGGCTGACCACGGTTCATTCATTGGGGAATAAATTTATCCCTTCATTGGGAAATTAATTACCACTCAGTGAGTTTCCAAAGGCATTTTTAATACCTCCATAATAGCCACCCTGCATTTCCAGGTATCACAGGAGCACTACCCTGTGTGCAGGCAGGGTTTCCCCTTTTAGCAAAACATCTGCCACCAATAGCCCACAGAAGCTCTGTACCTCTCGCTCTTGGACAGGAGTCAGCTCTTCCCCACTCCCCCCCACTTTTATAGGCAACGAAAAGGAAAGTGCTACCCAAAACCTGCCCTCAGCTGTGTATCTAACCAAGGATTTTCACTGCAGTTTTCCAAACTGCATTTGGAATTTCTACTCTCTTTCTCAAGATATTTGGTTTGATTCTTTCTACTCACCTCTGTAATGTCGAAATTCCCAGGCCCACTTGCTCCATTTTCTGTTATCGTTACTTACATTTCAGTATATATTCTACTCTGAATAGGTAAAACAGATGAACAAAATATTATCATCCTTTTGGCAGATGGACAAGAGAGAAAGTGGGAAAATTAGGTTACTGCCTCACAGATTGCAGCACAGTCACAAGCAGAGCCTCAGTCCCTAGAGTTTGGTACCCTGATCCCTGATCGTGATTTTTGATCCTGTAATTTTCCACCTGAACCCATTCCAGCTTTTACTGATTCTAAAGGGCTGGATGAATGTGCTTTAGCAGTACCTCTATCTGCCTGGGACAGCAATACTTTAACACTGAAGAGAGGGGAAGTTACCAGCCACTGAAACAACGGGAGGCAGATTCAGCCCTTACATAAGTGAAAGCAACTCTCCTCTGCCAAGCCTGAATTTGCCTCTGTATCCATAGCATTGCATTTTTTAAGATCCTCTGGCCAGTATGAAAGGGGTTTTGGTAACCCAAAGAAACCATAAAGCCCAGCTCTGAGCTGGCTCTAACACAGCCGGCTGCCATCTCAGACAGCTGGAGATCATTGGGCTGTGGACGCGGCGCCAGCACGCGGATCCATCACCCATTGCCCCCCGTGGGGAAGCGAGGACCATCGCCAGACTATTCCCATCTTGCAGCCAGAACCAGGAGGCTGAAGCAGCTCTGCTGCCACCTCATGCTGTGCTCCTCCCGGCCTGCCTCCGCCGAGAGCCTGCTCTCCGCTGGCGGGAGCGGAAGCCCCGTGGGCCCCGCTGCGGGAATTTTCACACATTAGCCTCTGCACAACTCCCACTTAGAAACAAAAAAATCACAAGTTTGGGGCAAAACGTATTTGCCAAGACCCCGTAATTGGATGAGCTTCTATTCGATTTCCCAGCAGTATATTTAGATACAATTTCCAGCTTCTTTCTTCTCGAGCCCACATTGAACATTTGGGGGTGCGGATTCGTATGGCAGGATAGCGCTGTGACTTTATAGAAGTCTTGTAAATATTGCCTGTGAAAGAGAGCACATGGGGGAGTTGATGTCCAGGCAGCTGGCATAAAGGCGTGGATTCCTCTCATTTCTAGAGTCATCTCTGCCCGCAATGAGTTATACTTCATTTGAAATGCCGACATCAGCTTGCAGGTAGTAAAACCAACAAAATTTGCTTGGGACTGCCCTGAAGTGTTCAAGGCCAGGCTGGATGGGGCTCTGAAGAACCTGGGCTAGTGGAAATTATCCCTACTCATGGCAGGGACATTGGGACAAGATAGTCTTTAACATCCCTTCCAACCCAGTCTTTCATGATTCTATGACATCTGAACATGATGTCTTAAAACCTTTGTGATATATTGTGTTACTCTGACCTGTGCTTCTCTCCATGCAAATAAATTTACTAAACATACCTTTTTTATATATAACATTACTGCCCATTTTAAAATAAATATTTTTTTAAAAACAGCTGAGTCTATTTTAAAAGCCTTCATATAGCCTCCTTCCCATTTCCCACAGAGAGGCACAAATGCAGCATATACAAATGTGACAGCATTCACAAAGTACAAAGCTCTGGCAAACATAAGACAGTGATCCAGAAAAACTGACTCTCCAGGGAAATTGGGAGAAATAAAAGACAAGGATGCTGAGCCCTGTGATTCTGAGGCTGACCATGAGTGAGAAGCAACAAAACCTGACCTTGGTCAGAAGTCCTTCCTGTCCTCTGCCCTAGACCAACCTCAGCCAAATTCAAAGATACCACAGAAGACAACATGACCCTTGTCCACAGCTCGTGGCCAAAAGGCTACACCCTTTTGTGGCCATGGTTCCATTGGTATCTCAGTTCAGGCTCTACAGATTTCATGAATATTGCACAAGGTGACTGATGCATGTAGGAGGAAGATTCCTCTGCCCCATTTCCTCCCTAAGACACCTGTGCCAGAGAGAACTCTATAAAAGGCCACAGTTTTATTTAAAAAAAAAAAAATGCTTTCAAGAAAGGGTCTAATCACATTCAGTTCCTTCAGTGCTTGCTGGAATAATCATGATGAACTCTGTCAGTGTTAATGGGGGTGTTACAAGTATCTGTGTAGGACTGCCTCTGTAATTCAGCATTAATTAGCTGAATCATTATTTTAGAGTGTTACTGAATTATCTTATAATTACTACCTAACTTGGTGCTTGTAAATGAGGCAACAGAAGGAAATGGCAATTCTTTTAAATGTACTTAAAATTAAGAAGGCATAATAAACACTCCATTCTGTCCTTTTGAGAAGCTTTTTTTATCTTCTGTGAGATGTAAGGCTAGTACAACTGCTTTCATCTGTGCCTTGTAGATTTATTACAATCATTATAACAAATGGAAATGAATATTATTCAGGTTTATTACCCCATAGTATATCTTTATGAGCACACAGGAAACCATGTTGCTTCTTTATCTACTGCCTACGAAGAGACAGAAAAAAATCTTGCCTGGGAAAACAGCCTATTGTGATTAAAAAAAGATCATTTGATTCTCCTAGTATAACTGTTTTGCTAATAACTTATCTGCTCTGATTCCCAACACAATCAGACCTAATTGTTGCTCACTAAGAAGCCTCATTACAGCTTGACTGGGAAGGTAGCTAGGAAATACCACGTACATTTTTGTTGTTGCTGATTCTGCTCTAGAAGTGCTAATTCTGTGGTACAAGGTCTTTGGCACCATATCCCCCTGCCCCAAGTGTGCAGAAGGAAGGGGGAAGAAAGGAAATGTGTTTGTCACCAGGCAAATCAGAAAGGCTGGTTTGGAGCTCAGGTTCTTGGGATCACCTTTGAATGCTGGGGACAAGCCCCTTTGCTCAAACCATCATACATTTCCAAAAGACTACTCTGCATAATTTTTTGCAGGATTTTTTGATGGCAAAACCACACATTTATAAAATTATGAAGAAGCAGGCTAAGACAATCCCTCCATATTCTCAGGCTTTTACTTAAAAAGTCCTTTTTTGTAACTTCTCTGCCCAGACTAAAAGAGATTGTCCAGGTCAACAGCTCTGCTAGACCAAAGGGGAGACAATGTTGTGCAACCAGTTGTACAAGCAACCAGACATATCTGGCGTGCTTTAGTTTTTTAGGGTGTATTCAGAGATTTGCAGCAGGCCCTCACAGTCTGCATTCTCTTACTTTTACCACATACTTTGTATGCAGAACTCACAACATATCTACAACATCTATTTTCTCGGTGTTTTGCCATCAGAGCTGAGGGCACACTGGTACTTGACTTCTTTAGAACCTAAGTGGTTCTAAATTTGAAACAAATATCTATATCTGTATCTATCTATCTATATATAGATATATATATATATATACACAAGGAATAGAGACACTTGAAAAAACTTTGTTGTGAACAGATTTCCAGCCTGACTGTTCTCCAATACATTGCTTCCTCAACACTAAACATTATACACAGTTTGAAATAATGTAACAGTTTATGGTGGATGATTGCTGGGAGGATGGTACTGATACAATGAAGGTATGAAACATTAAATCACGCCTAACTTTTATATCTATGAAAAAAGAGATGATTTTCATACCATGGCATGTTTATTGCTTTGAGACCTAGCCTGTTATTTATTAGGGTTTACTCTGTAGTTCTTAGAAATGGCAGAATATTACTATTTTGATTGCTTTTATTGCTAGAATCATGATGGTATTCAAACCCCATACAGAGCAGTTTAAATCATGGGAAGAATGCACAGCATGGTTAAACAATTTTGTGGCAAAGATAGCCCACAAATAACCCCATCTTACATGTAGTAGACTTTGAATAGCTTACCTTAAGTTTCTCAACCCTCTTATCCAAGATCAATCAATTAAAAATGTGTGCCATAGCTGGTCTTCAAAAGCAACATTCTAAATAGACAGCAGTGGTCCATTACTAGGAAATATATCCATCCTGACAACTAGAATATGAAACACTCAGAAGTTTAGATGATGAAAATATGATGGAAAAATTTTGGTTGGAAGTGACTTAGGGAACTCTCTCCTTCTCAAGGCAGAACCTAACCTAAGGTCTTGTCAGGCACCTCAGGATCTCAAGTAAGCAAATTTTTATTACTTCCCCTGCTCTCCAAAACTCCCAGAGACAAAATACATCTCTCTGTTCAGCTTATATCCAGAAGAACTCAGTTTGGGTGCATTTAGATGTGTGACTCCTACTTGCACTGCTAATATCAGCACAGCAGTAGTTTTACATATTAATAGTGCTGCCAACCTGTTTGAAGAGCCCACTTCAAATTGTGTGTGACATTTCCAAACACTACAAAACATCTCTGCAGAGACTCAATTCTTCTCTTTACTTTAAAATAAAATTTCAACTGAATTAGCTGAGCTGTTTCTAAGAAGCAGACTCAGGAACAGGAAGATTCCTGATGAAAAACCCAGTGCCCTCTCATAACTTCAGAGCAAGGACAAGAAGCTCTGTCAAAGAACAGCTTCTCTGTGCAGTTCCTGTGCAGGTCCACCCACATTTGGTCAAAGGATGGGCTTTATAAAAATTGTGATGGAATCCACTCAGTGTGGACTTGCTATAGCCTTGACCAGACGCTGACTGTGAGGATGCCATCCTCATGGAGCACGTCTGAACCTCTCTGCTTTTTTGGAGAGCAGAAGCCAGCTGTGTGCCAAGGTGGGATTTGGGCACAAGCAAGACAGGAGCTGACCTGCCACCAGACCCTTCTACCAAGTACCTTGGTACCACGCCTTGGACCAGCCAAGTGGGCAGAGTGCAAGGGGCCAGCATGAAGACAGGAATGAGATAGAAAAGACAAAGCAGGCAGGGTAATTTGCTCATGGTGCTCATCACTACCAGACCTGAGTGCTTCACAAACATCAATGATTTCATTTTCACAGCATGCTGGGAACTGAGGTGATACTATTAACAACATTTTGAAAAAAACCCTCTAAAACCTGGGGAATAGTTCCAAAGTTTCTACTATTCTTGGTGTCTGTTCTGAGTCATTATTTGTTTTTCTCAGAGCATTTACCACTACATAATGTTTCAGGCATTCAGAGTTCATTACAGATGTAGCTGCTCATATGTCTGAAAACCAGAATTCATGGCCAAGTGTCTGTAAAAGACTAAATTAAGGATAACCTGTGAAAAAAATGGCTTAAGCAACTATGCAATGTCCTAATGGGACTCTTTGGAAGAGCCAAACAAGAACCAGATCCCACAGCTCAGCTGAGGCTCCCTGTGCTCCAAACTTTCTAGTACGCCTCCACTTTCAGCTGGGCACCCTAGAAAAAACTGTTGTGGGCTGGTTTAAAAGAAGGAATTTGTCAAGATGGAAGGATAATTGAAAAAGTTATGAGAGGATAACATGGCAGGAAATATTATTAAAATGTTGATGAATAGGCCTGGTTTCCCCTGCTGCTACATCATCTCACCCTTCAGTAGGACTGGTGGCTCTAATTTACTCCAGGACAGACACAACCCAGAGAGCTCTGAGTGACATCTTCCCTGCTCCCATAATCCATCCAGAATAAACCTCCTGGGAGACGTTTTTCTTCTCCAGCCCACAATTAAGTAACTTCTTTCCTGCCTCTTCCTGTTTATGCACTCCTGCTCCCTGGTGATTGGGCTCACTGGCTGGAGTGTCACATCTTTCTGCGAGGGATGGCCTCCTTCCTTCCCTCCCTCCTAAAAACTACTCCCTTAAATTTTCTTCTGTGCATCTTTAATTAGCACACTGCCAGCTTCAGGCACCGAGACACTTTCTCCTGCTTAAATCCTCCTCAAAGTATGATCACGTTACATTGCACATTACAGAGTATGGAAGTGTTTAATGATGAAAAGCTCTTTTAAAGGTTTACTCTGTTGAACTTGATGAGATTTCCAGTACCCCACTGAGTTAAACCTCCACGTACACAGACAAATGCGACAAAAGGTTTAGGAATGGAATAGTTCAAGCCACACAGTTGACATTTCAATTTGTTGGATTAGGGAAACAGCCTTGCACCTGCCCTGAGTTCAGCGCTGCAAGGTTAACTCCAGTTTCAAGGCATTAGCTTGAATGCAAATAAAATATGTTTACTCAGTTAGGTTTGAACATGTGTTGCCTCAGTTGCTTGATAGCCTACACTGACATTATGACATTTATATGTGTGTTGATTCTTACAGTTTGGGTAAATCTCTATAACTTTTTGGTTATTTTTTGTGTGCAAATGCAAAAAAAAAAAAAAAAAAAGTAGAGTACATTTGATTTCTCTTAGATTCATGCAGTTCTCAGATAAAATTACCCTATTTGCTCCTGGGTTTCTTATTAAACATCTCATTTCAGGAAATATTTTACATCAATTTCACACTCTTTTAGGCACAAAACTGTTTGCCTGTGAGCAGGCGCCATCACTGAAAAATCCTTAATTTCTGATTCCTGGCAATGATTTTATAGGGATTTACTTACAGCAGCCATAGCCCATTCTAGCACTTTGCTTCTGCAGAACAGGGGTGCTGCCAGCTCTTTGTAGCCCACCAGAAGTAAAACTCAAAGGATGGTTCCTCTAAAAAACTTTGTCTGACAGATCCTCATACGTCATTTCTTGGCATCTATCTGTCAAATTATTTGGCAGTTCTCTTCATATGAATTGTAGCAGTTTAGCTGCAACAATTTCCAGATCAAAGCTGTCAATCACTAGGCAATTCCCACAAGGACATGCAGAAGGACCTGACAGGAAAATTAGCTAAAGCTTCAATAATCTAGAAGACATGAAAAAGAATTAAAAAAGAAAAAAAAAAGGAAAAAAAAGCAAGATTTCCCAAATTATATGGATTGTAGTTCAATTACTGTTTTCCTTCAAACAATTTAAGACAGTGAGCTATCATAGCCACTAGATCTGCAAGAAAGAAAAATCTAGAAAGTGAGTTGCAATTCATCTGTTTCCTTGGCATTCCCTTCCTTTCCAATTAAATATGCTTTTCTTTTCTTCACCATTATTCTGAGGAGGCAGTAAACTTCAGTCTAAATGGGCATTTACATGAAAATCAGAGCTCTCCAAGGCATCCACTGAAACTCCTTTAATACAATATTTGCTTTAATTTGATTTTCTCTCTTGCCAATGGGAGAGTTTCAATTGCATTTGGTATGATTTATAATTGTATGCCCTCTCATCCTGTAGTGGTCATTCCTTTCCTAAAACTGCATCACTTGACCAGAAAGAATTGAATTCTTTTTACAAGTAAACAGCTCAGCAATCAATATTGTCCACAGATGATAGTGAGCACAGTGCATTTTTTAATAATCTCTCAAATGTCAGAAACCTGACTTTAATCTCCAAGAAATATAATCTGTTTACATCACCTGCAGCCTCTTGGTTGTCTCCTTCAGGAAGACTGCTTTCTTCAATAATCTCTTCTACTTTATTTTATGAAAAGCCCAACTTCATTATTCCTATTTCAGTAATCTTTACCTTCCTGAATACAAGTGAATAGGGGAAACGTATTTTGTGACTCTCCTTTATCTCTCCACTTCAAAATATGGAGCCACATACAAAGGGTTAGGATGTGAGCATCTTCTTAAAGATATTTAATCCTGCTTCCATGATATTTATCTCACTTTGTTTTATTAAAACAATCTGCTTCATGCTATTGAAACTGCCTCTCAAAGAAACAAATACTTCTTCTAAAGAGGGAACATTGACAAAATGCATAGTTTGAAGTATTAAAAATTTGTATTTATCATTGTATTTATACAGATATACTAAACTTTTACCAAACACAGAATGATGTGCAAAAAAATAAAGGCTGAAATCAGCTGAAAAAAACCAAAATTTTAATAATTTACAAAATAACTATTTTTTCCATTGCTAGTCTATGCCATGACATGCCAAAGCACTCCCATGCTTGTTAGAATACCAAACCCAAAGCAAAAAAACTTGTTTACAAATTGTAACAGATACTCTGGGTTAGATTTTCCATCCCGACATTTATCTCTACATATTTTGTTGTGTGTCTGCACAGTATTACACAGATATAATAAATCCAGTAATGTAAGCACCTAGACATGTCTGCATGCCTATCTTCTGCTTATATGCATGTGTAGTTGTGTTGTCACTGGTCAGACATATAAGTGATGGAAAAATTGAGTCCATGCCTTTCTGTCTGTGTATGTCCAGAGGATCTTGGGGTTTGGATTTTGTGAGGTTTCTCTTTCTTGCAATTTGAAGCTCTTAACAAGTCATTATTTATCACTTATCTCAGCTTCAGTACTAGAGCTGTGGGAAAACCCAAGTGATTTCTGCATAGTTCTTTGGTTTCTCCTGGGGAACTTCAGAGTTTATATCAGAAACAGTGTGCAACCCAACCTCAGGTCAGATATTCCATCTGTATTAGTTGTTGTCTTAACACTGTTTCCCTGCCTACATTGCAAATGACAGCAGTCTTTCTAACTTTTTTTTGCTCTTCTTGGTCCTAACAGAATATCCTTACAACAAAGACAGCAAAATTTGCCTATGCATGTTGCATGAAAGAGCAATGTACAGACAAAGTTCCCTCCAGAAACCAGGAGAGGGACCAATGTGTGGTTCCTCAGGAGTTAACATAGCCTGTAAAATAAACTGATACACATTTCTGTCAGGTATTTACTCTAACTTGCTTTATTTGCTTTTGGAGTGGCTACAGTCCAGATGTGCATAAAGTATATGTGTGTGTGTGTGTATATATATATATGTGTGTGTGTGTGTGTGTGTGTGTGTGTGTGTGTGTGTGTGTGTATGTATATATGTATATATATGTGCATGTATTTATATACATATTTGTTCTTGGCTGTTTTACTTGACTGTATTATTAAAGACAAGGCAGAAAACCACAGAGAAAACCTGCCAAGCACTGACCCAGGGTAAGATTTGCAGCCTGAGGCACTCACATGAGGGGACATTCCCAAAGAAGTTGCAAACACATAATCAGTCAAACATTCTCCTAAGCAGAAATCCCCTGCACCACTCAGGACAGCAGTGACAAAACACTCAGAGCCACCAAAAACCTAAGAGCTGAGTAAAACCACTTTGTGGCATGCCAGAGAAGCTCTTAACCCATGGTACTTGGGGAAGGGCTAAAACCACTGTAGCCTCCTTCCTAGGGCTATGGCTTTCGGATGGACCCCTCCAGCAGACAGAATTTATCAGTCACACCATGCAGGGTGAGAGTGAGACACTCTGAAATACATCATCCCCAAATAAAAGTTGAGCATCCACGCTACAACTGTGCATAAGTTGTTTGGAAATGAATGCTCACAGTGAATACAAATGGACTTACACTGATATTAAGGGGGAAATCCAGAGAAGCAGTGTCTCCTAATCCTCTGCACCACCCATTTGTCTGGTCCCCTTAATGCACCCCAAAAACTATCCCATCAGAGCAGTGGAATTTACCTTATAGCTTACAGTCTAACTGAAACTCCATCAGACTTCTCACAATCCCAAAATGCCCCTTTGTTTTTTCATCATCCTAATAATGTACAGCTTCTTGTTTCCAGATGTGGCACTGCCCTGAAAGCAGAAAACCCCTAATGGGATCCATATACAGACTTCCTCTCTCTGTGAGGATGTGTTGCTCCTGAATGAAACTTCTGTGATGCATCTGATTGCCTCTATCAATGCCTTATCAATGCTTTTCCTGTGGTCAGCAGCATTTTGAACAGTGCTCATGTCCATCTGGGAGCATTAGCTGTGTGGGAAAAATCTCCTGGTTTTTTTCTTATGCAAAACCCATTTAAAAAAAAATATCCATTCACCTGAAGCAGGGTTATGCCAGAATATTATTAACTTCAAATCCAACAAGTAAAAATAGTGAGGCTGCACATCAATATCTGGAATGATATTTAATTTTGCGTTCTACGAAGCCCTGAAGTAACATATGATATGGCTAATGCTGCAGTGAGCAAGGAGCAAGCACTGAACACACTCCAAGGCAGAGGCTGTCATTTACAGATGTGCTTTGCATAAGATTTGTAACACGCAAGTCTGAGTCTCCCTCTTCCTTTCAGCTGTTACAGAGGTGAAGGGAACTGGGAAATAGAGGCAAAGGAGGATGGACTGAATTTGATGGACTCTCTTATCTGTCACCTCCAACTGAGGTTTCTTTGAACTGCTCTCCCTACTGATTCATAACAAGAGTGGAGTGTCATGTTTTATTCTTCACCAAGGCTGCTGGGACACCGTTGGAGAGCCTCAAATCAAATGTTGGCTGTGAAGACACCTTAAAAGAAAGACCTTTCTTACTTCAGGTGTGCCATATAAACTTACCTTCCACCTGAGAACTGATATGTCTTTGCCAATTCTGAACCACCTTCATGGAAATAAACTTTTGGGATAAGAGCTGTGAATGTTGCCCCTCTGTTATAACCCCTAAGGTGATACTGAAAACTGCTGCCAGTTTCTTCCTGACAATCTGCACCCCTGAAGCCACGGAATCAGACTGAGCTAGAAGGAAATTATCAAAGGGACACTTCAAATCTTGCTACTTCCCCAAGTATTGCTACTCATTTTAGTACATACCACCACTAAAACCTCCACGCAGACACAAATGGAAAGAGAAAATGACAAGCTTTTGTTAGTGTGCTTCAAATGTTTATTGTCTTCTTCATCCCACTTTTGCAGCTTAAATTGTAGTCAACTTATAATGTCATTACTGGTATGAGAACCATCCTGACAAGTGTTTCATGTACCCTATAAAGGTCATAGATGCCCATTAATTTACACCACACTTCCTTTTTGTTTTTAATTGCCCAAATACTCTCTGCATTTTATATACATGCTTCCTGAACTTTGTTGCACCAAATAACCCTTCACTGTCTGTCAAAAGGAAATGCATTCTTCATGTTGCTGTAAGTATTAGAATTTCCCATATCAGTCTGGATTATCTGCAACCCTTCCCTGTCATTCTTCAATTTACAGATCATCAAACTAGATGGAGAATTTTTTTAACTCATATCTATTTTCATGCATAAGACAGGAGGTTGCATCATCACTTTCCTGAAGTATTCCAGTAATCTTTGGATTAATAAATTTCCTGCCCTTGTCAATTTGTCTCTTTGATTAGTCTTCTTTTTTATTGTAATCAGAACTGGCATGGGGAAGTACCTTAGGCTGTTTTGACCAATTATACCTTCAATCCTTGAAATCATCTTTTTGGCATGTCTGAATAAAATGGATCAATTAAAAGGGACATTTTGCTATTCCTTGACATGAACTCCTCACTTTCAGTCCTATCTCATATTTTAGTTCCCAAGAGTTACGGCACCATTAGAAGATTTTTTTTTTTTTTTCTGTAATCAAACTATGATAATTCTTTTTATAATGGTGCAATTATCTCCTCTCATCTGGTTTCACCTTAGCTAGCTCAGTGAGTCATAGACCTTTACATCTACTGCATCTACGCCCACTGATGATCAACAAGGAGCGACAGTCCCTGGGATTCATTTGCTCTCTGCAATGGGTTTACAAGGAAGCACTTGCTTAGACACCCTTCAGTACAAGCTCAGAAATAAAAATGTGCAGGCAGAGTGTACTGCCTACTTTATGTATTCATTTTTTTAATGATTCCCACTAAAAGAATGTCTAATTCTTTCTCTCCTGACAGCATAAATCATGTTACAACCACTATTGTTGTGGTTATATAAAAGTAGTATAAATAATGCAAATACAGCTCAGCACCTCTAGTTCCTTAACTGTCCCGTGCTTCCTTTTAGACTGCCTTAGTAGTCTTTTTCATTCTTCTTACAGAAAAGAGTAATGGTTAGGACTTGAAAAGTCCTGCAGAACTAGCACCACAGTGACAGATGTCTTCTGCCTAGAGCAGGACTAAAGTAACCAGATTAAAAGGATCAGTACCTACTCTTACATTTGGAAGTAGTCATGTCTTCCATGCAGCTGTTGAACACAAAAGATTTCTGATAGGCTCATGTTTTCAGTTTTAAGTCATGCGTAGAGGACATAAATGAACCATGCCAGTAGAAATTCTTGTTTGCTAAACCCTCTATGAGTCCTGCCCTGGAACAACTTTGACTCTTAAACAAGATTTCCTTTGAGTCCTGGCTGATCTTCCTTCAGAAATCTTGAGAGGGGTACACAATCTCTACTCCGTGAGTGTCTAGCCAGGGCTAAGAATGGAATGCAAAATGAATAAATAAAGAAAAGACTTATAAAATTACTTTCATTTGACCTCTTACGTGCTTGCATTATGTGTATATATATGAAGGAATTATATTTTTTTGGTCAGAATTACTCAGGAAAAGCAGAGCTCAACGTGGTGAGTGCATGAACAGCATGCATAGAAGCCAAAATGCAAATGTGCATGTACAAGAATTCATGCCAGAAATTCTTGCACATTCCTGGAACGTGAATCTTCTTACCAGGTTCGAGCAGGAAGGGAAGGTAACATCAATCTTCAGTGGCTGCTGCTAATCCATACAGTAAAAGACCCAATAATATGGGGTTTCTAAAATTCATTCCAATAATGGATCCATTCAAACAGAGCAAGGCATGTTTTTTCTTCCCAGACAACAACCAAAAATGTTTTAACCCTACGTCACTCATGCTCAGGCAGCATTCCTGGGAAGGCCATGGATGAAAAGGAGCCCTGCAATGGAAAGCAGTGATCTGTGGTTTGGGAAGTAACGAGCTTTGTACTTTGTAACCTTCTTAGTGGCCTGAGATAAACCCTGCAATCTCTTTGTTCCTCCACTCCCTGCCTATAAAATGCTGATAATGCTGCTCTTCTTTCCAGAACTCCGAAGAAATGGATCTGTGTGGTACTTGGATGCTACAGGTGCCAGGATTGCACAAGCACCGACAGAGAGAGCACCCTTTGTGGAAACCAAGCTCAGTTGGTTTAAACCAGAAGAGAATGAACCAGAGCCAGGCAACAGGGTTGGTGAGGATACCTACTGTCACCTGTGAATCACTAGGGACAAACCAATCCAGTGTGCCAACACTTCTGTCACTCCTGGCTTGTGGGCCAAGTCCTGGTGAGTTCAGTGGGAAAATGCTGGAATGCATGACCTTTCATTCGCAGATATTTAGTCTAGGCCAGACAAATTCCGGAGTGACCTTGATCTCCAAGGCCAGGACTCATTCTCAAAACACTGACTTACGCTTGTGCTCCTTTTTTAACCAAACCTGTGCATCTGACAAGGACCAACTCTCCATGTTGTGCAAGATCAACTGCCCAGTGTTGCCCCAGGGGACACATTAAATGAGCTCCTTGAGCTGCATCATAGCCTACAAAGGAAGAGAGAGTTTAATATATGAACAAAATCAACAACATACATCTATTTAGGAAAGCAGTGCAACTTCCACCAAAATCAATACTTTTTTTTTTCCCCTTTTCTGTCTTGCACATGTTTCTTCCTCATTTTCTTAGCTTCACAGAATTGCTCTTCTCAGTCTCCTGTTCACTGTATGCTTTGGGAAGAGTCCAGCTGAAATCTCTCTTCTCCAGGAACTACAGATTTTAAAAAATTTAGAAAACAAAGGTTTCTCAAATCTCAATATGAATTTGATCATGCAGGTTAATATCAAACCATCTCTCATTGGATAATATCTGATAGCAGGCAATTTCAGGATTATAGAAGAATCTGGAAAATGACATAAGAATTCTCCTTTTGCTATAGGAGCTTTAAAGCTGCACCTTCATTCAGACAGAAAGATAATTTCCTCTATGCAGCAAGTTTCAAATTCTGCTTATGACCTTGGTGTCATGACAATTTTGGTACTAACTTATTCCACACTTTAAGTATTGCTACTAGAACTGTGAATAATCATCAAAATTAACTAGCCTATAGACTGATTAAATAATTTCCTCCAATTTGCATTTGATATATTTATTAAGTGCTGGAGGGTGCTATTTGCTCTTTTTAGCGATGTTAAACACCGTGTCTGGGATTTTGGCATAGGTGCACTACTATTATGGTTACTACAAAATTTTTATCAGATTACAGCATGAGTTACCATTTGATACTGTAAAAATGCCAGTAGGTAGTAGATAAATATTAAGACACAATTAGCTGCCACTACCTTTAATTTCATGGAAATTCATTAATATTGGGATAAGGCTGCTTTCTGTGGCAATGAAAGATTTTTTACAAATTGAATTTTCTTACAAGAAATAGAGCAAGAGCAAGAGAGAAGCTGACTATAAATGATGTACACATATGTGGCAATATTAAAGCTCCAGAAAATACAAAGTTCTGCCCATGTGTTATTCTTTATGCTTTCTTTGTCCTGCCACTGTCTACAAGACATATTATCCACGGCAAGCAACTCCCCGTGGGATGTTTTTATTTTTAAGCAGATGAAACTATTGGTGCTAATAGTCAATAAAAACTGATTTGAAATGTATTGGAAATAGATGTTTTTAAATGTGTGTCCTGGCCCTTTGCACAAGCGATTGCTAATGCCAATGTGCATTAGAAATGCACTTGTACTATACTTAGATGTGGTTCAACCACAGTTACAACAAAGCCATTAAAGAGCATTGAAAAAAAAGAAAAAAAAGGTAGAAAAGAAAGAATACAGGTTAAAAGGGAACATGTTCTGTTGCTCAGCTAAAGGATTTATCTATAATTAGAAAACAAAATTGTTCCAAATTAGACTAAATAGATAAAATATTGATATCTGGGAGAACATAAACATACCATACAGAAAACATGATGACTTACATTTCGTCTTGTAAAGAATTCTAAAGACTTTCAGCACGACTTGGGAAATTGGCTTTAACACAATCAACTGGCAAGTCAGGGAAGACTACGGACTCCTCTCTCGGAAGACTCACGCCTGTTAGTCAGGGAAAGTAAACTCTCACCTGCTTTCCCAGTGTCTTCCCAAAATGAAACTACTTCTGACCAGCTGCAAATCTCAGCTAATCAAACCCATACGAGCCAAATGGCACAAAAATTAAATCTACGGTGAGTAATGTCGGGTAAAGGAATAATGAGTGTGACCATGTGATTGCCTGCATTCCTGGGCTGGAGCTGGAGAGAAGTGGGAAATGCCCAGCTGCCTTAGTTGGAACTGACTCAAAACTTCATCCGCTTTGGTTCAGTTCTCAAAATAGGGCACATGACCTCTAAGCAAGACAGTACAGTAGGCTGCTTTTACACTACATCGCTGCTCCTGCAGCCCCTAACACCAATTCACTCACTTTTCCAAGCACGGGAGGAGGTACAATTTGACGCTTGCCAAGTTCCAGCGTTATCTTGTTTTGTAATGCATTATCCATAGCAAATTTGCCCCTATCTTTAGGAACAGAGATGACATCTGCTGCAAGAGTGCCTTAACACTTGTCTGTCTGCTGCTTTCAGTGTCATGTGTCTGACATGAGTTAACCTCGTATAAAATCTAATATGAGAGAAGAGAATCGCTCATTGGAGGTGTCCGCACTGCTCCTCTTGACCTACTTGGAAAACTATGACTCGACTCTTTGCGGCTTCCCCCATCGCAACACAGCTGCAGAAGGCAGCAAAACAGGACCACTTTTAACCGAATCTGAAATGTGCTATATATACATTTGTATGCCTTTGAATAACATTATTTCCAAACCTTGCAAAGCCCTTTCATTACTTTATCAAGCCCACTACACATCCCCCCCTTTTTCCCCCCCCATGGAATTGGCATAATGAGAAAAGATAGCCTTTTCTCTTCACAGATAAAGATCCAAATTGCATTTTGTAATCTGACAATTACGCAGTCTGATTTTTTTAAATAAAACAGATAAACTCCCCTCCTCGTTCAAGATGGGATCGTATTTGTTAGTGACAGCTGTTAAAATGCTGCTAAAAATAGATATAGTGTCAACCACTAAAAAGCTAAGTGCTCCTGTGAACCACAAGCAGAAAACAAATGAGGTTTCTACTGAATTTGTGGAAAATCTGTGAGCATCTTGCATGTACTGTGAAAGGTGCATTACTCTTCCAGCAGCCATCTCTGCCTGTATCACAGGGGAAAGGGAGGGGACCAAATGTTTGGTACTAAGGCAGTAGATTGGCATATTCCCTCAATTTTATTTTCTGTTTCCTTTTTGTTCTTAAAAATACAATAAAAAAAATGATGCAACACGAAGACTGAGGCTATGTCCAAGCATTTCAAATGCCTTTTTCATTTACAACTTTGCTGTAATAAAAAAAAATTTTAAAAAAATTAAAAAAAGTCAAAAAAGTAAACCAAAAAAAGTGCAATCGAAGAGACAAATTCTAAATTAATAAGAATTTTTTATATTATATTTATATAATATATTTATATTAATAATAACTGCAATTCTAAATTAATAAGAAATAGTTGTTCTGGCTATACCAATTATTGGGAGAGCAGACAGTGTGCTTGGATGCTTTTTGCATGGCTGTGACTTGCCGGGTTTCTTGCAGAGTTGCGTGGAACTTTCCTCTGCCTAGGAATTGCAGCCTCCAGCCCATCGGCAGTAGTTCTGTTCAATTAATAAATGAGCTGTATTCCAAACCAGATGTATGACACGAAATGAGTAAAAAGAGAGAGAACAGAATTGTTCACATTTGATGTTATAATACATCTCAGTAGGTTCCTCCTTTTTAGCTAGATTATGGCTAAAAATAGAGCACTAGTGTAGGCACAGTGAAATATGATTTGCTTCCAATAATACAGTAAACTAATTGTGAAATTAGGCTATTGAATGTGCTGTTATCTCCCAGTCTGGCCTCACCAGCACTTTCTGCTTCCCTGTTTAACATTTATCAAGTTACCCACAAACTTTGACGGATGCAAACAACAGCTGATAAAATACCGCCTTTTCCAAGGCCCCGATCCTACAGACCTCGGCACAGGTAGAATTCCCGGCGAGCGGCCCTTTCCCACGTTTAAAGACTTGCACCAAGGCTATTAAAATGGGGCTAAGTTTTTCCTTCCTCTAATGCCTATTTTTTTTTTTTTTTCCCTTAAGATGTTTAAATGAAGAGACATTTAATGCCCCGAACTCAAACATAATCAGTTCTCAAAGACCTTAGCCACAAGTGAAATACTACTTTAAAACCAGCATCGCAGCTAGCAGCGATTTTTCTGTTAATGTCTGGAACGGGGGCGGGTTTGCCCCACCGCAGCCCCGCGAGTGCGGCGCGGATGCTCCCGCTCCTTGCCCGTATCCCGGGACGCAAGGGCACGCCGGGGGGCAGCGGGGACCGGCTCCCCCCGCCTGGCAGCGGCGGAGACGGGGGGATGGAAGGCGCAGGCCCGGCGGGGGACGGAGTAGAGGGGGAGCGGAGCCTCCTCCCGCAATCCCGTCCAGGGGCGCTCCGCTCCCCGCAGCCCGCCCGGGGGCCGAGCGGGGCGGTCGGAACGGGGAGGGGAGGGGTGTTCCGCCGCCGCCGCCGCCGCCAGGGCCGGGAGAGACGCTCCGCCTGGGGAAGGGCACGGGGAGACACTCCTCCTCCCCCGCCGCCCGCCCTCCTTCCCTTCCTCCGGCGGCTCCGCGAACCAGGAACCGCGGCGGCGGCGGCGGCGGCGGCGGCGGCGGGCTCCGTGCGTGAGAAACCCCGCGGCGCCGGGAGCCGCCGGGCCGGGCGGCGCGGGAGGGGGCGGCGGGGGCGCCGCGGCCGCCGGGCGCTGCGAGGGGCCGGGCGGCACCGGAGGGGGCGGGGGGGGAGGAAAAAGTTTACACCCTCGCCACTCTCCTCCCTCCTCTTCCTTGGTGGCGCAGATGGGAGTTTTACCTGGAATGACATAAGTTTAATTTTTTATTTTTTCGGGTTTGTTTTTTGATTTTGGATTTTTTTTTTTTTTTTTTTTTGGAGGGTGTCTCTCTCCCTCCCTCTCCGCCCCCTCTTCTCTTCCCCCCGCCTCACCCCCAAAATCCCCCTTCCTCCCCCACCGGTGCTGGATCCACCCCCCCGTTCCCCTCCGCCGGCGGGCGAGGGTGTGACCCGCGGGAACACCCACCCACCTAGGCGTCCATGGTGGGAGCTGTCCGCCGAGCCGAGCCGAGCCGAGCCGCGCCGCGGGCACCCCGCCGCCTGCCGCCGCCGCAGCTCCTCCCGCCGCCCGGCCGCGCTCCCGGTGCTTCCTCCGCGTACTTTTTTCTTTTCTTTTTTTTTTTTTTTTTTTTTTTCTACCCTGGGTGGCGGTGCGGACTCCCGGATGGTTCGCTGCCAGTAGCCGGGGGCCGCGCCTCCTCCCCCCGCCGCGCCACCATGTCGTAGGGGAGGTGAGTGCGTTCTGCGCGGAGCTTTGCGCGGGGCGAGCAGCGGCGCGGGGGGCAGCGGGGCGGGTGTCCGACACACCGGCCGGCGTATCCAGGTCACGGCTAGTCCCGTCCCCATCCGTGAAAACTTCGCGGGAAGGACACGTCCATTGCTCGCCAGCGCCCGCGGGGAAGCGCGGCGACGGTGGCGGCTGCTCCTCCGCGGGTCGCACCGCGGGTGCTGGGAGCCGCCGCCTCGGCCCGTGAGTGTGGGTCGATATTTGGCAGAATAGGAAAACGAGAGGGGCACGTGACACCCCAAATCCTGGGGATGTTGGCGCTTTCGCCGTGACTCTGGAATACAAACCCGCAGCAGCACACGCGGGGTCCCTGCGGGCGCGCACGGGCGATTGCGGGAGAAGGTGCGCGGTGCCCGGCGCTGCCGCTGCCCGGCGGGCTCAGCTCCCCGCCCCGCTCCCGGGGACACCGCTGTCACCCTGCGGGGCCGCGGAGCTGTCCCTGCCGGGCCGTGGGCGCACCTGGGGGCCGGGAGCGGGGCTCTCAGGGGCCGCTGACCGGGAGCTGGGGGCGGTATTTAGGGAGCGAGTTGGGAGCGCATCGCCTGAAAGTTTGGTCGGCGGCTTTTTTCTCTTCTCTCTCTTTTTTTTTTTTTTTTTTTTTCTGCTTCTCTGAGGAAAGGGTATTCCTGCAGCTGGGACGCAGGCACCTAGGGGGACACTGGGGAATGGGAGGTGGCAGCAACCCCGGGGGCAGGGGTCGTTCCGGCGGCTCCTCTGGCTGTGGGTAGGCAGCGGGCGGGGCGCCCGGCGGGATGCGCGGCTGCCGGGGAGCGGAGCCAGCCCGGCGGGGAGCGGAGGACGAGTCCTTGAACCCTCCTGCGCTCCGCCGGCGTCGCTCCTCCACTCCTTTCTTTTCCTTTTTTTTTTTTTTTCCCCCTTTTTTTTTTTTTTTCCCCCTACATTTTTTCTCCTTTCTTTTTTCCTCCTCCACCTACTTATTTTTATTCTAAAAAAAAATTTCCCTGCTTAAATCACCGCTGCATCGGCACGGTGCGCATTCATGCGCCGCTGACAGGCGGAAACCCCGGGCCGGCGGAGAGGCGATGCCCGGCCCTGCCGCCGGCGCGGCGCGGGCACCGGGCGGGGGCGGCCGCGCCCCGCGCTCCTCACCTGTGCGCGGGGCCCCGGGGCTGCCGCGCCGCCGGCCCCGCCGGGGGTGCCCGGGCGGCGTGCGGGGACCCCGCGGGCGGGCGGGCGGAGCGCGGGGGCCGCGCGGTCCCTGCGGCTTTAAGGAGATGCGTTTCCCAGGCTGTGTCGCAGCAACTTTGTATCAGTCATGTCGCCCGGCGGGTGACTGACGGCGCGGCGCGGCCAATGGCGCGCCCGCCTGGCCCCGGCCGCGCCGCGCTCCGCGGCGCTGCCGCCAATCGGGGCGGGCGGCGGGCGGGACGTAAACTTGAACTTTATGTGGGCATGTGACATGTTTTTAAAGGACTTGGCACCTTTTCCCGTCCCCTCCCGGGTGCCGCTCCGTGTCACCGGGCGGCGCGGCGCGCCTCGGGCGGGCGGGCGGGCAGGCGGGGGAGGCGGGGGAGCCGAGCCGCCCGCCCTGCCGCTCCGCGCCGCCCTGCGCTCCGCTCCGCGCCGCGGGGGCTCGGGGACGCGCCCCGCCGCAACAGGTACCGGGGCCGGGCCGGGGGGCACCGCTCCGCTCCCCGCACCGCGGCGGGAGGTGCGGCTGGCGGGGTGTGGCGGCAGCCGGGGCGAGGGGGTCGGCAGCGGGGCCCGAACCCTCGCCGCCGTGAAGGGTGGGGAGCAGCGCTTGCACGGGAGAAAGCGCTTTTCTGCATCGCTCGGGGGGCGGGCGGCAGGAGGGGACCGGCGGGGCGGGCTCGGCCGAAAGCGGGTTTGGGCTGTCGGATCCCCCCTCCCCCGCGGACTCCTGGGAGGGAGGGAAGGGAGGGAGGGACCGAGCTCCCGGGCACTGCTGGGCTCCCCCACGCGTGACAACCCTGACTGCACCTGCGGGAAAGCAGACTGGCGGGGGGGCATGGGGACAGGGGTGCAAAGCGGTGGCCGTTCCCTGGGAGCTGCGGTGATGCTCCTCACGGCGTAGGGTAAATAGGGAAATCAGCCTGCGCGCTGCCTGCGTGGGTGTTAAGGCGCGGGCACGGGGGGGGCCCGCACCCCGCTTCTCTCGGGTCCGTGGGCGGCCGAGCCGGGGCTGCCCGCGCCCCTCGTACCCTGGAGAAAGGGGGAAAAACCCCAGCCCAGACATGAAACTCAGCTCCCCTGTGCAGTCTTGTGTCAGTAGGGTGGCTGGCAGATAGTGAAACTTCAAGGAAATTTCGTTTACAAACACCGAGAATTAAGAAGTGTGTGGCCGCTTGAGCCACCAGTTTATATATATTTTTTTTTTTTTTTTTTTTTTTTTTTTTTTTTGTGAAACTGGGCTTACTTCAGATATTCCCGTATCTAGGTGACCTTTTGGTTGCAGGGATACCAGGTACCATTTGATTTTTTATTTGGCTGTTGCTGTGAGACTGGTTTCATGCCTGATTGATCAGAGATTTTTGCTGCGGAGGGCTGTGTTTGTTGATATGTTTGGGGTGAAATACACAAGTCCCAGTGTCTTGATAGCTCTACGGAGAGGAAGTCTGGAGAAGCTGCTGTGCTCACAATGTCTCTTGCTTTGTAAAGTGTCAGATAGAGAGGATCTTGGTTCCGATATATAACGCTATAATGCTGCTAAGCTTTAGTTGTGGGTGTCCGTGGATGTTTTAGCCTGCAGTCAAATTTGTTTAGTGAAAGTTAGTAAAAAGGCATGTGTGTGCTGTAGGTGAAGTGTGGGTTCTGTGGATAGACGTGCTAGTCAAGTTGTAATAAGTTCTGCCTGAAAGAGCAAAACCAAATCCTAATGCTACCAGTAACCCCTGAGATGATTCATTTGGTTCTGGTCTCTATTGAGGCACTTGGAGGTGACAAAAAACAGAACTCCCAAAAAATTTGTTCGTTGCTGCATTCTCCCTCATTTATATCTGTTGTTTTAAACTGAACTTATATCAGGCCACAAATAATCTGCTGCTTTTTGATCCTCTCGGATGTATTTACTAGCCTATGCAAGTGCAGGATCAGGGCATTTTCTAATTTCTTTTTCTTTGTATGACCCAGATTTTTATTCACTGAAGTTTTAGAGTATGCTTGCCTATTGATGATATATGAAGTTTGAATTTTACTGCTGTGGGACAAGTCGCTACAAAGCTCAAACACTGGTGTAATGTTAGGCCTGTAACAGAGATTTCCTGGTATGCAGTGGTTCTGCTGGTGTTTCTGAGAGTTAATTTTAACTTAAGTCCTAATTTTAAGCCTTAACTAAGTTTCCTGGTTTTCAGAAATGCAGATCACTCACAGCTGCAATTGATTTCTCTAGGAATTAGGCTTGCTCAGCACTTAAATCAGGGGTAGGTGATTATCGGGGAGTGACTTTATGTAGAATTAGACACTTCTGTCTGAAAATCTTAGACTATAGGAATGTGATTTGATATACATGATGATGTGAGACACATAATTCTAGGTTCTAATAAAATTTGTGCTTGAGGGAAATGTAGGCATTGGGCTATAGTTCCAACTAAGTAAGGGCAAAGAGGTATTCAAATCATTTCAGTTCATTTTTGTTTTTATATTTTTGCTCAAAATAGCATCGTTAAATAGTGTTAAGTAAAGAGGTTGAACACTGATTTAAAACTTGGAAAATGAATACATTCTGAAAGGAAAACAAATTTGCATAATATTGATTTTGTAACTTGAGTTCCTGCAGTTCTAATGATACTCTGAGCCAAATCCTTAAAAAATTAGGAATTGTTGTTACTTATATGTGGTTTTCAGATTATTTTTCAGAGACCAGAGCATGCAGTTTGCTCCTTGCCTCAAGAAAGCGGCATGTGGGATGGGAGGGGTTTTTTTAGGGTCCCTTTTAGAACAAGGTTTACTTGCTGGCTGCCATGGAGGTTTGCAGAATTGGCAGTTATGGATCCGTGTAATAGCCATGCATTCCCACCTAGTCTGATCCCCTTCCTCTGTGGCAGAAATGCTTCCTACTGGTCTTCTGTTCTGCTTCTCTCCCCACACCTTCCTATCTCCTTGGGAGGTTGTAGAAGAAGTTTGTATAGCTGGGAAGGGGTGAGTCAGCTCCCAGCCCCTCAGAACTGGTTCCTTCTAAAGCAACCATGTTACACTGGGTGGTGAGGATGATGAAGAGAAACCCCCTTAAAACAGCAGTCTCCTTTGCATTGTTGTCCCTGTAACATGGGAGTGGACGGTCCCCGGAGGAGCAGAGCTGTAATGAGCAATTTCCACAGGGTTTGCATCCTGCCTGCCACCAGCATGTCCTTTCAGGACCTCTCTGGATCCTCTCCTTCCTTACTCCCCCTTCCCTTTTTTAGCTGAGGGACAGCCCCTGGTACAGCTGGCGCTGACCATGGCCAGCGAGGGTGGGTGGCTGTGCTGACATTGCCAAGCCTTTGGGGCAGGGCTGGGAGCAATAATTTGGGTATTTCCTGACTGCCGAGCTGTTTTCTCCCTGAACCCATAGGGCTGTCATATCCATGAGACCTTTTCCCTTGCTTTGATTGAAATTGGACAAATGGTTTAGAGATGATGGATGGGGCAGGGAAGTGGGACTGGCAGGCAGAGAGAGAGAGGAGGATAGACAGAGAAAGCGGATACGCCTTGTTTCCTTAGGAAATTAGGAAATTTCCTTAGGAAGTCACACTGTCCTGTCATTAATTTTACTTTTTCATATATGTCTTTGCTAGTTATGGAGACAAAAGGATACCACAGCTACCCAGAAGGCTTAGATATGGAGAGACGGTGGGGTCAAGTTTCTCAGTCTGTGGAGTATTCTTCCATAGGTGCTGGAGAGCAGACTGATGACAGTAACTACATGGAGATTGTAAACGTAAGCTGCGCCGCCGGCACTTTCGCTAACAGCAGCGCTCAAGGAAACGGCAAAGAAAAACCTGAGCTACTCTCCTGCCTGCAGCAAGACAACAGCCAGCCTGGTCTTCTGCCCTCTGACATCAAAACCGAAACGGAGTCCAAGGAGCTGTCGGCAACGGTGGCCGAATCCATGGGTTTATATATGGATTCGATACGAGACGCCGATTACCACTATGATCAGCAGAACCAGGGGAGCCCGGGAAAGATCTACCAGAACATGGAGCAACTGGTGAAGCTCTACAAGGAGAACGGCCATTGCTCCTCTCCCCTCCACAGCGCCAGCAGGCCCTTGAGGTCTTTGATGTCGGACTCTGGGAGCGCTGTGAACGGCGGTGCCATGCACACGATTGTCAAAAGCCCTATCATGTGTCAAGAGAAAAGCCCCTCAGGCTGCAGCCCTCAGAACATGGCCTCCTCAGTATGTAGTCCTGCAGGAGTCAACTCCGTGTCCTCAACTACCGCTAACTTTGGGAACTTTGCCATGCACAGCCCCATCGGGCAGGGCACCCCTCTGTCGCGCTCGCCCAACGTTGAGAGCCGGGGCTCCATGTTGCACAGCCCCGCGCACGTTAGCAATGTCGGCTCTCCGCTTTCCAGCCCTATAAGTAGCATGAAGTCGCCGATTTCCAGTCCTCCCAGCCACTGCAGCGTGAAATCGCCTGTCTCGAGTCCCAACAATATAACTATGCGATCCTCTGTGTCCAGTCCTGCAAACCTGAACTCCAGGAGCTCCATTGCCAGCCCTTCCAATGCCAATAATAGGTCCACACGTTCTAGTCCAGCGGTTAGCACTGTGGGATCATCTATCTGTAGCCCCGTAAACAACTCCATAGGGTTCCCACCTTCTGGCACGCCAGTGGGGCCTAGCAGAAGCCAAGATACTGTTTCTAGTCCAGAAACAAAAGACAAGGGTGCTCAAGAACTCACATTTCCTAAGATGGAGGAAATGGAGAACGCCATCTCCAACAACAGCCAGATGAACCTTGTTCAGTTCATAAAGCCCGAGCCGGATGGGTCCTTCGGCAGCGCCTGCATCGGCGACAGCAGCAGCAAAATAAACTCCGATTCCCCCTTTTCAGTACCAGTGAAGCAAGAGTCGGCCAAACATCCTTGTTCTGGTGCCTCCTTTAAAGGGAATCAGACAGTAAATCCTTTCCCATTTACAGATGGCTCATATTTTTCTTTTATGGATGACAAAGACTATTACTCTCTTTCTGGGATTTTAGGACCACCTGTTTCTTCATTTGATGGAAATTGTGAAGGTAGTGGTTTTCCAAATCCAGGCCTACGTGTGGGGATTAAGCAGGAACCTGATGATGGCAGCTATTACCAAGAAAACAGTATACCATCCTCTGCCATTGTGGGTGTAAATTCAGGTGGACAGTCATTTCACTACAGGATCGGTGCCCAGGGCACGATATCCTTGTCGCGGCCGGTTGCTCGAGAGCAGACATTTCAGCATTTGAGCTCCTTCCCTGCTGTCAGCACGCTCGTGGAGACCTGGAAGTCGCATTCAGAGTTGGCATCCAGAAGAAGTGATGGGTATCCAGTTCTAGAGTACATTCCAGAAAACGTGTCCAGGTGAGCTGGCAAATTGCTACTTATTTTCTTCTTTTTTTTCTATCTTTTTTTTTTTTTTTTTTTTTTGTCTCATTTTTTTTTCTTTCTTCCCATGCATTAAACAAACAAGGCGTGAATTAAAATAAGGTCCAGGGTGGTATTTCTCAGTCTGTTGTGTAATTCTTAGTTTGAATTTCAGTTTTTATTAAATCTGTTGCTATCTTGCTGTATTTTACTCTGCCTTTAATAAAAACAAAGTGTTGGCTTTAATATTTAAGAAGAAAACATATTATATTCTGTTGTTATTAGGTTTGAAGGTATAGCTTTAGAATGTTTATGAGCTCTTACTACTACAAATGTTGTTTTTCCCATAATGAGAGCTTAGTAAAATTGCTCTCTTGTGTCCTATAATGGTTATTCTTTGTTAGCTAGTGCTTGGATGTGTGGTACCTCAGATGAAATGTTGAGATGAGGATAAAAAAATGATAGTGTCTGTCAGGAATCTGATTTTGTGAAGAAGCATGGTTCTGTGCTTGCACTGGACTTTAACTGGTTAAGTTTAAAAAACTAAACGCTACAAGCCTGTGGCAACATATTATTTCTGTATTTTAACTGTAGGAACATTTGGTTTATATATATAGAAAAATGCCTCCAGAAGGAGGAGGGCTGTTAAAACTTGATGCATTTGAAAGGGAGAAATGGATAAACTGATCTCCTCACTTTTGGTGGAAGAGAAATGAGCAAGTGTCATTTGAATTTGGGTTTCTTGGCTGTTCTGTGGCAGCATATCCTTCTTCAAGCAGGTATCCTTGTATCTCGTAAGGGATGCCTGCTTTCCTAAACCTATCTAGTTTCAGAGTCAATTGTACAAGTTCTGAAGCGCCTCTGACAGCATGACTGAGTTCAGATGGTTGCATAGCATACCCATGTGCCCAGCAGGCTCACCAAATTCTTGTGCCAAAGCTCAAATAGCCACTAACAGGTTGGCATTTACCTTTCCCAAGTGGCTTTTTTTTTGCTCATCACAAGCTACGCAGCTGCCCTCAATGAATGAAGCATCTGCCTTATTCTTGGAGAGGGGTGAGGAGGATGCATAGTGTTTTCCATATTTGTATGATACTACAGATTTCTGAAAATAGTGTTGCAGTGAAAAACATAATATCTAAAATAATGATGCTTTTCAGGAAGGAAATCAGCCTATCTATAAGGAGGGAAAAAAAAAAAATTTACCTGTTTTCATTTTATTCTCAGTTCTGTCCAGCACTGCCACAATCTCTCTATCATTCTGTAGGCCATGCTTCACTTTTTCTTTGGCCATTTCCAATATGGTCTCAAAAAAAATCCACTTTTTAATATACTCAACTTGAAAGGGCTGTATCCCGTTGTCATGCTGAACTTTGCATGCAGCTGGATATTTGTTATCATCAAGTCTTGGCTTAAATGTACTTTCTTGGATTAAGGAAGATGGAGTCACTGTCTTCTAGTCATTTTACCAGAGGAAATTTTCACAAATTGCATTATTTATATAGTGAGAAAAATTCACCAGAAGACTGATGGAATGCCTGAATACAAAGACCCAATATTTTACTGCCTTTGTGGTTGAGCACTGTTGCTTGGACAGGTAGCTCCTGCCAGCTGTGAGAGCTCTTGTGTGACTGAATGCTTGTGCTGAGTCAAGGCTGTCATCCACTGCAGGGGCAGGAACAATAAACAAGGAAATCATGCAGGAAGGAGCATGGTTGCCTTCAGTAGTTGTGTTTGGAGTGACAGTTTCTCATAAGGCTTTTAGAAGAGTCTTCTGATCTGACGTTAGTCCATGGTAGCTCTAAATGTAATCAGATTTGATGATGACATAGGCTGGGTGCACTTTCCTGTCTTTGTTCTCTAAGCTGGTATCTCTGTAGGATGTGCAGGTGAGTGTAGCTGCCACTTTGCAGGATTGAAATCCTGAAATGTTTAGTGCTCAGAGCTGTTACGTGTGGAATTCTATTCAGGTGATGGAGATCTGCAGGGTTGCGACACTCCAGGCATCCTGATCTGTACTACAGATTAGGACATGTGTCATCATTTCAAATCTCAGAACTCAACCCCATTATTTAACTAAATGTTGCTCTTAATCTGGCTGGTGATGGCTCTATGCCAACAGCGAAGCCAGGGACCTGTGCAAAGCCCTTAAATTTTTCAAGGTAAATTCGTGTAGAGATGATTTTAGCAGTGCAGATTTGAGTGCAGAGGTGCCTGCTGTGATATTTGTCTGCTGGTGAGATAAGGCATAAAGACTCCACATAAGATGTCACACATGTAGAAGAAGCTCAGCCTTGCTATTGAAGCTCAGACTGATCTTTATTTTTCTCTTTGTTTCTGTGCTGTCTTGCAGCTAGAACAGAGGAAGTCATGCTCAAATTAGTTGGTGCTCTGAGGTGTTGTAATAAAACACACATAGCTTGAAACCATGCCAGACCCAACATCCCAAGGTTGGTTTCAGCGGTCCCATATCCATGTGCCGTGGGGATTGCAAAATACCTCTTCCTTCATGTCATCAGAACAGCAGCATCACACCTCCGTCCTCTACATCTAAACCAGATCCTTGCTATTTCCAGTCAGGTTTCTTTTCTGATGTGTCAGTCATAACAGGCATCACACATTTTGCAGATTAACCCTTTGAGGTTTGTAATATTTTAAAGTTTCTGGTATTCTAAGTCTTCGTCTGTTTTTTTCAGGGGTACTTAGCTTGCGATATAAATGGCTGCAAGCAAAGAGTGAGATGAAGGGAAAAAATAGGCTACATGGTTCTCTAAAGCCAGTAGATGACCAGCATGGAATATGTCTTGTTTTAGCAGCATTATTTTCTGAACCCTGATGTCATACTCTTTCTGAACTGCCTCAGACTCGCAGCATACACCGTGAAAAGGAGTGGGTGGCCAAAAGAAGATGACTTTGATTTTTCATATTGATAATGAATCTCTAGAATAGTGCTGGAAATTTTTTTTTCAGATTAGAATGTTCCCTTTCTTGAATCAGTTACACTTGGTGGTAGTGTCTAATAAACATAGTTGAGGCATTTAAAATGCCTTGATACCTTGTTGACTGTGCCAATCACCCACTTCCAACTAGAACATTTCTCTTTTTCTCCTTCAGTTACTTTTATTAGATGTGCACAGTTATGGGTCTTTTTAAGTTAGTTGCTAGTACCTTTTTTATAACATTTCAGCTTGTGATGTTTGGGGAATGAGAGCCTCTTAAGCAAAACCAAATTCCCTTATTCCCTTTTAAATATTTTTCTTCTGCTAATATGCATGCAGAACATGTCTTTGTTTTTGAAAGATTTTACATTCGTAATTTTTAATAAAGAGTGAATCATACTTGTCTGTCTGTGTGTATAGATTCCTCTCTCTACAAATGGCATTTCTAAGAAATACTGGTTTCTAAACTAAATAGCTGTTAAGTGGGCTTGAAAAAGAAGGTATGTGCAATTGTGTGATGTCATTGATGAAAACCTACACGAAGAATACAGCTCAGATTTCACTTTAAGGTGATCAGTGCTGGTTGGAATTGGGGTGCTAGCCTAAGCCCCATGATCGTGCCAATTACATGATTTTCAAAATGGCCTATGAAAATGTCATGGTTGCTTAAAACAACAGTAAAAGGAGGAGGATGACCTTTTTGCTGCATTAGCTCTTACCTAAAGCTTCTTCTGCAAATGTGCCTTTTTCTTCTAATTTCCATATTAACTCATGTATGTACACACACGCACACACATACTCGCTTTTCTCAGTGCTTGTGGTGGAAACAGAGGGCTGATACTCCTACTGTTGTTTCTTCCTGGCAGTTCCACTGGTATAACCCAGTGTGGGAAGAATTCATGAAGTTTGATGTGCTGATAATCAGAAAGTTTAGTGTTTTAATATGAATTGCATATGTTTATTTATAATCGTATTTCAAAAATTTTTTGATCAGACATTTGATAGTATTTTAGGGATGACTAAAATATGGCTGTTCCTGAGCCATTCACGTGTGTCAGCATTTATTTTTCAGACCCTACTTGAAAAAGCCCCCAGAAAACCCATCCCACCCAACCCAAAACCAGAAAGTAACCCAACAACATGATCTTGATTTACCTGTAGCCTTTACTGGCTTGAATTGATTCTGGTTAAAAATCTGATTTCAGGCTATTGCAAGTATTTTTGTAAATAAACTTTTATGTTAAATATTATCTAGAATAGTCACTTATCAGAAATATACCTGCCAGAAAGATAAAGGTCTGGTAAATATTATTTTTAGAATTTATGAATGGCCTTGACCTCTGTTTGCTGACGGACTTTATGAGAAAAGGACTGTGCTGTTAAAATATTCTCCATGCTTGGCAGGACTGTATTCCCCTTTATCATCCCGAAAATTTACTGTGCAAACCTTTTTCAGAAATGATTCTCTAATACCATGGACCATAGCCTCAAATCTATATTTTTCTCATATTTCAATTTGAGAAGTTATGCTTGTTTTTGTAGGTTCTTGTATAATTTTGTGTCTTTTTTTTTTTTTTTTTTTAATGCAGCTTTGGGTATAGTCTTGACACAAACAAGACCTCTGCATATTCTTTATTTCTCGCTAAAGAAATTAGAAGTCTGTATTAATATGTCAGCCCAGGATGAAAGGTTCCCTTGGGCATACCAGCATGCATTGAACAACCTTTTACTTTCTACAGCTTTCTTTGTTGTTATTTTGGTGAGGGTGCTGGGTTTTTGTATTGCTCTTTATTGAGAAGTTCAAAGTCTGTATAAAGTATATTCCTTTAAAATGTGAATGCAAATAATGCCTTATTTTCCATTAAAATTATACATATCCATTGCCTCCTGTGCTGTGGCACAGAGAAGCCCACATTAATGGGAAATTGTGTTCCAGAGATGGGTGGATCTTCCCCATCTGGGGAAATAAGAGCTCTGTTGTCAAGCTGGGTGCCAGGATCTAGGGCTTGGCTGTTTCTTTGTGCAGGGGTAAATAAAGCTGTGTATTTCCAAAATGTTTCAATTGCAGGTTGATAACACTAAACTTTGCAGTACTTGGCTGTTGGAAACCAGTTTGCCATGTTTAATTCTGATTGTAGCTAATAGTTGTTGCCTAGTTTTTGTATTGCTTTTGGTGATATAGGGTCTCACTATGATAATCTTGTTTGGATGGTTTTCTGAAAAACAGGAAGGTGGGGTCACCTTCAATGCACAGATTTTAACAAGCAGAAGAAATTCTGGTTATGCATTTTCTGGCAGTATGGATCAGTCCATTTTCATGAGGACTGGAAGACAGAAAAGTATCTACTGCATACAAAATGTTCCTGTCCTGTTTTATGAGATGTGTGTTGCCGCACACAAGGCAGGCAAGCATGTACAGGGATTGCTGCAGCAGGTTCAGTGCTCATGCAGTACTCGTGTTGTCTGCAGAGGGAGTAAATTGTTAAGTTGTGGTTCAATAACCTGGCCTTACTCAACCAGCACTTAACATTAATGGAGCTACAACCTGCTGTGAAGTGCTCTGCCCTGCTCAATCAGATTGCCAGGTACTTATTGGTGCTTTGCTGATCCCAGGCTGGAGCAGTGGCTGCTGTTGGGTGTCGCTTGTAGATGAACAGTGTATTATTTGCAGTGGTGAAAATGCTCTGTTGGGCCATGCCTTGTCTGCTCTGATTTTGGTTTTTCCCTTTGATTTGGTTTGTTGTGTGTGAGAGCCAGATTGGGTTCCTGATCCAGTTCACTCTGGAGCTCTAAAGAGCCAACAGTACAGTGAAACTTGGTGAGCAGTTTGATGTGATATGGACACGAGAACAAACTGAAGAGATGGAAAGGGAACAGAGCCTGTGAAATATCCCAAGTGCACCTTTCTGCTAAAAGGTAATACGTAGTTGAGCCATAATCCCAACACTGGTATTTTCAGGATATAGTTTTAAAAGGTGTTTTTTTTAATTGTATGTGTTGAGCCATTGAACAGAGTCATAGGAGATAGAGTTAATAATGGACTTGTTTTGACCAAAACTTCTAGGAGAACAATGGAGTGCTGTAATTTGAGATTTAAGATCTCAGAGGTCAGAAAATACCACAGTTACGGATGAATATAGAACCGTAACTCGTTCTCTGGCAAATGTGTCTTAAAATATGGCTGTCTAAGAGTGATAAAAATGGTCCAATGAGGAAACTAAAAAGAGTGTGTGAAAAACAGGTATTAAATTCATCTAAGTTTAGTAGTTTTATCAGTTTTCACATGCAGCTGGTTGCTACACAGTGCCTGGTGCTCAGCATATGAATTACTTGGGTTGCAGTCTCCTCTGAGCGAGAGATCTGTGGAGAGGAAAAAGGAAGCATCAGTATTTCCATCGGATGCAGTGGACCAGGTTCTTGCAGTGTTATTGGGCAGGTGTGAATGCACCCTAAATAGACCGTGGCATGGTTTGACTGCTCGCTGCCCCTCTTGTGTAACCTGTAGCGGAAGGTCACCGTCTGGGGGACCCTCCGGCAGCCCTCTCCTGGTGCTGGAGCCACCTTGGGTTTGCTGCTGCAGGAGTCAGGCTGACCTTGGAGGAAGGCACGCTTTTTTGGCTTAGGCTGCAGGGGAAGGGCTCGCAGGTCAGGAAGTGCCTGTTTATCCATGCCAGCAATTCCCACTGTAGCCTGCTCCAGTACCACTGCAGGCAAGAGGAGCAGCAGCATCTCCCTCTCCCTGCTGCGGGGCTGCCGTGGGAGGAGGCGCTCCCCCCTCGGACTTGGAAACAGAAGTTCTGTGCATCCATGTCTTTCCCTTCAGGGAGCCTGGGATTTTTCAAGTACCTTGAGGGTGGATTTGCTTTCAGGGCAAAATTTTCAAATAAATGGTCTCTTTAAAGGGGAGGCTTTGTGACCTTGTTTGGGGTTGTGTTTTTCTTGTTTTTGTTTTGTTTTGCAGTGAGGTTTATTAATGTGGTTTATCAGAGCTTACCAGTGTGTTTTCTGAAAGGAAGTGATCTGGGGGGTGTTCTCTTTCTCTATTTTGCCAAAATCAGTGCTGAAAGATTTAAATCACAAAAAAGCAACCCTCCCATCCCACCCCAATCTCCTGAAACCCTCCCCCAAAACAACAAAAAAAGTGCAGAAAACCAAATCCATGCTTTTCGTTCTGGATTCTTAAAAGTATAAGTAACGCTGCTTGTATCTATTCAGTACTAAATAAGTATATTTGCAAGATGCCATTTCTTTACGGTTATATTGTAACAGGAGTTCCCACAATGCTGGTAGATCACAAAATAACTTGAATTTTATTTCTTTATCTTAAACAGTGAATTAAGCACCTGCAATTACATTAGAGTTTGTTGTTAGCTGTCTGCTAAATTAAATTTCTCCAAGTCTGAGATCTCTATGCTGCGTATTGGCTTCATGAACAAACTGATAGCTTAAATTTCATATTTGGAGGTAGGGTTACTTGGAGTTAATATGTAATGTTATTTTTTGAAAATGAGAAAAAAAAAAGTAAATTTTGGTTAGAACTTCTGAGCAGAAACAGAATCCAGTATTTGTGGATAATACGTAAAATGGCTTACAGGAATTTATACGCGCCTCTAAGATGCATGGATATGCTGCTGATTGTGGTTAGTGATAATAATAGATCAAAGAGTTACAGCCCTGAGGTTAAAAAGCAAATTTCAGACTAATTGCTGAATGTTTCTGACAATTTTTATTCACTTTACTTGTTTCCATCCTCTCTCCTAAACAATACTTTCTACTATCTGGAGGTGAAATAACTTTTTTGAATGAGCTTTCAGACTAAAATTTATGCTGAGTACATGAGTCTTTTCTATTGTGCTTTTCATTCCATGTCTGCTTTCGAGAGGTGTTAACCCAAGTTTCTAAAAGTGGCAGCTTTATAAACCAATTCCATAGCAATCTTAACCATCTTCAGTAACGCTTTCTGAGTCTTTTGGATTTGTGAGAATATCTTGCATCCTTATTTTTCTGTGCGTATGACCGTTTTGGGTACATGTTCAGCCTTAAGTCTGTAAAACAAAGCAGTATTTTAGAGGTTTATTTTGGGCAGTGTAATCTATCAGTCGTCTAAGAACTTTTAATCAGAGGGCAGAATGGGGAATTAGGTAGTTTGTCCTGACCAGGATTTTGCCCGTCCCAGCTGCCGAGAACTATAGGGTCTTGCCAGCATTTTTGGCAATGCTTCTCTGAATCCTGCGTTGTGCTAAGATCATAGCGCAGTTCTGCGAAGCTCGTTGTTTTCAGGGTTTGAAATCCCTTTGTAGTGAATTTCTTTTGTTCACCAGCTCCTCTCCTGTGCTTGGCTCAGAGGGTCAGGATGACACACGGGAGCTGTCCCAGTCTGTGCTCGGGAGTGCCCCATGAAGACGGGAAGAGTTACTGAGCAAAGCAGCGCTCTGTTTAATAAATGTTTACCTCGTGCTTTGCTTCTCTCTGGCAGATCCAGGCCGTGCAGGGAAGGGGCAGGTGCTGAGTGTGCCTGGTCAGAGCAGGGCCCACAGTGCCGGCACTGCCCGCGCCCCACATCCCTGTGGCTTGCGCAAGGAGCCGTGTCCGAGTACCCCGGGAGTGCGTCACCCGCCGTGTCCTCACGGAGACCTGTGCTCCCCGAGCCCTTTGGAAAGGTGGTTTCACAACTGGCGAGCCCCGGTTTACTCTGGCAGCGTCTCACCTTGAAAAATCAATTATGTTTGTGTCTTTAGCTCTCCCTTAGTGCTGCTGCAGGAAAGGGACTCCACTCACTGTTGTAGAATGGGTCGGCTTGGGAAGTGACATCAGAGATCGGCAAGTTCAACCCCCTGCCATCGGCAAGGACACCTTCATATACTAGATATATGAGGACTTCATATACTAGACAAGGCTGTTCAGAGCCCCATCCAGCCTGGCTTTGAATACTTACAGGGATAGGGCATCCACAGCTGCTCTGGGCAACCTGTGCCAGTGCCTCACCATCCTTCAGAGTTGAGAATTTTTTTCCTAACACCTAATCTAAATTACGCTCCTTCAGCTGCAGCTATTACCCATTGTCCTATCGCTGTGTGCCCTTGTGAAAAGTGTCTCTCCAGCCTTTTGCAGGTGATTCACCATATTCCCCACTCAAACTCCGCCTCTTGTCTGACAGGAGCAGTGCTGGAGGTGGTGGGACGTGGTCTCCTAGTCAAGTTTTATCAAGGTCACTCTAGGAGCAGGAAGGGGATTGCTTCTGGAAGTGTCTTAAGGTTGGGGCATCACGACAGCAACCTTTCTTTTCCCTCAGGAGGCATGAGTTCAAATCTGAGCTTCTCCAAAAGGTCAGAGATCTCACTTTTAGCATTGCTGAAGACTTGTCTCTAGAAAACCTGTCATGCACTTCAGTGTTTTTGAAGACTGGAGTGCCAGGGACCTTGCAAATGAAGGTGGGTGGGAAATTTGCACAGTTTCCAGGCAGACTATCTGAGCTGTCAGCTTCATTATTTTAAACTAAATTAGATTTGTGCTAGAGAGTGCAGTATGCTAGAGCAGTTAGAAAGCTCTTCCTCTAATGGTAGCTTCAGAGCTACTTTGGTAGATATAATTGTGTTAACTTCTAAGCTCACTTGGATAAATTAAAATAAAACAACTAAAACCTTGCACAGGTGTGGATCCTGGGATATGGGGAAACTCCCTGGAAAAACTCAGGAATTCCACTTGAAGACAATATACTTAGATGTTTGGTGTTTCTAAGGATCAAGGGCTGTTATTTTTTATGGTTTAGTAGAAATTGAACACGTTGTCATTTCTGGCCAGGGAATGCAGGCTTCTGGACCACTGCACTCCTGCAGCTCCCCCAGCACCCCGAGCCCAGCAGGGAGAAAACACAATGAATGCCTCAGGGATACTGCAGTGGAGATCATTTTACCCCATGTACTAAGGATTGCCCCCAGCTCGTAGCCCATTCTCTAGGATTGAGTGTACACCTTAGGTTTGTTTTGTTATTTCCATTTAAATTTTGTTTGGTTTTGGGCACTAAGGCTTTTTAACGTTAATAATTAAAAACAAATATTGGCCAATAAATATTCCCTAAGGATTAAAAATCGTTACTAAACATGACTGACTTGTCGAAATTTGGCATTGAACCTTTGTTGCAGACTGCCCTGCTGGAAAATCCATCAAGTAAACCCACATTGCTGCAGAATTAGCTCTACAAACCCTGCAGAGCTTTACCATACTCTTCCTTCAGATATGCAGTGGCAAAAGAGAATGATTCCAGTTGATACAATTAGGATTTTTAAATCCTTATTTTTAATCTGGATCCACGTAAAGTAGCTGGAAGATGAACAAAGTGTGGGGGGTTAGACATGTCAGCTTCTGCTCAGTGTATGGAAGTAAATGTTGGAAGTGGTCCAGAGCTTTATGGCTGCTGCCAACTAATGACATAAGATAATGTTGCAGTGAAACAATGCACTTGATTTGCATTTGTTTCCCAACTAACCTTTCTGATTCTTGGGACTGCTTGGAATTTATATTTCTGGAGATTTGACAGTAAAAAAAAGGAGATTGGGCGTTGAAACCTTTGAATGCTTAAATATGCAGTAATGACAACTTCAAACTGTGCATGCAGATAATGAGATAAAGAATGGTTACTCACTTCATATTAAACCCTTTTGGTGGAAGAAGGGAAGAGGACGAGTGTTTTGGATGGACATGTTATTTTAAAAAGGGAGGAAATTCAGAGGAGCTAATGTCTGTAGAAATAGAAGTGAGAAAAGTATGTTGCTGATTCACTTTTTTTTTATTTCTGGAATCAAAAATGCATCTATTATGGGTCTGCAAACTGTCCTGCGTTTCTTTTCTAACATAAACAGGAGTTAACTGTGTGCAGAAGTCTAATAACAGAGTTGTAGGGGTTTATTTACATTTTCATTTGGATCAGAAATGTGCTTTTGAAGAGAATCTTTCAGTTGCCACCATCTTCTATCCTGTGGTTCACATCACTGGGCAGCTGAGGGGTGAACACTCAGATATTTCTGAGCCAGAAGGGAATGAAAAAAGCGCTCCAGGAGGTACCCAGGGCATTCCAGCCTCGACTCCGATCCCTGGGACCCCGCTGGAGGTGGCTGGAAGCACAGTCCTTGTGACACCTATAACTGGATGCTGGATCCTTGGGACTGACCACACCTTTCCTTTCATGCTTGTAAAGTGCTGCCTGAAAATTGCTTTTTTACCTCTTAGCTCAGGTACCTGTAATTGAGAAAAGACTCAGAGTTATAGGCAGAGGAAATTGTTCCACGGAAGAATCAGAGGCGCTGTTTTCAGCAGATGTGTTTGTTCATAAGTTGTGACCAGAATGAGGAAAGTAGCTACTTACTCATCCTTCACCGCAATCTAGAAATCCTAAAAAAGGCTGAATTAAATCCTGGAAATAGGAAATGAAACTGAAGTGACAAATAGGCTGTATCTTTTTTCTTTTTTCTTTTTTTTTTTTTAATTAAGTGAATTTCATTGCTTTTCAGCTAGATAGAGCTATTCTGATATTTATTATTATATTAATTTATAAAGGTAAACAGAATTACAGGCAGAAAACAGATTATAGGCAGCTGCCTTAAGTATTTACAAGCAGCTGTAGCTTAGGCAAACTAATTTAATGACTTACAATTGTCATTTCAGAAAAAAACCCTACTTTGTGGATCAATAAATTCTTGTAAAGTAAACCTATTGATTTGCAACTAATTGGATATTGTGGATGTCTGATAAATTAATTTTCATATGAGGCTAACTGAGTTGACTAGGTGATGTATTAGTGGTTGTAAATGACTTAGAGTCATTAAGTCTATTTATAAGATAGCTACAGGAAAAAAAAGTTAGAAACCTATTTTAATTTCTAATGAATCAGCACTGTAATACCAGGGTCCAGATGACTTCTGAGCTCACAAGAGGAGCTTCATGTTTTTCTTATTTTCATACCCTCACTACTGTGATAAACAAGATACTCCATGTCCTCCACTAATTGTTCCATGTCCTTCCACCTGTATTAGCCCTTTCCATGATCTCAAGATGCTTCAGGTTCTGCTTGCTTCAGCACAAACACCTGATATTGTGCTTATTAAAAGAAAGTCTTCCTAAGGTTGTAGCAAGGTCCGTGTTGCTGCACAGAAGCCTGGTCCTCCCTCTGCCAAGCTGCTATTCCAAGCTGGAATGCTTTAAGGCACAAGAGGGTGGCAGCCCCAGCCGTGGTTTTTGGCAGCTGCAGTGGTGAGGGTCAGTTAGGTGTTCATGGGGGATTCTTTTCCCCAGTACTGGCAGCATGGGCATTTACAGTTCTTTCCAAATTTTGTCTGAGGTACTTGAGCCTTTGAGCTTGGATCTGACTCCATAGGAAGAGTTGCTCCTGGTTGGGATATACTTTGGCTTTTTTCCATCACGCGGAGTGCCCCAAACTCAGAGGTGATATTGATGTTGGCGTGACCTGAATCAGTAATTGAATACAAGTGAATGCAATTTTCATGCTCAGGTAAAAACAAAAAAAATATTATTCGGGACCAAATAGGAATGAGCTTGGGATTAGGAATGCAGGGGAATACGAAATGTGATCTAATGAGAAAGAGGAGGATTATAGGAGCAAGGAAAATAGCAGGTATTGGCACAAGAGGATATAAGCTCAATATAGTGCACTAGGTCCTAGGAAGGCCTATGCTTTTGTCTGACATGACTAAAAATTAAGAATATTCAGCATCTCATCACTTAGGATTGCAGGAAATAGCTTTGACTGATTTTCATAGATATATTTTATGGAATCAGTTTGAAAGGCAGCAGTAAATATATAGATGTTTCCCAGTTATTGGTTTTGGTACAATCTTGGCTTTTTTATGATGTTTCATATGGACAGATGAAGGCACCATATATCTCTGTACTAGACCTGAGAGCCGATGGTGAGAATTGTTAAATTCTGAACCACTGTTCACAAAAATGTAAAACTGATATGCCCTTTGTAGAAGTCTCTGCATAAACATTGTAACTTTTTTTAAAATTACATTGCATAAAACCAAGGAAAAGAACTTTGTTACTTTGTTTGCACTACTTCCAGTGTCCAAATACCAGTGCTGTGTATGGTTCTCATAAGGTAACTACGTACCCAACTCCTAATTATATTTGTATATTACGTTAGGTCAGTGGATTAGGAGAGTGAGATGTCAAGAGTAAATTTAGGTTGGGACTTCTCCGCCAAGTCTCCAGTGCTCCCCCCAGTAGCTCAGTATGAATGAGTCTGTTTCTTTAAAGACTTGAAGTAAATATTGAGAAGGGTTTCCTAGCAACATTTGTAAGGTTAAGTAAAAATCAGACTTGCCAGGTGTTGCTTCCAGAGCACACTAGCCTTTCTATTTCAACTTTTATTTATACTTTCAATGCATTATCTGCTGTATGAAATGCTGAACAGGATCTGATAGTATTGTAAATAGGTAATTTTGCAGAATCGTATGTCCAAAGGCAAGTTGGCTGCAATTTTATTCTTGCTTTGGCACACAGCTTTTCTTTTGCTGTGTATTTGTACTGTACTTAAAGTAATGGAGACTAACCTTACTTGGCTTCTGGAAGTATTAGATACCGATGTGTGTGTGTGTGTGCGTATTCTAAAAATAAAAGCCACTGTTCAAACTTGCTAAAAAAAAAATGTTCTTATTTATTGTTTTTTTCATAGAAAAAGTCATGTGTATCCCAACTGGTCTCGTGAGTTTGCAGAGGTCTGAGGTGGGGGGGGGTAGAATCTCTTGAGGAAATCTCGATTTTTCTTCAGCTTTGATTTCTAGTGACAGGAGGGAAGATCAGCCTGAATACTTTCTACAGTGACATAAAAGTAGACTTTTCCTGTTATTTTAGTCTGCTCAGTAAATTGCATGCAGTCTCCACAGGTGCTTTGGGATGTGTAAGAGGTATGTGTTTCTGTGGTATACCTGTGGTGGGTAGGATAGTTCCCCCTTGAGAAACACAGGAAGCTGGAATTTAGGTTAGCCCAGGACAGACAGACAGACAGATAGATAGATAGATAGATAGATAGATAACAGAGGGGAACAAGGAGTGGAAAAATTTGCTTGGCTGCTTCCAGTCCTAAGTTTTTGGTCTATAAATAGAGTCTATCGGAATATTTCTAGTTAGTTCTGGGGAAAGTCAGCTGCTGTGCTGGGGATTGGCCGTGATCCCAGAATGAGGAGGGGAAGGGAAAAAAAAGAAGGATGATAGGAAGCCTATTGAAAATCTACCAACAGACACCAGTGAAATCGAGAAATTGGAAGATGCTGTATTTGGGCTTCAGTTTATTTTTTTGCAGCTTCTGTCAGTGCTGGATGGTCTGCAGAGCGACTCTCTGTATGCTGCTGTGGGTTTCTGAGTTAGCCAAGCCCAGCAGGCAGGTCCAACCCACCAGGGTTCATAGTTCAGAAGCCAAGACTAAAGCCTGATAGCAGGAACTAGCATAGAAGTATAAGGAAGCAGCATATTATCCTCATTCCATGCTGCAGCGGTGAGCCTGAACAGCCTGCCCTCTCTCTGGGTTAGATGCATTAGATAAAGGAAAATGGAGAAATGAAACCAAAAGCTGAATTTTCAGCTAATTAAATTAAGTTACTGTGTAAACTGCAACTTTTTCAAATATGTGTAAAAAGGTCTTGCTGATAATTTAGAGTGCAAACTGGTTGAAGTATATTATGATACCAGAAATAGACATTTAAGGGAGTCATGATGAGCTTTGCAAACAGTTGAGATGCTTTCTAGGAAATGTAAATGATGCACTTGAAAAATATTCTGAGTTAAGATTCAAACACAATGCACAGCTAGAGTATAAATAGCTAATAAGTTAAAAAAAATACAGTGTTTTTAGAAAGTGCTTTAGTAACAGTGATAGATAACCTTCTCACAAAACTCCCTCTGACCTCCCTGCCCCCAGCCCTGTAACCACAGAAGAGTGATCCTCCATACTGTAAGAGGAAAAAGTAGCTTTCGTCAAATAAACAGCATTATGTAGGTAAGCTGAACCAGAGTTCTCAGAGGAGCATTTATTTACATGTCGGGGTTCATAGGAGCTGAAATTATCTGAGCAGTAAATGAGCTTTTCCAGTGCTGAATTAATCCCAGAAAAGTCTGTGCTCATGTTGAAAATAAAAATGTTCATGACAGTGGTTTTGCTGCTCAGGTTTTGCTGGCAACTCATTTTTTCCTTTGTAATTTTTCAGGAATTGGAGAAAGGGGTTGTATTGAATGTTTCTGGCAGGAGGAGAAGGGAGAGAGCAGTGTCAGTGTTTCCCTGTAGATGCGTGTTCCCTTGGATGCCCATTCATGTCATGTACCAGTAAGATGCTTGCTGCTTCCAGATTCCCTTCAATGTTAGATAAGGTCCCACCCATATTTAACTTAGTTTCTCTATTTTTTTTTAAATTATTTGAATGCGGTTTTTTTCATCTTCGTGTTTGTAATCAATCACAAAACTGATAATAAAGTATCAGTATCAGTATCTGCATCAGTAGGTACTTCAATTTTTCTGTATTAGCTGGAATAAAATCTTACACTAAATTACTTCCTGAGCTCTCTTACTAAGCCTTTTTGATTACTTAAATATTAATAGCAGTAGAACCATTTTAGACATTGTTGAGTGATATTAAATGGACACATGTAGGTAAAATTTTCATGGGATGAACAGAAAAAGGCAAGTGTTTTGTTTTTGAGGAAAGAATGTCAATAAATACTTTGGTTTTGATATTTCTTGAAGAAGATTGGGTAAAAAGGTAAAGAACTATGAATTTTTATCTCATTCATTGTGGGAAAACAGCTCTTTAAAAAAACCCAAAGAACTGCCTACCATTTGAATTAATAAGGAGGAAAATCTGTCAGGAGGTTGTAATTTGCCCATGTGAGAGTTGATAACCATTCCCATTCACTTTCCATAAGGCCAGTATTATACCAGATGATGGCTGTGGGAATTAAAACTCCTAATTCATTGTGACCATGAATTTTGCCTTGAAGAAATGCTGAGAAACAACTCGGGGAGTTGAGGGGAGGAGGGAAAATCATCCTGTGTATGGTCAAGGTAGATTTAATTTGGAATAATGCACTAAATTGGAAAAAACCTAACAAATCAGCTGTCTGTGTTGGACATGCTCCAGGAATATTTCGGCTTACAATTCCATTTCTCAAAAACTGAGAAATTTGAAACAGAAGATAAACAACATATTAATATTTTATTTCTTTCGGGGATAAAGTTCTGTCATGTGTTTGGAAACTTCATTGAAATATTGGTCTCGTTAGAGAAAGCAGCTCAGAATTGACATTAACTGTTCATTGTGCCACTTGTTAATTTGGATTTTGCAAGCCAGTGGGATAAACTGATCTGGAATGAAACTGGAATAGAGTTCTAAAATGATGCTTGTAAATAGGTCTGATGTCAGCAGATGTTTTGCCTTTTTCCAGAGCAGTACACTTAAGATGTATGTCGCATACCAAAAAAAGCCCAACCAAAATCCAAATGAAGCTCCAAGCCCCTTCCAAAAGTCAAATCAGCTCTGGATTTAATGGTGAATTAGAATTCACATTTTCTGAAATAGCATCTGCTCGAAGTTTCAGAAGCAGACAGAATTGTGTCTTTAGAGGGAGGATTTGATCTCGCATCAGTTAGAGTCCTGACAGCTTCTCCTGACACGTTGTTTGATGCATGGTCTGGCAGACAGGCTCCTGCATGGAACTTTTTTACTTGCAGCAGTGGCCCCATTAAAATCAGTGGGACTGGACACACAGAAAAGGCTGCTGCAGGTTGAAAGTTTCCAGTGTTTCTAACTTACATCAACTGATTTATATTATGCTTTTTTCCTGAGTTGTTCTGACACTTTGATTCTTGTCATGCACAGCATGCATCTTTTCACACTCCCAATGCCTGACTGTGATGGCTTGAATCCTTCATTATTTTGTGATTAATTGCTGAGATACAAACATTATCAAATCAAAATCCCCGAAAGGCCTCTTTTAAAGGATCAGCCTAGCTTTTTGATTGAGCTGCCCCACAAATTACTTATCTGGTGTCTGTGTGGTTTTCAACATCCTGCTAAATTTGGAACACGTCCATTAAATACTTTCTGCAATATCTGGGGAATAGAAGTGCTTGATTAGTTATTTCATCCATTGCTTGGGTCAAGCCTTTAAAGAGATGGCAGTGCTGTGTTGAATCCATTAAGTAGGAATTGGTGGGAGAGCAGGATCATGGTTTGTGTTGTCAGTGGTTGCATTAGGGTGTTCAGTGCAGGTTTTCAAGTGCTAGAAGTCTAGTTTTTGTCTTTCCAATACACGTAAACTCATAAACTATAATTGCAGTTGTACAGGAGAAATTGTGATGCAGGTGAGAAATAGCGCAGCAAAGAAAGCGCTTTGCATTAGCACTTTTGTGCATTGCTGCATGTGGTGGTTTTTTAAAACAGATTTTATCCCTTGGGATCTAATAAAAGGCTGGAGAGTTATTTGGTTTATAAACCTATGTGGTGTATTATTTGGATATTCAGAGGGAAAAGGTCAGAGAATGTCTCCTGTGTTATCAATTCCTCAGTGGGAAACTATATTAAAAACTTGAAAATATAATACTATATAATTTAGAAACACAATATATAATGTGGGTTGAGAGACAATTACTGTGTTGTATTTCTCTGTATTTTCCATTTTACTGAATGCATTTCAGCAACAATTGGGTTTTGGCTGTAATGCTATTTGTAGCAGTCTCATGAAGCTGCATAGCAAATTATTGTGGTGTACCGGATAAAATCAACTCCTCACTTCATTGGTGAGAGTCTCATTATGAAAAGCTCTTACTGCTGGCTTATGCAGGTGACAGTAGGTTTTGTCCATGTTCATACAGTTTTATAGAATCTCCATTTTATAAGTTTTAAAAAAGTTATAAGGTGGAGATATTTTGCATGTCTAGTCTGTTATTTTTCAGAGTTTATTCATTTAGAACTTGGTTAATACACAGACTCATAGAACATGTCTCTTTCTCACAAAGTACTGTTGCCTGGCCTGCAAATGTAAATTGAGTATTTGGCAGCTGAATCTGACAAGAAATTAAAAGTATATTGTTTATAAGTGCTTAAAACCAGAAATATGTTTATTGTCAGTAACCTTCTTGGTATTAGTGTTCCTGTGCACCTAAGCTGGTAGGTATTTTCCTGGCTTTGATGACCAGCCTTGGAGTGCCAAATGGCAGTGCTAAACACTTACATATTAGGAAAGTTAGGCAGATTAGGTTAAAAAAAAAAGGAAGCTTGGGTTGCTGTCAGGTGGTGCTTTATCCCAGGAGCTTGGGATAGTACCCCTTAGCATGTGTTCCAAAGAGGAATTTTTGTCAGGAACCGTAGTGATAGCAGGAGGACCAATGGGTACAGACTGAGGGAGGAGAAATTTAGGTTAGAAATTCTTTACTCTGAGGGTGGTTTGGTACTGGAACAGGTTGCCCAGGGACCTGGCAGTGTTCAAAGCCAGGCTGTATAAAGCCTTGAGCAACTTGGTGTAGTGGGAGGTGTCCCATGGCACAGGAGGTTGGGATTAGATGCATCTTCAGGGTCCATTCCAGCCCTTAACATGTAAGTCTGTATGTATCTCTTTCAAGAAAAAAGGCAGATGAGTTTGAAATGTGTCATAATGGATGGCAGTTTTCTGCTTCCATTTTCATCCGACTGCTGCTTAACACTGTTGTAGGGAAATCTAGGGGTAAATTGTTTTTTCTTAGTAGCGAGTTCATACCAGGAATTCCCAATGACATGCTGAAGGTGTTTGGGCAGCAGCTTTGAGCAGCCCTCCTCATCCTTGGTGTCCATGGGGACATCAGCCCTCCTGGTAGGCTTGGGTTAGTGGAGCAGATGTTACTCTTGGTCATTACTGACTTCTGCAGATGTGAGAGAAGTGCTTGGAAACGTCTAAAAAAGGCTGGAGGTGTTCCTGGTGCTCGCTTCAGTGGGACTGGAAGTTCTGGGGACAAAGAAGGGGTACATGGTTTGGGCATGCAGTGTGGTGTTTACATCTGAATAAAGGTCCCTTGTTCATTTTTTATGATGGACTCGAGCATGGTTTGATTGAAGTGGGCAAGGCAGATATAGGAGGTTGCTAATGACTCTGGGTAACTCAGGATAAAGGATGCTGAAGTGGAATCCATATTTATTCTGTGATCTGTTTCCCAGAAATTTTCATTTTATTCCTGTCCAAGTATATGGGTTTTGGTCTTTCTCCCTCTTCCTATTGTGGCTGAGCATTGCCCTCAGGAGGAGCCTGTATCCCTACCATATAACAGGACTCTTGGCAAGTATGACCTTGGTGAATGGTGTCCCTTATTGTCACCTTCACCTTCGTTAAGACTGTGTGTGTTCCTTCAGATTTCACTTCTGGACCAACATCCTAACGGCCTTTTAATCAGACCAACAAGGAACTGATCTGTCCAGATTTTCTGGTGTCATCAGAAAGGCTTTAAGAGACTTTCTCTGCAAAATTTCTACATTACTTGAATCTGAAACACACTGCAGAAGTGTATTCCCCACTGATAAGGCAAAATACATGCACAGAAGTTTCCTGCTGATCATAGGTCTGAAGTTTCTCTGTCCTTGTAATCAACATGAAATTTTGGATACAACAACGTGATCATTTACACAGGAGATTCTAAGTTGAGGTGTGTGTGTGTATATTTAAAAAATACTTCTGTCTGTCTTCCTGGCAGGAGTGAGATGAGGTTGCAGCCCCTTTGTGGCCCGTTCCACACAGGGGCTCATGGGCAGTGTACCCCCTTCCTGCCACTTCACCCTCCTGAACTCAGCAAATGAAGTTTTAAGGGAACTGTGCAACTTTTGTTTTCCATCTAAAACAAATTTTATGATATCATAAAATTAAAATTTACCTGATCTTGGAAATTAGTTTTGAATGGGTTAAGGTGGGTTTTGCTGCCACCTTTATTTATATAATACTAATGTAGTAATGTTTGTAAATAACTTTCCCCATTACATAAACAACTGACTTTACTGGTGATACTGACATGAAACCAAGCCTGAGGGGTAAGGGAAAGTTTGTCTTGCACAAGAAATTTCAGTTCTCCTTGCTTCTCAAAGTATATTTTTACTCTTACCAAGGAGTATTAAGGAACAGTCTTGTCTTTTTTGGTTTAATTAAACCAAATTGAATTAAAAAATTAATTAAATGGATACTTCTTTAAAGCATTAGATTAGTATTTGGCTACTCACTGTATGGAAATACGTGCTCATTGTTATTATTTTTATTCATGTGGAATTTGAAGTAGCTTAAAATGAGTACCTATTTTACTACTTAGCCTTTTCTTGTATTACTGCTCCTTCTCCCCCATAATGGCAGCCCTTTTTCAATTTTTATGAACTGTGGTATTATTTGTAAGCTTAGTTCAGGAAGTGGGTATATTTTTGCAAGAAGGGGAGAGGCAAAAAAAGGGTTAACATCAATTTTCGTGACATTTTCCATTTCTTTATTCTACCAGAATGATTTTATATAAAACACGTATCAAACCATTGCAGATCTGTTGTTCTGTTCTACTTTATTCTCTTTTTTCCTTTCACCGTTTCAGTACAGTACACATACATATTTCCACTAATGAAATTTTAAATGGGGAACCTATCTCAAGTTGCTGATCACAAAACAGTAAAGGGGCTTTTCCTCCCTTGCTCAAAAAACTCTTCTAGGTAATTTCTCTTGTGTGTGTTACGAATCCCCAGCAGGGCATAAATGTGTATGGCCACAATGAAGGATAAATTAAGAGCTGCAGATAATACCAATCTTAGCCCGCCTGTTTGTACAGCTCCTTATTTCTCCGGTAAACCTTGAGAAAGATTTTATTTACTTGCTAGGAAATCCAGGAAGTGTAATTAAATGGCAATTAAAGCACAGAAGTTATTTCATGGTGCTATCGCCTTGCTTGACCTCGGTGAGTTTCTTTAGGAAAATACTGAAATACTGTGCTTGAGTGAGCTGCTGCTGCAAATGAGACAGGAATAAAAATTACTCCTGCTGGCCAAGGAAGGGATTCAGTTGGTTGAAAACTTGTGTGGTTTTGTAGGAATACTGGTGCAGATGAATGCGGACACTCAAAATACGGTCATTGGAGAGATGATTTGTAGAGTCCCAGGTTGAAGCTAATGTGAACGGAATTAAAAATAGCAAGTATGACAGAACCATTAATTTTTGAACATAATTTATGTTTTGGAAAATAAAAACAAAAGCTAAAGTTTAAACGAGATTTGTCTTTGAATCAGTAATAGCATTCAAATGGAAATCTGAGCAATGTGAGGTTGCTCTATGGAGCATAAGAGGAGCTCCAATGAATAATTAAACAAGTGATAGCTAATAAAATATACAGCACATTGCTTCAAACTTAGAAATTGTAACTCTGCCTAAGGGATGAATGTTTTTCATTACTTTTTAATTGTTGCCAGTGTTGACCTTCAAGGTCTTTTTCTGGCAGATAATTTGTTATGGTAAGGATGAGATCATTAAGTATTTTAGCACAAGCCGCATGATGCAAATAGTTTCCTAATATTATAGAATGCTGATGTGGTAAGGGTTTTTTTTCTCAGGAATTTGTTCTCCATATTTAGTGATATTTGAAATCATATCTTAAAAGAGCAGTTCTACTGTAACCCTGCGGACAGTAATTGTAGGTAGTACAGTAGCAAACGTCACCAATTTCTGCGGCAAGATTTTTGTGATGGCTTTTGAATCGTAATAGAAAGATATTACTCTAAACTGTCAGCATTGTTTTTTGGCTCTTAATGGCATTTGTATGTTTGAAAACCAAATAGCAAGTCTTTTCCTTTGCTGGGTTCGTGAAAGCATCCACATAGCAGCCTGCAGGTTCTCCCCACACTGAAGCGAACCTCTGTAGCATCTGAGGCTCCAGAGCCCATGTGCAAGGAATTAAACGTTACTAAATTTTGCTAGTTTTATACTGTGACTCTGTTTTCACTGTTTTAGTGTTTGCATAGGTAGGCACCAAAAGTACGTATTGTGCAAACACCAAATGCTCTTGTATTTATGTTGACAAAATTTTGTTTAAATTCTCTACAAGTAAACGTTTAATATTTTAAATTTTTTTTTCATCAGAAATGCCTGCTCAGAGGGAAATGGCCGTGGGGAGGAGCAAGCTAGCATATAAACTCTTTTCAATATTATTTTTCTAGCCTGAGGTGCTTGGAACAAACTGAATCAGTTGTTTGCTCAAATGTTTGTTGATAGAAACATTTATTGCTTGCACGGTTACGGATGGAAGATGAACAGAGCTATTGTCTTGTGTTCATCAAAGCTGTGGGCAGTCACTTGCAGGAAGTCTATAAATAATTCTTAGCGTAAAATTTACCTTGGTACTGCTTAGAATCTAAAGAGAAAAGCCCGGTAATGTGTGGGACTGGGCAGAGGGTTGTGGCTTGCAGGTCATCCACCTGCATCAAGGATGCTTGGGTCCCTCCTGCCTGTTCCTGAGGAAGAGCTGGAAGGGGGGGAGGAAGGGCTGCCACAAGAGCCTGCACTTTGATGGATAGTTAAGGGTGGCCAGGGCCAGCTGGCTGTACTGTGGGGAGAGTAAGGGAGAGCAGTCTTGGGATAGAGAGGTGAGCTGGGAGAGTCTGGCCAAACAGCAGGTCCCTCTGGAGTGGAGTAGGTTGTCCTGAGATGTCTGGGCAGGATAAGGGATGAATGGCAGGAATGGAGCCCCATCCCTGTGCCTACCCTGTGCCAGGGGCTCTCTGGGAAGACGGTGGTACAGTGGCTGGCTTTCCTCTCTATCAGAAAGAGAGGGAAGAGGGGCTCCAGCCTCAGGCATGGTGTGCTCTGGTTTCCCTGCAGGAAATGCGCCTCCACGGTTTGAGTCTTGGCACGCCTGCACCAGCTTTCAGGTTTGGGTCCTTCTAAAACAAGGAGGGGCCCCAGAATGAACACCTATCCCTATTTATGTTTTTCCTGGTGTTGCCCCTTATTCAGCTGCACATTTAATGAAGATAGAATTTTCCAGTGCTCAGAGGTGTACAGCAGTGAAGTTGATAGGAGAATGTAAATGTTGGTGTTTAGGAACCTTTGGTTTATTTTCAGTGATTTCCCACTTACGTAAATCTCAGAAAGCTTAAATAGGCATTTATCTGACTTGTTTATGATCAGAATGAAGACTAGAAGCTGTAGCTTTGTCAGAGTTACTGACAACAGTAGAAGAGGGGGTACTGCTATTGAAAATGAGCCTAGTTCATTACATATCTCTGGCAAGGGAGGCATTAGCATATTGCAACAGTATCAATATGTTGTATCTGCTGAGAAAGGAAGGCAGTTTAGCTAGCCATGGAAGAACATGGTGCATAGTGGAGGCCATGCAGCCTCCCTGCTCTTCCTAAGATGTTCCATCTTCCCAGAGGCTGGAGACAGGAAAAGCTGGGTGATGGAGCTAAGCTGTGGACTCCCTTTAGGTTGGCTGGAGAGAAAACCACCACAAAGAGTTGGTTGGAGTGTAATAGCTGGTCCTTAGTGTTTGTTTTCTAGCCCTGTCAGCACTGTAGCATGAGTGCTACACGTAGCATGAATCTCTACAAAAGCAGAGATGTAAAATGATGATGAAATAACATTAACAGCTGTGGCTTGGGGCTGCAGGGTGTTCAGCAGACCCTCCATCTGCCCTCATACATTTTTGACTTAGCAAGAGGCTGTAGCAGAGGACAAAAGTAATAATTGGAAATTAACAAGCCCTGGAGACTTACATTGCTGTTTGTTGGTATATGTTACTTGTCATGCCTTCCAAGGGTTCCAAGGGTTTGCTTGTTTTTGTTTGTCTTCAGCAGGTTTGCATTCCTGATCTAAATCTGATGTGTATTGTTAAATTCAAACAAGAATGTCTTGAGGCCAACTGAAAATGTTCTATTTGGAACAATCACCTCAAAAGAAGCCAAATGCTGACTTTAGAGAAAGTTGTGATTTTGAACCCAAATGATTCAGGATTTGAATAACATATTCTGGAAACGTGCTTTCTCAAGTGAACTAGGGAGAAGGCTGCTTGGTGCAGCATGCTTAATGGTATAGAGCCGAAGGAGCTATCAGGATGCAGTCTCAGAGCCTAAGCAAAATTAAGTATCATCTAACTATGTTATACACCCTGCAAAACAGTAGATTAGAAGTAATGGAAATTATTATCAAATCCATCATTGGATTAAATGTAGTGTTAACTCCTTAAGAGGAAGCACTGTTAATCAACTTGTACTTGAACAGGGAATTCAAAAACACTCATAGACATTTTATTACTTGCAGGAAATACACTACTGCAAAAATCTGGGAGCATAAAGACAATGATTTGATATAGATTCTTACATGGTAGAGAATTAATATGCCTGTATTTGTTGCTTAACTTGAAGCACACTTCACAGCAATGAACTTCCATATTGTTGCTGAATTTAATGAGAGGTGAAACTAAAAATCACTTTTAAAAATCAAATTCAAAATGCCATAAATGGCACATGAGATTTGAGACTCTTTCAGGAAACAGTCAGCAGTTGTAAAAGTGTCCCATTGACATGCAAAACATTCCCTTTACTCGTGAAATTGTTCAGCTAGCCCACTGACAATCCCTACTGTTTTTGCATTTATTTCACGAGCACTGCAAAGAATGTTGCTAAATTAGAACTGTGATTTTGCATGCTGCAATTAATTTGCATTATGGTTTTCATAGGAAGGGAAGAAATTTGCCAATTGTGTGTTTACTGGGCCTGTTAACAGTGTCTGGTTTGCTAAATACAATTTTCTCTGCCTATGGTGTTGTAGGAGAGTTATCACTTATATTTGTCTTGCAACCTTGGGGCCTCCCTCTTTATCCCCATGTTCATTTAATGAGGGACCAACTTGTACCTGCAGTCTAATGAGAGACTAGAAGTGTGTTGAAGGACGTATGATGATCACCTTTTATCTCTTTTTGCAAGTAGTTAATTATTTGTGTTTATAAAGTGAAATGAACTACCCTAATATTTACATGCAAACGTATCTATACGTATCTATCCAGTGTCTCTGTGTCAGGATAGATGCATGCATGTGTACTGCAGCATTGAAAATTTTTTTCAACAGCTAGATTTACATGTATTACTTCCCAGTTCGTGTGATCCAATAGCTCTTTCTTCTAATAAATCACAGCAAAAATGCTGTGTGGCAAGGGAGGAACTGCTGTCCCTTTGAAGTGTGAAGTGCATGTGCTTGAATTCCTCCAGCATCAGAGTGGCCCGTGCAGCAGAGGCTTCACGTTGTCCCTGGTTCCCAGCTGAAGCAATTTCTTGCATTTCCCTTATTTTGAGCCTTGGGTGTTTGCACAAGCCGAATGCTTTTTTTTTTTTTTTTTTTTTTTTTTTTTTTTTTTTTTTTTTTTTTTTTTCCCTGCCTGTGTTTATATCTGTAAAGTGAGTGTAGGGAGAGCAAATGCCTGAAGTATCAGGAACTGAAACGGGATGTCTGAAGGCTGGCTTAAGGCCAGGATGAAATACATCTCTCTTGGCAGCAGGGGTGCTTGAGGCAGCCCTGTGATACTGGATAACTTTTTTTTTTTCACTTGGTTAGTCTCATCCGTACCTCAGCTGACCTCCTTTGTTAGGTGGCCGTGCTCGGCCCTCAGGGCTCTCCCTGCGCGTTTCTCCTGGAGCGAGGGCGGGAGGAGGAGCAGGCAGTGGGCAGCGATCTCGGGCTGTTCCGTGGTGTCCTGCCCGTAGGAGATGGGCTGTGTACCTGAGGAGGAGCCAGCACCGCCTGGCACAGGGAAGCCATGTGCCGGGAGTACAGCGAAGGACGGAGCTGTAGGCCCTCACCTCCAGTGCGCTGACTGAAAATGGTGCCCACCCCACTTGGCGTCCTGGAGGAGATGTCCCCCCGTGGCACTGTGCTGTCCCCTGTACTCCTGTGTCCCCTGTACTCCTGTGTCCCCTGTGTCCCCTGTACTCCTGTGTCACCTGTGTCACCTGTGTCCCCTGTACTCCGGTGTCCCCTGTACTCCTGTGTCCCCTGTACTCCTGTGTCCCCTGTACTCCTGTGTCACCTGTGTCCCCTGTACTCCTGTGTCACCTGTGTCCCCTGTACTCCTGTGTCCCCTGTACTCCTGTGTCCCCTGTACTCCTGTGTCCCCTGTGTCCCCTGTACTCCTGTGTCACCTGTGTCCCCTGTACTCCTGTGTCCCCTGTACCCCTGCCGGGGCCTGGCTCGGCCATGTCGGTGTCAGTGACAGGCAGCAGCTGTCAGAGAGGCTCAGCCCTCCTCAGGATAGTGTCTGCTCGGCCGGGGCAGGAATGCATTTACAGCATGTTTTGGTTTCTGTGCCAAAGACGATCAGTCAGGAATATGGCTCAGGTCAGTATTTCCTTAGGGGCCTTTCCAGAGAAAAGCAGCATATGGCTGCTGGCCCGGGGGAGCTGTGCAGCCCCTGCGAGCCCCACAGCTACAAGGAGCTGTGGCAGGCCCAGGAAGATGCTGCTCTGAAAATTTTGATGAGGCAGAAAGGAGAAGCAAGGATTAGTGTCAATGAGCGCCTGCAAACAGTTTTCAAGGTTCCCCCTGCCAGCAATAGAGCTGAGTGTCTGGCCTGTGTGCTTGGCACCCTTCCTCTCCAAGCTTTGAAAATTTTGCTGGAAATTGATGCTTTCACTGCTAATTTTTTTTAAAATTTTTTAAATTTTTTTTTTTTATTTTCCCCTCTCTTTTATTTTCTGCTTCTGCATATGGATGGTGGCAGGAAGCATGATTCAGGTGAGAGCAGAGAGAGCAGGGCTGCCAGGAGCTGGGGTTCCTGGGAAGACAACAGGGTTCTCTGCTGCAGCAAATCCAGAGGTTTTTGCAGCTTCCCCCTTCTGCACTCACTGCTTGCTGCCAGGGCATAATCATCCAGCCCTTAATTATTACTATGTGAGTTTCACCTTTCAGTTGTAAAAAACCAGATCATTTAATTTATGGTTTTAATGCAAAAAAAAAAAAAATAAAAAAGTGGGTCAGTCAGGTATTAATAAGCTATTGCATTAAAATGGTGATAACTTACTGTTTTTAAATAGTTTTTAAACATTTCAGAATAGCTGATGCAGCCTCTGTGAAACATAGTCATGCACATGACAGAACAAGTGAGGGACAGAACCTAGTGAGCATTTTTTAACTAAAAATGTGAAGGTTTTTACTCATTCATTGCCTGGGTTAAATCAATGGCCTTTTATAAAATATCTAACTGAAATAATTAATAGCATAGTTAGAAGTGTCAATATTTTCAAAAACATTTCTCATATTTCATAATAATTTATATAGACTAACACTACAACTACTCTATAATAGCAAAATACATATTATTGTCTAATTGTCTAATATAATAACAAGTTTTTCCAGTTTCTTCTAGACTCCATTTTTTTTTTTTTTAAATTAATTGTAACATTTCTACCTGTAGGGAATTCTGAAAACACTGATTACTGGATTTAAAAAAACTTTTTTTTTTTTTTCCTACGAAGTTTTGCAAATACAAGAAATACAAATAAAAGATTCCATGTTTCAGGTACAGTATAAGTGGGCTTTCTTTAAGAAGTAAAAAGCTGCATTCAAAGGGGGACACTGACAACTTGAAATTTGAAAGAACAGAAACATTCTTGTTTCTTTAACATAATGATTCACTTTTATGAAGTTGACAAAGGACTGGGGTGAAAGAAAGGTGCAGGATAATCAAAATTACATGCTGCTAAGATTAAGTATGTACTTTGTAGGTCATTTGTTTGTATAAACAAGAACCTGTTGCTATAGCTGATGGCATTTCAAAGAGTCTTAAACCTTGAGAAGACCAACAGGAGTAGAAAAGTCGTGGATTTCATGCATTGGCATGGATTGAAGTACAGTTCCTTTCTCAAAGCTACCCAGGTCAGTTCTCGGGCAGCCTGATGGGAGGCATGCTGAATTCAGCTGGAAGTAGGCTGTTAAGTTACAGTCAGTTGTGGAGCAGAGCTCAGGTGAATTCCTTTGTTCCTTGGAGGAGACGCTTCAGCACTGTGTCAGAATAATTAAAAAAAGAAAAAAAAAACTTTTCAAGATTTTTTTTATTTTTTTTTTCAATTTAAGCAGTGAGAGAAATTTGTAATTGGACATGGTTATCAAAATATGTAAAAATGGTGCCGAGAAATGTGTTCTTATCTCATGTAATTGCTCTGTAATTGTTGGGGAGGGGAATCAGATTAGGGAGGCTAAGTATTTCCAATGCTGAAGTTAATATATTTTTGCAAATAGTGAGTCTAAGTCTGCATTCTTTAAAGTCAGTGGGAGTTTGTGTGTTTTGCAGAATTGGAGCTAGTATTTGCAAGTTCTCAGCTTTATGTAAGCAAGTTTTTTGGCATTTTTAGAATAATTAAAACTTTTAATCAAAAGATTCATCTATGTTTAAAATATTTTTTAAGTAGGACGTGTTAATCTTGAAGGGATAATTTATTTTTTCTTGACTTGTGTTTCTCTCCTACTCTCCACTATCTCTTTTAAAGCTGAAATACAGAAACATTTCCATCAAGCTTAAAAATCAGTAAATTAGTAAATGTTTTTAATGCTTAGAGATTTATTTTTTTTTTCAGTTTGGTTTTGATTTTTTTGTTCCTCGAGTATGTTGTTATGAAACTCAGCAGCACTTGCTGTATTTTGTAACCGAAGTTAAAATATTTGTGTGGTACATTAGGAAAGCATTAATTAGCTGTAGTGATTGGTGGGGTTTTTTTGTCTATTACTACCTTTAAAGTAAAAATTTGTATATGTAAAGTTACTGTTTTCATGTCAGTAACTTCATTTGGGAGAGTAAGTTGTTTTTTAAAGCTTGTCATTCTTTTTAGTTCTTCCAACAATAAAAAGAACAGTCAAACACATCAAAACATGTGCTATAGGTTACGGTGTGGATGAAGATTAGAGAGCTGAAAACCAACCTTCTGTGGAAGTTGTGCTTCACAACCATTATGGAACTTCTGAAAATCATGCTACTTCCAGCAAAATTGGTTTCCTTGAATTTGGTACAAGAGCAAGTATTTTTGCTGCTGTGGAAGCTGGCTCAGTTTTGTTTCCATGCTAACCAAATCTGCACTTTGTTTGACACTGTATGTGGTGCTCTTGCTGCCGGGGAGCTGCAGCAGCTCTAATGTATGTGTAGTAGATACTGTGTCTGTGAAAGCAAAACCAGCCCTGGAAACAAAATAGTGGTGGCTGAGTCCTATAAAACCTGCTTGGAAAAGTCCATGAGAGCAAAGGAGCAAAAGAATATCTTCCCCAGTTCTGTGAATGCAGAGGTGTAGACATGGGGAAGTGGTTTTCCTAAAACCATCCAGGGGTGACCTGCAGGTTGGAGACAGTAACAGGATGGTCAGCTATCAAAGCACTTTTACTGTCAGCATCCCTAATTTTTGGTGTGAAGAGAAAGTTAGTACTTATCCTAAACTTGCCAAAAATCTAATACTTGTCACAGCAAGATGCATGTCAGAGTGATTTTCATATCTTTGCAACCTTTACTGGTATCTTTCAGAGCTGAGATCTAACCTGAGACATTTAGTAAGATGCAAAGCTCATTTAAACAAGGCTGTTGCTGACTTGCAGCACTCTGAGCAATTTTACATTCTTAGTTGGGAGAGGTGGGGAAGACTGTCAGGGACTTGAAAATCACTCTTTCTAGCCCTTCCAGGATTGCAAGCAAAAGTTGTCTGGTTTATATACTCTAAAAATTCCTCCATTCTCTTCTATTTAATTTGAAAATTCATTTTTTGGGCTAAAGAGACCATGATACTGAAGTTTAAAGATTTAATACTATTAAATTCAGATGTAAAAAAAAAAACAACTCACTTAATTTTTGGGAATCGGGCACGGAAGTATGAGAATCAGATAAAAATGCTGAAGTTGGGAGAAAAGAAAATAACACTATTCTGAAAGCAGGATTTTTTTGGAAAATGTACTTATGCTTATGGGGATATTTAGAATGTCTCCAGACATAATATGGGCAGGGTAGGGGCAGAATAGTAGGAAGTTTGCAGAAAGTTTAAAGGCTACGTAATAAAAGAAAGGCGGGTCACATGGATGTTCTCGTAGGTGGAACCAGTGCTCCATTTATTTCTGTTTTAAGAGTGGAAGGAGCACTCAAGCTGTACTTATTTATAATTGCTGATCCTTAACTCTCATCCATATTCTCTGTATTTACACATGCATTCTCCCTCATAATGCAGAATAGAGATTTTCTTTGTCCTTTAAGGACTTGTTTCCTCTTCAGTCATGCTTTCTTTCATTCACTTCCTTTTGGCTCTTCATATTAACTCTAGCCTATTCTAATTCCTGCTTGTTGCTGCTTTTTACCCTCTCTCCCTTTCTCCCCAGCCCTTAATTCCTCCCATCATTCTGTTCCTGCCTCCTGCCAATGGCTCAGACGGTTTTGAGTGAGCAAGATTTGGGCATATTGCATGGTGCAAGTGGAATGGAGCAGTGGCCTGAGAGAGTTATCCCCAGAAGTTGGTGCTCCTTTTGGATTTCCCCACTGCTGGCAAACAGCTACATCCATACTCTAGGAAGCCTTAGGAATGAGCCCTCAGAAGATGGGCTTCCCTGTGGCACAGCCCTGTGGAAGTTCTTTTGGAAGCAGGCACTGTGCAGCTGGAGAGGTCATGAAGCAGTCACTTGTGTCATGAGGAAACAGAAACATGAACCAAACTGCTTAACCCAGCACCTTATACTTCTGCTGGAGTAACTTGATTTAGTAAGTTAAAATGTCAGTGCTGTGGCTGTAGCAGTGCTATTTCCTTTCCCTGCCTTCTCGACAACAACGACACTCCAGGGTTTTTAAAAACATCTCCCAAAAGTGGGAAAGAACATGAAAAACATGCTCTTAATTGCATGCAGTTTTTAATATTCCTGGGATCTGTTTTGAAGGGTGCATTTGACAGAGAGAAACCCAGCAGCCCCACACTGAATCCTTTGTCCTTCCTGCGGGGTGAAACAGTAGATAGCTTACTGTAAGTGTGGCTGCCTGCCAACCCGTGGCGCAGATTCTTTTTTTAATACTGTAAACTGGCAAGAAATCAAGAATTGCCGTTCTTCCTTTTATTTACTTTCCCTTCTGTATTAAAGAGCTCAGTAAATAAGAGAAAGTTAAATGTTGAGTGAAGGTTTCATACTGATTAATCATTAAATAGCACAGGGTTATCGGTTTGGGGGGGGGGGGGATTTGCTCCCTTTTTTCCATTTCTCTTTGGTTGAAACTGGAAATATCAGTTGCTTCATCTGGAATAGATTATCACAGGGAAAAGTCTGTGCAGTTTGAAATGAGGACAGAGCAGAATGCATCCATCATGCATAGTTTAAAATAATCTGCAAGACTGCTTCTGATTTGATCCTTAGATGTACTTCCTCCCGATTTTCTTCAAAACTTGTGTTAATAATGAGTACTCTGTCTGTAGAAAAGGCTTTTTTGTAGAGTCTGCCCCAAGCCTCTGCTTGTAAGTATTTTCTTATTTGAACAACTAAGCTTCCTGAAATAGCTGCTGAGTTTTTTGTTTTGCTGTTATATTTAAAAGTGGTAGAGGGGTGTGGAGTTCCTTCTGCTGCTTCTCAAATCCAAGGCATGCCTTGCAAGCTACTTTGCTTTCACGCTAGAAGGGAATCGGCGTTGCTGCTTTTCTCACGGTTGTGTCGCTAAATTATTGGCAAAATTATTCCCAAGCAAAAAGAATGATATTGGTATTGATATAGAGCACATTTGAGTGATTTATCTTGAGGTAAATGTATTTCTATGTGCATGATGCAGGAGGCCAAATGAAATTTAAAAATTACTGTTGCTGTTAAATACAGACCTAATGTGAAAAATTAGCCTACAACAGATTGTTTTAAATCCCAAAGCGTACTGTGGTTCATTCAGAGGTCAGTCTTGCTTAAAACATATTAAACATTTAATAATATCAATATATATCTGTTGCTGACTTGATGAACCTACCATATAGGTCATGTATGCACAGCTTTATTAAAGACATTGTTGAAACAAAACATGGATTCGTGTTTTGTTTCTTTTATACTTCTTGCCTAATTGGAAATTAAGGTTTCTGGAAGTGATAAGGAAGAGTTTTACATTAAAAGCAGTGGACTGTGACTGAAAAAATCTGGACTTGATCTGGCAGATTTCTTGAAATAACTTGCTCAAGTCATTAGTTGTTTTTTGGGGGTGGGTTTCTTTTGTTTGTTTGTTTTTTTTTCCCTCTGAGTTCATCTGTAAAATGGAGATAATCCTGTTCCCTTACCAGATGGCAGTATGTTATAGATAAATTAATGAATGTTTGTGGGAGCACTTAATGGGTTCAGCATAAGTATTCACATTAATGATTCATGTTAAAGAATGATTGAAAAACTGCATTAACTTGAAAGTTGGGAGTCTGCTGTCCCAGAGGCAGAGGCTTCATTCCCAATCTGCAATGCCCAAATGAGGGACACAAGAAATATTTATTCAGGAAATTTAGTAGTTTACAAGTTTCCTTCCTTTGGTTCCTTCCTTCCTTTAGCTAGAAAGAAATTTTTTTTCAGGCTCTGCTGAACAAGTCTGGATTTCTAAAGTAAATTCTCTTTGAATATAAAAGGAATAAGCACATTTTGTGGATATTTTGCAGGTGGTCTGGCACAAAAATTAATGAGTAAATAAATTATTTAAAGATGATTAAATCTGAGAGGTGATCCAAAGAAATCAGAGCAATATTTCTAAGCAATTACTAAAAAAACCCAACCCTCTCCTGCAAAAGCACGGATCAGAAAATATCCCATCTCAATTATAGCCATCAGAAATCTTCCCCCCATTCTCCTTTTTCTTTTGAATCTGTATTTTGAGCTCGTTCAAGATATGTAGGAAAGTTTTCTTGCAAAATGACAGGTAGAACTATCACAAACTTGTTACTATTTTAGGGGTGTTGGATAAGATGCATAATTATCTTGAATACAGTTTCAGTTTTGCTGCCTTTTCAGTGTAGCAGGCTACAGGGAAAATACAAATTCGGTCTTCAAGGATCCTCGACCTCAAAGGGAGAAATGAGTCGGTAACAACTCTACTTTCACTTGTGTTTTGTAGTCTTTATATTTTATAAACGAGGTTGTTTATTTTAAGTGTAAGTGGCATTAGTTCATGCCTTTTCTGTTATCCATATTGAGGGGAAATAGAGATGCATTTGCACAGAGTTGGAGTTACAATGTGGCCGTGTGACTTGAGAGGAGTCTACTAATACGTGATTCTCCTTTGATATTTGGAGCAGATTATCTTCAATAACTAGCAGTTTTCTGTATATATTTTTAAAATGCATGAATGAGTGCTTGATGCAACTATTACAATGACTTTATTTAATAAAAATCCGTGCCCTGCAGTAGCATTTCGGAGTTACTCTTGCCATGTTCGGATAGTTCTCTTGTGGATCTCAAAAGCTCAGGTTTTGAGCTTTTTTAATTCTATATTTGGAAGAAAGAGAAAATGGTTTTATCGCTTGCTTCCTACTGACATACTCGGTTTTTACAGTAACAATTTTCCTTGGCTGTTGCAGCCTGTGCCAGGAGATTGCAGATCCTGTGTCTGTACGTAGACTTGATACCTCAGAAACTGTCTTTTATCCGATATGCCGGTAAGGCAATTACCATGAGTCAGATGAACCTTCCACTCCAGGTCCCTTGTTATGGGTCAGGCCAGAGCAAGACCTTTTCTGGTCAGGGAGCCAGTCTGTGAATTAATGTCAGTGAGAATTACGGGTAAAATCCCCAGCCATGGCTAGTGTCCAAAATCGGTAGCAAGACTGGTAATTTAAATGTCTGCCGCTCCTGGACAAAAATAAGCTGCTTGCATCTCGCTCTTTCTCTCATCCTAACAGGACCATTTTGCATTTGTCCAAGTAAAACCAAGAGAATAAGTTTGAGGAGGAGGAAAAAGTGAGTCTTCCTCCTTCACTTCAGTAACTTCATGTTTGTCCGTGTTTTTCTCCCCAGCTCCTTAAACCGGAGGAAGGATGTCCCACTGATCGTCTCTCAGCAGGTCACGGCATAAGCTGCTCCCTGTTTTATCCCTCTGATGAGGCCATATACCACTCGCTGCATTCACTCTTTCCTTCGCCAGGTCACGTTTGATTTTCTCCTCTTGAGCAGGGCTCAGAGCAACCCCAGTCCTGGCCAGCTCCTCACTCCCTTTCCAGAGCCGGGGGCTGCTGGGCAGAGTGACACTCACAGCCCCGTGACCTCCGAGGCCGCCTCATCTCCACTGTGGCACCTGCGGCAGTATCGGCTGCAAAGGGATTTTCTTCATTGCATTAAGCTTGCAGAGAGAAGATTTAGTAGGTGTGTCGCAGTGCCATTAGCCTCCTGTGACCCAGTGCCTCAGCAAATCCTTCCATGGCTGTGTAGAATTTGTTTTAGTTTGAGCAAATTCGTCTTCATTACAGCTGTTTTGAGGGAAACTGTTCTCTCTACCCACAGGGCCACATTCTTAATTCTAGGTGGCTGGACGTACTGCTGGTATTTGAATCATTATTCCAGTCTTGAGTAACATCCCATCTGGCAGTGGGAAATTCAAAAATACAATTAATTGAGTTTCCGTATATGATACGATTGTGAAACTCTTTTTAACAAACTTTCACACAGAAGCAGAAGTTTTATGCTTGTGATAATAATGTCCATAAAAAAATATTTTGGTGTGCTTAGTGCAAAATAACATTTCAACTTTTGGAGGACAACCACAAAATCTATTAAAAAAATAAATGTTGGCAGACACATAGGCAGAGGAAATGTGTCAAAGTTTGTTGATGTTTGTCTGCAGTGCAGACCAGTTAACAAATTCTTTCCCTACACGAACAAGCAGCATCTCGTCACAACACTTCAAAATCTTTAAATACCTTAAAGGCTCTTTTCTTTGATGTGAAGTTCACTGTGCAACATCTTGGTGCCAGGGAGGATAGTTAATTATTATCTTTATTACAGGTGTGGCCTGATTTAAATATCTGTATAAAATGTCTCATCTGTGCACACTGATACTGCTTGAGTATGGACTACCTGTTGTACGTGAGCCGCCTTAAGCTGGGGCGTGTTCAAAATGAAGAACAGAAAATGTTTTACTATCCTTCAGATCCTAAATGGAGCTCTGCTGAAATGTCATTGAAAAAGTTGGAAGAGTCTGAGCCTAGCTTGGGAAAAAAGTAAACAAAATAGGATTTTTAGGTGAGGTGCAAGTAAGATTTGCCTGTACAAGTACAAAAGTGAGACCTGCTAGTTTAGACCAGTAGGTTGCCTCTTGCCAAATTCCAGATGACAATGACTAGAAGTGATTTGATCTGGGTCTTTTGGTGTGAAAATCCCTGTTTCAACTGTGACTGCAGGGTATTTTTGAGGGGTGGGGGGGAACTGCACAATGGTTTGAGTTGGAGGCAGCCTTAAAGATCATCTAGTCCCCTGCCACGGACAGAGACACCTTTCACTGACCAGATTGCTTAAAGCCCCATCCAACCTGGCCATGAACACTGCCAGGGATGGGGCATCCACAGCTCTCTGTGCAGCCTGTGCCAGTGCCTCACCATACTCAGCATAAAGACTTTTTTCCTAATATATCATCATGCCTTTGTTACTGGATTCTAAACAAATACACAGGAGAGCTTTCCAGTTTCTTTGGAAAAATGATCAGAGGAAGGGATATCAATGTTTGGATAGATGGATGCCCTGCAGTACTACCTGCTGCCCATTATTGAGGTCCGAGGTCCAGCCACTGCCTTTGCTTTAAGTCGTTAACAGACCTTTCATGGACTTGATATGCATTGGCTGTTGGATAAAATGTGAACCCTAAGTGAAAGGATGTACTGCTGAGATAACCTTTAATTGCCAGATATGGGAAGGATTTAAGACCTGTTCTCAGCCTATTTTAATTTGTTGTTTTTTTTTTTTTTTTTGACTCATAGCAAATGTAAAAAGCTTTCCAGTTAGCTTCACAGTTTTTTTTTTTGGGGGGGTCTTACCCTGAAGTTTCCATTCTCCTTGTACATTGCTTAGGAATAATAAGCATGTAAGTTTTTGTCTGGATGCCTGTTGATGGAATTTAATGCTGTTTAACTGAGATAATCAAAGGGTCAAATAATTTGGTGAATTGTTAAGTATCATTTCATCTTACAGTGACTGTGGTCCCTGGGGTTGAAGAACAGTGATTGTTATGGTTCTTTTACTATCTGGCTTTGTGACAAGAATATTTGATCTTGTGTTTCTCTACATGATGAAAAAATAGATAAATAAATAGGATTTATGAGTTTTCTTTACAAGGCTTTTCCATAGGACAATTGATTTTATTTTAGTTTGTACAAGACAGACTAAGACAAGAAAAAAAAAAATCGTATTTCTCTCTCTTGCTTTCCCAGGTCCGGTGTAAATGAAAGAAGACTGATATGTACTTACAGATCTTTAAAAATGCCTTAACAGTTTTTCTTTGGTTTTTTTTTTGGCTTTCAGAAGAGAAGATTCTGTATTGTTAATTCTGAAGAAGGATTTTTTTTTTCAGTAATTTTGAATGCCCTTAGGCCCTCTTATGCAGAGCTCTGTAATTCTTCATGACAAGTACCTTGCAAAAGGCTTTTTGGGGTGGGAGCCTTATTTTTTAATTAGGTTGCAGATAAAGGTTCAGCTCAGTCGTGTTAGTGGTGGAAGTTTCTTCAGTGACTTTTCCTATCAATTGTATACTTTTTGTTAAGGTCAAAAGTATCACTGTTCTTAAAAAATTATCCCTTAACCCTTCTTTTTTTTTTTTTGTTTAAGGAAGCAGTAGTCTCCTTTGGAAGAATCTTACACAAAAGATGAAATTGGTAGAATCAGGAATTCAATATAAATCAAAAGGCTTTTTGTAAATGTGAACACATTCAATTTAATACTAAGCTGATGTTTTCCACTTTGCATGATTAGATAAATGCAAAATTAAGTAACAGAAGTCAAGATCAGACACATTTTGAAGGTTTGTTTGTTTTTAAAGTATATTCCTCTTCCTAGGAGAATATACTTCAGGTAAATATTAGATCTCTCTGTAAACTGGAAAATCAACTTCTCATATTACTTAAAAGGTGCCTTTGTAGTAAGGGCAATATAATATCATTAAAATAGTGTTTTCTATGAAGAGAAGTGCAATGTCATGCTATATTTAACTACTTTGTAATAGCCAAGCTGTTGTGATGAGAAAATTTTAATAAAGTTTCTAATATTAAAATATATTTTGCAAGTCTATAACCTTCTTTGGCATTTATCACTTGGAATTATATGCTGGTTGTCTTCTTGAAAGAAGGCTTAGAACTTAGAACTTTATTAATTTTCAAAATATGAATGTGATTATAAGTTTCTCATTATAACAGAGGTACCAATTGTGTTTTAGTGTAGAGATGGTTAAAAGCTGGTATACTGGTCATCACAGATAAACATATTTGTGTTTATAATTAAATGTATATTTGTTAGGTAAAAAGTATCTGTTGTATGAAGGATAACCGAGGTTTAAAATTTCCTTAGAAATGTGCAGGTGAAAGTGTCCTCATGTGTACAGCTTTATGCCTAAAGGCCTGATTCTGTAGTTGTACCCAGAGAGCGCTGAGCAGAGTGGGATGTAACTGAGAAGATGCTTTAGGACCGATCCTGTAATAAGACCCAGCTCAACCTCAGTCACCCTTTGGGGCATGGCATGTCCTGAAGGGCAGCTGCTGGCTGCAGGAGGGTCACTGGTTCAGGAGAGTGGTCAGACTTCCAAGGCAAGGGTGTGTTTTGTGGGGCACAGGTGTATCTGTAGGAGCGTTTTGGTGTGGGTTAGGAGTGTTCTCCTGAAGCAAGTCCGCTCATTGTCCCCGCTTCCTGCCGACGTGCGCGCCTTGCCGAGCAGGCTCCGAGCGCGCGGGCGGGTTTTGTTTTGGGTGCTGCTAAACCAGAAGATGTTTCCACCTGGGAATACCCATTCAGTCAGCAGGACCAGTCTGGTTCTAGCTGAAAGTGAAACCACCTGATGGAAGAGTGGACACCTGTACTCGAGGTCCACCCCTGAGGAGCTGTGCTACTGGCTGTTGTCACAGCCCGACTGCTGTCTCTGTCCCTGTCAGGGATTAGCAGGTGCCTAGGGAAGACAGTAAAAGTATAAGCACATACTAGTGCTTTCCCAGTATATTTTCCCAGCTTTGCAATCTGAATCTCGCAAACTTCCTGAAGCAGAGATGGTATCTTTGGTTTAATAGCCTGTGATAGATTTTTCTTCCATTAGTTTGTCTTCTTGTTTTGTAAGCCGTGTGCATTTTTATCATCCACAATATCCTGTGTAATGAGTCCTAAGGTAGAACAATGTATGTGTTAAGAAGTACCTTCTTTTTGTTTATTTTGAATTTACTACCTGATCATTTCATTTGATACTCCTTTGTTCTTATCTTGTAAGAGACAAATGATTCCTTACCCACTGCCTTTATGGTGCTCCATTTATCACAGATCTCTTTGATATTACCTTGATTGTTTGTCTTCCAGGCTGGAAAATCCATGTCTCTTTAGTTTCTTGATCAGAACCCATTTCATACCTTTGATCATCCTTATTCTCCTCTCTGCCTTCCCTAGCTCTGTTGTGTCTAGGACTGGAGGACTGCATGCAAGCTAGAAAACACATTCATTGTGCAGTGTCTGTTGTGTAAGTGCTGGCTTGAGGGTGTGTTCTATGGTGGTCTGCATTTCCCATAATTTTTAACAGTATTGGCATTTTTATTTGACTGCTGAAAGTAAACCATCAGTTTTTTATAAATGTCTCTGTTGAACACAAGATCTTTCCCTGTAGTGGTAACAGCTCACCCAGAGCCCATACTGTATTCACAGAGTTGGGGTTGTTTTCTTCCCCATCACTCCCTACAATTCTTTTTACCTGCCAACACTGAGTTTTGTCTTCAGTTTCACAATTAAGTCTTTCACTATAGAAAGCTGTGAGAGCTGTTGCAGTTCTCTCAGTAAGCCTCTGTATTGCTGTGAGTGACTTGGTATCAGTAGGGTACTCTTTCTGCACACCATTCTTCCCTCTTCTTCAACCCATGTGTCCAGCTGTGTCCTACAAAACTCCAGTGGAACACTGGTAGCGACCTATTTTCATAGAGAAATGGAATGTTTAACACCATCTTTTCCTTCCCATCTTTTAACAAGTTATGTATTTGTTTGGAGATCATATGAGTCGATTGATCCATTCATGCTTGTCCTCACATACAATGATTCTCTAGCAATGCTAATGAATTTATGAGGCAATTGTTCAAATGCCATGTGGACTCTTCCCCAGCACGTGGTATCTAGCGCTCTGTTCTTTGTAACAGATCCTATCAATTTGTTCAATATGTACGTCAAATTAATTGTTTTGTAGTTTTCTGGATCCTCCTGAGAGGCCTGTTAGGAGCTTGGCATTGTGTTCACTATCTCACGCTTCTCTGCTGCAGAGATGGGTCTAAATAAGATTAATATGAGCAGTAGTAGCTCAGCTGTGTGTACGTGAATTCCTGCAAAAGTTGGGGGAGCCCCACCTCACGCTTGTGGTCTATTACCATTTGTTTTGGCCATATTTCTCTGCTGAGCTCTATCACTGATGCTTAAATTTCAGGCAGATTCTCAGCCCAGAGACCAAAAAACCTAGTCCAGTCAGGGGATCATCTACCCAGCTTCTTCCATAGCAAGCACAGAGGGAAAACACCTTTTAGTTTTGTTGATTTTGTGGGGTTTTTTTGTTTGGTTTGGTTTAGTTCTGGTTCTTCTCCAGCCTTTTTAGCTCTATGTAGACTTATCGGCAGATTTGTGCCAGGATTTCTTTTCAGAGGTAGAAATAGATTAGATTATCCAGAGACAGAAGGGATAAACTTTTCTTCTTTGGGACAGTCCATCAGGTTTCTGTTCCCTTGAACCAACCCCAGGCAGCAAGAAGGGACCAGTGCACGACTCAAGCCTAAGTCCATGAGTGAACCTCCTTCAATGATGCACTGGTGAAGTGGAGGAACTTAATAAACTTTTGAGTTGTGTGGGTGTTTTTTTGTTATTCATTGCTGTTTGTTTTGAGTGGGTTGTTTGGGTTTGGTCTTTTTTGTTGTTTTTTTTGTGGTTGTGCGTGATTCGCTTTTGGGGGGGGGTTTCTTGTTTTTGTTTTGTTTTAATTCTATTTAATATTTCCCCTAAGGATAGCTAGGCAACTAAACATGTCAGTTATTTTAGTGCAACTTTACGATTTCATAATTAAAGTCACAATGGCAGGAAATGCAGAAGTTTAGGTTTCAGTGGCAATATTGGCCACGTATGGACTGTTTTAACTTCCTGCCTTTCATAATCAATTCTTATTTACATACTTTGTGACCTACATTAAGAACCAAGAGTCTGGCAAAACGTGATGATTTTTATCTTAATGATGCTTCTGGGAAGTTGTGGGGAAAATAAATTTCTGGTTAAGAATTTAAGCGTGAGAAGTTCAAGTGATTTGCTGTATTTGTGTATGAAGCTTATGGAACTAGGGAGTGAATGCAGACTTCTGAGTCCTACCCAAATGTTAATATGCTTGATTTTATTTTTAGTAATATTTATTGAGTTGGCTGAGATTCTCTATAAGAAACTTCCCTGTAAGCAAGGGAGAGTGAAGAGAAGAATAAAGGTGTTCAGATTATGAATAACTCTCCAAGGAGACCTGAAGGTTGAGGAAAGGGTGGGTTCTGTGGATTCCCTTGAAGACAAGGGTGTGGGCATGTCTTGAGAGGTCAAAATTGTCTCCTGGGGGACAGCAGGTGACTTGCATGTAACTGTGGACCTTTGTCAATGAGACCAGGTAAAGATGTGCTGCTCTGTTATACACAAGGTCATTTCAAACTATGCTAATAAGTTAGAGATCATACACTGCCGGAAAGCAGGATATGAAATCCCTTAACGTGCCCTGTGTGCTAAAAGAATAGGTATGAACAAAAAGGGAGGGAAAATAAATGGGTCTGAAGCACAGTTTTGGTTTTGTTTTCAGCTGGTTCATTTAGAGGAGGCCTATTGGGAATCTGCTTGATGGAAATTTGAGTTGTGTTGCTCTTCACTAACACAGTTGACCAGGCAGAAGAACCTGAAAGTTGAGGCGTTTGTGATAAACCTAGAGCTGAAGAGGGAGGCACAGGATCAGTTGAAGACTTGCTTTGAGACTGAAATCTTTGAAGTTCAGAGGCTATGCAAAAACTAAGGCTAACTTCACCAAAACCACTAGAATTTCTGAGGACTGGACACTAGGCAACAGTTGGAGAAAGTGAAGTTGCGGGTTGCAGACCAAGGATCTTGGCAGGTATTCGTGAGGAAGGTGCTTGTGCAATGAGCATGAGGCATGAATGTACTCATCACCCTAGACAAGAGGAGTGCTGGTCCTTCAGGAGGTGCTTGCAGATCTGCTCAGCTATTTGAAGTCTCAGAAATTAATTGAACATTTTAATTTTTGTTTAGTTAATAGGTAATTTCTGCACTGTGTCAGTGTTGATAGTTAATTACTTGCACATTTCATTAGGAAAGCAAAAGGAGATTGTGCCTGGTCCTTGGCATGATCTGGTTGGTGTTGGCTGTCATTTTGTGCTGAAGTCAGAATTGCTCTTCTGACTTAATATATTGTTAATACTGCATATGGTTCTGTTGTGGCCAGGATATTCAAGTCACTGTGGGATTTTTATTTCGTTTTTAATTGTTACATAGTTGTAACTCAGCTGTGAGTATATGGTCCACAGAGCCATTCTTTTTCTGTCTCCTGTCATTTTCAAGTAACCTCAAGTGTGACTCCTTTATATTATGAATGGTATGTATTTCCAGTTGTGATGTAATGGTTTGGCTAGTGGCTGAGATAATGAGCTGAAGGACTCAAGCTGATGATCTCATCTTTCAGCCCGCCAGACTCTCTAAATTTTTTTGCTAATCACTGCTCATAATGAGTGCTCACTTACCTAGACTATTTCTTGGTACTTCAGAATTTTTCATATCAAGCATGAGGTGAATTTAATAATGAATCAAATGGGACTTTTTTATTATTTGAAATAATTTTCTTGTACCTTTTTAAGGTAGATTATTTCTCTGAGTTTTACTGTACTGATACCTCCCTTGTTCCCTCCATGGCTTTAGAGAATTCTTGAGCAGTGAAGACCAGGCATAGTGTTTGATAAGGTAAAAAGAGTTTTTTCTCCTGAGCAGAGTTTACATCTGATTATGCAGAGCCTCTCAGTGCTCTGAAAGTGCTGTATGGCATATTTCATAAAAGTAATATTTTAGTAAAGGAGGGTCTCATATGACATTGCTTTTCATCATTGCTGCAAAACACTGACGTTCCTCCTTGGGTGAGTGCCACAGCACAGAGATTTGTGATATGAATGTTTATAAAACCAGAGTTTTCAGGTACTTGTGGGGTTGTTTTTTTTCTTGTGTTTATTTTTCCGGAGTTGACTGGATCAAGTTGATTTAATTCTGCATGTAATATGTAGATTTTTAGGTATGTTAAAGGTCTGTATTCATCCCATGGGTGGATTTTTGACTGTGGCATCCAAGTTTGCAATACCGCTGCTGTGGTCTGCATCTGTAATCCACAGAAGCAGGGGGGTGCTGCCAGAGGGTAATTTGCAGGTGCCTTTGTTTCTGTTCTCAGTGCAGAGATAATGAAGAGGAGAGCAAATATCTTCCCTTCTTTTTTAATTCTGAAGTGCTGTCATCTTTTCAGCAGTGGGGATTGGCATCCTACCTCCAGAGAGGTTTGCTCAGTCACAGCCTAGTCTGTGTAGGATGCTGTTCTCATACTGTTGTTTTTTCTTGTTAGAGCTTTGATAATGTGACTGTCAGGTTGGCATCTTGCTCTGTTTTGTATCTACAACCAGCAGAGCTTCATTTTTGCATCTCTGTCATGTACTAATGAACTGAGTCTTGAATTCTGCTGTTGCTCCTTGAACACTAAGTGCCAAATTTGTTTCCACACAAAGCTCCTTCACTCAAGATGTGAAGTAGATTCAGATGTGCTAGCAAATACACTTTGTAAAGTTTGTCTTTCTCTGCTTTCTGGCTACTGATGGAAAAATTTGATTGCAAACCACTTTCTGACTATGCAGACTTCATCTGTACAGAGGTTTTAAAGAGCAATAGAGTGTCTTTTTATCATCAATAAATAATTCCAGTAGCATATGGCACTTGGAAATTTTAAACACTGATAAAATACAAACTTCCAGAAGGTGCCAATATAAAGAGAGATGTTAACTTCCAAGCAGTTTTGCCCTTGCATTAGTTCAGAAATTGTAATATTCAGGAAAGATGTGTCTACTAATTGCATGTTATGGATTGCTTTGCGGCATTCTCTACAAACCCAGCCGTGTAATGGGACAAACCCAGACATTTGTAATGGGACTGCACTTCTTGACTTTTGCTGCCCTTTCTGGAAGTGAACATTGGAAACACGTTAAGGGTGTTTGCAAATAGCCTTGCTGTTATCAATAACACGTCTGCTGGCAGTCCATGGTGCTCCATGGGCTGTGGAGGGGATGGCATGGTTTAAGGTCAGTTGTGTAAGGTGTTGTTGGAAGAGCTGGGCAACAGAGCACAGAAAGATTCTTTGCAGACTGGGTTGTTGACCCATGTCAGCAGCTCCCTCCTCAATGGTGCTTTGGTTCTTCATTGGAAACCAAGTGCTGATCTTTTGGGATATAGCAGATTGACTGTTTTTAGCTCCTTACACATACGCTACTTATATTTGTTTTAGCTAAATTAGCAGATGACTTTAGCCTGCCCTTTGTAGTCACCCACCACCTAGACATACTCCCAATTAATTGAGAGATGCAAGGGTGGAGTAATTCTCTCCTTATGCTGCTTGTGCTTCTGACTGATTATGTTTCTGTGATTATTTAGTTATATGAAAATTAAACAGTGTGAGAGGCTTAATCTCTTGTAATACAGTCAATGCATTGGGCACAGGAACCAGTCATAGGGCAATTATTCAGCTCTTGGATGAAGAACTGTGATTTCTCTTCCTAGATCTCAGTACCAAGGGTGGGAATGATTATGGCATAATGGAAGTGCGAAACTTTGCCTCTTGGCTTGTAGCTGATGAGGTTTTAATGCAGCCCTTTGACAGGCAGAGGAACAGAAAGCTTTATAATCTGACAATGGACTTGCATCAGATTTTATAAAAGGGGTGGTGGGACAGGGTTACCTCTAGTAGCAGGGAACTGGGCTTGGTTACGTGAAAGGTCTCTCCCAGTCTTACATTTTCTGTTTGTGGCTGGAGGAGAAAGGTGACCTGCCTGTGTGAGGGAGGTTTGTGTTGTCAACACAAAGAGCCTCTGAGAAGAGAGCTCTTCTTTTGCAGAGAAAAATGGAAGTTTTTCCACAATTCCCTGTCTGCTTCATATTAATATACACTTGATATAATAAAATAATTTTCATGATTTTATGGGGAAAAAATTATTTTTCCAAATATTTATATAGGCCATTTGGCATTTAATTATCCAAATAATCTGCTTACATTAGTAAGTAATTCACAGTCCCAATAAATACTCAGTCAAGAAAGATTTGCAAGTGCAGAGAAAGAGCATGGAAGTGCTAAAAAATATCTGAACCAGGTAATAGCCAGTAGAAATAAAGCTTATCTGCACCTTACTTTAAATAACATAGAGTTTGAGACTTTTAACATATACTATTCTTATTTATTTTCCAAGGATTTGTATTTATTCCTCAATTTTCTTCTCTTATAGGTCATTGAAAGTTCCCTAGAAGTGTTTTTAGGTTTGCTATGCTTAATTCAGATACCAATCTCAATGGGGAAAAATGGTGCTTCTGCTATAATAGCGATATCCTCCACAAATGAAAGTTTTGTTACTGACCTTAAGGGGCTTTGATTTTATTCATTAGTTTGTTATACTTCACACATTCACTTCTTATTGCATTTACAGATTGCAATTGAGAGCCGAATTTTGTCTTGAGATAAAAAAATATTTTGAATGCTCCTGGTGCCACTTTCTTTGTTTTTTTAATGTGTATCCTTATATATTCATATATATTTTATAGTAATTTAGATAACTTCATAAATAAAAGAGAAAAACACATTTCAAATTATATAAAATATCAAATTATTTAAAACAGTAATGCATTTAAGAGTAGTGAATAAACAGTTGCATTTGTCAAGTAAAGGGAGAATATATGATGTGATACTACTGTGTATGTAAAAGATATCTTAAAATTCTCAGGTAGCATTTGTACTGTTTTGATTTCAGTAGAAGGTCAAATGAGTTTTAAAAGAAAAAGTTCATAATATTTACCAAAATGTTGATCTTTGTAATGGAATGCATTTCTGTAGTTTGTAATATCCATTCTTTATTCCACTGAATATTATATTTAAAAGTATAAGATGAAAATGCACAAAGAAAGCACACAGTCGAAATGGTAGCAAATATTGCTATTTGGGTAAACTAAGAAAATATTTGTGTTCTTCACTTGCCAAACATCCCCCTTTTTCCAAAAAAGACAAAAACATACTATCTGAGTCATTCTAGTGCATTTGCTAATATAACATTTTCCATTAAAAGTGTTTAGCAGTGAATGTAGGAGCTATGAAAGTTTTTACCAAGAAAAGAACATCACATAAGGGTTAATGAGATTAAGGATAAAATGTTAGTTCGTAATGCTCTTTATATAATAAAGATACCCTTTGATATGAAAAAAAAATAACTGAAAGTTAATCTTGAACTTCATCTGAATAAAAATGCAGCTTTGCTCCTTATCACTTCAGTAAAAGCTTTTTAACAGAATCCAACTTCTTTTTTTTTTTTCTTTTTTTCCCTTAACATAGCAGAGGAAACTTAGGATATACTTGGAGATTGATTTAATTTTTCATGGCAAAAACTGAAGTTGAAATAAATATTTTGAAAAAATGAAGGGTCAACCTACATTCTTGGGTTATGTATGGCATGTTTCAGGGTATATTGTTTTCTTTTGAGTTCAGCTTTTGCCGTGTAGCTGAGTCTTGTCTCTTCAAAGTCATATTTGTTCTTACCAACTGATGAAATACATAAAAGCTCAATATGCTTCCATATGAGAACTTGCTGGCAAAATAAGAGCAGTCTTTGGCCAGAGTCTGAGTCATAGATATATTAAGTCATATCTAAACTCATTGGAGGAAAAAAATGGAGATCAGTTTTCAAAATACAGTGAACCCATAAGTAAGCTTATTAGTTACTCATCTTTTAACCTTTTGAAGCAGACACACATTTTTTAAGGATTGGCTTCTTAGGAGCTCTTCTTAAAACTACTCAGCAATATAAAGATATAGAAAGCTACTAATTGTGTTTTATGGCTGCATTAAGTACTTGCAAAAAAAACCACAGAGATAAAATACCAACCCAGAGTAATGTTTTCATGTCACTTGGTCCCCACATGTATGTAGGCATACAGATACTGCTGTTTTGCTGGCTAGTATTTCTAATGTGTTCTTCCAAATGGAATATAAATACTGGAGTATTTTCATTTTTCATGCTGTTTCCTGTGTCTAATCCCATGGGATGTGATGTAGAGCAGCTAGTAAAGTTTGTTTGTTTATGTAGGCTTGGGGGGGGTGGGGGAGGACTGGTGGTGTAGGTGGGGGTTAGTTTCATTTCCTTGAGCATTGTTAACTATGTGTTTAAATATTGGAACTGGGACAAGAAATTCCACCTTATAATTACATTTGTGGTTTAGTGGCAGAACAGAATACCACTGCCTTGAATAGCAGATTGCGGAGAACATGCAAAAGAACCCTCTTGTCACTTTGTGAAGCACAGACCTCAGGGATAAAGACCTGGTTTTGGATACAAGAATCACATTCCTAAATTTATTTTCAGTGCTTAAGGGAGATAATTGAACAAATGGTTGATTAATAAAGTAATTTTATGAAATGTTGTTTGAAATATCCTAGTTTTGGGTTATACAGTAATATTTTAGCTTAATGAGAAGGAGACTGTGTTGGAATAGGTCAAGTTGTTGACTTTCAGATTAGTTCTTCTCTATTTAGATGGAAAAGGCACATCCTTATAAATGCTGGAAAATGTGTGTTCAGAGTAGTACTCTTGAAGCCCTGATACTAACACTATGTATTGAAACAAGGGTTGTTTTTCCTTTATTTCTTTGTATTTAATTTCTGGACATGGTAATTCATTACACTGTGTCTCTAGCTTAGCAGCTGTAGGGAACACAGAAAATCAAGCCACCAAAAGGAGTTTTCTTGCATTTAATGTGTTAGCAGCTGCCACACCACACTGAGTAGGAGCCTCCCAGCTGTTGTGAGAGAGGGGGAGCTGCCAGAGATGTTGTGATCTCACTCACCTGAAAGTCAGAATTCTCGCTCTGGAGCCAGCAAAGGTACTGCATCTGTAATAAATGAGGTCTATACCAAAGCAAGAAGTTAAATAATACCATAGTATATCTTGATTGCACAAGTCAACTATCTGTAGGTGGAGCAGCTCCATCCATGGGGATCTGAGGGAATTAATAGCCATTCCTGATTCTACAAACCAAAACCAAGACCTGCTAAGGAGAAGGGGTCTTTCTGTCCCAGTGTGGTCCTGTTGCAAGAGCCCAAGATGCAGCAGGAGCCCAGTGTTCATGGTGAGAGCAGATGATTAGTTCTGCACACACATTTATTTTACTGGGCTTGTCTGATGAGCTCATCTCAGGACAGATGCCTCTTCGGTCCAGGCATTAGAAAGTATCCATTAGATACTTTTAAAGTATCTATTAGAAACTAAATATTCATGGCCCTGCGCTAGTATTACTTGTTAATGTGAAAAGATCATTCTCCACATATGTCTCCATCAGAATAAATGAAAAAAAAAAGGATGAGCTTAATGCTATCCAACATTTGTTAATGTTTTTAGGATTATGTTCTTCTCATACCTCAGGCAGATCTTCACCTTTGTGCCGATACAGCAACTGTCTTTATCGCAGTTCTATGCAAGGATGGACTCCTAGGATCTAGATTTTCAAGGTATTCAGACACCTGCAGATGGCAACAGTCCTGGTCAAATTCTTTAAGGTACATAAGCAGACTGAATGGGTTTATGAGTGGTTAGGTCTCTTGTCCACTTAGACTTTTTTATTCCCTATATATGCATTTTAAGGTACTGAAAAAACTTGAAAATCCAGCCCTAGAGGCCACATAGAAGTACATTAAACTTTCCAACCAATATTTGCCACATATTTTACTTTAAGCAGGGAGCAGTCTCAGTCTTTCTGTCTCCTGAACTGTTTGGCCTTGCTTTGGGAGATGGGCTAGATGAATCTGTCTCCATGTGAAATGTCTTTTTATAACAACAGCGTGAATTTACTTGGGAAAGCACAAGTCACTGTAGGATTTGAGGCATAGTTTACCCCAGTCTGGGCTTAATTCAGCATGTAATTAAACACATTTTTAACTTTAAGCATATGAACAGTTCTAATTAAATTAATGGCTCTCAGTGCAGTTGCGTGATTCTGCCTGCCTGAAACAGACTGTGGGATTAGGACCTTCATTTAAAGGTTGTGCTTTACGGAGTGCCAGAGTTCATCCCTGCCCTTACTAGAAAAGTTAGACTATTGTAGCATCTGGGAATCAATATTCCTGTTACAGAAAAAGATAAATGCCAGTTTTTTATAGCTTTTCTGAAGACTTTCACCTATTCATTTATACAGAGCATTAGGAAAACGGCACTGATAAGTAATAACAAATGTGGTTTTGTGGTTTCCAGTCTGCCACATCAATGCTCTGCAAATGAGTTTGGTTTGCAGCAGGCACTGCATATTGTAAGCTGTGTCTGAGGCAATATTTAAATATACTTCCCTGGCAGCATAGAAATATAAATAAACATGTGGTGTTAACTTGTAATGTTATTAATCTGAGTGAATTTCAAAAGTAGTTTACCAAAACTGCAGCATTATTTTTGTTGGATTTCAAAGGAGATATGCTGTACAGATAGCAATGTTTTATCAATTGCACAATGAAATCAAAGTGGAAACAGCATTTGAAAAAGCTTTGTGGAGTTTTGTACTGATGTGTTAATCCATTCGAATTTTATTGTTAGCATCTGTACTGAGTGATTGGAAAAATTATCACATTAGGGGCCCTTGAGACAAGTATCATTTACATTTGTGTCAATGAATTTGATAAATACATTTTGAAGTTTAGGGAATCGGGTGGTTAAGCTATTAATAAAAGTTAAATAATATTAAATGTGACAATATGATATTACTGCTTATTCTTTTTGTTATTGCTATTATTATTATTGTTATTGTTGTTGTTATCATTGTCATTACTGGCATTACTATTGCCGTTATTGTTAAGATGATATTCCAGGTAAACACCCCCATGTTGTTTAGCTAGAGCTTCTGCATTCATTAAATGATGCTAATATTTTTGAAGAGCAAGAAAGAGATACATTATAAATTAATTAGCAGATGGATGATGACCTTCCAGCATTTCAACCAGCTACATAGATTTGCTGTTGATGTTTCTCAAAGCTGTATCTTTGCTGCTGATACAGTTTTCCCGATGTGTCAGGGAGTTTGTGGCAAACTGTTCCTGTGGAATTTCCCTGCACATGGTGGCAGTGTGGAAGATCTCACCACACAGAAACAATACTTGCTCTATTTGCTTTTTGTTTGATAAGCCACAGTGTAAAGAAGTGGCCATTTTTTGTTGTTTTGGGGTTGGCATTTTTGTGTTCATGCCCACTGATGAATAAGGTGCCTGTTGTCTGTGTGTATTTGTAGCATGCAAATATAACTCTGCTGTCACACTTCAGGGAGGTTGTTTGTGTGTCACTGTGATGTTTTTACCTGACCGGGTAAGTTAGGCTCAGAGTGACTAACTTCATAAACATTTTAAGTGTGTGTGTACTTCAGCCACAAGTGTATTCAAGAATTACAGAGTACTGAAAAATCACACACACTGGGTAGAATGCAGGATTTCCACACCATTGTTTTGCAGAGTGTCATTGCATTCACAACATTTGCAGTGCATTAAGAAAAGTGCTTAACTGAATAAAATTGATTTTAAAAAGCTGTCAGAACTGACCAGATACTTTCCTGTTTTCCTCCACCACTTTTGAGTCTCATAAAGACCTAACTTGCTGACACTTTTAAGTAAAGCAAAGGTGTTCAGTGGAGAAAATGCTAATTTATGCTACTTGTGCTTTATGTTGGAAAGGGTATTTCTTTCAAAAGATTGTATTTACCGAAATCCTTATGACATGGAGGGGTTTTTGTGTTGATGCATAGGGTGAAGGCACCCCAGGAGGGGGGACCTCAGGAAGGTGCTGTGCAGCTGTTGACAGCTGTGTGTTTGGGCAGCACTAAGGCAACCTGCACCCCTCCATTAGTTTTTTCTGCCAATAAAGTCATGTCTGGCCAGAAATAATTGCCTGTAACACCAACAGCACATGATCAAAAAACTGGATGGATGGATTTCATAAACAGTTATAACAGTTACAGTGGTGTTTCTGCATTTCTTTTGGATTTTCTTTTCTGTTACTAAAAATCTACTGATGCAGTTGATGCATATTTTAGAAATAAGCCCTTTAAAGAGAGAATTATTGTGGCAAGATTAAAACACTAAAGACTTGTTCAGTGGACTCCTCCCTTTGAGAGACGTATTCTAAGAAGAGCTGTCCAATTAAGAAATTTTGTGGGGTTTGCAGAAAGACTGGTTTATTTCATTTTATTTTCAATAGAAAAATGAATCTATTTCTGTGGTGTATTTTATACAAGGATGAGCAGACACATGTTTCTTTTCTCAGAAGTCTTCTTTGTGGCTTTGTGAGAGGGCTGTCTGTATAGCATTGGAATACAAAAATAAAATGTCTTAACAGTGGAGTTTGGTTTCGGTGCAAATATCTACAGACTAATCATGTTTGCTGCCTACACTGTATTTCCTGTGGTCGTCTGTTAAATTATGATCTTTGTCACGTAGCTTAGAAGTATCAATTGCTTTCATATGGTAATATGGAAAAGAATCATAGTTAAATAAAATGCTTCTTTGGCACTTACTCTTGGAAATACATGATTGTGTAATTCTTAGGCAAATTTGAGTGGTGTCTTTAGGTGTTTTAGGTTTTTTTCTGCACTGTTGAACATCTCAGTAACTTACTTTTCTCACTGCCCCCTGTTTAGCCCAGTTAAGCTGTAGATCTTTCCTCCTTCCACACACCCTTGTGTTTCAGGCTACTGAATAATTGACTGTTGTGCAAATGTTTTTGCCTCCCCTCCTCATTAAGAGCCTCTCAGGCAGAAGCTGGGACAGAAGAGCCCAAATTTCACAGAGGGAGCCTGGCCTTTCCTCCCTTACAGCAGATCTGAGAACTGAGCTCACAATAAGGTTGAGAAGGGGCTCAGTGAGCTGAACTTTTCTTTCCATGCTTTCTTAAAAATACATTTTTTCTACCTCTCCCCTTCTTAGATCTGTGCTAACCAACGGTATGGCTTTGGTAGCTGTCTTCTTGAAGACAGCATGTTGAAAGTAGGGCACACCTTGCTCCTGGACAGAGCCCTCTGTGTATGTGAAGAAGCAGTGGAGTTAAATATTGCTTCGAGTCCAGGATTGAGAATTACTGAAATAGCCGGCACCAGCTTTGAAAATTGGTTTGCATCCTGGAATTTTCAGCTGTAGGAGTTCATCAGCCTACTGGTCTTGCCTGCTGATGTCTTTCCGTCATTGGTCCCCAGATCCAGCATCTTTGTTGTCCCATAGAAAATTATTTTGTAAGCATTTAATTTACTCTCTCTGGAGAGATTGCAAGCCTCTTCCATGAATGAGCAGATAGAAATGATGTAACAGATACTTAATTGCCTAAAAGCTTACAGAAGGTTTAGCAAACTACCGAAAATTCAGCAGTGAAATAAATAACTGGAAACATTACACTTTGGTGCACCTGTTTTATTTGAACATAAAGTTAGTGTTTTGAAGAGTTTATGTCTATAGTTTAAATTGCAGTATGTAAAACTGTTTTGTATTAAAAACAAAACAGTACATTCTCACAAACTGGGCATGTTACACCAGAACTTTGACTAAGCAGTGATTCACAGCTATCCTCAAAAAACTGTGTCATGAGAAGTTGTAAAAAAGTATCCTACTAAAGTTTCATTTGGCAAGCAGAAATAGCTCTGCTACATTAAAATTTGTTTCTAAGTTCTGTCTAAAATGTATGTGTGGTGTGTTTGTAGCATATGCTGTAGTTCAACTGTATTTTTAATAGCTTTGTAACTGTTCTTCTCTCATCTTTGCCATATGAATTCTTTTCAGTTTGAAAACTGTTATGCTTGCATTCATCCCAAGAAAGGAATTATTTTGGGAAAGTTGAGAAAAATGTATTTAAGCATTTTGTGAACAAAAAAATAATCAGTTTGAGTCCTTAATGGTTGTAATTGAAAGTTTCAAGGAATAAAAGAAAGTCTGTGGCCTTCCTGGGATAGGAGGATATGGGATGAAGCACAGCTGTGGGTGTGACAGAGCTTTAGTCCAGGTAGAAGGAGGGTCTTTGGATGCTGTTGTAGGATAAACCCTCACCCCAGCAATCTTGATCTCCAGTCCTGAGAACAGGCCAGGACTGGCAAAAGGATTTTGTGTGGTATGATCTTACCTTGAATGGACCTATGCCACCTTCTTTTGGGCTGTGAGTTGTGAGGGGTGACTCCCTCATCACAAAGATTTCTTCTTTTGTGTGCTGCTGTACAAGGATGTAGGAAAAACCTTCCAAGAATCCAAGGAAATCTAGTAGTCCAATGGTCATGAATAATTAAATCTGTAGCTTCTGAACTGCCTTTGGGTTCCTTAAATTTTTCTTCTCCTTTTTGAAGTTTTTTGGATGTTTTCTAAGGCCCTTTTAAGACCCTCTGCAGTCAAGAAAGGTGAAGTTAATTTCCATGAGAATTTTCCCTCTCAAGGTTCCTCTGGAAGCTGATGTCCTTCACCACTCCCCAGGGCACCCTATCAGTGCCATGAGAACCAGTGTGGGAATACACACCATGGTGTGCCTGTTGATCAAGCTGAAGCAGAAAAGCCCAGGATAAACACATAGATGTGAGGACTTCCTGTGGCATCTGGTGGCTTAAGCTCAACTCTGCTGTCAGCTCATTTCTATTTGATGTTTTCAGTGTTCTTGGGGCGGGGATGGGAGAGCAGGGTGGCTGACTGGAACTAGGCTGCACAGGGGACAAGACTATATTGCAGGAGTGATTGCTTTCTAAATAAAAAATTTCTGTCTCTCTTGAGAGAAATCAGGAAAAGGACCATAAAGTTCCTGTTGTCCAGCAGAAGAGAACCATCTGCTGGAGTTATGAGCAGTTGGCTGCATTTAATGGCCAAGTGGTTGATGGTCTCTGCTCTAACTAGGAGGAATTAGTTTATTCAGTGCAGGTGATTGAAAGTGTAGAATAACACACCAGAAATAAGAAAGGGAAAAAAGAAAAGTGGATAAAAGCTGTTTAAAAACAAAGATGTGGTTCCACAAAGACAGTATTTTTCTGGGTTTCTTTGTTGTTTTTTTTTTTTTTAATTATAGATTCCTCAAATGTTAAAAGGCACTTGCACGTGCCATATCATGATGTTGGTGAGTCATTAACTTTGTCTTCAGAGAGAAACATGGCATTTTGGCACTTCCTTGTCTTTTTCCTTTCTTTCTTTCTTTGTGGATTTCCGTTTCTGTTCTGCAAACAGTTAGGATGAAGTAAAGCATTCTCTGTTTTCCACTAGGTCTCATTTGCTACAGCTTTCTGCCTTTAAATTACTTCTGAACCACAGAATCTGGCAGGGCTCATTGGAAGGCATTTGAGGACAACTACTTGATCTGGAGTACAGCCATGTACGGTACTTGAAGGCATAGAACAAAGCAGTATAAATTGAGATTATTTTACTAAATGTTTATGGCTCTTCCAGGACAGCCAGTAGAATTACAGAAAAAAAAATCTTAATTAGGGTATAACATGTAAATACTCACTTTTTATTGCATCGAGGAATGCTTTTACCTTCTCTGTCTTAAAACAAAGGCCTGTTTAATAGCTTTTCCTTAGTTGTGTCCCTAATCTAACATTTATTGTCTAATTGTTGGAGTTCAAGTACATGTAAAGAATTGCTAACATCAGGGGCATTGAATAAATGATTTAAGGAGGACTGGCTATGATAGGAAATGAATCATGCTTCCACAACCTTGCAGCCCAGTTAAAACTCCACAGTACAAAACAAGTAAATGCAAATATTAATAATAATAATAGCAGTCATTTAAAATATTTTGGACCAGTTCTACCCTGATATGTATCCACAAAGCCTCCCTAGACCCTGTGTGCCCCTGGTATGCACTGCAGGTACATGTATGCAAAACCAAGGGTTATTATGGAATTGAGAAATTCAAGCCATACAAACTGTTTTGCAAGGTGTTAAGTCATATTTTTTGCCTCTCAGAGATATTAAGGTTTATGTTCCTCCTGCAATAAGCTGTGTGTGTACTCAAGAACTTCAAATATTTAGAAGCATGTTTTCAAAACTTGGCGAGTTACTTGAGTGCAAAAGAGGGGGATCAAGGTCTTTTGTACAGTTTTCCACTGGCAAAAGAAAGTGCCCATGCAAATAAGGTAGATCAGGTTATTCCTAGGCAGGTTTCAATTTGCTCCGATGTTACAGGTTAAAAATCATGAACACTAATGGAGACAAGCTTGAACTCTAGTAGGACTTTGATAAATAGACAGTGCTGCATTTTCTGTTTTATTTCATGTAATAAAAGGAACAAATACAAACTTAATGGCATTCTAGATGTATGGAACGTCTTTGATTTTAGTACTAAGATGAATCTGTTGCTGGCAACAGTATGTTTGTATTTAAAACCCACTTCTGAGGTCTTAACTAACAGTGTGGTTATTTAGTATTTTAAATTCATGATACTCATTCTATAATTTTGTGACTCCCTGTCATTGGTAATAATACAGTAATGAAAGCAATACGCAGCGCTTGAAAGGTTAATGTTACTTGTTTGATTAAAATACAACTATCGTACCTTAGAGATGGATGCTCATTGTTTATTTTCTGTTCTTCCTGTCCTCCAGCTGAGGAAGTGCTGGTTTGAGAAGTATGGCATCAGTACCTAAGTGTCCCCCACTGACTTGTCTCTGTATTGTGTATTTGCCCCAAATCATACCATAGGCTTGTAAAGGGTCTGAGTGCTTTCTCTTGTCGTGGGTTTAGTACACATGAAGCACCCAACATACTCCCAGGATCATGTCCCTGGTTGTAAGAGCTTGTATTTGCAGGAATGTTGTCTGTGAAATTGTGAAGACGCTGCACATATATCCCTGTAACCATGCTTTCACTTGAGGAAGGCCAACAATGTTTTCAATGTTTTCTGTTTTCTTTGCATTGTGCATTCCTGACAAAGGCGAATGCTGCCCTGATGGAAAATGCTAAAGAAAAGGTAAAATGACATATTGCTGATTTTAATTCACAGCCGTGCTTTTCTGCTTCAGTAATGACATGACACATAATTCTGGTTCATCTTCTTAATGAATAGAATATTTCATGGAGAAGCAGAGTTTGGTTATCTTGTGGCTATCTGGGCAGAAGTTACTGTTGTGTCAGTATTACTTGATCTACTGTGAGGGCTTGCAGGGAAGTGAATGTGTCTGTCTAGGATGCTGTTTTTCTTACTCTCTAAGAACAGGTTGAAATCTTGTGTGTCTTATTTCCTTGGGCCAAATGTGGAATTTATTTAGATCTCAGTCAGATACATAGTAACACATTCACATTCAGCAGTATGAAATTTCCCAGACTACTTTAAGTGATGCCAATTAAGTTCACAGCTACATGAGTCACCTAGAATAAAAAAGAGAGGAAAGTGACCAAAAAAGCACATAGCCATTTTTGCATGCTAAAGATTTGGGAGGTATTCCTGAATAAATTATTGTGATTTTTATTAATTGCATATTCTAAAGTGTCAGTGAAATATGTGCTGATGAAAGGCTGCTTGATTTTAAAAGGTAAACAGCAAATCCAGATATGTTCTACTAATATTAGAGAAAGGACACTTAACAGGCATCAGACTTGGTTTTATGAAACGGGAAGCAAGACAGCTAAATGCAAAATTTTCCAGAGATGTTCCTTGTTTTGAATGTGCTGTCCAATGAGCTGTATGTAAAAAGAATTCATAACAAGCATAGAAGTGGCCAGGTAGGGTTCATCTCTTAGCACAGGTGCTGTGGAAAAGGCTGTAAATGCTACATGATAAGCAAGTTCAGCATAAAGAAGAAAGCTTTAACCAAAAAACAACTCTTCCTTTCTAACCTGGGTCAAAATTCAAAGTAATTTTGCCTGGGAGAAAAAAAAAAAAAAAAAAAAAAGGTTTGTAAAGGTGATTTCTCCAGTTTATATTTTCTGTAAAAAAAGTAGAGAGCTGTTTAAATACTAAGGAGAAACTTGGCAATATTCAGCTTGTTTCCAGTTTCATTTGGACTGCAAAAGAATGAGAGGGAGAGGAAGCAGTAAGTGTCATTATTAAAGATACTGCTGTCCTGCCTGTAGTGTGATACAGTGTCGGTGCCTAGTCAGTGTCAGAATTACTGTATTTGGTGCAGAATACTTCCCTGCAAGGTGCAGGCATATATTTATGTGTACTGGCAAAATATGGACGTGGGTAGAATGTAACTGTAAAGCCAGAGAGAGATGTGCACTTGGGCTACTTTGCAGGCAGAAAGGGAATGAAACACATTATGAATGGAATAAAAGAAAATACATCTGAAGTGCAAAAGGAGGAAAGGCCGGAGTATTTTTGTTGTCTTCTCTGACCTTGGTGAGGGCAGGATAAAAACCACGTGGGATTTAGTGGATGACTGTAAATGAATGTGTGTGTACACACATAAAGGTGAGAACCAAGGAGAGTAGTCAGTCTGGAGAAAGGGAATTCCAGACAGATGAGGCAACACACGCTGAAGGGCAACCCCAGCTGCATGGTCATGAGGATGGGACAGGGAGGAATGCATGAGTGGGCAGTATTGGGATGATGGACACAATATTGGAGAGGCAGGATGGAGGGGGGCCAAAAAGAGGTTTTGAAAAAACCAGGATGCTAAATATAAATAGGTGACTGTTAATATTAACTGTGTCACTGTGATATAATTATGGCTGATACATTGTTTTGGTCTGGAAGGACAAAAATTCAGTCCTTAAGGCTCCAGTTTATAGGGGCTGAGGGACAAAGTTAAAAGAAATAAATAGTATGAATGGAGGCAGGAAATAACAAGACCATGAGTGGTGATGTAGGTGGAACAGGTTGCTAATGAATTAAGTTAACAAATACAGTTGATTTAGTTAGTTTTAAATTTGGAGTAATTTGGAAAAATTACAAAATAAACTTTCAAGCTTTTTCTTAAACTAAACCTGAAGAAATTGATTTTTGTGGGTAGTTTTTTGGGTTTTTTTTTTTTTAGATCTGCACATTCAGTAATGTATTTTCAATGTATCTGTTAAGTTAAATGTGTTATCTCAAAGTCCATTAATTCATTTTAAAAAACTGTCATTCAGATTCCATAATGTGAATGTGTTTTAAATCCCTAGATAAGTTTATTAGGACAAATTGCATTTCAAATCATGGACAATCATTGTCATGTATTTATTGACTGGAATATAAAAAAGTGTAGAATTGCTGATTACTGCTGGTTGAAAAATGTACCAATCTAATTCTCAAGTGGTAAAAACGTACTCATAATTGAATTTAAACCTAGTCAAGGCACTTAGCAGTGCCTTACTGACTTTCTCATCTACACAGAAAATCGTGCAAATAATGAAATCACTTATCTCCAATATTTTGTAATTGTAGCCTGTGTTCTCCTTCAAATCACCGTTGTTGATTTTTTTTCCCCGGGATCAAATTCGCAGGTGTCTTACACTCCTTTGCTTGCTCTCTGCAGCTGGCACGATTTTTTAAAAGCAAAGTTTTCCTGGTAAGCGGTGGTAGCGCAGACAATGGGCGGCTGCGAGGCTGCTTTGCACGGAGTGAGGTGCCCTCTCTCGGGGTGGGCTGGCTCTGCTGGCTGACCCGCTGGGAAGCAGGAGCTTGGGAAGGGGCTGAGCGGCATCGCTGCCAGCAGCAGTGGGATGCAGGCAGTGCCCATGGGGGATCTGCAGCCTCCTCCCCGTGCAGCCTGCGGGTCCCGAGCAGGAGCGCTGCTGCTGGTTATCCTGAGCTGGGATGGGCAGGTTAGTATTCTCTCCGTGGGAACACCTGAAAATGTTGTTGGGCAGTGTACTGGGTCTGTCTAGGCTGGGACATGTGTCTGCAGAGCACTGATTCGTCCAAGCAGCGAATGCACCTTGGTGTGGGGCCAGTCTTTGTGCTAAAACTGATGATTTAGATTTGGGGGGCTGCAGATGTAGTCAGTGTGTGGCGTCTGGGCTTCCAGCCTGAGGGTCTGTTCCTGTCACTCCTCCCCTCAGTTCCTCTGGTGAGTAGAAGGTCAGGACAACGATGGAGTTTTTGGTGGCTGCAGTGCCATGTCCCTGTGTGGGAGAGGAGCTCCTGAGCCAGGGGAGCAGCCTGGGAGTGGTGCCTTCCCTAAATTGCCTGGGCTGCCCTGGAGCTTCCCCTCCACGGACAGCAGCGGGTCCTGGAGGGGTCAGAGTGAAACTTCCACGTTACCAGGTTCTTTCAGCAGTTAAAAAAGGATCTATTGATGTATTGATTGACTTGGTGAATGGTGCCAAGAAGCTAAAGGTGATAAGAAATGACCTCTGGGATTGCAGGACTGGATCATGGTATGAGGATTGTACTTGGACTTGCTGTGCAGCCATGCCAAGCTGTGTTCTATTTCTTTACCCTTTCTTACATGAACATCATATATTGGTTGGAAGAATAAGACTGAGAATCTGTTAAATTTTTTTTGTTGTTTTGGGGGTTTTTGTTTGTTTGTTTTTTGGTTTGTTTTTAATAAGCTTCTAGACAGAAATCCAAAATCAGATGTGACTTAATATAGCACTGGGGGCCTCAGGCTCTACTGTATTCCAAATAATAGTTGAAAGTCAGTGTACTCTGGCAGCCTGACAAAAAAAACTTGATGGTTCTGTACCAGCCTGTCCATGGATAGACTTGTAGTTTTGGTTTAGAGGTTTTATGTTAACCTGCTGAAAGCTTGAGGTAAGCCCACCTGATTTGCCTACTCTTCCTGTGATACTTTGTCCATTAAAAATTTCACCAAACCACTTCAGGTTTTTTGGACTGTGGTTAAATAACCAGCACAACCATGAAAGTAGCATCTTGCCTTTGAGGAGGTAGGTTTTTAAATTTTACCCTATATCCCACTCTGTTTTAATGCCACCGCCACTTCACCTCCCGGTCAGAGTGGAGGGAAATTGTGTGAGGGGCCATGGCCTGGGACGTCATTGTTACTGACCTTACCAAAAAAGTGTGTTGCTGTTTTTTTGTGGTTTTATTCCTGATAAACACCAGGTTACCTATGGCCTTTGTAAGCTTCTGTGCTGTTGTTGCACTGAGTTCTCCTTTTATTCCTACTGCCCTAAGGTATATGTTTATTTAAGCTGCAAAAGGGTGGTATTTTGTTATGGCACGTGGGTGCATCCCTGTGCTAGCTCAGTTTAGCTGCCCTGAATAACAGAAATAGCAAATATGCAGGGACATGGGAGTATCAGGCTGTCACCTAGAATGCCCCAGGGTATTGGGGGATGTGTCCTGGCTGCCAGCCTTGGCCACTGCTGGCAGTCCTGCAGGGTCGTGGCAGTGTCACTTCACTGTAGAGCTGTGCAGCAAGTCTTGGTCTGACACGCCTTTTAAACCAGAACAAACTTAAACCACTCCTTCTCGTTGTGTAGATGTGACTCCTCTCTAGATACAAACCTCAGTGGTTCTGTCTCTGTTTTCTTTTTATCCGTTTGCACTTGTGTGCTGCCACCAAAAAGGACTGCTGCAGTTTTCTGCCATACCTGTGATGATACTTCTTTGGTGTTTTGATTAAATTAAATTGATGTGCTGATAGGTGCATTGATTAAATACAGGTGCCAAAATAGTGTCTCCCCTCATCCACTGGACTTTGTTCCTTCTTTCTGAAAGAAAAACGTGCTCATGGTGTTCAGCTTGGTTACAGTGCCTTGCCGCTAAGAGCCTGTGCCATGGCTGAAACTCCTGTAGGGATCTGGTGTAACAGAAGGAGTCTGGAACCGTTTCATTTAGAGGAGGTCGCTGCAAACTGAGCTGCCTGAGGAGGGCAGGCAGCCTCAGAGCAGTATCTCCAATGACTGCAAATTCTTCTTCAAAACAGTTTTTACCGAGGCCACTATTGTGTTGCTGGTTTGCAAAACAACCTTTACTTCTCTTTCCTTATTTCAGGAAGTATCGCTTCTTTCAGTGGTGCCAGCTTGGAGATGCTGTTTGATTGCCTCCTGTGTTTTTTGAATCGTACTCTTTGCATTTGTCCTCATGCAAGAAGATGTGAATCAGAAAACACATGGAGATGCATCTCAGTACATTGCTCACATTGCTCAATCTGCTTGTATAATCTATGTTTAGCTTCTTTTCTACTCTGTCACTTCTATCCCTGAGGCAGCTGTAATTTATATCTGTTAATTATTTTTCTGCACCCTAACATGTTGAAAGAAGAGAGATTGAAAAACCCAGAGAAAGGTGCTAAAGTGTAGATGAATGAAAATATCTACTCTGCATGTCCAGAACTTAAAATGGAAGCAAATAGAAATGAGTTATTTGGGATGTTATCTCCTTCTCTTTGTATTTCTAACTCAGTGCTGAGGCATCTGATGACATACTTTGAAAAGTGAGAACACGTAAGTGCCTGTAAATCACTGTGGCTTGACATATGAGACTACACATGTCTTTTGGTTTGTAAATATGATTTATATTACGTTGCAGAGGATCTGAAGAGTCCTGCTGAAGCCAGAAATTTGCAAACAGTTGGCACCTGCAGTTTTTCGGCACATCACTGGCTTAATAACACTCCCAGTTTGCAATATTACATGTTAATGGTTTCATGTGTGTGCAATGCCAGTAAACTTGCTCTTCTTCGGGTGTAAAAGACCTCAGTGCTGGGAACTTCACTGATGGGCCTTTTTTTGTTGTCTGAAAAGCATTTCTAAAAGGTGCAAATTCCTGATCTGTTTGTTTCGCTACAACCTGTGATCCGTCCAGTGAATTGCAGCTGGCTCCTAGTGGGTAGCAGAGCGGGTGAGTCAGCCCATCCATCGCTCCTCCCTGTGAGTCCGTCTTGGAAAGGCTGATGTGCCAGCACGGCTGCTGCCGAGTCTTCCTGTACACAGTCCGGAGCTGCAATCCTGAAGTGACATTTGCCTCTTGACACCGTTTATTGTAACAGGCTTAAATGTGTGTGACACCTATTCAGAGTTTAAAATCACTGCAAATACATCTAAAGGCAAGTTGGCTGTGGCTGCTGTTGCTGTACGTGATGTGCCTTATGTCTTGGTGAGTCTTTAGTCCTGTCCTCCTGACAGGTGGGCAGTTTTTAAAACAGCTGAAGTTTCTCCTCTCACTGCAGTTTTTTGGGTTTTTTTTTTAGAATTGATGGTGGAAGAGCCATGTATAAGTGCACAGGAGCACTTTAGTGACTGTTGGCATATAAAACTTGCAGTATCTTACTGTTTCAGCTTCTTTTTTCAGAAGTATGTCCCTCATCCAGGCAGCTTTTCCAGCATAAATGGAGTTTTGGGCTGCTTGACTTATGCAGCACGATGAGGGCAATGAGCATCTGCTGTGGCACCTTGGCAGGGCTTCTAGGTTTTCTCTGAGAGATGGAGATAACACGGGTCACACAACCTTAACTGATGCTGCCCAAGAACGGGGGAAAAATCAAGCGGGCATTCCAAGGGAGGGTTGAACAAGTGGTTAAGGTGACCGAGTATGTGAGTCTGCACATGATAGGATTTCCAGAAACACCCACCGTTCCAGTTGCACAAACAGGTTACAGTTCATCAGCTGTAATTCATGTTCATGGTAATTGCATGTGCATTATTTGCCCCTGGCAAAAGCAGGGTCACTTGAGTTAAAGTCATGCGAGCATGTGCAGTTACTGTGTTTGGAGGTTGATTCGCAGTAACTTGTTTTCACACTTAATTGAGCTTTTTTTGGTCTTTCTCAACTTTCAGCAGAGGTGGTGGTATATTTAAATAAAGGCTTTGTAAACATGGCCCAGAGTGAGTGCTGCACTGAGTGCTTCCCCTCCACGGGGATGGGATGGGAATTGCAGCCTTGCCACACAGCTGGGCACTGCCTCCAAAGTAATTTCTACTCCATATCATTGCAAACAAAGTGAAAACTTGGCTAAACCAGATTTGGTTGCTGCATCTGGTTCTGGACTGTTGGCAGTGTCACTCAGACATCAAAGTGCTCGCTTGTGGCGTGCAGGAGCTGCATTCCCCATGATGGGGTCTGTGTCTGTTGGAGGGGTGGGAGAGCAGGACATTGCCCCCTTCATCCTGGGAAACCCTCTGAGAGGAGGCCGGCTTTATTGTGTGTGCTTCTGGATTAAAAGCCCCTTTATAATTTTCTTTTGGAAAATAATGGAGCCTTTCAGCCTTCCTAGCTGAAGAAATATCTCTGAGTGGTCCTGGATGTCGAATTTGGGGCTTCTGGGATGCTTTCTGCTTTATGTTTTAAACACAACTTCAAAAACAGTGGGAAAAGCAGCTAGAGTAAAAGCAAGTTAGATTTGTCTACTGTACCCTGTCTTTCTGCTGAGGGCAGTTAATTCTGTTCCTGATTCATTATTTGCATAAAAAGTTACGTGAAAGCTTGAGTAGCATGCAAAGTCTTTGTCTGACTCTCTCTCCCATCCTTTGGGGGACTTGAGTGAAAGTATAGGCAGGAATTCCGGCATGAAGCGTGAAGGGATGTTTATACAGTGCTTGGGTCAAGAGCCAGGCATGGCACTATACTTTTGGGCTGTGTGGGAGGCATATCACCAAGGAAGCTAAAACCCCAGAAACTGAAAATTTAGTTGAAAATTCAGCATTGATTTTTTTTTTATTCCATTTTTAATTTGACAGGCCGTCAGCAGTCTTCATCAAAACCAATGCAAAGAGGAGGATTAAAAATGAAAAAAAGAAAAATTATGTAATTGAATTTCTTGTTCTGGTGAAAGTTGTTTTGTTGTGACATCTCTGAAAGCATTGGTATTTTGTACCAGCTTTATTGAGTTGGACAGAGATCTATAAAATAGGATGTGCTAAAGGAATAGATTGATTTGTTAAAAATACTGTAGTGATACCATGCTAAAAGCCGTTTGTGTTCAGATCAGTATTTGTTACCTATACAACAAACATAACTTCATAAGTGACCTAAGCAAGCTTTTTAAAGTATAGCAGTAAAATAATAGATGAAAATAGAATTTATAAAAATACTCAGTGTCCATGTGGCTCCCTCTTGGTCTGACAAGTCACTTCTCCCAGGGGTTTTCCTTCTGTAGGTTTGAGGTACCAGCAAAAAGTTATGAAGAGGGGTGGCTGAGAGCTTGCTCTTTCCTGCCCCATACTGAAGGAAAACCTGGGAGGTTTGAGCTGAAGGGGCAGCTGTGTGGGGTATTTTAGTCTAGATTTTGGTCTTTTTTGGGTGTTATGGGTTGTTTGGGTTTGTTTATTCTGAGAGAGACAAGTTCCTATTGATCCAAAATTTAAAAGGAAATAAAAGACCATTTTATGAACAAATGTTCACTTCACAGCTTACCTCGAAATTCTGCTGGGTCATTCATTAATGAAATGACTGTTAATTTTTGCACCTTTAGACAATTTTTCCTGCTTGGACTCAATACTCCTGTATTTATTCTTTCAGCTATTGATGACCATGTCCTTGTTGCATATGTGAATTACTTAGATTCTGTTTTTAGGTCTTGCCTTTGCATATTGCATTTGAGAGTTTCATTTTTCAAACTAAGGGAAGATGGGAATAAAGAGACCTTAGAAGGCCTAGCAACTTGAGGAAGGGTGGAGACTCTAGGATCCTTTCAAAGGTAGTAAGAAGTGGTCTTCATCTTCTTTAATTTCAGCATTATGATGATAAAAAGAGGGATGTGGAGACACCTGGCTTCAGGCTCTCTTGGCTTGTTAGGGTTTTTAAAGGATATTCCACACGGGAAGCTTTTACCTAGTGAGAAGGAGGGATTGTAATCCTGCAATTGCTGGAGTTTTTGTTTTCTTATCTCCTGTCTCAGTCTAAATAAGACACCTGCTTGTTTTGTGTTAATAAAATAATACTTTGGTAGCAGAATGTATTATTCTGGCTCTGTCCTAATTTCTAGGGGCTAGTTTGTAGTCAACCTCTAGCTAAAGAATTTTTACAGAGAGTGTTGTAAGGCCTGAATACAGTAAATTTAGGTCATACTTAAGTGTTTTGGTTTTGATTTTTTTTTTCTTTTAACTGATATGGTTTAGAATAGGATTTGTATTTCCAGAGTTGCTAAAGCTGCATATTTAAAGAATTTTTTTCTTATCCATTCAATTTTTATGATGTTTTTGTGACATGTTCTTGCATGGGTCTCCTTGTGGATCCATCCACTATTGCTATGCATTTAACTTCACAAGTAAAATGGCAATTTTTTGATAACTGTCTTCAACAGTATCCTGTAATTTGTTTTTTAACTGTTTATAACTGCAGTGAAGTTGTTTTTTTTGCTGTTGTTAAAACCTAAACCTAACCAGTTCATGAACTGCTTTCTACTCTAGTAGATGTAATTTGGATCAAGATTATAGCCATCCAGCAGGCTGATTGCAAAAATCTTCGTCTGATACAGAAAGAGGGAGGTTGGTTGTTTGGCTTTTTTCCCAATAAGGTTGTAGGAATTGTTAATTTGTTGTTTGATGGAGCAACTAATATACTTGGAAATCAGAGATCCAGAAATCTCTTTTTCTTGTCCAACACATTGAATTTCCCACAGGAATCCTTAGTGTTTTTGTTATGTTCTAAGAATGTATCAGAAAAGTCTTTTGTTGGAGTAGTAATATCAATAGGTTTCTGTAGCACCTGTGTGTTAGGCGAAGGTCTGTGAAATTGTAATTATTTCTGGAATTCTAATTTGGTTTCACTTTCCACCTTGAAATAAAACCCTGAAAAGGTTGAGTAGGCTTTGCTGTGTAGTGTTCACTGTAAGAAAAAGAAAGTAATTAAGCTGATATCCAGCTGGGTGGTGGAGCTGAGTGCTGGAGGGAAGGGATGCCATCCAGAGGGACCTGGAGAGTTGGGCCTATGTGAACCTTGTGAAATTCAGTCTGGGGAATAGCAGCCTTTCTATGGCTTTGCCTGTTACTGATATATCTAAAATGCGTGTTTGGTATGTATTAAGAGCAGTTCTGCTATTTCCAGAGATCTTTAACTTCAAAAATGTGCATATTGAGGAAGCATAATAACAGAAAAGTCTGATGAGGTTGTGTTTTAGCAGGGGTTCTATTATACAGCTTAGATGCTCTGACAATGTATAATTTGGTACTATTTATGTTGGTATTTAGTCACACTTCTGGAACTCAAAAAATGCAGGAAAAAGACAGACATATACTTATCCACCAGGTGCCAAGCTTAGAGTTGGAAAACCAGAATGTTCAAGCAGTTGCAGAGGGTCTAATTTACTTTGTTTTAGCCCCTGTGCAGTAATTTCATATAAAGGGCTCCTCAAGCTGCTTTTGAATTTTGCAGTGCTGTTTCTGCCTTACGTTTGGTTTTTCAGTTTCGTTTGGCTTTTTCTGTCAGTTTTGGTTTTGAGTGTTTAATCTTCTCGCTTAAAAGTCACCATTTTGCCACTTGAAAAGCACAGGCCAGTTGGAAGCTAGAATCACAGAATTACAGAATGGTTAAGGTTGAAAAAGATGTGTGAGTCCAACAGTTAACCCAGCACTGCCACCACTAAGCCATGTTCCAAGTGCCAGTTCTTTTGACCCCTTCCAGGGATGGTGATTCCTCCGCTTCCTTGGGCAGCCTGTTCTTGTCTGGCAACCCTTTCTGTGGAGTCATTTTTCCTAATGTCCAACCTAAACCTCCCCTGTTGCAACTCCAGGCCATTTCCTCACATCACGTGGAAATAGTGCAGGACAGGATTCACAAAGATGGAAGCTTCTGAGCTTTTTGTTCTCATGAGTTGTATGGGTATTTAATATTTAATTCAATCAGTTTTGTCTTTTGAGGTATGTTAAGAGGATATTGGGAAAATCAGAAAGGCAATTACATGTGGTTGTACAAGAAAAGGAGAATTGTCCTCAGCTTTTGTTTTCATTTCCAGGTTTGTTGTTTTGTTTGTTTGTTTTTTTAATTGAGTTTTCTAGACAAATGCTTGGCTATTGCACAGTGCCTCAAAAAGCTAGCATTCTTCCCATTTTCTTAATCAATATGTGTGGAACTGAGTCAAGTTCTGTGCGGGAGCAGCATATCTCATCAATGCTTGTCTTTGCAGCTAAAAACAAGTAAAAAACTAAAGTTCTGTCAAAAAAAATTAATTAGTTTGACAGGACTTACTTTTCATGAGCTTGTTTGATATTAATTGCTTTAATTACTCGATGCTTATTAATTAAAGTCTTATTAATAAAATCCTAAATCAAACTTCTCACTATTTTGATGGGCTCAGTATTCAGATGACAGGCTATCATAAAGTTATTTTCTGCAATTATCATTTTAAATATTGCAGCAAACGTAGTTTCTTCCAGGCTTTTGGAACTTCCCTGGTACTCTAGGACTTTTCGAAAAAGGGTTCTAATAACTCACATAAAATCTCTCTTGGTTTTTTTTGCAACCTAACCATCTGAAAGAGTTAAATGTTTAGAGCCACTATCTAATATTAACTGATTAGATAAGAAACAAAAATACCTCTCATACGTCTACTTTTTTTTCCTTTCTTTTATTGTTTCTGCCTTTCTTTTTCTTTTCACTACTTGCAACAGTTCCAGGATTTTAATACGGCTATTGGTATTTTTTTTGTTTGTTTCAGTGAAGTTAGGGGTTTTTTGTTTGTTGTTTTTTTTTAAATTCATGTTAAGGATGATTTGTACTTTGCCTTTCTTGTGTTTTAACACTTCTAATTAATAAAACTTTCTGTTGGCTTCCAATTTTTTTTTTACCAGGGTGAGAAGTGTAGCTGGGAACTGCTTTTTCGGCTGTGCTTAACTAAGTTTGCCTTGCTAATTTTGCAATACAATGTTTAGTATTAAAAGTTCCAAGTTACCACTTGCATCTCTAATTATGTACTCAGTAGTTTTGTCTCAGACCAGTTCTCAGTTTTACCGAAATGCATGTGATAAAGTGCTGTGTATGGATTACAGGATGGAATTTATTTCACTTGTTTGTGCATGGACCACTAATTGTTATACTCTGAGAACTCGTATCTTAGCTGAGGTGGGTGGCAGCAATAAATTTTCTGCATATTGATCATTAAGATTGCTTCCAACCCAAACCATTCTCTGATTCTGTTTTCTTTGCTGAGGTAGAAAATGGGTGCCCAAATATACAGGAATGTTGAGTAGTGTAATTTTGAGTGCTTGTAGCACTCAAATTCCAATTAACATGTGACTGTGTAAAAGGTTAAAGCAGTGTCTTGGCCTTTTCTCTGACAACCTGAGTCTGAGGGAGATGGTCATGCTGGACTGTTATTGTGTATTTTGGGAAGGATGGGTGTGGAGGGTGTTTGATCTTTATCAAATACAGCTAATGTTTGTCTGGACTGCTTAACTCAAGCTAAGCAATTAAATCCTTTAAAGGTCCCACGCTGTCTCCTGCTTTTCTGTGCATCATCTCCTAAGCGACCTACAGCCATTCATCCTTACCATTCCAGTTGTGCTTTCCTTTGCCATATACAGGGACTTTCCAGCAGTTTCCTTGTGCCATTTTCCATGGTAATAATTAGGTGTTTGTGTTAAGAGTAAGGAGATAATGCTGAAGAAAAGATCAGGGTTCAGGCTGAGCTTGGGAGCTGGCTTGGTCTCCTCGTCAGGAAGAAATTTTGGTCATTTTTTCTTGCTTTTTTTTCCTACAAGCTTTATTTGGATGGGTTTTTCATTGAAAAATATTTCTGGTAGGTTTGTCATTCTCATGACCTGACAGGGATTTTTCTTTATTTTTAATGAGAAGTAAATCCGTGGAAAATATTTTTACAGAGGTTATTTACTTGTGTGTGGAAAGAGACACTTAAAGCAATCCAAATAGTATTCAACACCTTAAAAGTTTTATACCGTGAGCAAAGCAAAACTTTGGAAATAGGCCAAAAATGTATTGTCTTATTTTATTTCAGTTTTATTTTTTTGATGAGGTTTAGCTAATGGATGAGTTAATTCCACAGAGGCATAGAAATATTTTTCCACGTGTGTTGAGTAAGTACCATCCTTAGCAGAATTAGACCACAGTCCAGATTTTGACAAACCCTGATGAGCTGCTGCAATTCTGCCTGTATGACTAGAACAGAAACTTAGGAGGATGCTGCAGAGCAAAAGCTGGCATTTGTATGATGTTCTGCTTCCTCATCCATTCTTTGCAAGGTCTCGTTTCTGAAATCTGAACCATGTTTTTGCATATAAAATACCTGCTTGACTGTATTTTGTGCTTTACCATTGCAGTTGGAGGGCTTTTCAAGGACCAGAGGTTTTGGGGGGAGGGTTGGAGCACTGAGGAAAGCAAAGGGAGAATATATTTTAGAGAATACATTAACTAACACTGTGGATAGCATGGACCTGTTTTCTCTCCTTGATACAGACGCTGTGTAACCTCCCTGCCAAGCCTGAGCATGTGCAGAAAATGGACATTGGGCAGCTATTACCCCTGCAGTTTCAGGCTAGTGTTTTGGGATATGCCTGGATCTGCAAATCACGCATCTCTAAAGCATATTTGCTGGCATAGCGACACATTTGTGCTGCTTAAAGATGTTGTTAGCTCTGAAGAGGCAGTCGCTGCTGTCCTGTCTCAACTTCCCAAGGATTTTGTAGAAATATCTCACGTGGCCTGTGCTCACCTACTTCTTTCATTTTCTGCGAGTGATTGACTGATGCCAGTCAATAGGCAAACTAGCTGGAAGTGATATTTCTCATAAATATGCATGTGAACATCCACGGTAAATGTTCAAGGCTGCTCATATTTTGCAGTAGGGAATAGTTCCTGTAGAGGCAGCGTGCATTTTTGTCTAGGTCACAACAGGAGGATTTGACTCAGTTATTTATAGTACATTTCAAAATAATAATTCTCTGCCCTTTAATGATTTATCTCCTTAAATACTCTTGTATTTCTAAGAGGCTCTTTCTCATAATTCTGATATTTTTTTACAGTAAGTTCTCCCTAAGCCATTGAAGTATATGGAACTGACCTGTATTTCTCTCCATTCTTAAATGTAGTGGCTGAAGAAAGCCAATGAAAAGATGCAGTCTGTCATTTTTCTTTAATGTTGGGCTGTTTGGGGTTTTTTAAAATGAAAAGATGAATGCTGCAATGCTTCCTGTATGGAATACCAGCACAGCCAAGGTGCTTTTCAGTGGCGTGCGCCACCTCTGCTGAGGGGCAGGACCATGCTGCAGGAGGTGGGTGTGCACAAGCACCTCTTCTCTCCTAATTTCATCAAATACTTCTCAGATATACACCTGTGCCATGTGGAGTTGAGGCTTTGCTCTGATTCTGGTATTGAGGAGTCTTAGGTGGGTGTGAGTGAGGTGAAGGAGGCAAAGCAAGCTCAAGCTGTGGCTTGCACTCTGTGTGCTCAAAATGCTTTGCTGTTGAGTTCTAGGCTATCTTTAATACTTAATCTTAAGGGTCTTTTTCAGACTTACTGTAGAAATACATGTCAGCACTGTGAAAATTGAATATAATTCCACTTACGGAGGTTCATAAACCCAATGTGACTTTGGCAGTTCCTTTCATTTGACGTCCTCTCTCTTCAGCTGGTCAGGTGATGGTGTATCTTGCTGCAGTCTGATTCTGGGGTCAGACAGTCAGGTTTCCTTCCTTCAGTCAGTGCTTCTTCATCAGAAATACAAATTCTTTTGATGAGCATTGTCCCAAGTCAGCTCTGGGCAGCTCTCTGCAGATTGTGCTGACCCACTGTGCAGCCCTGTTGACTTCAGTATAGATGCATTCAAACAGATTTCTTCATGTGAAAAAGAGTATTTCATTTGTTCTGGAGTGGCACTGGCCTGCACAAATAAATGATATGATATTTCTGGGGTTAATCTCAATTTATTTATTATTTATCTGTTGGTGAGTGATCTTTGCAGTGCCCACAGGAAGCCAAGTTGTTGAGTTCAAGGTTTTTGGGGTTTCTTTTCTAAATAACAGCTTGGAGACCGTGCAATAGTTGATGCATATGGACTTAATGCATATAGATGTGTTCTATTTTAAGGAAGTGTTAGTTTTAAATTAAATATTAGCAGTTAAATATTCGTTCTACAGCAGCAAATACACACTGGCTGCAAGTTTTGGTTGGTGTTACAGCATCAGCAAATAGTCTCAGCCATGCAGTGCAAGATTTTAACTCCTTGTAGCTTGCATGAGCTGCTGGCAGCAAAGGGATGTCAGATTTTGTGAAAAGATTGTGGATTCTTACTTGGAGATCTGCCACTATTGGGCTAATTTTTGTATATTGATCCCATACACTGAAAAGGTGTTTACAAAACATTTGGTTGGTTTTTTTTTAATATTGGCATCTGAATATATAGATAATATTTGGAATGTTAGACAGGGGAGACTTGGTGAAACTTTGATAAGGTATTTACAAGTCCAAGAAGAAAGTCTTTCTTGAGGAAATCTAACTTGAAACTTTTATAGTACATTTCTGTTGTAAATTATACTTAAGATAGCCAGGCTTAACTGGACAGAAGAATAATCATATCCATTTAAAATGATTGCAAGAATTTTTTCTGCTGTTTTGAACGTAGGATTTACCAGAACATTGCCAATAATGGGGATTTAACCCTATCCAGATTAGGTATGACATGGTATACACTTCAGTTTCTCTTTAGCATGGTGAAATAAGCTCATTTCTAGCAAGTCTCATAATACTGTCTCCGAAAAACTGAGAAATAATGGAAGTTTAGCAAAAGACTTTATTTCTCTGCTTAAAAATGTTCTGTAACTTAGAAAGTATCGGTTTTATGAGTATTAAATTAACATTGAATGTGGTTCTATAATATGCTTTCTTCAGGCTGTGGAAATAGCATTCATTTGGCTTTATTCATCTTGTGGATAGAAATGAAGCAAATAATAAATTGGGAGTAATCTTTTTCTTCTTTTGGGGAAAAAAAAAAAAAAGAAAGAAAAGTAGTCAATGCATACAGCTTCTGCCAGAAAAAAAACCTGTTTCTTCCATGACATTAGCTGATGAAGGTGAAATAATTGAGATGGTATTCAAACATTTAAACAAGGCTGTGAGACCTGCAGAAATCCACCCTCTAAAGGGAGCTGGGCAGCTCAAAGCCTGGGCTCTTGGCAAAAGCTGCTTGGGAGCCCGATGGTAGCTGAATTCTGCTGAATCCTGGTTGTTGACCTCACCACTGTGCAGCACTGAGCTTAACACTATGTGATTAACAAAAGCACAACTTCTTTAGCTGAGGTATCTTCCAAGTGAGATCATACGTCTTTTTTGGAGTATAATAAAAAATGGAGGATCTACAGCTTCCCTTCTTGGCTTGTTTCTGTGGTTTACTACCCTGCCTGTTAAAAGCTTTTCTCCTGATTTGGTCACAGATAGTTGTTTAAAAGCCCTTTAAAAGTCATTTTAGTATGCACAGTTTCTCCTAAGAAAAGTGAAGTGACCTATTTTTGAATTCTATTATCTTCAATGCTCAAAGAGTTCTTTGCACCTCTCCCACAATGGAAGTTTGTATTGTGTATTGCATGTTAGGTTGCATTTTACTAATTTCTTACCTGACTACTCTAAATAAATGCAGCTAAAGATTATCAGTATCTGGCTTACTACAGCAGGTCATGGTGAGCTCCTTTGGAGTGGCTCTAGCCCATTTTTAGCCACCCTAAAGAAAGCAGCAGAAAGGAAGGCGGGGTGCAGTTTCTTGGGTGTCACTCCTTTCTAGGTGGATATAAAAAAAAAGTGTTTGTTGGTAGGGTTTACAAACAATTTACTGCCATGTTATTGCTGTGTGCTCTTCCAGTCTTTAAATTCATTGTTAATCAAATATCCAGAGAAATATTTGAGATTTGAGAGCCAGATATGGCAGCCAGCAGTATGGCTCCCTCACCTGCAGCTGCCTGTGGAGATGGCAGCCTATTTTAAGTCTGTTGTGTAATGAGTGCTTTCTCAGGTGGTGCACTGATAATCAAAGTTAAAGTATTCTGAGTAATATAAGAATTAATTTTGAGGAACTTTGAATCTGTACTTACAGGTAAAGTTATGCTGAGCCTCCATCAGCAATGAACTCTGCATGTGATTTGAGGCTTGTCTTCCAACAGGCTGGAAGCTTTTCATTGCATTGCTTTCCTTTTATTGGCTTTCCCCAAAATTGCTTTTAAAACTATATTCTTTGGGGCAGATCTCTCATTCAAACTCCTGAATACGGGCTTGTTACAGCCTAGTCAGGCTTGCTAATCTCAATATGCATATCCCTAATAGACGTAAATTAGGAGGATGCTTAAACAACCAATGGGCTGGAAATTATTTATTACCCTCCCATGGTACAAGTCTCTCATTCTGGAACTGAGTAATCTGCTGCTTTCTGTTCAGCGTTCTATGTGCCCAATTGCTGACAACTTAGCAAGGGGTCTGTTCTTTCAGGCTTTTCCTGGGCTTTCTATTCTTATTGTCAGTTTTGTTCGGAAAACCATGTCATTTGGGGAAAATTGGCCAACGTCTTTATTTTTTCCTAATGAATTTCCTATTCTTTTTTTGTTCTGTTGCTTGTTACTTGGTATTCTGTATTTTATGGTGCAGCCTCTCATTTGTTACCAAACTGGGGTAGGCTTTTACCCAAATCCTGGGCCGTTATTTTGAAAAGCAGAGCTGTGGATTGGAGTCCCTGTCTGGCTAATTCACAGCTGGTTCCCCACCTCTCATGGCTTGACCGCTGGCAATACCAGTGCTAAGCTTACTAGGTTAGTCTTGCCAGGTCTGGGTGTGATCCTGCACAAAGCACTCGGGATTCCCAGTTGAAGTTCCTATATATGGTTATGCTGGTTACTAATGCAGTACCTCAGTTGCTTATTTTTTCCATCGGAAGGCAAGCCATGCATTTAGAAATTCAGATGACTTGTTGCAGGCTGTGGGAGGTCTAGAGCATGTCTCTTCAAAGCTGAGGACTTCCGTTTCTGGAGCATAATTCTTCTCATTTATTTGCGAGCTGCTTAGTTGATGACATCCATTCTCCAGCACAGTTGGATCACAGACTCCCCTCGGCGCCCCTGTGCTTCAGAGAGTTTCCCTGCAGATCTATCCCAGTGTAAGATCAAGTAAGCAACTGAGTCATCGCCATATGTAAAACAGAAAAAGAGCTTTCATGTAAAACATCCTATGTATCTCATAACCTTTTCAGGAAGGGTGGAACCTGTAGATTTAATATTTGGAGGATGTGATTTATGGCGCCCTTTTTCTCAACCTGTTTGTGTCACTGCTTCTCTAAAGGGAGAATTTTCACTTGGTTTTCCCTTTTAGCCAAACACCTGGCATTTGTGTAAGCAATTGGGGAAAACGTGCAGAGAAATACTTTTGGCAGTGTTGCTTTGTGTGTCACGTAGTTTTTGTGCTGTAACTTTGCCTTCAGTCTGGCGTCTTGCTGGCTAGTCAACTTAATCCTCAGATGGAGAATTTAGGAATAGTGGAAATGCAACCAGAAAATTAATTTCTTCTCACACCATACTCATTTTTGGTGAGTATGACTATGGATTTCAATCAAGAAAAAAAACCCAGCAGACCTTGGAAGTGGTTGCATTTTGCGCTGTTCTTTGCATGCCTAAACTTCAAGTGAGTTTAATATTCTCTGTTGCAGTTTTCCTTGTTAATTTTGAAAAGGAAACATTTTAATCACTTCCATACATGTGCTAACTTAAAAGGGTAAAATTATTGCATCATCATTTTATAGCACTTGGCAGAGAGACTATTCATGCTAATTTTATCCCAAATCATACCAACTTAAAGCACTTTTCATGCAATCTTGATTTTTTTTCAGTACGTTTTTCATACTAAATGCACAATTTAAATGCTCTCCATAAAGATTCAAGTCTGAATGACCTTGTGCCTGTTTGGATGCCCTTCATTTTATCTAGTACAGATTGTCAAATGTAATGCAGCGGCTCTTATGATAGAGTAGTCCCAAAAGTGATGGTTCTGTGAGAAAAATACATCAGGGTGAGAGTGGTGTACGATGGAGGGAGGAACTGATGATATTTCATAGTAAAAAATGCCACATGGCCTCACTAGAAATTAGTTTGTTTAAAAAAAAAAAATAGTTGGGGGAGGGGAACATGCCTCTCCAGGCATTGCTCTGGAATTCAGTTTTGATTTGCCTCTTTTTTTCTTTCCTGATGATTACAAAAACTTTCCCAAGAAGAAAGAAACATTTGCTTTGAATAGTTCAAAAAGTAGCTACTGGTTTGTAGAATGTGGGGTGTAACATTTTCCTGCAGGTCTGAGTGTAATAAACCCCCCAACACGTTCAAGGTACAGAGAGCATATATATAAAATCTCACCTATATAGGGGTTTTTTGTTTGCCTTGTAATTAACCATGGGCCGTTGTCCTTTCCCTTCCCTGCAAACAAACTTCCTTAATGTCTCATGTTTAAAAACAATCATAAAGATGGAGCAGTTGGTGTTCTGTGCTGTGTGGAACATGAGTTGCACGGCCAGACATGGCTGCTTTCTGTCCTTGCAACAATGATGAAAATCCAGGGCTGAAGTTCACCAAGTTGGCTGTGTTGAGAAGGCTCCTTTCTCCCAAATTTATTCTTGCTTTCATTGCTTCTGGGTGAGGTAATGCAGCTTTTTATACACAATGAATCTATGAGTTTTCTTGGGTTTGATAGAGACATTAATGACTTTGGGGAAGTTTAGCAGCATATTAGTGCTTCAACAGCATCTCCCTCGTCACTTTTATTCCTGTTTAATTTTTGCTATGGGTTTATCTAATTTCAAGTAGCTTTATAACTTAAACCTTTTATCACACAAAGAAGAAAATCCTATGCCAAAGAGGAAGTGAGAATGCTTTCATTTGAAGCAAAATTGTGTTCCCAGTGATCGGGTTTCTATCCTGCACAGGAAACTAAAAAAATTATCATTTTGCCATTTGTGTAATGCACTTCTTGTACTTCCATTGTTGAACTTCAATTACTAATATTGTTTAAGAGTATACAAATCTTGGGTGTGAGTTTATTTAGTCAGTCAAGTGGTAGACTTTTACTTCATCTTTTCCGGAGCATAGCATATGCATCTTTTAAACATACGAGGTATTTCTATGACCTAGAAGACAATTGTTCAGAATTTTCTGTCTGAAAACTTGCTTCCTGCAATGGTTTCAAACCCTGGTATATTAAATATTTGTATCTATAGCTGGGGGAAAGAAAGAGAAAAAAATCATGTGTCTACCTTTGGAACAATTCCTGTGGGAATCACACATCTTCCTTCATTAAGGAACAGAATTAATGAAATGTTGTGTTTCTTGCTTTTGTAGCAGTTGCAAGTGAAACTCTTGTGTGTGTATGGATTTAGGCAACCTCCAAAGGAGATCTTTATTACTGATTTTTTTTTTGGAAGCAAAAGTTCCTCTGAATGAAATTTATCTTTGAGGAAGTAATAAAATACAGTTGTGGCTATTCCAAGGACTAGTCTTCTATACGTGTTTTGACAATGTTTTAGGGAGCTTTTCTGGCAGAGGCCTTCATATTTGAGGAAAATCAACGGACCCATTCCTTTTTTGATTCGGCTCAGACTGGAGGAGGAGGTTTCACGTTCCTCTCAAGGCTTTTTTTCATTAGAAAATATGTGAAACCTTTACCATGAAATATTGAACTTTGATAAATTGAATATGTTGGTCCATTGAACTGCAAGCCTACAAACCTGAAGTCCATCATATGCAAAGCACTAGAACAACGTTTGTTGGAGGAACAGGTAAATGCAAAGTAATTGTAATAATGTGTTTGCCAAACGTAATCCTACCAGACTAAGATAAAATTTCAGTGGAGTCTTTGGTAGAATGGCAAATGGAAAACATGTAATTTCAAAGTAGAGAGGAATTAAAAAAAAGAGAGATGTTGGATTAAGACAGTCTCATGGGGAGACACAAATGGCTTGTGCCAGAGAATGTTTATTAATAGATAACAGCTGGTCTTTGTCTTCTGTTATTTTCTTCTGCCCAAGCTTATGGCAACAGCTGAGAGTCAAGAGAAACTAAATGCATGGTCTTGCATTTCCTTCATTTGAGCTTTGTTGCACTTCATTAAGTAGGTACCCAGTGCCTGTCCATGACTGATCCTTTTGGGTGATGATGATAATCTCAACAGTACGCTAAGGGATCTCTTTAGGAGGACAGTCCTGGTTTTATGAAAAATGTAAAGAAGGACTTGGGACACTGTTAGACCACATACAAGTAATGTTCTGAAAATAAAGAAGATGATCTGTGCTGTAGGGGTTGTACAAGGTTTACTTGCAAACTCAGGAGAAGATCAAGTGTATTGGGGTAGTAAAAGCGGGTAGTAAAGCAGGTGGTATCTGTCTGGGAAAAGGACAGCTGAGGGAATGTATGGGGCAGAGGGTTGCTTTGTTTTTAGATAGAGCTTTTGAAGGGAGTAGAACTGTTTTGAAAAGTTTTGTGCTTGCTTTTTTGGAGATTAACACTGCTGGGGCAAGGGTGAGGGCATATAGATTGGGTTGGGTGCATTTAACCTGTGCATTAAAAGTCTTGTCATTGGAAACACCATGCTCAGGAACAGCTCTTTGAACAGGCATCGTAAGATCAAAACATTTGATCAGTTCTGAAGTAAAGCTTGGGAATTTATGAAAGTAGCTACCTTGTAAGGTGGAGGATGGTACAAACCATGGAGTCTCATCCAGTTTCATAATCAGAGATCTAAGCATGCGAGAACTTCTGTGCTGTAACAAAAAGATAATCTCTCTTCTGGTTTCTTCTGTTCTGACACAGATAGGGAAAGGATAAAATTCAGCCTTGCTATTTGTTACAATTCTGTAAGACAAATATCTGTTTTACTTATTAAGAAAATGCCCCAGAAAAAGTCTACTCTAGCACAGTTTGGAGAATTCAGTTATGGTCAAACGTGTTGGGATGGATTTGTATTGTCTTTTATCTAAATACAACTTGCAGACCACATAATGGAACAGTTCAGACAGTCATACTGGACAGCTCTATAGACATCTCACAGGATCACAGAGTATTCTGAGCTAATTTTGCATTGATTTTCAGAATAGTTCGGTGATTGCTGTATTACTATGTTTCCTAACATCCTACCCAAGATTAATATTTTTAATCCCAGACTGAACAAGGTAATTCCTGTATCATTTCATGATTGCTTCTAATTTTACGAAGGCTGTAATGTGTGAGTAGGCTCTTATGCATTGAAGCAGTGTAGATGAATCTAGTGCTTCAGTTTTGATTTCAGACTATTTCTTTTTATGGATTACTGCAGTGACCTAGCAGAGATGGGAGGGGAAAAAAACATGATAGATTAATTTAATTCATTTTACTTCTGTGTTTTCTATGGTAGTAAATTCTGTGGCTTTGGCTTGGTGCAGGAACATGCAGAATTGTATTTCTGGGTTGATTATCAACTTATTTTTTTCCAGTAGGAGCTCAATATGAAAAAGCAAAACTTTTAAAGATGTTTGAGGAGCAAGGTTGAATGTGTATATATGAGTCTTATTTTTCTGCAATGCAGTTAGAGGGCTGTGCAGAGAATGTGGAAAACCTTTGGCAGAATTTTCAGAGCAGAGCACTCGTGCTGAATAGAAACTAAGCAGTCAAGGAAAAAAAAAAAGGAACAAGAGAATTTAAAAAAAAAAAAATTGCCTTCCAAATAGAGCTTGGAAAGCTAATGAGCATATGACATCATTTAACTAGTTATAAAAAGATTACAGCTCCTCTGATCCAAGAGGCAGACCCTCAAGGTTTCGGATGTTCACTAGACGAAGGAGGTCTAGAGTTGTGCTGCTGAAGTTTGTCCTTCCTAGGAGCAGGGCACAAAGCCCCTCGGTGCTGGCAGCAAGGGTTGCTGCTGGTTCTCCTTAGGAGCAGCACCTGTTCCCAGGGCTGGCAGCAAAGGCCTGTGGCTCATCTCTGCTGGGACAGGCAACTGCAGCCCGAGATGGCCAGCCAGAAATGGTCTTGTGCTCTTGGAGTGCCTCCATCTATGCTCAGAGAGCAGGAGCTGCTGGAGATGACCTTGTTTGCAGCTTGCACGTACCTGTGGAGGCACATGGGCCCCTCCAGGGCCAGGAGGGACGTGTCTGCTGTGGGTACAGCACCCACCCCAGGGGCCCTCGGGCCACATCCTCTGCCCCTGGTGACCAGAGTGAGCATCTGGTCCAGGGTGGATTGTCTCCTCTGCAACCCAGCCAGCCACAGAGCAGACAGTGTGCATGTCTGCTTTGCCACCCCAGTGAGGAGAGCAGGTGCCCCAGACTGTAGGGGGACAGCAGTATTTCAGATAAAAGCTGGCACTCGTCTTTGCAAGATCCTCAGCTCTGGGTGCTGTGCCTCTTTCTCCATCCTGGTAGAATGCTGCTGCCTCTGTAACCTTCCTGCTTCACCACAGCAGCTCTCTTCCAAAGGCCTCCATGTTTTAGCCTGAGAGCTAGTAAAAACCATGGAAACATCATTTTATTTTTTCAGACTTAATAATTATGTTTCAGGCTAGGAATGTATTTTTAGGAGGGGGAAGAAAAGAAGTTATGTAACTGTTGATTTATTGCATCGGCTTAAAGAGCTAGGGAACCTGGGATTTTCCTCTCATGTCGCTGTGCTGGGAGCATTTCCCTTTATGGCAGCAGGGAGGCCAGTGGATGACTGTTCTCAAGAGCAATTCAAACTTTTTATAAATCTGCTGAATGTGTTCCTCTCCATCACATCTCAATTGCAGAGCGGGGAACAGCCGCTGTGGCAGAGTGAACTTTAGATTGCAGACGTATCTGGATGTGGAGGGAGCATCTGGGAAGGCAGGGAAAGCATCCCCATCCTCTCTCTAGGGGCAGAGGTACTTTCAAGGCAGGAGGTAGATTTGTTCTGAGTTAGAGAATTTTTAAATTGGTTACGTAGGAATAGCGCACTTACCTGCAATGTGCATATGGCGATAACTGGGAGTAACTGCGGAGGAATTCTGAAAGTTGGACAGTGTCTTGGAGCAGAGACAGAAGTGAGTTATGATTCTGTAAAAACAAACTTGCAGGTTAGGAAGTGTGTGTGCGTGCATGTGACTCGTTGGGAATAATTTGCATAATAGAAACAACTTGAGAAAAGCATCGTGGAAGTCAGCATACATTTTGGCAGCTTCTTCTGAGGTTTGCTTTTATTCTTGTCCAGCAGCTACAAACCAAAGAGAGAACTTCCAGCGTTCAGAGAAGGGACATGGTGGAAGGGGGGATACTACAAAAGAAAAATAAGTACTGGATATAATTCAGAAAAGACACGCAATCAAACTGAACAGATTGCTCAGGAAAAGATCTATTCTGTTGCTGAAATCCAGGAAAATGGGGGAAAAACAGGAAATAGTGAAATCTGTTATCAACCATCTGCTAAGCTTAGGAACTTGAGAACCATTCCCATGACAAAAATACTAGATTGTGAACTTAATTTATACTTCATAATACTTGTAGATACCAAAGTTCTATGGAGAATCTAGTATTACTTAATGTTTTAAAAAATATTTTAAATCCTACTTAAAAATCCGAGTATTAACTGGTTTGAGACCTTTTTTTGAGATCTCCATCAATGGATCTAACAGAGCGTGCCTTGTGAGGACAAGGCAGCCTTTCCAAACTTTGAAGAGGAGAGGGAAAGCAGGCAAGCTGAATTTCCTTTGGAAGGAGGCAGCAGTCCTCCTCTTCCAGCTCCTGTCACCCCCTGTTTGATAGCTCCTAGTGAGTGTTGCCACCTCTGTGGAACTGTTACCATCCTGGGATGGGAGCTGTTTGTGCACTCCGATGTTCCTGGTCCCACCTGTGTGGATCACACCATGTTGTTCCGCCTGCTCCCTCCTCACCTTTCCTTTCACACGGCAGAGCCAGAGAGAGCAATGTCCAAATTAATTGCAGCAGTTTGGGGGGCTGTAAGCAAGGCGTGAATTCTCCTGGACTCTGTGTGTTCGCAGAGACTCCACCTCTGTAAAGGTGTAAGCGCTGTTCCCTGTAAGCATTTTTGAAGGATGTAAATGGAGTTTAATTGCTGAAAGTTGAGATCAACATGGCCATTCAAAGGCTACGTTGTCTGTTGAATTGTCAGTGTTAATGAACTCGGTGCGCAGTTTGCAAATTGCCTTAAATGTGGGATAGTGGCTCACACAGCTTTTTGGACCTTTTTACCGTTCAGATACAAGTGAGAGAAGTCTTTGGCAAAAGCACGTTTGCATGAAAAGTATTATTATATAGCATGTGGAAAAGTTATGATAAATTCAGTTCTTCGTGGTGATATTGTACTTTCATAAACAGATTGGTCATTTTCTGCCAAAACTTTCCAGCCTTGTTCAGATTTTTGAAATGAAGGAGGCACAATCTCCTTCCTAATGATAGATTTATTTTTTTTTTCAGTTACAGAATATACTTGAATTTTCTCTTCCAAATTTGCTGTCTAGGTAATAGGCTGTTCATCCTGTAGACAAAGCAGAGTTGTAGAAGTAAAATTGTATATGGTCACAAAGCCTTACAGTCACAGGTACTTCTGAAACCTCTTAAGAAAACAGGTGGAGCGAATTCCGTTTCATTGGGAAGAGTGTTACCATCCATGTGGCTCACTGAACCTTAAAAATGAACCTTGCTTCTGCTGACAGACTTGATACAGAAAGAGGCTGTAAGTAGCAGTAAGGCACAAGGAGATGTTTGTGATGTCCTGGAGTCTTCACTGCTCTGCCTCATCCAGTACTCTGTTCTAAATAACCCTGTATTTTCACCCACATTGCTGCACAGCTCTTTTGCTGCTCTTCCCAACAGCTGGTCTCTTTCCTTCTTCTGCTGGCATGATTCCACCTTGCCCTTCTCCACCTTGCCCTTCTCCTTGTAATCCTCTCTTTACAGCCACTTGTTGCACCTCAGCAGCCTCAAGTAAATATAATTGTGCTGCCTGTCCTGGTCCATTTGTGTTCAGGCTGGGATCTTCCCTTCCTTTGCAGCCTGCATTTGTAGGGAGGTGTTTGCAGAGATGAGGTGGGATTTGGGTGTCCTTCATCTCAGTTCAGGTGCAGCCATTCACAGGAAGAGTGAGCATGTGTGCAAAGGGGGAGAGAGGGAAAGAGGGAGGGAGGCAGGAGAGTGAACTTTGCTCAGCCCTCATCTGCAGCTTGCTCAGTGTAGCTAAAATGGAGGGAATGCTGCTGCCAAGTACTGCAAACCACTCCTGAGTGCATGCAAACACTACTTTTAGGCGGGTTTGAGTGGATTTTCCCTCTGCTGGAAAAAGCACCACCTCCGGCTCCAAGGTTAATTCAAAGTTTGTACACTAAAACGTGGAAATACTGGTTCTCAAAGGATCAATTGTAGGAAATATGAATACTGTCCAAAGAGTGTTCTCCCTTTACTTCACTTTTTCAGGAACATCCATAGCATTTTTCTTAAAACACGCATTCTTTTGGCCTGAAACACACCCATGTTGTAAAATCTTAATGCTTAGTTCTAAGCAAAGTAAATAAAGTTTTTTGTATCAGTAAAAGGAGAGTTGTTTGGCAACTTTAGTTGTAGCTGCTGTTCCACTGGTGTTGCTTTGCTGCAAAATTTAAACAGTGCAAAATGGGTGGAAGGAATAGTTAATATATTATCTTTAACATTTTATGGTATTTTGCTGTTTGTAACTGGTGTTTTGCAGTTGTAACTGGAGAACCTGTAGTCAACCAGAGCACATATCAGATGTTAGTTTTCATGAGGTTTTGGGGGATTTTGTTTTCTTTTGAATTCTTTCAACTGTATCATCTGCTGTCCATAGCAGGGCAGGTGCCTGGACAGGGATGTGTTCAGTAAGGGTAATTCTGTACTTCAATAATGTTATGGAGAGCTATGTACCAGCATTGTACAGTTCAGGTGCAAGGGACCTCCATGAAGCTCCTGCCTCTTGGCCAGTTCTGCAGTCTGCATCTTAATGGCATTCAGCTCCTGGTTCCCAGCAGTGACAGCCTGTGCCTTCGATGGAAAAATGAACTTTGCAGATAATTTATTTGGTGACTTTTCTGTATATAGTGTGTGTGTATATATATACACACATATACATATAATTTTAAAAATACTTGGATATAGTTCACTTGTAAGCTTTGCCACACTGGAAGTGCTTACCTTTCTGCTTGCTCTTAAATGCCAGCTGCCATGTCCTTGGGTGTGGAAGAGAGGGAATAAAACATCATCTCTGCCACTTCAGCCCACTGCCCAGATGTACAGTTATTACAGTTCCTCTTTGCATACTGTAAATTATAGTTACTGCTTAACTATTCCCTAGCTTCAGCCAACACTGTGTGCTTTAAAGAAACCTGTATCCTGAAGCAATTTCAGGTTTCAGCTTTTGGTTTTTGTGGTGCTTTTGTTTGTTTTCATTCTCCGACTCCAAACCAGAAAACATTGCAGTATGAAAGGGGGAATAGAACTGAAATTTGAGTTAAAAATCTACTTCCTTGATCATAGGTTTTGATGGGAGGAGGGGGAAGGGAGAGGGGGGCATATGTGCAATTTGCTAGTATTTAATAATTATTTAATATAATTTAAGGCTCTTTTGTGCTTTTTTGAGGATAAAATTTCTGTCAAGAGTGTGTGTGCCTCCTGGCTGCTTGCTTGATCATTGCTCATGTTCTTGCTCTGGCTTCATGGCTAGGGTTGGTTTAAGGGAAGGTCTTACTTGTGGTGTAACCCAGTAGCTGCTCTGGGATGCTGTGTCAGTCATGAGGTGGATTTCTGGCCTACCTTCATTTTGTTAGGAATTTTATCATGGCTCTTGGTAAGACTCAGATCTTTAAGAATACAAAACCAAGACTTTCCTGCCTATTCAGCTACTGGATTATGTCATCTGAGATTATACACTTAATTACACAGCTCACCTCTGTGATGCCATGGCTGGACCACTCTCCTGGAAGCAGTGGTTGGCCCCATAGCAGAGAGCAGCTGCAGAGGCAGAGGTTTGGGTTTGATTGTGCTGACAGTCCCTGTAAAAGTAAAATCTTCCATGTTCAAATTCAATATTCAATTTGGTTATAATCAATAGCTTTTTAATTCTGAGGCTCAGAAACCAGAGTACCCTAAGTAGAGGCAGGGCAAATTCACATCACCATAAACCAGAAATGGAAATGTCCCTGGAGATTTTAATAAAAAGAGCTCAAGATTTATCTGTCAACTTCTTTAGCTGATGAATAGAAATAAGAATCCTTGCAGAAGATTTCTAATATTGTTGTAGAATGGATGGCTTGGGATTCTGTTCCTATTCTTAACTATACCAATGGTTTATCCTATCTCAAAAGACTGATAACAGAAAGAAATAATGTCCATTTGGCATAGGGGAATGTTGTTCCTTTAGAATTCGGAAGTGCTTCACAGAGGGAAACAGTTCCCTGACATACTGTTTGTTTCACTTTCTGGTCTTGCCTTGTGTTTCCCCAGGAACACATTGATAGGTTGATTTTTGTTTTTGTTCCATCTTCCTTGAAAATGCCCAGCATGGGACCCTTTCCAGCATGCTTAAATGTTGATTTTTATTTTATTTTTTTTTTTTAAATTATTCTTTCGTTCATATCTGGTGAGGTGGGAGCAAGCATGTCACTGTCAAGGTATCTGATAGCTCTCACAGACCTTAGGAAGATATACTCTTGTGGCTATGTGTGTTTTCATATCTGTAGAAGTTCCTTGTGACATTTCATTGCTGTCTCTCTATTTGATGTTTCAGTGGTCTGTTTCAAGATAGAAGTTGGGGGGGGAAAAGGAGGAAACAGACTCCATATTTTATACCCACTTAATCAGATCATTATTTATGCAGTAAGAAGGCAGCATTAAATTTAGAAGTAGCATAGAATTGAGTTGATTTAAGGGCTTGTGTCCAGTATTAATCTTCAAGGAAACCAATACCAGAAAGGAAATATTGCTGTGTCCCACCTGTCTCCATAATTACTTCTTTTAATATTTTATATTTTCCCAATTCCAAGACCTAGAAGTAAAATGGTTCTGTGCTGTAAAAACATCCAACCAACAAAGTACGGTACTGTATCTTATATATATGTACATACTTATGTTTGTTGTCATAATAAGGGTTTTAATTATATAAATTTGTACTTAGGAAGTCTGGCCATGATTACTGAACCCATGACACTAAAGCAAAGCAGCCTTTGTTGTGCATGTGACAGCTTGGTCATGTAGAACCAAGTTCCAAAGCCTTGAGGCCTCTGGTGCTAAGAGGCATCCTAATGATATTCCATCCAACCTGGTGTCCTCAGCTTCTGGACTGGCCTTTTAACTTGCTATAAGCTGTACCAGGCTTGAGGTGACTTTCTTCCGTGATTAGAGATGATGCTAAAAAATCTTGGCTCCCTCACTGAATACACAAGTCACTTGGAAAATCTGGCTCACCAGCCTGCTCTGACTTCCCAGTGCTATGGGGTATTCCAAGAGCTCGTGGGGGACAGTGCTCCTGTGTTACCATGGCTACCTACAGAGTTGTGATAGCATCAACACTGGTTTGTCTGGCTTTATGAGCTTTCAATTCCTGCTTTTTAGTAAGGGAGTTTGCAGAATTTTGACCTTGATTTGTGTCAGAAAGCTGAGCTGCCATCATCATTCCCAAAAATGGCTCTTGACTGTCCAAGGTAGATTTTTGAGATATGTATGTCTGTGTAGTGTCTTTGCATTTATCACTTAAAAACAGGAATGGTGAAGAACTGGCACTGTGTTGAATGTTGCATATGTATTCAAATATTGCATAACTGCTTTCTGCACGGCTGCCTGAAAAGCAATGCCCACCACAGCTGACTAGGTGTTAGTCCTGGATGTACTCTGTTGGGAATTGTGGAAATGTTTAGGAAGAGATTAAAGTGGTGGTGGGATGGGAATTCTTTTTCTTGTTTTAACAAAACTGGTATCCTAACTTTCTAAGCATAGCTTTTGATATTTATTTTTTTAATTAATTTTCAATATCTTGCCCGTTCATTATGTATATATATATATATATATTTAAAGTAAAAGTACTGCCATAATTTACTGAAATAAATTTCAGTTCCATCAGTCTAGGATTTGTAGTGCAGGGTATTTTTGCTGGCTCCAGCTTCGAAGAGTTTACTTAAGTATCGAGTTGTTAGTACAAACACAACAGGTGCTGCCTCTGAATTATGGATGATTACACAGTCACTTTAGTCTGAATAAAGGTCTGGGATAAACTGTGTTGGGTTATACACAGGAGTCAGCTTCAGCAGACAGCCACAAATGCCAAAGACAGTATTTTTACTTTAGTGCAGGCATTGCATATATCATTTGTAACTGAGTTTGGAGGAGGTAAAACAAGCTCCAAGTTTTGTATTTAGATGAAAAAAAAAATCTAGAAGAAACCTGGGAAACTGTATTGAAAAATACATGAACATACGTAGTGCAGTATGATTTTATGATGTTTTTAAATTTTATGATGACATACTTGAGAAAAAAAAAATTAGTAAATGAATACAACATTTCTTATTTCATCAAAGCCAAGATTATCAAGATGTCACTGCTGATAAACGAGAATAAAACTCAAAGGCAAGTTTCAGCCTCAAATGCACTTAGCTTTGAAATAGACTAATGTGCCAGTTCTGTTCTTAAAGGAAAATAGTTTACATACCTGACATCTGAGCCCTTTAAATCCTACCCGAAAATGTGTTTAGCATGCAGAAGAGTGGAAGAAAATGTCTGAATCTTGAGAGAAAAGCTTGAGGAAATAAGGAAGGGAATACAAACTAAGGCAGTCACGGGAGAAAAACTCTTTAAGGGAAAGCTTAGAAGTGAAAAGTATATGTAACTTTTCTGGTCTCCTTGACATATTGAAGTTTACTGCTTCCATTATGTTGTAACACTGCAGAAGGGGCAGTTCAAGCTGAAGTAATTAACAGATACTGACCAAAAGCGGAGAAAAAGTCATAAAAGCTTTTATGTATTCATCCCTAGCCATAATAGGGAGATGGAAAGAGAGTGAAGAATTGTTTGTATTTTATAGTCTCCTCAAATAGTTGAAATATTAGTTATAAAAGCAAGTAAACATCCAGTGAAGGGAGGGGCTTTCTTGCCTGTTCCAATTCATACATAAATTTTCAGCAGAACTTGCACAGCACTGTAGGCAGTGCTCGTAACTCTTGAATGGGACATTCAGTCCCTTTCTCAGTTGAGCACATTCAACTTCTAGCACTTGCAGATTCTGTGTATCAAGATAACATCCTTGTCAATTCTTACACAAATATCTTCAGGGAGCACACACAAAGCCAACAAGTGTTACCTCTCTCCTGGGGAACCAGTAAAGTCCCATTTGTGCACGTAGTGACAGGCTCGCTTGGAATGTCACCAACTGTGTTTAATCCAAAGTAAAATGGAGTTTTGCCATAGACTGTCATGAACTTTTGCAGATTTAGTATTTAACATCCTTCCAGATCTGTGAATCTCACTGTTAGGGAAGGGAGAAAAAAAAAAAAAAAAAAAAAGAGACGACCATACAAATTTCATGAAGTATGCATTGTATAAAGGATAAATGATTATAAGCATATGGTACCTTTCCATGAACAGACTTGCATATGCATAAAACTTTCTTTAGAAGTAGCCTTGGAAGCATGTAGAGCTTCCAAAATATCATTGAGACCACTAAATTAGACTTTCTCCTTTTCTTCCCCCTCCCACCATGTTATGATAAAATGGTAAGAGATAAGAAGAAATTAAGGAGTATATTTAGTCCTATCTTTTCTCTGTCTTCTCCCAAGAGGCTTTAGGGAATCATTGTTAAACATTGTTGTACCCACTTTGGCTCCATGATGCATAAAGTATGAAGAGATTGCCTTCAGCTGAAAAGCAAAAGGCTGGAAGATTATTAGAAAATATAGGAAAAGAAAAACTGTATCAATGGTAGTATGCTAAGGTGCTGATCACACAGCTCCACAATGATTTTGTCTTACTAGGAAAACCAAGAGCAAATTATTATTATTATTATTGTTGTTGTTGTTGTTTCATTCTATTTTTCTTTATCATACATATACATGTTTCATATACATTCCTTGTAGAGAATTAGGTGGTTTGTGGTGTGGGAGGACCATTATTCTTCATGAATGTCATTTGTCCTCTTCTCTGTTACCTCCCCTCAGCAGGCTGGCAGTGAACTAAAACAAAACTCTGGAGCAGCTCAGAACTGTGTTTCTGTTTCTAATATGGGACAGTTTTGAAGTTGGCCCTAACAGGATCAGAGTTAGCAGCATGCAGCAGCTGAAGATGTCACACTTTGGCTCTGCTGCTGGGCTAAGTCTCACTATTGCCCTTTCTTGTTCTCACATATCATTTTATTTTTAGGTGGCATTGTTTATGAGGACATAGAGAAGAGAGGTGAGAGAGAGAGGGAAAAGAGGGCTTGTTGGGCTGTCAACATTAATACACAGAAGTCAACTGGTGAGGTGTTGCACCCCTCGAGTCATCCTCAGAGATCTGGACATGTGGGTGGGTGAATGTTAAGATCAAGTGTGAGCAGTAAGCTAACATCAAGGTGTCAGCAATTTACAGCAAGGTTTTTCACTTAGTAATTTCTCTGTGTAACGTGTCCTCGTGCAGGTGATGGTTATTCACGTGCTTTGGTGCAGGAAAATGTTCTGATGGACTCGCAGCAGGGGGGAAGGGTGCTGCAAAGTAAAGGGAGGGCTTGAGACAGGTAAACATGCCAGACTGAATTTCAGATGGGCTCCATCACGTTACCTTCCAGGAACAAGTGTGTGGGATGCAGGAGTATTTTAAGCTTACAAGCTCATTTGGACTAACAAAGTGACATGCATTTGAAACAGCTGGGTAGACAGTAATTTAGAAGGTGAAGTTCAGTAACAGTTTGACAGGTCGTGCTTTGGTGTCACCTATCAATCTGATAATTTACTTATGAAATATTTTTTGTGATTTGTCCAAAATACCTCTGCCTGGTGGAGCATTAGGTAAGGGGTCTTCTGGGGTGCTTTGAATAAAGAAATTGCAGAAAAGTGGGAATGAAGGACACAGCTTAAGGTAGTAGTGATTGTTTTACGTGTGTGAATTTCTTGAAAGACTTGAGGACTGTAGAACATAAAAGTCCTGGATGTAATCTTTCTATGCTCTCAGTAACAGCCAGAGCACCTCAAGAGCACTCTCAAGAGTTTAGAGTGGTTGATAGTGTTGGTTGATCAGGACAGGTTTGCCATATTCTCCCCTACATCTCCCCATCTGCTTAGCATAATCAGAAGAGAATAATCTTGCCACTTATTCACCTAAATTATTTAAAATTTGCTCCATTTGAGAGAGGAATTTCAGCTTCGGAGAGCAGTTATTTCCAGTAGTGTTGTGGATATAAAAAGGAAGCTGTGGCAGAGATTCCCTTACAGGAGAAGTCACCTGGAAGCAGCATCCAGTCCCTTTTTTCCCTGAGAGTCTTCAGACTTATTAGAAGTTTATGCATGCCTAGGGTAAAAGGGCACAGAAATAATATAATGAGAAAGGTTTACAGAATTATCTTAACTACATTTCTGTCAATGAGACATTGTTTCTTATAATAAAATCTTAAATCCTTTCTTCATTAAAATTTTAAACCACTGAGCTCCAGAAGAAAATGCTTTGGTTCCTTTTCTCCTTAAAAAGTAATGTGCATGTGTCTACTGAAATTGCACTGTTATATTTAAAAATACCTTAACAGGCTGCTTTCTAATGAGCAGGTTTTTTTCTGATAGTGCATTTTTTTCTAGAGCAGTGGAACAGCTCATAAATAGTTAACTGGAGCCGTGGCTGTGCTTGTGCACTTGAGTAACAGCCTTGGTGGGGAACTCTCAGTCGTGCAGACTGGTCACTGCAGCCTTATCAGCAACAGGAGCAAGATGTCAAATTTTCAATAGGAATAGGGGACACAGACAAAATTTGCCATCTAGTTCTAAGTATAGAGCTGAAGTGCATTTGCTTAAGACAACAGTATCCAAAGTAATCCATATTTTTTTTCTGTAAACTTTTTTTCAAGGCACAATGCTGATTAGAATAAATTTGGACTAAGTTAAAATGTTGAAGCCTTTTCTTTATATATAAGGTTCTGGTTTTCTTCTATATCATCTGGATTTCAACTGTCCCGTTTATCCCTGTCATCTCTTTCATAGCATTGGAATTTAAATATGTATATCATGTTTTGTTAATAATATGTCAGTGAATTGAATTACTCTATTCCTAATGAAAGCTCTTCAGGTTTAATGAGTAAAGAAATAATGTAAAATATAATCACCCAAGCCTTAATATTTTCTTGATCACAAGTCAAGCCTTCTATATAATTTATTAAAGTAGCATAATGTCCTTACATTTGAGGTCAAGATTTTGCAGGCTTAGCAGAGACTCCTATGCATAAGGGAAAGATGAAACTTTAAAAATATTATTTCAGCAGTTTCATAATTTAGGATTGTGACCTCATGCTCTAAGAATAATTATGGTGCATCACGATCAGCAGTTTATCAATATTCATTCATGGACTTAGACTCTCTTCGTGTCATAGTTTGTTGGGTGGGTTTTTTTCTCTTTTCATGCAACCATAGTAACTTTAAAATAGATGCTAAATGCCTTAAGAAGCATGGGCAGTTGCATTATTTGTGGGTTGTGCTTAAGCAGCATCTACAATATTTATGAAAACTACTGTTCAGTTCTTTCCCTAAATTTTTCTGCAGTTGTTATACCTTCTGCTGCCAGGTGGGACCAGTGTTTCTAAGGACCTCTCATAGAGATGTTTACCAGCTCTGCTTCCACTGTGGCCACTGCGAATTTGAATTTGTTGTGGCTGCGTGTGCAGTTCCAGCAAAAATCAGGGGCAATCAGTTTTGCCATTGGTTTAAGCTGAAACTAAGGGCAGTAAAGGTGTAAGAACAGATGTGAAGCTCTGTGGCTGTAAATTCAGTGGTATTGCATCAGGCCATAGTCAAGATGGTCAAATGCTGAGAACCAGACACAAGGAAAAGCCAGATCAATGAAGTGACACTTCACCAGTTTATTAAAATTTCTAGCATCTTTAATGAAACATTAAATTAAGTTTTCCAACCTACCCAGCCAAGACCAGCAGGCAGCAAAACAGCACAAGCTCTTCTGACTGTCCTGTCAGTCTACAGAGTCTGTAGAGCAGTAGGCACTTGTGCTACTTCTGGTCAGAGAGCACCACCTGGCCTGACAATGGCATGACTGTTTGCAGTCATCAAGGACAAGCAGATGATTCTACAGGAGTTCAATCATGCAGAGGTTCAACTCTACAAAAGGAGTAGAGCTCATGCCTTGGAAAATAGTGTATTCATTCACTTCTTGCAGTGAAAAGGAAACTTCTACCTCTGCTGGAATAATGGCCACCTGACTGGAGGTTTAGTTTGGTTGAGGAACAGTAAGTGAAGTTTTTCAGCCAAGGAAATCTCAGAAAAGCCGAGAATAAAGGCCTGTATATCTCCTTTGTCAAATAAACCAAAACCTGTAATACCATTCATCTCAAGGGTTTCTTTAGGCTTCAGCAAAATTCAGCTGTTTGGGCAAGCCCTTGAGTTGGCAGCTCTGGTGTGTGCTTTCAGCTGGGGCAAAACATCACAGCTTTCCTCCTTGAGAGGGCCACAAGGCTTCATCCCTGCCCTGATCCACCTTGGTATTTTGTAGGCAGGGCTGCTTCTTGGCCTGTTTGGTGACTGTGGCAGGGGAAACTGCACCGTGTCTCAGGGTTGGGGGTATTTCCAACTTCTTGTATCAAGTCCAAGGTTGTGCAGCTGCCGCTCTCTGCCTGCCACTGCAGTTGGTTCCTGAAGGGCTGAGAGCAGGAGGGACTGACTCTCCATGTTATTCTGCCAAACACCTTGTCCTGAGCACTTGTGTGAGGCAAACTTGAGCTACTGCTTCAGCCTGGCTCTGCTGGGAGACATTCATGGGCTTGACATTTGTAGGCAATTTGTGCTGCTCCTGCAGCAAGTTGCCTGAGCGCTGCTGTGCTTGACAACACAGTCACCAGCAAGGGTAACAAAAGGCAGAGCAGCATTTGTGAGATTAAAGCAGCGTTTCTGGAATGAAAGAAGCGTTGAACTTCAAACAAGTGCTTGGTATGCATTTACTTTTATTAAAATTCCGCTGTATGACTGTGAAATTTGGATAATAGCCTCGCTTCTCCCAAGCATTAGCAAGTTCCTCTTGGACTGTCTTTGAGTCCTTGCTGGTGTAAAAAGCTTGGAAAAGGTTTTGGCAAGTTCTTACAAGTGTGTTTAAGCAGCTTAGAAGCACTGTTTTTGTAGACACAGGAGCACAGATATGGATTTTCGAGGGAAGGTATGGACAGTGTTGCCTGAAGCTGCTTCGAGGCAAGTCCAGGAACCATTGCAAGGATGGCTTCAAGGAAAGCCCACATTTGGAGTCCAAAACCGCAGAAAAGACAACAGCACTCTCCAGTGTGGTCAAGCTTTTGCAAACTCAATAACTAGACATCTATAGGCAAGTGTAAAACTAGAACACTTTATTTGGGGAAAACAAACAAGAATAGGTAAATCAGATGAGTATCTGATAACATGCTGCAAAAAGTTCCTGGTTTACAGTAGCAAGTCCAGCAGACCCCCAGACAGATCCTAAAGAGATCTTTATGTAACTGAGCTGTCTCTGTGTTCCCACCTAATAAGTTTTGAATGTCAGCCAACTCCAACTAAATTTGACAGTGGGTAGCTATTACAGCTATTCCATTTTAGCTGTTATCTCTTACCAGTTCCATTAAAAGAAGTGACTGGGAGGAGGAAAGGCACCCAATTAGTGCCCCCACTAGAGGAAAGGGTCTAGTTAGCATTTTTCTCCTATTAAACGTTGCAAGCAGGAAGGAGAAATATCTAGGAAACAAGGTTTTGTTATTCTTGCTCCTGAATAACAACTTAATTATTTTTAAAATTAGCAAAGCATTTACATATACTGTGGAGCTCTACTCTTCATTTTGTGTATGTTATTTAGGAGCATGAAAAGTAAATATAGAAGTAGGAAGCTCTAGGTCTCTTACTGCTTTGTGACAGCAGTGGGCTCCCACGCCAGGAGCTGCATGGGGTGAAGTGGTCTGAAGCCTGAAGGTGTGCAGATGGGGGCTTCTTGGATCCTAGAGCTGTGTGATAAAACCAAGTTACACTCTGAGTGCTGCAGTGTTTGAAACCATGTGTGCTCAAAGCTTACTCTTTGTTGAGTCATCTTTCTTCTCCAAGTGCTTATTCTGCATATTGCACACCTGTTTTTAACAGAAATAATTTGGATGGCTACAGGAGGGGGAGGGAAAGCAGATTGTTTTAGAATAGGCAGAAATTCAAAGCCAGGTTAAATGGGGGTTTGAGCAACGTGGTCAAGTGGAAGGTGCCCTTGCCCATGGCAGGGGGTTGGCACTAGATGAGTCCCAAGGTCCCTTACAACCCAATCCATTCAGTGATTTGATGATGCTGCTTAATGAAGCAAAGAATGTGTCACCAGGTTCTTTGGTTTTAATTGGCTCTGTGTGGGACCTGTTGTGTCAGTGAGTAATATTTGTGGTATAACAATGAATGCAAACGTTGCAGTCCTTGTTAAAGGAAAATGAAAGTCTGTGCCACAAACAGGCTACATAAGTGAGCTCTAGGGGGGTGATGGATTAGCAAGTAATGCTAATACACCTTGATTTCTATATAACTTGTGTAAATTTATGCATAAGCACTTAGTTACACATAAATACTCATAAACTCTCTGTCTGCCTCTTCAGTAGTGTACTTTTATGCATAAACAGTTAAACATCCTTTTCCTGAAATGGGAGGGATGGTGGTATTTTTAATTATTGTACCTGCTTTTATTCCCACTGAAGTTAAATGCAAGCTGCCTTCCAAAATCAAGGCCTGCTATACATTGCAAGAGAGTTCTGGCAGTATGCAGCAGAGGATTTAGGAGATGAACTGGGGCTGTGTTAGTTGTAGTACATAACTCTCCTGTGTTTTGCTTAGTGCTCCATTTTCCTTTAGTCTTTGCTAGCTGGGTTTCAGCTACTCAGCTGGAGAGTGTGGTAGGTACAGTCCTGTGTATCATTAGTATGTGAGCAGTAGAGTGAATTTCAGCTGAATAAAAATGAATTCTTTGACTTGCAATTGTGAACGTTTCTAGTTTGCCTTGACAATCCTGTCAAGACAAATTTGAACTTTTGTCAGCAATTGTGATTTCTTGTGGGAGAATTACCAAAAGCCTTTGCTCTAGGTATCAGTCAATGATTGCAGCCCTCATCTGCTATTTGACCAAAATTTTCCATGGCACTCAGCAGGCTATTACTTGTCACTCTGACATATAATGGAGGAGTACTTTAATTGATTTAAAAGTTAAAATTTATGGTTACTTAATACAGTATAGCTGTATTACATGTCAGTGGTTATACTTGCTGTGAAAATAGAGAAAGGGGAGTTGAAAGGACTTGGGGTTTGGAATATTTTTTAAAACACATGCCATTGATTTTACCTTCAACAAGCTATCAGTAGAGTTTTTATTGAGTTAATGGAAGCAGAGGTTTCCTATTATGTAATTATTGTTGATATTAAAAGGGATTCTGGAATGTTAACTGTGCATCTAGTTTTTAAAATTTCCAAGATTCAGTAGCACTTCTGCACAAAATTCTTTGCTTTTGTGCTGAAGTTTGAATAACTGCATTTTGGATCTGATGCTATTCTGTTTTATCACCTAAACCATTCCTCTGTCATGGTTTCCAGGTGCCCAAAATAGGAATAATTATACATAAGTCCAGGGGTTATGTGAAATGGAAAAGTGTAAGTCACTCTGAAGGCTGTACAGCATGAGTGTGGTCGGTGCATTTGCACACATGCTGGAGTATGGGATCAGATGCTCTGGCAGTACTGTCTTCCTGATTGCTCTTGAGGGTGCAAGCATGCAGTAACTCTAACTGATGACGATGAGTTTAAACCATCTTTTTCTCTGTGTCCATTTCAAGACAAGCCCCTTTGCAAGCAAGTGAAGAGAGGAAGGCACTACGAAGACGAGTGACTTACTTTTCTCTTCCCTCCACCCTGCCCATTGTCAACTTACCTGACTTTCTAAATTAGGAAGAAGTATGGAAAGAATATCTGCATTCCTTCTGCAGGAGAAGGATGGAAAATTGGGCTGTTATAGACCTCTCTTTTGGCTCACACTGCCTGACCCTCCACATAAACAACAGGCAAGGGAAAACAGAGGAACTTGAAGTGTGCAAATAAATGTGGCAGTCAACAATATCACCACCAACAGGAGTGAACTTACCTTGGGGTAAATATAAGAGTAAGGATCTCTGCAAACTGTCACTGTAAGTGGAGGTGGGACAAGTGGGAAGTGGTGTCCCTGTCTGAACTGGAGCTGCTGCTTGCTGTGTGTTCTGCTAATCATCACCATTTTTAAAAAACATACACAAAGCCTGAGAAGGCTGTTTCACCTGTAACAAAATTCACAGGTTGGACTGGGATCTTGATTACTGGAGGGGATCCAATTGCAAACTGTTGCTAAGCCTGCTCTTCTGAGAGCCAGCCTGGGAAGGAAAGTGATTCTTTAGGCAAGACAGGATTACTAAAGGTACATGTGGAAACTCTGCCTTCTAGATTTACGAAGATGTTTGGTTTGGGCCACGAGACCAGGAGGGTGGAAAAACAAATTTACTAACTACCTCCATATCTATGTACCTAGACCTGCAGGAGTCGTCCTATTTTATGTGTCAGGTAATAGTGACGTGCATTAAAACACCATGAACACATTGAATTTCCAAAAAATGGAAAAATGTTAGTGAAAAGTAAGTCATCATTATTTCAAATAGTGGTTTTAAACATTGACAGAGGATGTTTTAAAATAATGTGACTATTAGTCTCTTACAATATCTGTTAATCACAGATAGTGGTAAAGCTGGAGTTTGATTCTCAGTGTACCATTTGAAGCCAGTGCCAAGCTGGAAGCTTCCAGTAAAATATAAATACCTGTGCCTAATGTTATTAAGGATTATTACTTTTTGATTAGTGAGATCATTTTAGGGGGATTATTTATTTTTTCAATCTTCCTTTTACAAATGTGCACAGAACTCCCTGCGTCTTGCAAGATACTCCAGTCTGTTACTGTCAGGAATTTCTCTGATAAACTCATGGGCTTGAGTCGCAGCACTGAGTTCTGTGTTGGTACCTCATACTGATTGATACTGTGAGCTGCCTGTTGCTTTTCATTCTCCCTTACATCCTGTTTATGAAGTTTAGATTGGTGTGCAGACCTTCCTACTTCTCTTTTCTGTTCCTGTGTGGTATTTTAATACAGCAGACACTAGTGGTGTAATTCCAATACGCTTTCAACACCCACCCTAATTTTGTCTTGGTGGATAAGGGGGAGGGAGGCATATAAGGGAGTTAAAAGACCAACCCCCCCACTCCATTCTCTCCTTAGACTTTTTCAGATCAAGCAATAATTATACATGTTTCCTTCCTAAGCCTGTGGGATTGCTCTTATGAGTAAAGGTCTGCCATACTGGGGCTATTATGTGACAAGTTGGAAAATAGCCTTTGTTCCCATGGTAACCTTTTTTTGGGCTTTGGTGCATTTTTTCCCTATGGTTTCATGGTTGCTCTGGAGGTTTTTCTATTGTGGTATTTTAATCCCCAGTAGACAGTGGATGGCAGTTCAGTTTACTTTTTGCTATTATAAAATAATTTAATTTTGAAAAAAAAATTATTTGATTATGGAACTCTTGTAAACTTTTTATGTTGTGGTTAGGGTATTAATGGTGTAGTAGCTTTCTCTGTAAGCATGTCATGCACTCAGAAGTCAAAGCAAACAGTTGGCAACAGGAAAGTATGTCCAACTGGACCACGCTGGTTCTGTTGTAAACTAATATTTTTAATATAGTTATTCTTTTAGGACTTTTGGGGCCAAACCATTGCCAGACGTATCCGGTAGATTTTTGTCTGCAACAGAATGACATTTCTTAAGGTCATTAACAGTCAATACTCGCCATCAATGTCATTCCAGGTTGCTGTAATAAGGGTTTCATAAAATAAGCTTTCAAACAAAGGAAGGTATTTTTAGGAGTTGCTTGTTTAGACTCTGAGGGAAGAACTTCAACTAAAGTTGTGAGGCTACTTTTAAAAACAGGAGGCTTTTTAAAGAGATGCTTTTATTACAAGTAGCATCTCCCTGCATTTGCCTTCTTTGTGTATTTTCCTCCCATGCTTATTCAGTTTTCTTTGTCTCAGAAGCATTTAGTAGCAGAGTGATATGCTCTTGCAGTCTTGTCTTGCCTGAAATTCCTCATGGTTATGATTTCCTACTGGTGCCTTCATCAGCAGGTGAGCCTCACTTGAATCATGGCATTTTATGCAGCTTTAAAATGTTTCTGACTGAGAAGGCAGCAGAGCCTCACCAGGTAAACACTACTGTACCCTGGTAGGAGAGTTACCAGGATGCATAATGGCTCACATAGTTTTCAGTAGTGGAAAATGAGATGGTGCTATGAAAAATTGGATTTTCCAAGCTGTGTGTCTCCTCCTAGTTAGGGCAGTTGAGCAGGTGCAGGAAAAGAAAGAGTTAAACATACTCCCTGCCCCCCTCAAACAGACTTTCAATAATTAACCAGATAATTTTCCAGATAAACTGTTCCTGCCTTATCTTGCTATACATAGTAATTTATAATCAGCAGCACAAACACCAGCTTTGCATGCATTTAAACTGCACTAATTCTATAAGTGCGCCAAATATGAAAAGTTAGAGCAAATGCGTTGTTAGGCTTACTGGGGTTCTCTGCTTTCCAAAGCCAGAGGCTTAATCCTGATAGGAAACTCCCCCTCTAGGTTAACCATTCAATTTCAGTAGATAACTATATCTATGTACTAAAAAACCTGCAGAGCAAGGAAGTTCTATTTCCCTGGGGCAGTTGTGTCTTGGTAGGTTGTGACAGCGGTTTAGAGGAGAAAAGTGCATTGCATAAGAAAAGCAGGAGGATGTTACACTTCTCTGATCACTAAATCTCTGGGTAAAAATTAGATTTATTTCCCGAGGAAATAGGCGCTCCTCAGTTTCAGTCCATCAGAACACACTTTCGTTGATGCTTAAGTTTATATTTTTCTGGAGTCAGCTGATTATTTTGGGGTAAAATTTGGATTACCGAGTATAGTTGCTACCAAAATATTTCTGTAGAGAAGGTCAAGGAAAAATCAAGGTTTACAGCTGGATGGAGGAAAATGCTGAGTCCTGTCAGCATCCACTGAGGTAAATGGGAGCTGAAGGAGCATGGCACACTTGCTTCATTTTGTAAAATCAACATATGCCTTAAGGTTAAGCTAAATACAGGAACCTGTTCACTTTGACTGTGGCACAGAACACATCAGATTCTATTTGCCAAATAAACATTGCAACTAAAATGCTTTTTTTAAATCCTAAGTGCATCTTTTTAGATTTGGTGGGGCTTGGAAAAAAGGTCAGAACCTTTTCTATTAGTGCATGTCAGAGTTTGCTTGTTATCATAATTAAGATCCAGGTATGAAAGTGTGATGTGTGACCCTTAGGCGTTGCTAAATAAAGTAACTTGAAGTGAAAGCTGGAATTGCCGAGGAAAAGCACCATCCAAGTTCTCAGTTTGCTCTTACCTAACTAAATGCACTTCCCTTCTGATTCCTGCATGTTCCATCATACTAAGCATTTCTTAAGATTAAAAAAGGTTGTAGTGTTTGAAGTTCAAGGAATTTAAGGGTTTCTGTCTTGGAATAGAAGACAATTTCTGTCTTCTTAAAAAGAAGAAGCTCAAAAAAAACCCCTAAAAGCTAAACAACCAATTGAGACTGACCACTAATTTAAATGTAATATCACAGCTCCTGAATTCTCTTTGTTGGGGTTTATTGTTTGGTTGTTTTGATTTTTTAATTTTTTTTTAAATATACCCTCAAAGAGGGTAAATGTTGCTCTGCCTGCTCTAGGAGTGCTGTTGCTGAGGTTCAGGAGTAGTTGGGCTCCAGCAGTTCTTCCTTAGCTCAGCGTTCCTGAGGTCCCACGTGACTGCCTTCTCTTCCAAAATTCTGATCATTTCATCTCTGCACTTTTTCACTCCTCTCTGCTTTCTTGGTCTGCTGACAAGAAGATTGGTTTATATACTCTGACATTTAAGAAATACCATTTTCCAGTCTGCTAATCTGCTTTATTCAAGTAGTTATAGGAGAGAGCCAGTGTTCCTTCCCACAGTGAAGCTCTTTAAAAATTCAGGTTATACAACAGAAACTGATACTGGTCAGACATCAGTATTGACAATTAAAGCGGGCAGCATGGAGCAAAACCTGGGAGATGATACATGGCACTGGGGGAGGTCATGACTACCATCATTGTGGAGCAAATTGGTTTAATAAATAATCTACTGCACAGGTTTTGACCAGTATGTTGCTTTCTTAAGGAGTAATAGAGTTAGCTTGGGCAGTGGAATTATTGCTACTATGTGGACACACACAAAAATAATGGAGGCAATGTGAAGAGGAGATGTTATCTATGGTGTCTACTATGATGGCTGAGGGAACAATGAGTTAGAGAAAGGAAAGTACTGGGAGAGATGTGAAATACCACTGAAATACCCAGCTCTTGTTTTGGGCCACAGGAAGGTTAGTTTCAGTATTTCAATGTGCAGAGTGGACTACCATGTTCTTATGTGCTAGTTCCCAGTAGAAGATGATCCAGCTGGAGGTTATGCCCCTTCAGAAATGAGGTGAGAGGGTAGAAGTAAGGTGCTGGCAGCCTCTGCATCTTGAATATCCTGATTATTCTTCCTCTTACAGTTAGTTTTTATTTCTTCTTGTGGTAAAAATATGATTCTATAATCTCAAATTCTTTTTACCTTTGTTTTTGCATACCTTTATTTACTGAGGCATACCCGAGTTCCTTCTGTTTGTTGTACTGGCAGAAAATTTCAATTTTAAAAAGTCAATGACGTGGAATTAAAAAGGACTCATTTAGATCTCATAATAATAAAAGCACTTGGAACAAATGACTTTGGAATTCATATTGTGGCTTATGCTTCTTTGGAGTGCTTCATTTTATCATCAGAGAGGCATCATTTGTTTAAACTGTGCTCCTGTATGACATCTGGTGTGAAAAGCATAATAACCTATATAATCAGCTTTTTAAATGCTGGATTATCTGTGGGTTTATTGACTCTTCTTTACAAAATCTGTTATTTCTAATTAATTCTCCATATAACTATTACTAAAGCCAACTCTGAGAGACACAAATGAGCTTGATGGCAATGGCTAGTCAAGGTCAACATTTAACTGCCAGCATTTGCACTGTTAGGGATAATAAATCAGGCTTATTCTTAATCACGTACCCTACAACGTGACAAATGTTACTGGAGCCATCGAAGCAACCATTTTACAAATCATTTAGGAGATACATTTGGCATTGTTAAACTCTTCATCCTGCCCTTGGCTGTAACAGCGTTGGGATAAAATATGTATGCTCTGGTAGATCTCCTCTCCTTGAATCCTGAGGGGATGTGGGAGTGTTTGCCTATTACTGTCTTTGTATTAGGAAAAATGAGAGAGGCATGAAAGCAAGAACACCTAATCAACCTATGGCTTCTGAAAATAGGAATGAGTAGCCAGCTCTATGGCACTATTTCATATTTCTGGAGTTTTCAGCTAGGAGTTTTTATAGAAACTAGCACACCACGCACAAGGGATGTCCAGGCTCAACAGGAGTCCATTGTGTAGAAGTTTTTAAAAACCCATGTGAAATATCAGAGCCATAGGGTTTAGGCTCTGATTTGGTTTTGTGTAAATACAGTGTTTTCACTCAATCTGAATTTTAAGACTGAAACCTGCTGTGGCCCACATATGCCATTAGATTTAGCATGTCATTCAAATAGATATTTGGCACTAGGCTAATTACTCTCCAGGGAGTCAATTATAAAGTTTCTAATCTTTTTTTATGGTATTCATTCTTACATGGACAATTCTTGGATATTCCAAAAGAGAGAATGACTTGTTACATAAGTAACTTAGAGTATTCTAACTAAACTTCTCATCTGGAGCAAAAAAATCAAACTGAGCTCCAAAAAAAGAGCAGAAATTAAATTAATGTAGATATCTCTGTTATAATCAACTGAATTTAACACTGATATTTTGCTTATTAAGTGTTACCTTCCTGTAACTTTTCCCACATGCCACTTTACATTAGGCATTTTTACTGGGCAAAAATTTATGGCATGTTGCTGTGGAAAATTAATGCAAAGTGGAAATATTTAACTTGGAGCATGCATGAGAAGTAATTTCAGTAAAGGGGGCTTAGTGTAGTTTTTATGCCTGTGCATATTATAGAATAAAGAGCTATAATGATTAAAAAAAACTAATCAGTTAAATAAAAGTGATGAGTAAATTGAGTGCCTTTTTATGTCATCATCACTGGATGTCTGGCCTTGAAATAAAGGCTGAGGGTTAGGTTCCTCATCAGTCAGATCTTGTTCACAATGGTGACTAAGGAAAGGGATGACAGCCTGAAAAGAGAGGGATGTAGGAGGAAAAGGTACAACCACCTGTGTGTGCATTGTTTGGAAAGAAAAGCTTCCATGGAGAGAATGAGTTATCCTGAGGTTTAGCTTATGATTTGAGCACATTTTGGGGCTCAAAATTTTGGCTTTTATTCTTTGCACCACTTTACCTTTGTTTGAGGTATTATTACAACAGCATTTTGAATTGGCAAATACTCTGGTATAGCATGGGTGAAAGATCACATAAGAGATTTTTAGAAACAAGCCAAACATTGTTCACTGAAGACAGTCATAGCCAGAGCTGGCACAAGTTGGAGGAGATTGAAATACCAACAGCAAATTTCAATGTTTCTTTACTGTAAAGTGTTTGAGAACAACTCCATGTTTGATACTCCTGTTAAGAATGAAAATGCCTCATTTGTGTTTTAACGTGTTCCACTTTTAAACTGAATAAAATAATGAGTTAATTGGATTTAATTCCAGAATGTTAAGCTTCCACCTGTGATGCTGTGGCTGAGTAGCTGAATACATACTTTGTATTCAGGCTGTACCTTCCAGTTGTATTCAAGTCTTTAGTGGAGAGGAGCACTGTATAAAATATGCTATAGATTGCGTCTTAGGTCTTATTTAATAATAGTCATGGATTAACTGGTGTCTTAATGTGTCTTGCTGACTTTTTTTAACCTAATAATTCTGTGAAAGTGCAATTTTGTAGGGTAGCTTATATCTAAAAAAAGGCTCTCCCACCTTCTGCAAATCCTACATGACAATTTATTTTCGACTAAAAATAATACATAATTACATATATATATGCAGTATGTATATATAGAGAAGCATGTGCATGCGTATATATATAAAAATAAAAATCATGCACACTGCTGTGATACCCTGGAAACCTCCATTTCTCTACAGGAAAAGCTCTCTCATACAATTACCTCTTTTTTAGATATTAAAAAAAATACACTGACCTCTTTCAGGATAGAAAGACTAGGAAAGTTTTTGCCAGTCTTACGAAGAAATGGGAACATACAGCATGAAAATTACAAATCCCCTGCGACATTCTGGTCTTATGTCAGAATTGAAGTGTTTCCCTTCTCAGGCAAAATACTGATGTCTGCAATGAAAGAAAGAGAATTTTCAAGGTTAGTTTTCGGGTTATTGGCATTTTCTCTAGAAAGCAGAGACCATTTTTTGAGGTCTTTCTGCAGAGTTTTGCTTAATGGGAGGCCTAATTTTTTTCATGCAGTATGGAACGTGCTGGAGGGAGAAAATCCTGTTCTTTGCCTTAACACATCAGAGCTGAATACCAGCACAGCCTTGGCAAGTCCTGGGAAAGTTCCTTTTCCTGAGGGTAAATTAATGCAGCGTGTGCAGGTACGACTGTGACTGGAGCACGCAGAACTTATTTAACATGGATTTGGTGAGGCTTTCTCTCTTAACAGATGAGCTAACGCCATCACCTAGCAATTATCAAGTAGTGTGATGTTATGTAATGAGAACATAAATAGCACAAGGACTAAAACTAGTAAATCTAACAGGCTAGCAAGCAGACAAGAGCAGGAATACTATTTGGAACATTTTGATTAACATCTGAACACTGTCATTTAGGCAGACATTTAGATTTGATGTTGCAGTAAAGCTGTAGGCCAGGAGAGCTGCGGTCCCTCATTTGGAGTGACATTCGAGCTGTGCCCCGTGGATAAATCACTTGGCCTCTGCATGCCTCTTTAAAGGAAGTTAGAAATTTGGAAAAAGGCAAAGGGTTCATAGTTGAGATTTCTTAAGCAAGCTCATTATCTTACATTTGAATTAAAACTACCTGTGGACTTGGTTTCCCAGTGGCTGATGGACAAATAGCCTGTGACCTGCAGTTTGAGCCACCTGATAATTTCCCTGCTGGTGTGAAGTCTTTCAGGATTGTATTTTGTAGTTGTTTGGCAGCGTTCAGATAGATAACATGTAAGAAACGCAAGAGGTCATGTTTACCTGGAGAAGAGAGGCCGTGCGGAAGGAGATACTCTCTCCAGCCCCATGGAGACATGGGAGGGATCCAAAACTTTCATCTCCTTCAGGATCTGGCATGTTTCTCCAGGCATGCCCGTTTCATGAGTGTGGCATTTCCAGTTCCTGGGGAAAGAAGGGAGGGAGGAAACTCACAGGATCAGGAAATGTGACTTGGTTTTGAAAAGCATTGTCTTTGAGAGTTGCCAGTGGAAAATGCTTCATAAAGGTGCCCTGTAGTTTAAGGCAGAGGTGGATGACTGAAGCAGGGCTTGCAAGATGCATCGCTCTATGAAAACTCAGTGTGCTCTGAACCTCCAGTGCTGCTTTTCTGGCACCTACAGGCACATATGGGAGCATCTTCTGCACTTGCAGAATGTACAAAGGCTTCAAAACTATATCAGAAGTAAGCTGCTAAATTGCAGGAATATTAGAAATAAGCTCACGGGCTACTGCAGTGGTAATCAGGAGCACAGACAGGGGAGTACATACCACCTTGCTGCACTACTTCATCAAATGGCCTTAGAGGTTTCCTTACAGGTACTCCTTACATATGAAGGCTTCAAACAAATGAAGAAGCAGAAAGAAAATTTATAGCTGCCAGGTTGCTGCCAGAGTGGTTTGTTTAGTTTGTTTGTTTTTTATTTTCAGTTTTAATCATCTGCTACCAATAAGTTCCACTGCCCTTGTGGTAACTTCTCACATTAACATTGATATATTAGGATGTTTTAAAACAGACAATAAAAATATTGCACTTACTAATTAAAGCAATTCATGTATTCAGCTAGGCACTGGCAGAAAGAGTTGTGGTTTCCTAATTGTTAGATGCCTTGAGCAATATCCTTGTTATAAGTTCTTAATTGAACTTTTTATTATGGCTGGTGTGATTTGAAATATTCATAGCTGTTTTGTTTGATTGTTTTCACTCCAGCTCTTCATTGAGAAGTGTATCAACTGGATCTTCAAGACCTTCCAAAGTGTGTTTGGTGTGTGGAGATGAGGCATCTGGATGTCATTATGGGGTGGTTACATGTGGCAGCTGTAAAGTTTTCTTCAAGAGAGCAGTAGAAGGTAAGAAAACACAAAAAATATAAACATGAAAGACATAATATTTTTTAAAAGAAATATATATATTTACATATAAATTTTCCTATGTGTTTTCTGCTGTTGGTAAAATTCTATGTTGTTAATATGAAGAAAAAATATTGAGTGACCTTTACAGACTTCATAAGCAACTTCTTCAAGTGGAAAAAAGGTTTTTAATATCTGATAATAAGAGTTTATGGCATGCAAAGGGCATAATGCTGTATAGGTTTTTGGAAGTCTTTGCTGATGAGTAAATGTTCTTAAAACCACAGATGAACTAGAAGAGAGCTACTTACTGATTCGTCTTCATAAAAAAAACCTAGAAGGAAGAAAATAGGCCCTTAATATGGTGCCCAGCTTGTGCACTGAGAAAAGTGAGGCAGTGTGAGGTGTGATTAATTCCTTCTGTGATCATTAAATCTACTTCTGATGGCAATAAGGATTTAGCTCTCTGTCGAATAGACCTGGAGGGCTTGTGCGTCATTGAAGTCAAGACTTCGTGTAATATCTATCAATCTATTTATCTATCTATCATCAAAAGTGTCAATCTAATTGAAATTAACTTCCCAAAGTTATAAGGACATAGAAAAGGTTTGCCCTTGCTGAAAACATCTCTTACAATTTGTGCACTAGCTGACCTCAATGTCCTCATTCCCCAACTTCTTGAGAATTTAGTTGCTTGATATAGCACACAAACTGGATACCCTTCCTTTTTTGGGGTGAGTGGTTTCCCCTGTGTGCTTCCACATCACATCATGGATGGTTCTTCAGACATGCACATCTGAGGTGACCCCTGAATCATGGGAAGATGTTTTTTTCATTGGGTGGTGGTGATGGTGAAGCTTCCTATACACCTGCACATACTGTGTGAAGTGACAGCACCTTCTGTTGTCTTCCTTCCTCCTTTCCTGCCTCCCAGGAAAGCTTCCTCTCCAGTCTCGAATCACTGTAATTTCAAGGTGCTATTTGTCCAAGTTTACATCTCTCTTGCTGACCACTGCAACACAGTATGATGGATGTTCCCATCCAGGTTTACAGGAATTTATGAAAAATTACTAAGGAGTCCCTTTAGAAGTTAACGGAGCAGCAAGACTGTGTTTTCAAGCCTCAGAAGCCAAAATTATTAGGAAAGGATTACTCTCTGATCAGGCATAAAAATACATTTTTAAAATGTAATTAAAACTGATCAGTAATTACAAAAAGTTTGCTAGTTAAGCAAAAAAAAAAAAAAAAATGAGAGCTACCCGGTCATCCCTAAAAATTTGATGTGTTTTAAATTAGCTTAAAATACATTTTTTAGAGTCATTATAATAACACACATGTACCTACCAATGGTGTGTAATCCTAGACTTCTTGGTATGCACATGACTGAGCTCTTGATACATCTCTTACCCCAACACCAGTAGCATTGTTGTTAGGCAGACTCTGAAATTTTGTCTTGGCTTGCACTTTTTTTTTATATATTGTGGAGTTGCCCAAAAGGGCATAGCAAAAACAACATACACATATTGGCTTCAAACATTCTGACAATATCCATATGAATAAAAATTTGTCTAGGTAGTTTTGTAACAAGAGGTTTCATGTAGAGCCATCTTAAGTTTGTATGTTGGTAACAGGACCAGTAAAACACCCCCTCCTGAGGTTTCCTGGCTGAAAGAACTGAAACAATTAAATATTTGTAGCACAGGGACACACACATTTATTTCATGATCCACTAAACATTCCTCGGTTGAAGATGTCCATGCTCTTTACAAGGACCTTTGAAGATCTGCTCCAACTCAGCCCCTCTATCAGTCTATGAAGTGGGGAGACAAATTGGGTCAAAAAGCATGGAAATGGAGAAAAGAGGGATTTAGGGAGAACTCTGCACACCACCGGCTTTTTGGGTCTCAGCTGGAATTGCTAACATTGTCAGCACACCTTGAACAGCCTTTGGGCGCCTATTCCTTTGTGCTCCTCTGAAATCCTACAAAACCAGGGGGATTATAACAGAAAATAACAACTCTACTGGAATTTAAAATCAAGAAACTAAGAACAACAAAGAGACTAAAGTTTGCGTTTCAAACTAAGAGTCTGGTAATTGTATACCCAGTTAATCATATCTTGGAACTTTCAGGAAATGTCAAATGGATTTATGAGGAGAGCTGTAGACCAAAAAAAAAGTAATAAGATGGGTTTATTGGTGAAATTTCAAGAGTAATTTCAGATGACATTAAATCCAAGGCTGTAAATTATCCAAGTACTAGTTTTAGTATCAAGTGGCATGGACCTTTTGATGACTGAATTGATGAACAGGAGCCTGGTTTGAAGAAAGGTGATTTTGCCATTAACATAAATTTGATCTGCCTTGCAAACACTAAAAATCCTTAGCCTGTAAAAGTGTTGGTAAATGGTGTCACTGCAAAAGTTGAGGTATATACATTTAGAACACATTTTTATATAGTTTAATTTTATTCTATGGGGTTTTTCCTCAGTTACAGATGTGGCCAATCCTAAAGTCATTTGAACTTGAATTTATGATCAAAATACAGTCATATGCTGAAAATATGCTGTACTGCGAGGGAACCTAAAGCACCTGGCCAGGCTTGTCTTCTCTTTTTCCACTGAAGCAGCTTTCTCTAAGGAGAGTAACAGGCTTGAAGTCAGAAATCACAGCTGTTCTTGCCTGTGCTTTGCATTTTCAGTCTTCATTTGTTCAAGTTCCAGACAAGTATGAGGTAATCTCTCCTAAATCAAAATTTATATTGTTTCGTAAGTTGCTAATCTTTTATTCTTCCTTTGGCTTGGAAGTAAGAAAAAAGGAAGGCATTTTTTTCATCTCCATATGGTGCTAAAGACTACAGCAAAAAATGACCATTTTCTTCCACTTATTTTGCATATTTGCTTGAAGATTTTTGGCTACTTAAAATGAGGCATTAAAAAATTATATTGGACCAGTTATAGGGAAGCTTGTCCTTCTTTAAAAAATACAAAGATGGGATAATTCAGTAAAGATCAGATTCTACTCTTGATTTCTGTTCCAAAGGTTAACATTGAAACTAATTTTTCAATTTTAAATTAAAAAATATATTTCAGCTCTGACGTATAAATGCAGGCACAACAACAGAAGTTTCTAGGGTTCTGGAGTTTTTAGTTTTTTTTTCACCTGAACTTTTGCCAATTTAGAGTGGAGGAATAATTTGGCTGAAGGAAACTTTTCAGTCTGATCTGATTCCTCCTGGTGTAGCAAACCTGCTGTGCCCTTAAGTGAGCAGTGTAGGAACAAAGAAATCCTACCTGTTTTTTTCAGAAACAGATGCTTTTCCTATGCATTGTAAGTGAATGAACTTCCCGAGGCTTTATAAGCCCTAGTAGAAGATAAACTAAAGCCTCTCTCTGTATGCCTCCTTTGTTTTTTGGGGTTTTTTTTCATTTCAGTTGAAGTGAAAAACTTATCAAGGTATGAGAAATGCTAACATACGTAAGTCTTGACTAATTTGCCTAATTAGCATGACTTTTTTTGGAATTCTACTGGTGAACAGGGGAGTTTATCTCATTGATCATTTAAAAAAAGAAGTACTTCTTTATGCTGTATGAAACTGAAGTTGACACATAACAGGCGTTTTTGCACACCATTTTGTAGTGTGTGCACCCATGAGTTTTGTAGGTCTGTATTACTATAATTAATTATACATACAGCTCTTCACTCTCTTCTCTTCTGTTCATTCACTATGATGGAGTCAGTGTTTTTCCATAACAGGCTGCAATTTTCCTTTTATCCACTTTCCTAAGGTCTGTGGCCTCTCTAAATTTGACATCACTCAGTACAGATGTCCATATGTTTTCATAGAAATTTTTATGTGGGATTTGAAGTTGACTCTGTTCCTGACCTGTTGCAAGAATCTGTTTTACAACCTATCAAACAGAAATATTAGGTGAAGAGCAAGCAGATGGGTGATCTGCTGAGGGCAAGTGAGCTGGTCAAATTCATGTAGCAGCTGCTACTCTTACTTGATATGCAATGGTTAATAGGTGTAAAATAAAATTTAAATAATTAAGTCATTATAGGTTTGAAGCTGCCACCAGCCTTCCATGCTTTCATAGATACATGAAAAGGACTTTTTCTAGGTTTTGCTCTGGCAGGCAGTATTGCTCTGTGAAACGAAGTCTTCATTCCTTCTCCAGGCTGGTTTTAGTTACCGAGGGCTCGGAATTGAGGAGACTGGTAGGAGGCAGGTGCTAAAAAAATTTGCAATGGGACCCCAAAAAGGAGAAAAAAAACCCCAAGCAGCAGGAGTTGAGACATAAGAAAAAAGAGGAAAGAATAAAGGATCAAACATATATGACATAACAACTGAATATTTTAAAGTTGGGGAGAGATGAAACGTGAGGAAAATCTTTCCTTGTGGCTCTTTGGAATACATAGCCTGCATGGAAAACACTGCCCAATGTTCAGTAAAAAATGCTGGATTCATTCAGGTGAATGTGAAGTGCAACACCAGGGGACCAAGCATAATGTGGTAGCATTTCAGATAGGAGGGGGGAGATTTGGGAGCCACGGGGTGACGGAGTGCCTTGCTTTGAAAACGAGCACAGAATGAGTGGGTTTAGCAGCTGCAGTGCCACAAAGAACATAAGTTGGTTAATAGCTGTGAAAATGATACAAAAAATATTTTATATCAAGGAAGCTGAAAATCTGCATTCATTCCTTTCCAAAAGCATTAATAATTTCTTCCCTCCCCCAGGACTTCCCAACATTTGCAGTTTTTTTGAGGGTAACTTATTTACTGTGTGAGCTGGTGTTGCTGTGGAGAGGGATAGATGAGTATGAGGATGAGAATTTAAATATGGGCAGCTGTCTAGCCTTGAAAAACGCATGCACAGGGCTGCATGCAACTATTCTTTTCCTGCCATTTTCCTGTCATTTGTCTTTTGTTCTTTGTTTTATGACTATTAATTTCTAGCCTGCTTCGTCTGTAAAATAATATATTGAATAGGTGAGAGCCAGCCTGCACAAGCACAGATATCTGGTAAATGGAACATGGATGCAGTGGTAAGATTGGTTTATCTCGGGCAGAGGCCTTCGATTGCCACCAATTCAAGCACTATATGGACTTTTACATGCTTGCCTTCTACATCCTGTTAAGACCAGGGAAATTTTGGCATTCATATGATGTGACAGGGAACTCAGTTGCAGTAATTTGTTGTTGTTGTTGTTTTCTTTTTCAACACATCGCAGCAGGTCAAAGCAAGGGTGGCCCTGTCAGTGCATGCTGATTTAAGGTAGCCACAAATATTTGGCTAACAAATGTTCCAATGCTATGGCCATTAGTTTAGTGTTTTCTTGAATATGTCAACTGCCTTTTCCTTAAAAAGGAATGGATCTCTTTTCCTGTAGGACAGGGTGCTTCCTGGGAAATTCAGCTGCTAAGTAGTAGTTCCAAGCTGGCGGAGCTACTTGTGTAGTGTAGCTGCACAAAATGGATGTGTAAAATTCAGATGCACCAAGTACTTAGAACCATCAGGGAATATATTCACACTGTCATGGTATAAGTGATGCTGGGAATGCTTATGTGGAGCATTGAGTATACTTCTGGTCACCAGCATGTTAAAGACAGCTTGATGCAGAGTCAAGTGAACATGAGGAGAGCTTTAGAAATGATCTGGTAAATAAAAATTTATCTTATGTCAGGTGACTGAATGCTTTTAGCTTTTTTTAGCCTACCCAGAAAGAGTCTGAGTTGGGACATGATTGCTGTCTATAAATATTTCACAGTTGAGGAATAGACAACCGAGAGGGAGGATAATTTATTTTGAACTGAGAACTGTACTGAAATAAGAGTAAATGGGTAAAAAACCCATTAGTTTGTTTGCTATTTTGAGAATGCTGCAAAGCAAAAAGAGGGACTTTTGTGGGGGTACTTTCCTGAAAAGAGTAAGAAGGATTTAAGTGCCTACTTTGAAATTGCTCACAAGAAAAGTAACCAGTGATATAATTTAGTTCTCTGTGATAATAAATGATAAGCCAAAGAGGTCTCTTTTGGTTAATGCTGTATCCTGGTGAGGCTGGAGACTTCAATTGACTCTGAAAATAGAGGAAGTGTGAGCAATAGAGAGGGTGGACTAACTAAAACATTTTTAGGATATTCCATTTGTAATGAAGGTGAATGACTAGATCTTCCCAAGAATACAGAACTTCATTTTTTAAAAATTGATGTAAAGTGTTTAGACCTTGTATAAGGCATAGTTGCTTTGTATTTGTACTGGCAGATGAATGTCTGTCTCATGCAATGACTTTTCTCATTTTGAGTTCAAAATACAGCTCTGAACTGATTTCTGACTGAAGTCCTTGGGAAATAACTTCATCCTACCCAGCTAAGCCTCTGTAGGTACCCCCTAGGCCCCATCAGGTCTTAGCTGATGGGTTTTTGTTTTGTTTTGTAATGCCTGATACACTACAACGAAAGGGATAACTAAAGCATGAGCGGATATTTAAATTAGAATTTGCAATTGGAAAGAAATATATAGACAAGATATATATCAAACAGCATAAAACATGTCAAATATCATAAAACGTCCTTAATCAGATGCGTTAGCTCCTTACAGCTATGGTAGTGGTTCTTAAAGAGATACTACTTTATAAAATGCTATTATCTGCCTGCCTCGGCAGCCTCTAGAAGCAGGGTTATAATTTTCACTTTTAGGAGCAAATAGCACTTCCGTTCTACAACCCTCAAGTTCCTGAAAATTTTTCAAGCCTGAAAGGGCTCTTCAAGTCTCAGGATAAGTAGTTAAAAGCCAAAAGCCAAAAGGGGATTTTGGCTTTTGCCTCCTGCAGGCAAAATAATAGATAGATAAAACTTAATAGATAAAACTTAATAGATAAAACTGAAAAATAAATATATAGAAACAAAACATCTTTTTGTGCCTCCTAATCCATTTTAAATAAGGGGATGGGAAAACAGTCTTCAGACAAAAAAAACAAAAAGAATAAAAAAGAGAGAGAAAATGTACATACAGATCTGTCTGTTGTAGACAGAGGGAACAAGGCATCTGCTAGCATCTCAGATATAAATAGAGTGGGAAAGGTAATGGCAAATCTCCCATTGCCTTAAATGAAGCCAGGATTTCATCCTTTTTTTGGAGCACACTTTTAGGTTGTTGAAGTTTGTGAGCGTCTCTGTTAGGTTTGAAGTCTAGACTTCCACAGAGCGAGTTTTGTCAGGCTTTTTAGAAACAATAATGGCCCATGCATTGAAGCTCACAGGTCCTTATTGTTTAAGGAGAGAAAATTCTGCTAGACCAAAAATATATTACCTATTTTTAACCTACAAAACTATTTGGTGCCGTTTCTCGCTGTTGAGTTGCCAAATCCAGGGCCCTAAAATAGGGAACATGAGTTAGTCAGTCCGTTCCCACTTATTTCAAGAGTGACGATGATGTTTGGCTTCTGTGTGTACCTTGTCCATGCTAAAAGCAAGTAGAAACAAGCAGTTTGGAGTTATTGCTCCTCAGTGGGGATTCTTATATTAGGTGCAGTGGTGGGCTTCAGGGGTTTTGAGATATTGGGGTTTTTTAAGTTTGCTATTTTTAAAATATATTGGAGAGGGGAAAAAAAAAAAGAAATCGAGTTTCCAAAATTGTCACTAAGTATGAAAGTAATGAACATTAGTGGCCTGCCTCGTCTTTGTTCATCTGCACCGCATGTAATGATTCCTAATTCAGCCTTAATTACACAATCCCATACAGCTTTTTCCATTACACCTCTGCCTTGTTCATTGAACAGATTGGATAGTGTTCAATTAATGAGCAGCTATTCAATATCTTATATTCTTCTCGTTGCTCCATGTATGGTCCTGTACCTTCACTGCTGATTACTATTCATCCCTTGCTCAGAATACATAATTACTCATTTCTTACAAAGCTTTTTGTGGTGCTTTCACTAATATCTAAGTGCTTCACAAGCATTGTTTAATTTATGAGATGAGTGGTTATTACCCCTATTTTACAGCTGAGAAGATAAGGCACGGATTAAGCTCAGACATACCCACTGATTTGGGATTCATGATTTATGATATTTAGGACCTCAGGGGCAGAAGTACTTGGCATTTTATATAGCACTTAGCATGTCCAAAGTGCAGTTTCCATTGATTTTACTTACAGCTATTGTCACTTAAACCACTGCAAATCAGACTCTGGATCACAAGTTGGGTATTCAGGAAACAAGGAGGATAATTAGTGTTTTTTCTTGCTTATGATTTTAAAGTCCATGGCAAAGGAGATGCCAGTTCTCCAGGGCACCCGCCTCATGCATTGACTTCCTCTCTTCTCCCTTTCTCTCTTTCTTCTTTAAATCTCTGTAATCCTTTGTGTACTTTGTTCTCAGTAGCATGTGAATGTGGACAAGAGTCCTTTTGACTTCGGTCTGATTCCTCCTTAATCACCATCCACATTGTCCCCAGGATGAGCTAGAGGTCTGTCAAGGCAGAGCCAAGGGTGTGGGACTGTGATGTAATGTAGTGAGAGACATGGAGAGTTAGATCAGAATTCAGGTTTTGAGGTGTTGGGATGTCTAAGATTTCTTACCTGTTCAACAACAGCAGCCAGAGCAAGGTTCCTAGGATGCGGTTGTGTACAGGAAATGTGGATAATGGTGGTGCTTCCTAGGAAAGCTGCTCGGACCTCAGTAGGTGCCTAAACCATTTGACTGGAATGAATTTGCAAAGGCTGTAATGCTGCTTCTCTAGTGTATGCTGATACTTCATCAATGGGAACTCCTCAGGGCAACCTGTTTGACCATCCTGTCCATTAAAAAAAAATGCATTTGTGCTCTTCATAAAGACGTAAGTGACACATGCATCCTTCTAGTCTTCCTAACAGATTTTTTTTTATTCTGATTTATTAAATCATAATTAAAAAAGGTCCATCTACAGATTTTCTTCAATTGTAATGCCAGAGGACCAGTAATAAGGGCAGAAAGCTGTAATAGAATTACTGCTTTGGGCAGTAGGTTTTTCTGTTTAATGAAACTACTCAGTGCCTCCCGCCTGGAAAAGAATCTCTGAAGAAATTCAAAAGGGCTATATAAATGCCTCAGAAAATAAATGTGGAAAGGTTATGGTTTAGAAATTTATTCTAGAGATTCAGAACGTAGGCTGACAAGTCACAGGGTGAGAAAAATGCCAAAATGGGAATAGTTTCTGCAATAGAAAGATGGATACATTATTTCAAAACACAATGTGATGTCCATATTACAGAAAAAGAGTGTAATGGTGGTTTTGAAGAAAACTGTGCTGCTTTGAAACTTTTGGACTGTTCTTGCAAGATGCCAACAAAAGGCATTGCCATTTACATGTTACTGAATATTCTGGTAAATATTTTGAATATTTTTTTTTTCTTGTAACTTAACATTTCACACTTTTTTCCAGAAAAGGTGTCATTACTTTCAGCATTAAGGCATTTGTATCAGATTTTTACATCTCATTTCATTTGCCTTTAATTCTTCTTGATTCTTGCGGGAAACCATACCCAGAATAGTGACATTTTCCCTGCCCATTTGCCATTCATGATGTATTTGCATTCATTTTGGGCTACCAGGCAGAAGAACTGGAGCATATTTCCATGTCTCATGTTTCTGCCTGTTTATTTTGCTTCCTCTGAAATCAGTTTATGGTGCTCACCAGGACAGAAGATGACCAGACCCAGTGTTTGGAACTGGGTGTTGCAAAGCCTGCTCTCTCATGTAGCAAATAACTGATGTGATCCTGTGTGGTGGCAGGGGGCATATGGCAAACAATTCCCACACCATCCCAGCAGCCAGGCTGATTCCAGAGCAGGGTGAGGGGTGGTGATAAAAAAGTTGCTTTCCCAGGGAGGACTGAGCGATGCAGTGTGTGGGAGCAGGGCTGGAAACCTAAGCTGGAAGCGTTTTGAACAGGAACAATCCAAACTGTGGTTTGAAGGTTTACAAACCTTTTGCATGCTCTGCACAAGTGCTCTGATAAGCCTCTTCTTGATTAGGCTGGAACAGCTTTTTTAATTTAAAGCTAATGCCTGTGGGGAAGAAGTGCAGTAGTTCTGTACTTTCAAAACTTGGGCATTTATGCAAGTTTCCTATAAGCATTTTAGGAATCCAACTATATTATTCCATTTCTGAAAGGACATTTTTTGTCTTGAGTGTTTAGCTGTAGATGAGTATTATTATATGTATTCCACAGACTCGTGCTCTAATTTTTTTTCTAAGAATAATTATATATTTGGAGCTAAGCATTCAATTATTTATTCATCCATTTTACCACGTGGACTTAGCAAATGGACTTGTGTTAGCCTATACACCATATCATGCATGCAAATTCCACTCTTAACAATACTGCTTGAAATTATGTAAGCGATAGGTGCTAATTTTCTCTGATACAACAGAATGATAATGATGGACTACTGGGAAAAAATAATAATAAGTACTTCTTAGGTTGTGTGCACTGGCATACTAAACTATTCATAAAATTAAAAAAGGATAATGAAAGACACTAACCTACTTTAAAAATGATGCCTTTTATTTGCAGTCTTTTTAGTGATAACAGGAGTATTCCTACAGTGAGAGCACCATTTTGCTGCAACTATCAGGTTATACACTCATTTCTTTTGGGGGAGGGTGATTGTCAATGGCTTCATATGCAAGGTGTAAACAGCCAGGCAGTTGAATTCTAGATGGTGGTTTACAGAGCCCTGAGAACTACAAGTAGTTTTTCATATTCCATACTTCTGCACTGTCATCATGCAGGTAACTGTGCTGAATGTAGGGCAGCAGGCAGTCTGTCAAGTACACTATATTTTAATACAGCAACATTGCTTACAGCTTTATAAAATAAATTATGGTGTTGGAAAATAGTGCAAGCACTTGGACACAGTGGTTTACACTGAGCTACATCTTTCCTTGCTTCTCTTCTATTTCATGAAGGAATCTACTTCCATGTAAGAAATTTAGAAAGAATACCTAGCAATTATTCCCTATTAATTATTCATTTCAAAGTAGGAAGAGGAAATATGGCAAGGATGAGATCTTTCACTGGCTGTTTAATAATAAAAGATCCTTGGTGGAAAGCTTATGAAAAAATGAAGGACATAAAAGCACAAGCAAAACGTATGTATTAGTACATGCTAAAAGCTCTGTGATGAGACAAAAGAGGCTTGAGCAGCATAGGGGTTTTGAACAGTGTTTGGGTAAATTTGCTTACTTGAGCATCCATTTTCCATTGAGTTAGAAAATGTTCCAGAAATAGAAAACTGAAGGACAGTATCATCTTTCTGAAATTCGTTTCAGCCCTTCCTATTGCCATTCTCACACTGTATTTTCTATTACCATTCCACAAAGAAAGTGAGAAAGTCCTTGTTACTGTCACCATTCTTTGTGTCCTTGAAGCCTTCAATAACAAGCTCACGATGCAAGAGCACCTGTTTCCCACAAGGAATAAGGTAGTAAATGCTATGTGTGCTTCTACAGCCCAAGGTGCCCACTCAGATTCCACTGGAAAAGGTGGATCTGAGGTATTGCCAGATAATGCAAGGTGGGCTAATCCAAAATTCATTGCAAGTGCATTATGGGGATTACACAATCCTTAATCCTGAAATCAGTATGCCTGGGAATTTCTTGGAGGCTTCACTTTGAACGAAGGTTGTCAACTGAAAAAAAATGAGGGAAATCCTTAGAATTAAATTATTTCCATCCAGTTGTGGGACAAATGAAAGATTTCAGCTGGAATCAGAAACAAAGGTTTAGGAAAAGAGGGGAGAAGGGCCTCTGGCATGCAGCGAGGGGCACAGAGCAGGCCACAGCAAAAACATTTCTCCCATTCCAGACGTGGAGGTCACGCCTTACTGTGGCACTTGCCAAGACTAATAAAGGAAGATTAAATTTAAAGTGAGAGGAAGATACTTGTTCAGAAAAAAGCCCTGGCGCTCAGGCTTATCATGTCTTTGTCACAGACTGAACTGGCATGTGCATGTTCAGCTTGTGTCCTTCTACCAGGCTTTTCCCATTTGCTCTCTGTGCTTCCTCAGCTCTCTGGGTCTCACGGGAGAAGGGTTTACAAACAGCAGATTTGGGAAAGTGAGGAATATGTGTGACAGCCCAGGCCTGAGAGACATAGAGGTCACATGGCTGAGCCTGTGAAGGGGCAGAATAGCAAGCCTGTCTACAGAGGAGAGCGGTCAGGAAGGGTTTTGGAGACGGGGATCGAAACAGGGCCACCTGCTGCAGTGCACCAGCTATCCTAGTTCTAGTAGGCTGCTGAGAGCAATCTGTTACTGTTCTTTTGTCCATTACTCTGGGACTTTCCCTCAGTTAATATGTATTCAGGTATTACGTTTATTCACTGTTTAGTCAAATTTATTCTAAGTATTCATTTTTATTAATCAACCTCTCAGGGTTTGGGGTTTTGGGGGGAGTTTTTTAGGTGTTTTTTCCCTGTGTGTAAACATAGTGTACCTTTTGCTTCCTGGGAACCCTTGACCTCAGCAGAAGCATTGCTTCTCAGTGCTCAATTAGCTGGGTTAATGCCATTTTGCACAACTATAACTAATGGCCATTTAAAACTGCCAGAAGCCCGCCGTGGGTTTCTCCTCGTGCCTGACCCTGTTGGGGAGCAGAGCATTAATCAGCGCTCTCTGTCACGGTTTATTGCTTAATGATGAGGGTTAACTGACCACTTCCTAGGAATAATGAAAAACAGAGGTCAGCAATCACTGGCTGAACGGAGAGAGGAGCTCTTTCCACTTCTGCTTCTACTCTTTCGTCCTCGGGCAGCAACAAATGTGTCCGCTCCACCACTTCAGCATGAGCACTTATCTTTGAAATTCATCTTAATTATACATCAATCCCTGTCACGTGCTTACCCAATTGAAACAATCAAAACCACTGAGCCAGTTACCTAATTAAAGTCAGAGTAATCATATTTGCGGGAAAACATTGTTCACTTTGGCAAAGCCTGTTTCGGGAGAGTGTTCTTGCAGCCGCAGTGCAACGTGTGGATGCGGCACTGGAACTCCCCAGGCCAAACATTTTGATGTTGGCTCAGTAATCCGTGTCCCTTCCAAGCACTGTAGTTTAATTTTTGCGTGCAGATACAGAAGCTGCCAGTGTAACCCTTGCCGGCAGGTGCTGATGGGTGCTGGGTCACAAATTCACGCTGAAGGATATTTTGAATTTTCTTTTTCTGGAGTCTCTAGTTTTATTGCTGGTTGTGGTTTGTGCAGGCCTCACATACATGGGATGTCAGGCCAGCTGTTGGGGTGTGGATGGCCTCGCTGGCCAGAGGTGCCCACAGCAAGGTGGGCAGAATTTACCCGCTACCTGTACAGGAGGTATTTGAGCGGGGAATATGTCCTGGGAGAAACAGACCTCGTTTGCCTCCCAGCCTGGACTGCAGGGCTGTAGGGTGTGGGATACACTCCTCTGCTCAGTGGTTAGGATCTTGAAGCCCCATTTCCTCTTCCTACAAAGTTTTAGAAAAGCAGAGAATGTAAATTACGAGCCAGGGGTTGTCATCGTTTCCTGAGGTTATGTTTTTGCTGAAGGGGGCGAGGTGAGATGGGATGTGAGTGGGACATCCATCCGTTGGTGCAGCACTCCTCTGCTACACCAGCACATGGCAGAGCACTGTGAGGCCACGTAGGTGTCTGTTAGCGGTAACCTGGGGGCCAGACAGTGTTTCCTGGGTACATTTTTGCATCCCTGAGTTCCTGTGGCTACCACTAGCTGTTTTCCCTGTGCTTACAGAGGGCAGCAGAGCAGGACATCAGGCTGTTTTGGGCTCACCCCCGAGATAGACTCAGCAAGTCAAGTCACAGGGACCATGAAAGCTTGTAGGCAGAGCTGGGAGCAAGAAGCACCTGCTCCAGGTACCTTGCATGGAGACTTGTACCCTGGCCAGCAGCATCTCTGCCTCTTTGGAAAGCATTATCTTTTAAAAATGCTAAACAGTCAGAAAAATCAAGTTATGGGAGTGACAGGTCAGGCTCAGTGCATTAATAGACATTTATTTTTTGCCTTACTCTTTGCTTCCCTTTGCTTTTGCAACCTGTGCCTCATTCCTCTTTCCTCCAAGCTGTTCCCTTGCTGCATCTTGAGAGTGTGATGGGGATTTTCTGCACATAGTCCCTGTGCCAAAGCATTGCCTGGCACATGGAAGAGATGGCTGGAGCACAAGCTCAGCTCAGACCCTCTGCCCTGGTCCACGCTCTTTGCAGAAGGGAGCTTTGGAGGTTGGCAGCCAACCTCCACCAAAACCTTTGCAAATCATATCACGTACAAACTGCAACTTTTCAGTATTTTATACTGTGATCCGTTATAATTTTAAGTGATAATGTATGAGATGGCAAAAGGCACATCTGTGGTATCAGAGCAGTGATGCTTCAAAGGGTCTGTCTCAAAGTGTGAAGGCTCTTGAGCTTCTCAAATATGTCTGTGAAAAATGTAACACGGGAGAAAACCAACATGTTCCTCCCTACCCTTATTCACAAACTTACTTTGCACTAAGCTCCGTGCTTCTAGCTGATACATTCTTACTCTTGCAAAATAAAATTCAGCCTCAGGCTGACACACAGCATGGAAAATTTCAGCCGTAGCTGCTAATGTGTGGTAAAGTTATAAGCAATAGAAAATGAGGTCTTAAAATGAGAAGTGTCAGGCAACCTTAACTATATGTAGACCTACCATATTCACTGATGATACTTTGGTTTTTGACAGATTTCAACCAATTTGCAGATTCATTTTGACATATACAAAGAAAGGAGGGGGGGGAAGAAGTCCCTGGAGCAGGACTCTCAGGCTTATAGGTATGACTTTGTATGTAGTCAAAGCAGAGATCAACCACACAGGCATTTTACCTTCTGCCAAACCTTGAAAACTGTGCTGCAGAAAGTCCATAAAAAAAAAATAATTAAGGGGTAAAATCAAGGCACCGATGCAGTGAAGCTGAGACCTGTTGACTTTGTGCCTGTTCTTATCTCATTCCATATGTCTAAATGTAGGTTTCAGAAAAACGTTGAGTTAATAAAAATATTGCTAAACTTGAAGCTTAAAGCTTGCATTGCTTGCATAAACAAAAGCCGTGGCTAGCATGCTATTCAGGTATGCATAGCCAGCACAGTTCTAGTAACAAATGCTGACTTTCCAGTAAACACTGCAGACTTCTCTTTTGTCTCTCATTTATGGACTAAGAATCTATGTCCAGGCTATTTCTCCTGAATAGAGCTATGAACTTTGCTTATTTGGAGCATCAGGACGTGATTTTAAGCCCAAGCCAGGTGAAGGGGTTTCAGGTGGAGGTGTAGGGACACAGGGTTTAGGTTAACATTTCTAGGTGGTCTCGCCTGCTGGTACAGGGTCTTGGGAATCCTGTGTGCCCAAATGAGGCTGTTGGCCTGGAATGCTGCTTGGAGATTATATAGCAAGCTGCATCCCAGCAGGCTTGTTTGCAGGCTGCCTGCAGCTGGGCTTTGCTGGTTTTTGGCTAGTTTTTTGGTGCTTGGTTGTTTTGAGGGTTTTTTTTCCAGATCACATGCAAAACCTGTGTGAATGATAATCTCCCGTTCCCTGGATCAGGCTCTGGCAGTCTCTACATGACTTTTAAAGTGTCTTTCAGTAGAGCCCTGCTGACAGCTCAACAGTTATATAAAATGCTGCCTTCCTAAAAATCACTTCACAGTAATGGCAGTGTGTGAGGAGCTAGATTAATCCAGTTACTTTCCTGCTGGGATATAATTTGTCATTTTGCAGAACCGTTCCACCTGGCTTACACAGTCTGGGGTAAAAATGTTTGCTTAGTGGGGTCTCTTTACCTGGACAGGATAACCTGGTGCTATATATGTTTGTGGCAAAGACTTGTATGGGTAAAACTGCTTTTATTTGAACAGTCCTGTTGGTTTACGGACGATAAACTTTAGATGTGAATAACCCTTTTCATTATCAGCAATAAAATGTGAAATTTCAAGCAACGCAATCTCTATCTTTTATGGTAGCTCGTTTAGTCATAATTAATTCCTGTGAGGATTTTGCTGCTATGTAGCCTAAATTTTTTCATTTCCTTAATCTTATTCTCTTCATCAGGTCAAAAATCTTTGGCTACTCGGTATTCTTAAAGCTAGGCACATGCTTAAGTGCCCAAGGCAAAAGGGTTGAAGGCACGTGACTTGACCTAGGCTGTTATCATTTCCCGTCTCTAATTATCAGAGAAGTTACAGGCGGGTAAAGGGCTACTTTAAATTTTCTTGGTAAATCAGTCCCTCCGGCTTCTAATCATTTCCGTTCCACTTCTCTGGACTTCCTCCAGTTTGTTTATATCTTCCAGTAATGAAGTGCCTGAACTGCATACAGTATTCCAGGTGTGGCTGCAAAAGAAGTGCATAAAGAGAGCACTGCCATGCCAGCCTACCCCGCTGTGTAATGTTTCTACAGAACGACCCAGGAGTCTCACTGGTACTTGATTCTCCTCTGACACATTGCTTCTTACATCCAGATTTCCCTCATATTCCTAGGTCTCTTTCGACAGTGATGCTTTCCAAATTTTGCTTCGTTAATGTGCCTTGTTAACTCTTCATTTTAGATTTCCCCCTTGGTACACACAGTAACATTTTTAGCAAGTGCAATTTTACTGCTTGTTTCCTATCTTTGCTTCCAATTCTGCTACACCCCTTAGTATTATTTTTCTGCCCATGCTCGTGCTGGCAACTCCTCCTTTCTTCCTACTTCAATGACGTCCCTCTGACACTTCACAGGATATCTTCACCATGTGATAAACTCTGAATTTGGCAGTCACTTATCCTCAGTAGGGATTTACTGTAGAAACACTTAATGACAGAATTGGTATAGGGTCTTTTCATCATGTACATCTTGCCAGATAATAACAATGAACTGGATTCTGTATTGCCTGCTCAGTGTATAAACAGCCTTTTTCAGGTGAGGAGTAGAGGGAGAGCTTAGTGGATAAGAAATGTAGTGGATAAAATGAACGGGGCATTGTGCATCAATGAATAAATAAAATACATTTTCTGCATGAGTGCATTTCCCAGTGGTTTTTCCATATTTGTGTACTTCACCCTTTAAAGGAAGTATTCCTGACCTGCTGGGTGGCTCAGCATCTTCAGGGACCATTACCTTGGATCTGTGAGGAGTAAGGATGCTCCTGGAGGCAGGAGGAGCGTGCTGTGCCCAGGAGGGAACTGCCAACCAGCACTCTTGTTTTGCTGCAAAGGAATTGTGGTTTTCTTACACTGGTGGCCTGATTTCGCCTTTTACTCAGTGCAGACATGTAAACTTGGGTAAATGGAGTTTCCCTGGTTGCATCAGCACTAACATAGAGAGGTCTTCTGTCTGTACCAGCTTCTCCAGGCTTGGAGGGCCTGTAATGGCAGAGCAAGTCATGCTCTGGTTATCTTTTTGCAGGTATCAATTCCCTTTCAAAAATGAGTTTACTTCCACACTTTGTCTTGTCTACTTCAACTTAGGTCTTCTAGTTAACTAAAAGTCCTTCTGTCTCTTTGGAAACCCCTCAAAAACCAGCAACCACCAATCTTTCCACATAACTTTTTAATTATTTCTGCATGTGAGTTTTGGCTGTGCTCCAGCGTTGAAATCATTATGCTGTTTCAGAGTGTAAATAAGTGGGACTGGATTAATAAATTGTATGAAACATGGTGCCACACTTCATTATAATCCACTTATCAAAGTGGAAAAACCTTTTAGTACATAAAGTGCATCTGCTTTTAATTTTCATTTTGATCTTTTCTTTGTGTGTCTTTTTCAGACACAAGTGCACATTTTCAGGGAGGCTTTTAATGCTGGTGCCTGGCAGTTTCAAAGTTACTTCTGAGGATGGCAAAACAGCCTAGCAAATTTGGGATGTATAAGGAAAAGCATAGGACTGGATTATTTTCTCATAATTACAAACTGCAGTGCAATACATCACAAGGAAATCTGCCTTAAGTAGAGAGCGGATTTGTTTTTTTTATGTTAGTGACCTTTTTAAAATGTCCATTTTCTTAATGCAGATTTTGTCATTTTTACTTACAAAGCATATTTCAGACAAGTGGATTTTGCCTTTAGTCACTATCATTTTCCCATGATAAAACAATTGCTTTTGATGCCAGTAGTGAAACTCACCTTTTCCAGAGTACAAAACCACATTGTGAGCCACGTGGAACTGCAGTTAAGCTCATACCATGGTTTTGCACTAAGGGACCACCACCCTTGTCATCTCTTTCTTTCCCTGACCTCTCCTGCAAGCCTCAGCTCCAACAGCTGCTCCTGAAGGAGACTGGACTCTGTCCCTGGCTGATTTCTATCACTTTAATGAGCAAATTGCTATATTTTATGAAGATCAATCCAAAGTATTTTCATGCTGTTGATGCATTTCTTGTAAGCAATGACATTTCATTTCATGTGAGTTTGTATTAAATAGCTACTTGCAGGAAACTAAAATGAATTCAATCTACTTGGTACTACTGGAATTCTAATTATGAAAAATGAACTCTAAAAAAAACCAAAACAACCAAAATCTGTGTCCAGACCTGCCCCTTGTGAAGTTAAATGGGAATAGACTGAGGACTTTTTTTGTTCTTTTTAAAAGAGTTGAATGCAAATGATGAGGATACATACCAGGGAGGAGCAGCAACCCTAATTCAGGTGGGAATTCTGGATATTAATTATATATTAATTGGTCTTTAGTTTTCACTGAGCAAATTTTGAAATAACAATTACAGCAATTAGGCAGAATGCTCTTTGAAAGTAATTGTATTTATGCCTGAGTTATGATGTATTTATGTCCCAAGACAATTATTTTTCTATTGTCTTATGCCTCCTGTTTCATTTTTCCTGTTCTCAGTGGCCACCGTCATTGGGGCTGAAATTCACCACATTCAGTTTTACCTCAATATCCATTCCCTTATAGCAAAAGGAAAGTCTGATCCCTTCAAGATGTCACTCTGGCATATGAATTATGTGTCTGAGAAGTTCTGTGTGCTTTAAAATATGTCTGGCTTGTTTGCTTTTAACTCCCAGTGGCAACTTTATATGTGTTGAAAATGTCAGATTCAGAGCAAGTCATCCATGGCTTTAGTTGTTCAAGACCTAGGATGATTCCAGTGTGAAAGGTCACCTTTTCATATATTTCTGTGGCAAAGCAAAATTCAGTTCCTATGGAAAAGGTGCAGAAATGAGGGCATGGATCCAGCACCCAGCTGGTGGTGGCTGTCACCAAGAGATTTATTAATCTCTTTATTTATCTCTTCGAGGTCATTCTTGTGCCACAGTTGAGGCGTCAGACCCAGCATGCCTGGGTGACTGGGGCCATGGGGGTTTGACTTGTGAGATGAGCTCCAGTAAAATTTGGGATAATTAGGCAAAGCTTTGGTTCATCACTGTTTTTGGTGCTGTGTGATGCTTTGCTCAGCCTCTTGAGGTTGGATGAGTAAGCAAATGGGGATGTCTTTGTTTTCAGGTCCTGTTTTAGGGGTTTTGGGAGCCAGGGCTGGGCGGGACTGAGACCTGTGGCTCTGCAGCCTAGAAATTGTGCACCCACTTTGGGGAATGGTACTTGGAAAGACCTCCTCATCCAATTAAAGATGGAAATCGTGATTGTAATTGGTGTAATATCCTTTCTGCTACTTAATTTACACTTTTTGTTTTGGGTTGTTGTAGTATTTTAGCAGTAAACATACTGTGAAATTTCATTATAATTGTCAGATCTTCTTTCTACAACCCCCTAATCCTCTTTCTTCTTTCTCAAGATTTATCTGGGTAACAGAGAGCTGAGGTTCCTGATAAAAATAAACAAATGGAGAGAGAAAAAAAAAGAAAATAAACAGGGAGACAAGTACATAGTTCAAAGGGTAAACCAGACTCCTTCTCAAAAAGTCAGCAAACAAATGCAGAGAATTTTTAAGTTCACTTTGGTGAGCATCTGGTATTACTTTGGTCAACATTTCTGTGTTTGGGATCTCAGGAGACTGTGCTAAAAGGTTCTCTTGTGATGATATTGCTTGCAGCCTTTAAAAGAAAATTATTACTGACCAGGGTTCTAGAGAAAAATATTTGTCAACGTATGTGCTGGCAATATTTTAAATTGTTGCTATTATACATAATAATATTCATTATTATAAATTTAGCATATTTGCAGACTGAGCTGTAGTAAACTGTACATGAAAAATGCAAGAGAAAAATATGCTTTGAAGATAATGTGTCATTCACACAGAATAAAATTTGTGATCTGCTGAGCATGCTAAATGCGAGAACACAGCAGACTTGAACATCAAAATGTTTGCAAAAACCAAAGGGCATCTAGTTTTAAAAACAAAAAAAATAACAGAACATTTTCACTGAGATCAAGAGTTGGGGAAAGTTTAACTTTGTGAAACAAACAGCCTATTTTTCTAGCAATTTATTTTATAAGTAGCATGCATCTTATTGAAGGAGTCAGCCTGGAACTGTAGATTTTAAAATGAAGGTGCAAAACGCAGAATTAATGTTGTGCATCTTGACTTTTCTGTTTGGCCTATGAGAAGTTATCTCTTGGTTATTACTGCAAAGACAATTTGATATATTAATATATCAGCAGGAGGGTGGGGCAGACACAGAAGTTTGGAGGAATAAATAGAGTGTAACTGCCTTCAGGTAACCTTGCAAATACAAATATTTTTGTAGAGGTGAATATTTTCAGTACATGTTTTTTCACTGAGGGATCATCACTCAGGGAGCCACAGAGCATTCAGAAATCCTTACATTACCAACTTGTGCTCCATATTCCAGAATGCTCCCCCCACACCTCACCCTCAAACATTCCCTTAAATGAACTTGATATTTCACACAAATCTTATTTTACACGGAGTGCTTCCTGAAATCCAGTTGAAACAGTGAGCTATTTGTAGAGCAGGATACTACATCGTGTATCAGTGTAGCAGATTGAATGACCACTTTATGTCAGCAAAAACTGGAAGGGCATTTCACTTGCAATTTCAGATTTTTGCATGACACTTATTTTAAAAAGTCTTTCCAGACCTTTTAGACCATTTCTTGTACGTTGAGATTTTCCATTAAAGCACCTGGAAATTTATAGTATGTCAAGAATGCCTTATCGGATTTGTAGCATGGGAAAGCAGAATTAGCCATCATGCATGCAACATGATCTCTTGTAAATCTGCCTCTGCAGATAGCAGCATCTAGAGACTTCAGAAATACTCAGTTAAAATCTAAACCAAACTGAAAATTTGGAAACTTGCTGTGAGAGAAAGTGCTGTAAAGTATTAGATGTGTGATTTTGTCAAAACATCCTCTAAAGCTCTAATTCTCACTCTCTGTATCACTGTATCCATTATAATCTAAAATCAAAAGCAATTGAGCTGAAAACTAGTTTTAAAACAGAAACAAAATTATTTCACTCGATAACAGGATTATTTTGGTATTTGTGGATATTTTTCCTTGGTTTTCATCCTCAACAGATTTCTAGGGCCGTGTGATTTCACTGAATAGGAAATGCTTTGCAAAGATGAGGTTTTTCCTATTCCTCTGTGGTGCTAACATTCAGCATGTATTAGACCACATGAAAAGGGAATTATCTTGTAGTCTGTCATGTTGTTATGTTCATGTTTCCAGCAGACTGAACTGAAAGATGGTCCTGGATGGTCTCAGCACCAGTTTGGGGCATATCTTGTGTTGGTGGCTCAGCCTGTCTGAATAACAGGATGGCTGGAGCACCATGCAAAGGCTTGGAGAGGCTTTCAAAATTCTCTGGTGTGTTTTAAGCATGGCTTAAGGAAATGTGCATGTGGACCTTACATATGAGGCTCTCAAAATATTTTTGTGCTCACTCGTCTCACTGTCATTCGCAGGTTTCATCCCTGCTGGATGGTTTCTCCTGCAGAAAATAGTAGCCTCTTTTGGGCTACATCCCATGCTCCCTTGCCAAATTTCCCTCTCTCCTTGATCCCCTCTCATCGGTGCCCTTTCAGTCTGCTTAAAATAGTGAGTGAGGATCATTTTTATAACTTCTTGTCTCCTTTGCCAGGGTCACCAGACCATTCCAATTGTTGTTAGCCTAGTCTCTGCCCAGTGTGGAAGCAAACCTCCAGAGAACGTGAGGGAGCAGAAGACAGTCTCCATGTTAAGATTGGCAGAGCATTGGAGTCTGTGTTCTTAAGTGTGTGTGTAGGGAGGAGGCCATAAATGACAACTTGAAAAGTTTTGCATATAAAGCATCTGGAGACACAACCCTCCTTGCTCCACTTCCAGAGAAAAAAAGGGGAATGAGCTTTATATGTGTGGTCTCCGCTGGAGGAAGCTCTGGTAGCTCATCTGTGAGCACCAGTGGGTGTGCCCATGCTTTTAAAAGAGCCCTTGCTGGGTTTTGCGGACCCTGTTTTTATCCCCTGTCACCAGTAATTTTAATATACTTTGCTTTGGTATATTAAATCAGGTGTAGCCATAACTTTGACTGCAGTGTAAATGTGCCCTGTGAAATCACATTTATTGGCTGAAGAGAGGAAATAATTCATTTAGAAGGTAAATGAGAAGACTGAAGAAAGAGCTAGAGAACAGGAAAGGGGTAAAAGTCTTGAGGATAAAAGTAGGTTAAAAAAATGGTTGGAAAACAAATTTTATTGAAGGAAAGAAAAAGTGGGGGGGAATAGAAAGTAAGGAGACTTTAGAAAAATATTGTTTAAATGGCAGATAAAAAATAATCCAGTAATATAAAAGGGTAGAGAAAGTGAAAGATATCTTGGGACCTAGAAGTAGCAGAAGGTAATTTAGAATGAGAAGCAGGCAGGAAATATCCCAGATGTGATGAATATTTTGCCAAAGTCAAAACAAATTTTAATTAGGCCTCTAATTTATTATAAAGGAGGGAAAGCACTAAATTCTTGTTTCAGGGAAGGATTTAGATTATAGCTGTGCTATTAAGCACGCTGTAATAATGTTGGTAATAGACCAATATTGTCATCTTGTCAGATACTGCCTTGGTCTGCAGCCGAAAAGCATGTTGTCTGGGAATGATAGGGGCTGTGGAGTGATAAGGGAGATAAACCCTGAATTTTGGGAAACCCTGAGATTCAATACGTAAAATGCAAACCCGGAGTATTCTCTATGAATAAAATGAAATGAGGGGGAAATATTCATATCTAAGTCCTATACCATGGCTGTGGCATTTATAAGCTTATTCTGCTACACATAAATCTAAGCATGAGGAAACAAGTTTATTAGTTTACCGTGGTCAGACTGGACTGGTTTAAACAGATCTGAGGAAGTTAATTATCCAGTGTCTCAGGTGGGTCTGGCAATGAGTAACTAGTCCTGGAGAGAGGCACTGGAGCTGTGCTGGGGGGACAGGTCCTGCCGGAGTGTGTGGATGGATGGCCAGCTGGGAGGGACTGCCCTAATCTCTTTCCCAGGTTGTTCGAACCAGTTCAAGAGCAGTAAAACAAGGTTATGTAATTGACATGTGATGTAGCCTAAAATAGTGACTGCAAACATAGGCTGCTGTTGCTGGGCAGTTGTCAACTGCTTAGAAAAAAAACCAACAAAAAACCAATGCAAAACAAAAAAAGCGCCCTCAACTGTGTAAGAAATGGACACTAGAAATGAAAATGCAGTTCTCATTTCCATTGACTAGCAGGTTTGTTTTTGTTTTTTTTCAATTGCAAGAAATAGGGGCGTTGTGAAAACTGAAATTTGAGAAAAGATTCATCGTCATACTTCTCATGCTGATCTATTTGAGAGTACCTGCCTGCTGCAGATAGTGAAGTGAAAACCTCAGGTGTATGCAGTTTGTCCCTTGATAGCGTGATACGACTCAAACAGGAAATCCTCTTCTGGATGTGGAAAACCATTGTGGCAAGTCTTTGCAGTAATTTAATTTGTATACTGCCCATCAAAAGGTAGAAAAAGTTATTTTTTAGTAATTGTATATCCTTATATGGATACAGAGAGTTTCAGACCTGTTTTAAAGGAACACATCACATAGCTCAGTGAGCACAAATCAGAGGTTGGGATGTGCACATTTTATGATTCCTTGCTGTAGGAGGCAAAGCCCTTCAATAGGGCTGTACCAGAAATCAGAAAAACCTGGTGTTCTGTTTGCTGACCATATATATATTCCTGAGGTGAGAGACATGCTTTAGAAAATCCTGATGATTTTCTGCAGCATGTTTGCTTTGTCTTTAGCAGGGAAGAACCTGAACCTGTGGCTCAGGTTGGAAGGGATTCATGGGCTGGGCTTGTGCAGTCTGACAGGCTGATGGGTAATGGGAAGGGACAGTGTTAAGAAATAAATGTTATTTATTCCATAAGTCTTTTATATGTATCACTGCTGCTGCAGAGATAATCTTCCCAGTTGGGAAATATTCCAGAAAGTAAGCGCTTATTCCAGCCCAGAGCCTGCGAAAGGGATCCTAGCTCTTACACGAAGATCTGCAAGGCAGGGCTGGAGGTGGCTTCCAGCTCCTCTCTCCTCAAAGCCTGGAAGAAGACTTGGCTTTCTGGCCGCCTGCAGGGAGAAGACAACTCTGCCTGCAATTTTCTGAGTCAAAGTATTAATTCTCATTGTGGAGGAAGGGAAATTGGGACACTTTATGTGCATTTTGATGTGCCTCAGTGAGATACTATTTTAAAAGCTGAGTTTTTTCAAGCTACTTCTGCTTCATTTGGTCCTCAGCAGCTGCTCCTGTTTTTTCACTTTGCTGTTCCTTTGTGAGGCTTCCTCAGTCTTGGGACCCAAGGCACATTCCTGTTTCAGACATTGGACCCAGAGTGGATTTTGGGCTTTTTCTTTGCCTTTCTCATGGATGTGTGTGTGTGTATCTAGAAGAGGAATAAGGAGAGCCTGTCCAGGTAAAATCAGGAGAGAACATGTGGAAGGCAGCAGTGCCCCAGGAGAGGAGCTGGTCATTAGTGACACACAAGTGAGTGTGAGTCAACAACCTAATGCCATTGTCAAAAGCCAGCTCTGGTCCAGGATTGCATTAGCAGGGCTGCTGTGTGTGCAAGATGCAGGAAATAACCATTTTATTGGCCTTAGTGATGGTGAAACTCAGCAAGAAAAATGTGCTCCGTTTTAGGAAAGAGGCTGGAGGAGAATAGAATAGAATTTCTTGTAGGAAACATGACCTATGAGGAAAGATTGAGGGAACTGGATTTGTTTAGCCTAGCAAAGAGATGGGGAAGATAAATCTTAGATAGACGGGAGATTGTTGTAAGAAGGTGGTGATCTATTACTCTGAATGTCTATGGGAGGAGTATGAATATCTCTTCCTGTTACAAAATAATCCCATTTGGGTGAAATGCAAAGAGAAAAACTGTGACTTCAAGGGTGGCTAATCACTAGCCTAATCACACAGGGCATGTAGGTTGTATGGAAGTTGCAGAATACCTTTCCTCAGAAGATTTTAATGCAAATAGAAAGAAAGCTAAAAACCTGCCCGAAGTGTTAAGCTAGTCTTACTGTGCTTCCATGAGTGGGCTTGAGTTAAGCAGTCTTTGGATCCTCTTCCAGTGCTACACTTTTCTCTTTACAAAATTTAACATTTGATCATAGTAAATGCTATTTTAGCAAGAGAGTAGAAATGTAGAATACTCGTTAATGACTTGCAGTTCCTGATCAAAAAATGGGGGGAAAAAAAAGAATTTTTTAGGAGGAAGATAAAACATGTGGAATGTTTCAGAAATTTCTGTGATTTTCTAATTTTTCCCTAGATAGGAACAGAAATAATACTGACAAGAAATATCTACATCTATTTCCTTTAGCAGCCACACCTATAGGGAAGGATGGCAGTCCTTGGAGTGCAGCAGTGCTCTGCACACATACATAAGTTCATCTTAGCAAGTAAATTTTGAGGACTGGTGACTCAGTCGCTGGAGTGGAGTTTTAAAATGGGGAAAGGCACAACTTCTGCTCTAGCTTCATTTTGGCAGTAATTCGTAGGCCAGATAAGAACAGCTTTTCCTCCTCTCCTCCTTTACTTCTGAATTTTGCTTATTCAGGAAAACTCAGTAAGAAGGAAGACTGAATTTCATGAATACTTCCTTTTTGTTTTCTTTTGCAAGCCTATAAAAGGAGGGAGTTATAGAATCTTTGGAGGTGAGAGAGTTGGAAACATTTTTGTGTGTACATTTGGTTGTGTCATTCTGTGGTATGTGGTGGCACAATAACCTTGAAAATGCAAACTTCAATATTCCCCTAGCTCTACTGCTAAGAGAAAAGATCTCACTTTCTCCTCAACTGTGTAACTGTGTGTTACCTATTCGTTATTTATTTTGAACAGGAAAGTTTTCCTTGCATCTTTAGTGTCTTTGTATTTCAGATAGAACAGGAATTAGCTGGTGTAAGTGCTCTTAATGATGGCATAAGTAAAAATTACTTTCATCTTAATGCATTTAGCACATGGGAGATGAGAATTCAATATCTGCTCTGTCACTTTCCAGCCCACTTGTGGGTGATTGAATGGGATAAAAAGAACAACTGGATTAAGCTAAACACAAACTGCACAAGGCAGATCAATACATCTCCTGCAGGAGTCGGAGATCTCACACCACAAAAACATCAGCCTCTCTTCAGGATGGCTTCTATCACCTCGTTGAGGTCCTGAAGAGCCCTGGAGGTCCTGAGAACATGGCATCAATTTCAGATATGTTGGGTTTTGTTTTGATTCTGAACTTGAGGGGCCTTAGTGAGGCACAAATGGGACATGCTGATTTGTTATGGGTGTCTTTGCTTTGCTGACTTATTTAACAGAACTGGTTGTATTTGAAATGTTTGCATATGCATATCCATATTTGATTGCATGGAAGACTGAAGCCATTTTTCTTTTATTATTATTATAGATGTTAACTGAAAAACTGTTCATTATTTTATAGCTGTAATCTACATAGAAGGTTTGTTGGAATGTTGATCTATTCTGTCTTTTTAAAGGGTTTTCAAGTTACTTCCATTAATGTAAACTTTATGATGGCTGTTGTTTTTTAGGAATTTCTAGAAATTAAAAAAATTGAGAAGATATTTGCTGTTTGCCTTGCTTACTAGATAGATTTTGTACCATACATTAGAACTCAGAGATATATGATTCAAAACTTGATGAACTGTTACTAAGTTATGTTTTCTGAAAGTATTTGATCTAGAGTAGATAGGTCACAAAGCAATAATTGCAGGCTACTTAAAGCATTTGAAGGGTGATTTATGGAATATTCTGCTGTTGTGGGAATATTTCTTATGAAGTCCATTGTGACAGTGTTGGAATCAAACATTAACACAAGATTTAAAAATGAACCTAGGTAATTATCCTGGAGTGCATAAATGAGGACTTTTTTATTAAACCCATTAGGTTTTTAAAGCAATAGTGAAAAATGTTGACTTAACAGGTATATATTTTTTTAGCACAAACTGCCTTCAGGGTAGTTCTGCAAAGGGGTTCATTTTGCAGTGTTGGAGCTGACTTGTCTTATTAATAGCCTGCACCCGCCTGTGGAAGCCTAAAAATGGTATTGCAGTAGTCTGATGTACAAAGGACATTGTACAAGTACTGAGCAAGTGCACCTGCATTCCTGGCAGAAAATAACCATTTTTCCCTTCTCCCCACAGTAAAAAGGATAATATGCTGGTATTTTTTAAGGACATATAAACCATCTTTATTCTGTATATCATGATTTTAAATGCTTTTGTTTTCTTCTTTTATATCACTTTCATGCTGTCCACATGATGGTTCTTCAGGGGATGTGCTTAAGTCAGTTCAGAACAAAAATATAAAGAGGAATTAAGTTGACTCTTCTCTTTCGTGTCTGTTTTTGTAGAGATCACATCACAAAATAAACATTGTGTGATACCCAGGTTTTCATTTTGTGATTAGCTGAGAACATTATCTTTTTCTTGTTCAGCAGGCCTACTTAAAGACCAGCTGATAGATCCTGGTGCTGTCACTGTATTGTACAACTTGATTTTATGTCTTATGTAACTTATTCTTGAATTATTTTGCTGAAGTTTTGTTCTTTTTCATCTGTGTCACAGTGCTAGGTAAAGTCCCTTAATAAAACCCTTATTTGCTTATCTGCTTGTTCTTTAAACATGTGAAGTATTATCTAGATGATCATACCTTTGTGATACTACAGTAAGACTTCACTCACTCAAGTGAGATCAGTTTTCTTTGCCTGAGATGCTCAGAAGAGATTTGAGAAAGTTCCCAAGTTTCAGTTCACTGTCTAGATAACATTGTGAGGCTGAAAGGAAGACAGGTGCAGAGACAGACAATGACTTAGCTGAAGTTTTAAGGGAAATTCCTGAAAGAGCCCAAAGCAGAAGCCAGGTTGCCTGTCCCCCATGAACATACTCTTTATCTTTCCCTAAGAAGCATATGAGTATTGTGGAAAATAGCTTGGCAGACATTTTATGCCTTGTCCTACAGCAGCTCTGTCCCTTTATGGAGCTGCATCTTCATTTCCTGCACATTAGCCGCTGCCCATTCCAGTGCAGCTCTGCTCCTGGCTTCTTCCAGGGCTTCCCCTCCTCTCCCATGGCTGCTGCTTGCTTTAGACATCGGCTTCATCTTCATTTGCACGTCTCTTGGGGTTTCTGCACATTTGTTCTGGCCTCCCCAGATCCCTGTGTGCCACCTCTGGATCAAGGCAGCTAAAACAATCTCCTCTCGCTCTGCTGTCATGCTACACCAACCCCTCGTGGCTTCCTTTATTCTTCCACATCCAGTTCAAGCACCAGGCTTTGAAAAGGCCATGTGGTAGTGCCCTTGCCTGAGACACTGCACTGGTTTGCTCCAGCTGTGTTCCTCCCATGGAGCAAAATGCCTTTTGAGTCTCCAGGTTCTCAAATGCCAGCCAGTTTCCCTGGTTGTCGTGTAGTTCCTTTCTGCATTAAGTAACTCCTGTCTTTTCAGGAGTGCTTCTGTGGGGCTTTACAGAAATGAAATACTACACTTGTGATTTAAGCCTGGTTGAACTGATTGAAGAGAGTGGAGTATATGGGGAAAGTTAACCTCTGTTGTCTATTTCTGCTTTATATCGTGAAGTTCTTGAGCATGAGAATGCACCCAAACTTAGAGATGTCAGACTGCTCTGTGGTATAGCACACCCAAGATGATCTGAAAAAACTCAAACCAATTGTTTGTTTTATACTAGAAGAAATGTTCCAGTCCTGTTTAGGAAAATAAAAAATAATGAGATCTCTCTTGAGAGTGATACCAAAACTCCTTCCCGAATTAAAAAGAAGAGATGCTGATAATAAAGGCCGTTACAACTCACCAAGACCATTTGGAAAGAGTAAAGAATGGAATTTGAAAAGTCTTCATTAATAAGAATCACAAAATGAGTGCAAAAACAGTAGAGAAGAACTAATTGGAATTATGTAAATACAGCCTCTAATAATGCATTTTATTTTTGGTTCATTCAGGCCAGCACAATTACCTGTGTGCGGGAAGGAACGACTGTATAATTGATAAGATTCGGAGGAAGAACTGCCCAGCCTGTCGATTACAGAAATGTCTGCAAGCTGGAATGAATTTAGGAGGTAAGCAGAATATTAGTAGTTTGGTCTCTTAATTTCATTAGGTGAAAACATTGGAAATGTGCAGCCTTTTTATAGTTTTGGCAGCTGCATAATCTCAGAAGTATTAAGGTGGGATTATCCTGAAGAAGTGCTTAATAGCTGATGAACTCTATTGTCATTCTAAATTGGGGTTTGGAGGTGCGTATTTTATGGCCCAGAAAAAAGAAAAGTGGGTGTTCTATGATGACAGTAATTTTAATAGAATACCATAAGCTAAAAATGTTAAGGTTTCAACTATTGCATGGGGTTGGGTTTTTGTTTTTCTTTGAAGGGCATTCTTTTGAATACTGAAAAACGTGTTACACCATCATGAAAGCAAATTCGCACATAGTTAAACTTCTCAACTTCTTTGGTGTTTATTCAGCATTTTTATTGATTTTTTTCTGTGACTGTAAAGATGTGCAATGATTTTGATCCTGTTACTGCATTGTTCATATACCAACAGCAACAAGGAAAAATGTTTTCTTATTAATTATCAAAAGCATACTGAAAACAGTATGATAACAAAATTTATAATAGTTTCTTTTTTATTTCTGTTGTAATTCTTCTTTGGTAATGGCTATGTGTTTCTGGCTGTGCTTCAGTGGATTTCCTGTCTCAAACCATCATCTGAGCAAATGTTATTACAAATGCCTTTTTCCCACCACTCCTGTGTTTATGATGTCTGTGTACAGGGGTTTGGATACTGCTGCAGGTCATTCCCCTGATTCCCCGATTCCCCTGCAATTCCCTTCGAGTGTTTTCACTGTACAGAAAATTGCAACATGGTCACGTTAATTCCTCCCTATCTCAAAATTCACTTTTTGTCCTCCTGGACCTATTCTCCTGGCAGCTGAGTTTAATTCTACAGATTGAGCTGCTTTGTTTTTCATAGGTTTTGTGCAAAATCCTGGCTGCTGCCTGCTGCTTTTTTCTACCTTCCAGACTTCTTTCTGTCTTGTCCCGTGGCAGAAATACTCAAACAAGCCACACCTTACTTTTTCAGAGAGAGTAGCCTGGTTAGGCTCTCTTTCAACCCCTTTCCCAATTTTGAGATACTGCATTGTACCCCAGGCCCCTTATTTCCTTTTCCGAGGGGAAAACAGGGCCAGATTGTGGCATGCTGGGGAGGTGACAGCATTCCCTTGGTTTTGATCTGTGCTGTTCAACCTAGCAAGGGAAACAGAAGGCCTTTGTTTGATGAAGCAGGAGCTCCATGGTAGCAGCTCCTTCATCCCAGAAAACTAGTGCTGAAAATCATTGTGCAGCAGGAAGGTCAGCTTTCTGGAGTGCTGAGAATGCTGCTGCATCCTAGGGCATCCCCCCCCGGATGTTCCCCATGTGGTGCCAATGGAGCTCCAGCAAAACCCAGGGCTTGAGAACCTTAGGAAACAGCAGCAGGGGACACTTCATCTGTAGTGTCATGAGTACCTCCCTGTGATCTCCAGGTTGGTTTCAAAGGATGTGTTCACGTGATGTCCTCTGCAGAAAAGCAAGGCAGGGTGGGAAATTAGCTAGAGGGAGTTTCTTCTTTTTTTGCCTTTTTTTTTAAATACTGAGTAGAATGCTGTAAATGAGGAATGCATTGAAAAATCTTATCTTTTGTTGGAGCTCGGTAGACTCCTGGAAATCATAATTCGTGACCTGTGCTTATTGCAGCTTTGGGCCCCTCACTACAAGAAAGACATTGAGGTGCTGGAGCGAGTCCAGAGAAGGGGGTGGGGAAGGTGGTGAAGGATCTGGAGCACAGGTCTGATGAGGAGCGGCTGAGGGAGCTGAGGTTGTTTAGCTCCTTAGAAAAGAGGCTCAGGGGAAGCCTAATCACTCTCTACAGCTCCCTGAAAGACAGGCGTAGCAAGATGGTCATCAGTTAGTCTCTCCTCACATGAAACAAGCTACAGAAGGAAAGAAAATTACCTTAGGCTGTGTCACGTGAGGTTTAGATTAGATTTTATAAGAAATATCTTAATTGAAAGGTTGGTCAGATGCTGAAGTGGGCAGGACAGGGTGGAACTACCATCCCTGGAAGCATTCAAAATATGTGCAGATGTGGCACTTGGCGACAAGGCTTAGTGGTGGTCTTGGCAGTGCTGGGTCAGCAGTTGGACTCAATGTTCTTAGAGGTCTTTTCCCAACTTTAATGTCTGTAACTCTGTGACCTGGAAGGCCAAGTCTGCCTCTGCACTGTACAGCTGGCATGCAGTTGAAATTTGCAGTTTAGCTGCTTCAGTGATTTTCATCACAGAAAGAAATTTCAGGTGAAACTCTCACTCCTGATTTGATCCCTTTATGCCGCGTAAAGGAACCAAAATGTGATAAAGGAGGTCTTTCCATCACTGCCATGAACGAGATGGCAGGGGAACAGTTCTGGATTTCCATGCACTGCAGTGCCTTCTACTTGGTCAAAGGGGGAAAGGGCAGGCTGGAGGGAGGGGGGAGGGCTGCCAGAGAGAGCTAAAGCACCTGCAGCCCAGAGGCAACACTACTGTTTAGAGATCCTCAGGGGCTCCCAAATCATGCTGATGGACCTTCCAGCCTTTGAGCCAGCCCAGCTCTGGCAGGAAAAGCTGGGAGCTTAAGGATTTTTCTCTGCTTAGGCCATCCATCTCCAGTGGTGAGCTCTGCATTGGGCATCTACAGAGGAGCGATGCAGCATCGCAATTTTTGGATCTTATGTGTGCTGTTGCATGGCGTTTCTGATACGGTGGAGATCATCACAAAAAATGGAGGTGGAAATGGCAAAAAGAGATACTACTTCATATTTGAAAACTTTGATTTTCATATAAAATATGAAGGTTTGGTACTAAATAACTTTTTTTTTCATATTTAGCTTGAAGAGAATGACTAAGGTCATATTATGAAGATACATTGTCGATTTTAGTTTCATGTGGTCAGTGGTTTTGCCAAGCATATACATTACTCCAGTAAAAATGGGCTTTTACCTATTTCTAGCTTCAATTTATGGGCAAAACGGGCAAGTATTTTATTAGGTAGTATGATCAGTAAGGAACTAGAGAAAAATGAGTTTATAAATGCAGTTTAGTTTAAAGTTCTCTTTGCAGCAGAGTACTCTCCGTAGCTGTGACAGACTGCACTGTGCTGTGCTCTTGGTGGAGTAGGACCAAGCTCAGCTCTCACCCTCCAAAGACAAGCAAATGTAAAAACAAATCCCATCAGAGGTGCTGATGTGCTTGGGTCATGAGAGATAGAGTAAAATGATATGCAAAATGGTCATCTGCATATCTTAGGGTTGGAATGTCTGCAAGTTGCTGGAAGCAGGGGCATTTACTTTCCACTTGGAAATAAAACTATGATGTTTTATCCCCTCTTAAAGAAGAGAAGACAAAACACCAAACCTCCAGTTGATCTAAAAGAAATGTTGCATTAGGGAACGGGGTCCTGTCTTCCATGGGGCGGAAAGGAACTTGACTCTCCTTCGCCACCCTCCCCATGTACAGATGGGAGTGAAGGACCCCAGGCTGCCCCCACCCAGCTCCTCCCACTTACAGAAAGAGGAGGGTTATGAAGCAAATTTTGTAATTTGATGGTTTGAGGTTGTCTTCCTGCTCTTACTGAACATACTAATCTCTATAAAGGAAAACTGGAAATGAGAAATAGTATTCCAGGTTTCCTGCAGCATGTTTTTGCACAATCTACCATTAATCTACTGATCTTTTTTCTTAGGGTTTTTCTTTTTTTCTCTTTTGGTGACATTCTTTCTCAGTATTTTTTTTAAATAGTAAAATAGTTTGCTTTTGTACTCTGGCAGTCTTTTGGTTTTGTTTTGATGGTGTATCTTCTACTTTCCAGCATGCCAATTTTTATTTTTTTTCTAAACTAAAAAAAAAATATTATTTTGACTAGTGGCAGCATGCCATGATTAGGCACCTTGTAAAAATACATGTAATTCAGTGATGCAAAATACACCTTTTTGTGAATGCTTAGCCAAAATAATTTGGCAGTTTTATTGTTTACCTCCTCGTTTTGTCTGTTGAAAAATTGGAGCATTTTCTAAGCTCTTACAACCTTTGTAAGATCTTTAGAAAATAATTCATCAAGTCATCAACTAATTTACCTAATTATGTTATTGTCTCAATTTTTGTTTTGATTTTATAAGAATCATCTTGCAACCTGTAATTTCTGCAAAGCTGAAGTTGCCAGGTATCACATTAAGTCATCCTTCGCATTTCTAGAAAGTGTGTGTGCATACTCTAGCACATACAGCTCTGCAGACAGCTATATCCCCTTTGGCAAGTAGGACTCCAAAAACTTTTTGGGGAATAATATTTTGTTTGTTGTTTTGTTATCTTTTTTTTTAACTCCAGTGACATATGCTAGGCTTAATTGTTGGAAGAGATTCAGAGTGAGCAACTGCACTATGAAGGTATGCTGGCCCATTTTTGGTTTATGCTCTTTTCAAGATTCTGTAATTAATTTTCAGTTAATTATGGACCAGAATGGCTTCATGGGTTTGGGAAGTTCCTCCCAGCATACGCTGTGATTGGATTTGGCAAGGCCCTTGCTTCTGCGTGAGACGTTTTCGTTTGGCTCCCACCTCGTACTGCTGTTCCTCAGCTGTGTCTGTCGGTGGTGGCACTGGGGGGTGTCACAGTGAGACCCCTAGTCCCACACCTTGGCATACGAGGTCTTATGCCACCAGCAGCTGCATCCTGTAAGGCAGCAGCCCCTGGGATGTGTCTCCTCCTGATGTAACTCCCAAGTGCTGAAGCCTGGAGAATGGGAATGTTTTATATGGTGTCACTTGAGGTGACCGCCACCCCCCTTTCCTGGGCAGGTTGGTCCTCACACCTCAGATGTGACCCAGTGACCAGGCACCCCTCCCCATTCTGCATGTTCAGAGAAAGTCCCTCTTCTGCCATGGGATTTGTGATACATGCAGAGAGGACAAAAACGTGTGGAAAGATCAGTACCATGCAGGGCTGGAATCCTTCCCTGCCTCAGCTCCCCTATGAAACACTGCCGAGACTTCCTGGCATTGGTCTCCCGCAGCAGTGAGGAGCAGCTTGCTCAGTGACCCCTTGGATCTGGAAGGGACATAAAATAGATTTCACCTTGCAAATTACACAGTTCATCACTCTGTCTGCAGAGGCTGCCTGTGAAATCCGAGTCTTGGGTCCGCATACATTTACATATGTAAGACACTTCGTGCACAAGATGCTGGGTGTGATTTGTAAGCTTCACTGGCAGATACCCTTATTTTTTATACATTGAAAAACTTCAATAATCTGAAAAATGGGTTAATTAAGATAACCAGTAATAAGATACAGTACTTCATCTTTTTGCCCAGCTTTCTATTTTTAAAATTTTCTACTAAGCATGATTTCATAAATTTTAAAGGAAAATAAACCCCTTTGTGCAAGACACAAGCTACTGGAAGTATACATGTGGTTAAATTTTCTTTTTCATGTGAACTTTAACTGCAAAGTATTTTGAAATGCCATTAACTTTAATGCATTTTTATTTGCATTTATTATGTAGCATTTTCTTCTGAGGCAATCCAGTCAATAATTTTTTAGCTTGACCATTCAGCTGGGTTTTATCAGTTCTTTCAACAGACTTTTACAAATACCAACAGGTTGGAAAAGACCTTTAAGTAATAATCAATACTATTTAAATAAGAAGTAAGCAACAAATAAATAATATTTAAGTAAGTAATAAATAAGAGAAAATAATAAGTCATAGACAATTTCCCTGTTGCTTATAAACTTGCTGTTGAAGATGTTGTAGGAGCCAATTTAATCAGCAATTAACTTTTCCTGCTTTTGTGTCCATCTTACTCCGTGTGTAGTGCTCTTGCCCTGCTCTTGGTGTGACCCTGTAACTTTCCATCTTGAATCACCCTCATGAATGTTAGAATGTTAGATTGGATGTTAGAAAGGGCTTCTCCACTGAAAGGGCTGTCAAGCATTAGAAGAGGCTGCCCAGGGAAGGATGTTTTCCTTCAGAAGCCATGTAGATCTGGTGCTTGGAGACATGGTTTAGTGTTGGGCTTCGCAGTCCAAGTTAATGGTTGGACTCAATGATTTTGAAGGTCTTTTCCAACTAAATGATTCTGTGATTCTTGAATATTGTGGATTACTATGAAAACTGTCACGAGACAACTATTAAGAAATTATTTGTGAATGATGGTTAAAAATGCAGAATTTTGAAGAGGACTGGTAATGTCAGAGTAATCTCTCGGGCATCAATTAAAAGCAATATTGAAAGTGTGTCCTTGGCATTTTGCTGATGATTTTATTCCATATGCAAAGGCAGCTGGAGAAGACGCACTGCAGTGGTCCAAGTGCCCACACCTCACATCCAGCAGTCCCTGATCAAACTCCTAATCAGGTCCATGCTTTGTTTTTTCATGTTTTCCTGGTTCCAGCTCTCCCTTCTGCAAGCATCCAGCTGCCAGCAACATTTGTCTTTCCTCCAGGAGCAGCCTTTCAGGCTTTTGGCGTGGGGCTACTGAACTCCAGACTTCCCATTTTATCTTCTGGACTCTCCACCATATCATTCAAGCCACAGCATCTTTGGTTTCCAGCCTTGCAAAGGAGCTGCATCCCTGCTGGGCTCCTGCTGGGAGTGTGTGTCCCAGCCTGCCTTGTGTCCTGTCCTTGTGTTGGTGCTGTGCACTCAGGCTCTGGGGGTGCTGTCTGATTTTGGCTGTGCAGCGCTCCCTGTGCAGGCTCACAGGCTGCTCTTTCCCCAGAGCTTCATATTCTGTACATGGTGCCTTGCTTTGGTTCAAAACACAAGGTGGGTGATCACAGTTTTCTGAGAGGAAGATTTTCAGCATTTCTGAAAGTTGTTATGTGCAGCCCTTGGTGATGTTTTGTTTTTTCCTGAATCACCAAATTATCACTTCCACAGTGATATTATTATTACAGCTTCCTTCCACAGTGTTGTAAGTCCATATCCTTTTTACTCTTCCTCACAGTAAAACATAGTTTCTGCTGTGAAAACCTGCCTGTGTGTCCTGTTCCTCTTTTTTCCAGAGCTGCTGGTTGTCACCAGAGCCCTGTAGAAACCTGCCCCTGTGGTCTGTGATGATGTGTTTCCATTACTCACTTCCCCATCACTGAGAGAAGCTGTAGGAGCAAGAGGAACTTCTCCTCTTTTCAATGAGCTGTTTCTTCAGAGATTATTCCACCTGAATAACAGGGCCTGAAGATTTAATTTGCCATGCTTGCAACAACCTTGGCCAAAGTAGGGTGGGTTCACAATGCTGAATTGGGGTTTTTGGTTTGATTTTTAAATATGTTTCCTGCTTTTTCTGCCCATCAATTGCAAAGTGCATGGCTTTCTTTTACTAGTACCTGTGTTTTGCTAAAATAAGTGTGAGGTGTGACAAGCATACCTGGATCAAAAGGCAGCCCTTAGAGTCCAATGGCAGTAGAAAGAACATTTCCCAGCAGGTTATGAAGGGAGCATTGAGCACATTCAAGCCTTAGAAATACACAGCGATGAGAAGCCGATATTTAACAAAGAGGGAGGCAAAGTGAAGGCTCTGGATGTAGTGTTTCTGGGCCACCCAGTACACATCTTCCTGCTCTCTGGGGATGGTGATTTGTATGCCTTTGTGGTTCTCTGCCAGCAGCTTTCCCAGATCATAAAAATGGGTATTGGTAGAGATTTGCCATTACCCCAGAAAAATGGTAATATTACATACAGAGTGTTTTCACTAATGTTCAGGGTGATTTATTGAAGCAGGAGATTACCAGGGCTATAGTCTTGTTTTTAGTGACTGATTGTGAACTAGATGGTGAAAAATGTGGCCAAGATGACTGCAGAAGAGAAACAGCCAGCTTGTATTTCACAGGTAGCATTGCTGTTCTGGGAAGTGTGGTAGATAATTTCTAGAAGATGAGGGACACACCAGCAGCATTTAATGTATTAGGAGTAAGGTCATTTGACAGAAATCTGAATTGATAAAATCTGGGGATGTGGAAGTCATACAGATTAGGAGACAAAGGATCTCAAAATTTTTGTTGCTTGCAGGGAGAAAATCAAGTGAGAATGTGGTAATGACATACCCAGAAAGACCACAGAGGGAGGGCAGCACTTCCAAAGCTTAGTTATAGAAATAACAAAAATGAAACACTCTTTAGCATGGAGTGGAAGTCTGAGCACTCAAGATATGGAAGGAGAGGTGCTATGGCACAGTTTGGTTTTGAAGGACTCTGAAACACTTGTTGAGAACCTGTGTCTCCAGTGTAAATGTGAAGTTTTAGACATGGTAAGTGGCTATCAGGGTTTTGTTGTGCTGTGATCAGGATGGAGGGCACATAAATCATGTAACAGATATGGAACATTGTGTATCAACCCAAATAAAAGCAAGAGTGAAGACTTGGATGAGGAGTGCCTGCAGAAGGCTGGATGGGAATGGGTGTCTTGGGAGGAACATCGCTTGGCATGAGGCAGAAACCAGCAACTGTAGCCAAGAGTGTTGAGTCTGCTGCAGTCAAAATCTGCTCTCCAAAGTTTCCTTAACTTTCTTTTTAATCAAATTATTACCAATGCTCACAGATCAAGCTGTTGGCATTTCGTTCCAACAGGTGTCTTGAAGTTGTAGGTGATCTCCTCTTCACATTTGTTGTTGACATTTTACTGCTTGTCTTTGTTTAATGTCAAATAGAATAATCAGAAACACTGATGCATTCAGTAGACAACTCTTTGCTCAAAAATTATTGAATTTGCCATATGCGTGAAGAATGAATAAATAATCAGCAAAAAACGAGTTTTGAGAGCATCTGAAAAGGACTGATTAAGACTGGCTTTCATCAACATAATTTACTTTTGTAAGCCTTTTTTTTAAGGCTTTGTTTATTGGGTGATTTCAATATTTAGTAAATACATTTCTTTTGAAATTAATGATGAAGTACAAGAGAGAGTTTTATATACAAAAAAAAATGTTAGATGTGAGATTGTATAATGTGATTTTGGGATTTAATATGAAATATATGTGGGGGGAAATTTTCATACTTTAGCCATTTCTCATTAAAAAGCTTTATCAAAACCAGCTTGATATGATTTTAACAGGAAACCACTAATTGGCATTTGGTGAAAGTTGTTCCCACACAGGGAGGAGTACCCCTATGAAACTGTTATTTTTCATTTAATTATCACTTTGAGGATTGCTGAGAAACAAGCAAATGTGTTAGACATTTTCCCTGACAACCTAAATATTCCTGTAAAATGCACTTTGGATCTCAGCTTTCTTTTGTCACTTTTGTCCGCTGTCTCTTCATGAATGCTTAGCCTGAAACTCAACTTAAAAATGGGATTAATTCCTCTGTCTCTTACCCAAACACTTCCCAGTGCCTTTCCTTCTCAACTGCTGTGCTAATCACTGTCCCACATGCTAGGCAGATGTGTAGCCTGAGCTTCATCCTTCTGTCAGACCTCAAAATACAGAAGATTGGGTCTGGGCTTTCACCTGAAGGTTCTTGAGATTTTTGCTGTGTGCAAGTGCTGGTGTGAGGTGCCACCTCCCTGCAGGTGTTTGCATTTCACTGCTCAGTATCTCAAGCCGTAAGTGCAATCAGAAGAAAATGTGGATTTTTCATTAAAATATTTTAAGAGTTCTCGTTAAGTGGGCATGTAATTACTCAAAATAGTGATCTTCCAGAGTGGTTTCTTGTTATACTGAAAGGACATCTGGAGTAGAATCCTGTTGAGGGTCTAGTAGTAATGATTACATGTATAACAAAGTAGAGACAGAATTTGGATCAGAACTCAAAAGCGTCTTCAGTTCCAGTGTCGGAAACATAACGTGATGGCATTTTTGGTACAGGCTGGGATGTTGAGAGGTGCAAGTTGAGGCATGGAGAAATGGGATGCCTGAGAGCAGCTGCTGAGGGACTGCAGGGAAGAAAGGAGCACGGTTGTGTGGTAATTGTGAGTTAAACTTGGAGTCAGCGAGGTGAAATTGTTGCAAAAATAGGCAAGTCTTACGTGATGCCAAGGAATCACTCAATTTCTTGTCAGAACTGGCAAGTGTGGGCCTGAAGACTGTGTCTGGTTTCAGCACTTCTGGGCAGAGTGGTGGGGATGGGGCAGCCTTGCAAAATTGTCACATATGTTCCTGTGCCAGTTGGTGGGATTGCATTACCTGTGGTACCTTTGTGAAATGAAGGATGTGTCTCTCATCTCTTCTGGGACTTGTCCAGCATGGAGGTATCTACAGGTCCCTTGATAACCTATCTGTTTTTTTCACATCAGGTCTTTAAATTTAGAAAGGTTCAAGATCTAAACTGAATCTTCCTTCCTGAAACCTCATATCATGTGCCCGAAGAAAAGTGTATACAGATTAGAGACTGTCCAGGGAAGAACAAGGATAATAAGATGCTTAGGAAAAGAAAAAAGACACAAAGAGTCAAAGAAACTCATTTCATGTTAGTGTAGAAGGGAGAGACTTTAGGAAGGTCATGCTACCACTCTTTCAGTTCAAAAAGCTGTGTGAAAGAGAACAGGAATGATAAGTTGTTCTTTATGGCCACTGAGGGAATGATGGAGAGAAATCAACTTTACTGCAGACAAAAAAATAATGCAACATTGGAGGTGCTGGGAGAACACTGAGTGGTTAGATGTTGGAGGAAGATGTGGGATATTGCGGAATTCCCTTTATTGGAGATTAATAACATACTGAGTTGGGCAAAGTACGGTTGATCCTGCTCAAGGCAATAGGATAAACTGCTTTAGATATATTGTTTCTGTACTTTACAGACCTGTGCTCCAGCAACATTGCACTGCATCATATATTAGAATCTGTTCCAAACAAAGCAAAATGTAAACACTTCAGAGGTTTTTCTATAAGCAACCAAAGTAACATTTACCTAGTTGCAGTCTGTTTTATTAGAAGTTTAAATCCAACTAGAATAAAAAACCAAAATATGTCTCGGTGAATATAGTGAAAATAGTACACAATTACCATTAAAATGTGCATCAGAAGATCTTTCTTCCATCTGTGCTGTACCTCCCTTCTTGGTACCCAAACATAAACCAAGAATAAGAATTGCACTTATGGATGGTCCTGGCTCTTTACAGGGTCTGACCAAAGGCAAATAAAATGTGACACTTCTGTAGATCAGACTTCATGTATGTTTACTCCTTGTCTTTAAGCTGTCCAATCACATCATATTAAAGTGTTATTTATTAATTAGTATGCCAAACTATTCATTGTTTCAATTATGCCTTCCATTTCATTCTACTGAATTCAATCATTGGATTGGAGCTTATTGTCCAGTAAAAACTTCCTTCTACCAGTGAAAGATAAGAAATTAGGAACTTTTCTTCTCTTTGTTAGACTACTGATTCCTCAGGCTCAACAGCAAGTGATAGCATTTTGTATCACTTTCTCCTCTGAGTCACAGCTGTCAGAAACAGATTTTAAAATTTATTTTGCCATGTGAAGCCAGGACCTTTGTTTTCTTCCTCACCAGCTGCTGTCTTCCTTTCTTTGCATATTTAGACAGACTACTGAGTCTCTTCGGCATATCCCAAATGCCACTGCAGAAATCACCCTTGAAAGGCCTCTGCTTTGCCTGAGTTGAGTCCTTTTGGCAGTGTGTCTTACATGATAAAGTAATTTTGTACTCTCCTTTTAAGTCCCTGTACAAGTTGTCCCTGCTTCAGTAGTTGCTTTTTGTTTCTTGGTCTCTCCAGTTAAAGCAGTGACTCATCTGCTTGCCCGTGTTCCTCCCAGGTTTGTACCTGATCCTTCCTCTCACACATGGCACAACAGGAGTTGGACTCATGGATCCTTGTGGGCTCCTTCCAGCCCAGGATATTCTATGATTCTAACATTTGGGGTCACACTGAGAGGTTCTTCATCTTCTGGAGCTACTTGAAAATCAGTGGTTTGTTTCCCGAAGTGGGTAATGGGTTTTATGGAAGCTTTAGGGTCCCATCTTCATTGCTCCTTCTGTGTTTCTGGAAGAAAAGAAGGGTGCCTGAGTGCACTTTGTAGGGAAAATGGAATAATGCATCTCGTTTGCATTACTGCTTTTCACTTTATTCCATGCATTCCCAGGCATATGTGTGTGTGTATATATGAAGTCTGTATTATTGTCTAGAAATTTCTCAGCAAAATCTCATTCCCATTGTGCTAGACAACTAAGTGAAAAAACGTCTGTACCAAGATAGCTCAAAATTTTCATGTCAAGATACAACAGATTTGGGGGAAGGGAAAACACTATTTGTGGTAGCAGTAAAATAGCTAATGAGAACAGATGTCAGCTCATTGAAGTGAGTGAGGCAAAGTCACCAGGCAAACATGAAGAAAAGATTCAGAGGAGGAAAAAGTGGCATTTTGATGGAGCATTTATCTGTACAAAGGTGGAGGCGCTGAGTGAGGGCTCAGAGAAGAATCTGCCTCCAGTCAGAGCTGCCTTGAGTGGGGAATTGGCACCTTTGGTAACTGTGGTGCAGCAAGGTCCTGGAGGTTGTTTTTGGAGAGCAGAGGCAGGTGGCAGTGGCAGGGTGTGCAGGGAAACCCTCCAGCATTTGGCATGGGTTGGAAGGCAGGGAAAGCTGGCAGCTGTGGGGCTGGGAAGGAGGTGGTGGCTGGAGCTCAGGTGTGGAGCTCGGGCTCTGGATCTGCATGGAGGAGCCCAAGTGTTCAAAATGCAGGTGTTTGCTGGCGTGGGTGCAGAGCCAGCACATTTAGAGGTAGCCACAGTGGGTTTGTTTTTCAGCACATTGCCTGCCCTCAGGCTGCCTAGACCACTAGTGAATTTAGAATAATCCCAAATTATACCTCATTTGAAGTGCATATAGGGATTTGCACACAACCCCACCCCCCCTTTGTCTTTTATGATTTGTGTATTTACTCCAATTGCTCCTTTACATCTTTTTTAAACCTCCACCATTTTTTTTGTCCTCTGCTGTGTCTGTTCTGGTTTCCCCTCTCCCTCCACTAAAGTTTTCTGCTTTACACTAGAGGTAGCATATGTTCTTACAATGTGCTTTTGATATCCCCTATGGATTCAAATATGGATAGAATATCATAAAGATCTGTTGGGTCAGGATCAACTTGGTCCTGGCTCTGACCTGAGCTTTATAGATGTGATTAAATAAAGATCTTAGTCATCTAAATCGTGACTTTAAGTATACAAAAAATAAATTATTTTCTAATGGACATCAAGACAAGCTCTGAATATTGTCTTCAAAAAAAAAAACAAATTTAGATTCCAGGGGATCTAAATTTATTTTATTTATATATAAATTTATTGCAAGTCTTGTGATTCACCCTATATAGAACTACAGTTAATTTTCCAAACTTCAGATTTAGCTTACTTTTTTACTTTCAGAATACTGGAAGTGAGCATGAATCTGCAGAGTATTTTACATTGTTCATCTTCTAAATTTGAACACTAGTACAACTCTACAAACAAGATACTACTCTTAGAAATCTACTGAATTGAATCATAATATTTATGGAGGTTTATCTACCGTTAAAAACATTTTGTTCTTCAACATTTCTGGATCCCATATTTTTAGCAGTAATGCAATGAAAATTATTAATTTTGAGCCTATGAAAATTAGTGATTGGGTGTGTGGAGTCCATAACTTAATTTATCTATATTCCCTGGGCACAAAGGGAGTATATTATATATATAATTTACATGTATTACCTCCCTAGACCCTATTTGTATGGCATGTGTAAGTTTACTATAGTATTTTATAAAAGAGAATATGATAGTTTACCTATCTTGTGGCTACCCTAAACCCTCAAACTTTACCCTTAAAAATAGGGAATGCCGTAATTTGTAGCCGATGTTCATGTTATTATGTATTCCAAAGCCAATTTGCAATAGGGCCACATCCAGATAAATGTCCTATTAATGGACCTAGAGTAGCATTCCCTGTTGCAGATGACTAGAAACCTAGTCAGCATTTTACAGATGGCACAAACTCCCATCCTGAGATGGCAGGATCCCTGTTTCAGCTTTGTGACAGGAGATTTCCATGTGAGGGGTCATTACTAAGGAACCAGCTGTCCAACTGACTTGTATCTTATTTGTTCCACTATTTATTGTTAGAGCTACAGAGAGTGGCTGTTGGAAGTGCCTTTTTAAAATCCAAGTTTATGACTTTTCAAATTTTTCAGTCTTTCTCTTTTCTCTTTTCTCTTTCTCTTCTCTTTCTCTCGTCTTTCTCTTCTCTTTCTCTTCTCTTTCGCCCTCTTCTTCTTCTCCCTCTTCTCCCTCTTCTTCCACTTCCTCTCTCTTTCCCTTCTCTCTCCTCTTCTCTCCTGTCTTCTCTCTCTCTTTCTCTTCTTTTCTTTGGAGCATAAGGACCACCTATAATACTCAACAAAAGTCATGACAGATATTTGTGATTTTAACCTCAGGTATATCTGTGGTGTCTTTCTCTATTGTTTCTTTTTCTTCACCTCTTACTCTGTCTCAGGTGATTGAAAAATAGGAGAATTTGTAATATGATATTCTGGCTGCAATAACACTGAACAGGAGGGCAAGAAGTCCTGCAGTCACTGCTACACAGCCATTTGGATGAAACTCTCATCCTTGCCCCAGACAGGCTTCAGAGTTCAGCTTTGTCGGTGTGGAGAGCCAGGGATTTCTTGAGCATTTTCAGGGAGTAATCCTGATGAGCATGGCTTTTACTCTCCGTTTCAGAGGTGGCTTAGTCGGTTTTGCAGTTGGTATTGGAGTCAGAGAGCAAATGTGGAAAACAGCTTTTAAAGAGCGACTCAGAGTATGTACTGCTCAGTTTGTATTTAATCTTCACTTGTTGGTTTCTGTGGGAGTTACCAAACCAGTTGAGCTACAGCACTGGCATTGAGCCAAATGAAAAATACAGTTTTCTTCACTGTAAACATGACTGTCAAGCAGTAATGTTTTTCTCAGCTTCATTTTAAAGGCATTATAATGGAAGAAAATGAAACTAAAACACATTTTTATGCCAGTTTTATACGTGGAAGAATGTGGTGGTTTGTTTTTTTTTTCTTTTAATAAAAATCTCTTGGAGAATAGGACATACAAACTTATGTCTTAAGTATGTGATCAGTTATCTGTGCTGCAAGATACTTGATGGAGTTGGTAAACCAACGCTTCTTTTTATTCTGGTGTAGTTACGATGCACATGCATTTTTTTTGCCTCTACAAACATGAAAAGATGTGTAGAGTTCTTTATTTTTAGTCCTGTTTTGATAACAGAAAAAAAAAAAATAGTGCCTGATACACCTAATGAATAATAGCAGCAAACACTAATCTCTATCCACTCCTCCAGGTTTATTTTTAAACTGTTTTCAGTGTCCAGTGGCTCTGTTAACTCATCACCAGACATTCAGCTAAGCTTGCTCATTGTTGCTTTGCTTTTGGGATTTATTTTGTTGGAAAAAGCTGTAAGTCCAGCTTTGCCTTTCTAAGATAAATGCAGATATTTAGTGCTCACAGTGATTTCACCAGGACATCCTTAATTAGGTGCAACTGCACCAACATGAGGAACAACTGCATTTTCATTTCCTCTTCAGGACTGATCTTTCCAGGGTTGTCTGCTTTGCCTGTAATTCCCTCTGTTTTATTTTGCAGAGTGAGGAAAAGGCTTGTTTAACAAAATGATTAGCTGCTGCTTTGTAAAATGGATTTTTGGGTACTAGAGTTGAAAATGACATCTTGAAGAATGGATGTTGCATCCATGTACCTTGATGCACCAGAGGATAAAAATATCCTTTGGTTGTGCTTCGTTGTTTGAAAGAGTTTTTTTAAGAATTTTGTAATAGAAAAGTAAGAAATAGGATTTGAATGGACTTTTAGAAGGATCTTCTCACAATTCCTGTGTCTTGAGACAGAATAAGCTGCAGTGAAACCTTTGCTGACAGATCTCACCTCTTCTTTATAACTTCAAATGGACCTACGTATTTCCTATGTAACCTGTGCTAATGCTTTTGGTAACTAGGAGGTTTTTAAGTAGATGAGGTTAGCTGAACAAAAGATCTTTGAATTTTATTAGGAGCAGTACATTTTTTATTTGCATATTCAATACCTTTATTAAAAAATTCGGCTTGCCTCACTTGGTCTGTATGTCTGCAGGCATGGAGGAAATAAGGAATTCTCAAAAGCAGACGTACATCCTGTAGGTGAATCAATGAAATTAATTTCCTTCACCTAATTTCCTCCAGCTCTCAGAAGGGAACGTGTTAAAAGTTAAACAAAGATCTCTGAAGTTCTCTGTAGGCTAGCTGAGGGTTGTTGGTGCTGAAATCAGCCAGGAAGATCCTTCATGGTGTGATGGAAACAACTACAAACTGATGTTGGGGTTTTGGACTCCCTGCTCCATGCAGGACATGCTGCAGTAGCAGTGAATTTCATTTTTATCTTTTGAACACCACAATAAAGGAGCATCTCTTTGGGCATCTTCAAGATCTTGTGTATGAGTAGTAACTTCACTGTTTTCTGTAGCAGTACCTCATGCTTACCCTAATAAATAATATTTCCCGGTGAATCTTGGGATGAACCGTCTCCTCTGAGTTCAAGGTACTGTCCCAGCAAGGAAGTGTTGAAAACAACAGGCTATTGTTGCACTTGGGCGTGCATTGTCCTGGACCCTGGGCGTCTGTATCCTGCCTCGCTCATTCCCAGCCGCTGGCTCTGGGCAGGCAGCCCCAGTGTCAAGGAAACAGCGAAACATTAATGACTGCTGTCACCAGAAATGCTCTGAGGGCAGCAGCAGCTCTGCTGGTGAGGGGGTTTCCTTAAAACATTGGTTTGTAGGAGAGTAATGAGGTGGTTCTGTGGTCTCAGGGAGTTTTCTGCATTGTAAATAAGAGGAGCAGGAGTAAGCACATAGAGCAAGCTTTGAAGGCTTCCCAGAGGTGTGTCATGCTGAGCTGGAGTGGAAATGAACATTTTGTAGAGGTGGAAGTTACCCAGAAAGGATCCTGGAACTGAGGAAAAAGGGTTGTAATTAAGGAAAGATGGGGGAGGGGAATTGATGATGGGGAAAAACCTGAGGAGGTAAACGTGGGAAAGGATATGGTCTAGGAAGGGGCTACTTGAAATAATATTCCAAGTGGGAGTGAGATAGGCTTGTATTTACTGACATGTAAAAGGAATGTTGAAGAATGTAAGAATCAAGAGACAGAAAGATGAAAGTCTGCACAAGGATTTTAGTTATGTCCAGATAGACAAGAAAGACTTTGCTTGAGAGAAGTTACTCTGAAATATCTGTGAACATTTAAGTGTAGTTCATTATTTATTGATTTTAAAGATTTATTGCTGTTGTTATGTTTCCCTAGTGCAAAGAGTGATGCTGGGCTTTTGGTTTGGTTCTTCGTGTGCGGTTTTTTAACAGAATTGTCTCGATTTTTAATTCCAGTTCTTTCCTTGTGCTATGCCAAAGTTGGGAGTGCAACCCACAGGGAATGGCTAGCCTCTCTTCAAGGAGTCAAAGCACCATAGTGTTGCTGGCTTCTAAGAGTACTTAGTAAAGAAAAGTAGGACAGGTAGAATTAAAGGGGAAAAAAGGGGAAATTAAAAGAAAAGGGAAGCCAAATCTTCAGAGACATGTTGATAGCAGTGAGAAAGGTGTTACAGGAGGTTCAGTCTTTCTTCTTTAAGTGGGTAAATATTTAAGCATTATTTCAGAATTACTCAAGAGAAAGGGGTAAAGCTATTATGGATGTATCAAAGCAGCAAAAGCAAGGGGGCCTGACAAACTTGGGCTGTTAAAAGTGGTTTGACTACATTTCAAGTTAAGGCAAAAGCTTAAGAGGGCTCTGGGTCTGCTAATATTGTGCAGGTTTCTTTTGATGACCAATGCAATGGAGAACATGAATTGCATTCTTATAGGTGTTAAGTGATTACAGTTCTGAAATGTTTAGTTGGCACCAACCACAGTAACTAGGATGTTTTATGCATGTCTGTATGGATGCAGATACTGAACATTCTGTCATGTATAAAAAAATCCAATAAAGCAGTTAAAATGAGCTTAGAGGTGTCTTTTGGTCCATTTTCCACTGTGAGGATGCTGCAGGCAGTGAGATATTTCTTAAGGTCCTGCACCTGTTTCACTTGAGAACTTCGAGATTATACTTCAGCTTTCATTTCCTGTATAAAGCCCAGGGTTTTGCTGGCTTTCTGTACTGACTCGGTTCTCACACTGCTCATCTTCACAGCCCGGAAGTCCAAAAAGTTGGGGAAATTGAAAGGGATGCACGAGGAGCAGCCCCAGCAGCGGCAGCAGCCACCCCCGCAGAGCCCCGAGGAAGGGACGACGTACATCGCGCCCGTGACCGAGCCTTCTGTCAACACTGCACTTGTCCCCCACATGTCTGCTATCTCACCAGCACTTACTCCCTCTCCTGTTAAGATCCTTGAAAGCATTGAGCCGGAGATCGTGTATGCAGGATACGACAGCTCGAAGCCCGACACAGCGGAGTACCTGCTTTCCACCTTAAACCGCCTGGCTGGCAAGCAGATGATTCAGGTGGTGAAGTGGGCAAAGATACTTCCAGGTAGGACCATGAGTCATCTGCTGAGATGTCACTTTGCTGTTTCTTTTAGCTTAAAGAACTATTTTCTTGACAAATTGCGTCTGGAATCAGCGGACTGTGTTGAAAAAACCCACAATTGTGGGGTGTGAGATGAACCTCTGAGAGGAGATAGTTGGGTTTTTTCCTTATTTTATGTAATGTTTGTTTCATATGTCTGTGATTGATATTTAAAAAGCCTTAATTTTCAATAATAGCCTCTTAAGAAGAAAACATATTTTGTCACTGGAACGAAAAGTTATGGTTTTATTTTTTCCAAAGTGGGAGTGTTGCTCTTGTTTGTGAATACTGGAAAAGTAGTAAGCAATGTGTTTGGTGATGGTTTGACCAGCCCTTGTAGTTCATGGGTATTTTCTGGTTTGATCTCTAGGATTTAGAAACTTGCCTCTCGAGGACCAAATTACTTTAATTCAGTATTCATGGATGTGTCTGTCATCGTTTGCCTTGAGTTGGAGGTCGTACAAACATACAAACAGCCAGTTCCTCTATTTTGCTCCAGACCTGATCTTCGATGAGTAAGTATTCCTTAACGGCCCTTTTCAGTGCAGGCTGGAAGGATTGCTGTCTTTATTTGGTTTTTCAGGCATACTTGCAGTCTAAGAAAATTTCAGCTAATTCTGGCTTAAAAAGCAGCTGAAGTTTTAATTTTTTTCAGTGACTCACATTTCAATTCCCAAAGCTTTTATTACTACCGTCCACTTCTCCTTATGTATGGGGATGTGTTCTCAAACTGGGACCATCCCACTGGTTTGAAATGTGACTGATACACAACCACAATTTATAGAAAAGAACATTTTTTGGTATCTACTGGAGCTTGGAAAAATACCCAACTTCTAGGAAATGTGAATGTTTAAATTACTGGGGTTTTTCAGAGCAGTCATATAATGGTGCTTTTGTTAACAATATACAGCTGTTCAATGTGTTTTCTTGACAGTCTTAATTACCCTTCTTTGCAACTGTGAAAGAAGCCAAAATGTTTTTTCAGTAATGAAACATAACTTCTTTTATGATGCATTCAGACAAAAAGAAGGATCAACCGTTCCGTCTGAGTATGTGTTCCTTCATATTTTATGTTTGTGTGTGTTTAGTGCTTTGGTTTTGATGACTATAATTTAGTTTCTGTTCCATTCTCCTAGTGTTTATTACAAGACAGTAAAGTCAAAAATCTAAGTGAATGCACAGGCAGTGAAACGGGGCTTGCATCATTTGCTTATCCCAGAAGGTTGGGGGTTGTTTCTAGAGGTAAAAAGGAGACATAATCAATAGGATATGGGAGCACTTGGGGAAAAAGAAAAAAAAAACAGGAAAAGAGTTAACAAAAAAATAACTTACCACTTAATCTCCTGATGCATTCTGAAATCTTTTTCTTGGAAAAGATGCTTTGTTGCTGTCCATCTTAATAGTCTGTGTTTGATTTTGGAAACCCTAAATAATTAATGAGTGTGAGATGGATTCTAAAGCAGTGAGCAATATCAAATAAGGATGGTTTGGTTTGGTTGTGTTTTTTTTTAAGAGGAGGAACTGGTGATTTACTGCATGTGGCTGAAAATGAAGTGTCAGCCATTTTCCTTGTTGAAAGCACCTCCATTATGACTTGAACATTAGAGAATTGTCACGGGGAAAAAAAAACCAAAAACGTATCTGTAGCTAGAGCTAAGTGAAAATGTGAACTTTGAAGAGTTTAGTTCTCCTGGGGGAACGTAGACTAAAAGTTCAAACACGAAAGCAGCTTTCCCTCATCTCAAGAAAGTCAGTCAGAGGGTCAGAATTTATTGGACAGAGAAATCAATCCTGCTTGCAAATAAAAGTGTGTGCATTGCTTGCTCTTGTTATACTGCAGCTAGAAGCAACTTCGAGAATTTGAGATCAATTTTGAGCTTCATGCTGCAAGCTGTGAAGATAGGTGTCTGTAGAATTATACTGAGGTTGAGTTAGGGATCCAGCTGGAAAAAGGTGTGCAAAATTAAAACATCCCAAACCAGATAAGTAATTGAGATAGTGGCCTGGTCATCCGCATATTAGGCAATATACTCATTGCAGAGAGAAGGCAATTGCTTATAAATAGAGGAGAAAAAAAAGAAAAATGCCAGGAGATGTGAGAGTAGGATAGGGCCCTTGGAAGTAGGTAGACAGGGAAAGAAATATCCTTGGAGGTAGGATGTTCAGTGTTCACTCTGAAACAGTAATAGACACCTCTCTGGAATGGGAAGTGTTTTCTTTCACACACACTTTGCTTGTGTTTCATAGTCACTGGGCATCAGGGCACGCATTTGTTCCCAGTTTCTCACATTGCCACTCAGGATGGTGGTTGAGAGAGACTGCATTTGGAGTCTGAGTTTAGGGCTCTCTAGCAAGGTAAAGTTGTTGGGTAAGCGCAGAGAGCCAGCAGAGGTTGGCCAAGGTGGTCAGGGCTGATTGGGAAAGTGAGGGACCTGATGGTGCAGTGTGGATTTAATTGCACCTTTCAGCTTCCTAGTGAGTTGTAGAAAAGATGAAGTCTGGCTCTTTGTGGAGGTACTCAGAGGAAGAATGAGAGTTTGTGATCCCAAGTTTGGAGCAACACACTGCCTCCTGGGCAGCAGGAGAAGACATTTCCTAATGAGATGGTGAAACAGCCAAGCAGGTAACCAGAGAGACCTCAGAGTCTTGGTCCCAGATGTGTCCAAACCTTCACTGGGCAAAGCACCAAGCACTCTGCTCCAATGTCAAAATCAGCTCTGCAGGGAACAGGGGGTTGAACTTGAGACCTCCAGAACTCCCTCCCAAGCTATAGTTTTGTGATTCTAAGTTAAGAAATGCAGTGCTTTTCTCACTTTTGAGGTAAGGCCAGATATTATTTACTAGAATTGTACAAGCCCACCAATACAGTTCAGTGTAGAAACCACTCCCGTAATACAAAATACAATACATATTTCTCTTCATGCAGTGCTTTAAAGCTTTGCTCTGAACTGTTGAAGGCTGGTCTTACCTTTGCTTTTTGAGTGCCATGTACTTGGAAATGTGCTGTGTAATTATAAGCACTGGCCTTTGTTTCTGTGCCACAGGGTTTATTAGACCTCCCTGAGGTTTACTTGGTGAAACTTTCTGAGTGTTTTACTGCCCTTGGCATTTTAGGACATTTATTAATTGATGCAGAATGAAAGGGGATGCTTTACAATGCCTTGCCTCTTACTGGTTTGAGAGAGTTACATTTCTGTTATCACCTGGCCAAGATTTTCTTGGCATTTCTTCATATTGTGTGTGGAGAGGTCATTTCCCGTTTCTATACAAGAAGAAATAAGAAATGTCCTTGACCAGGCCCTTGGTGCCCCAGAGGGCTCAGCATTTTCTTCAATGAACAGTTAAAAAGGAGTGAAAGTAGAAGTTGGCATTAGTGGAATTATGTGGCTTTGTTTTATGTTAAATGAATTTTCCGTTTACTCTTAACTACTGTGAATAAAAGGAAGTTGTAATGTTTCTGGAGGGCCATGATATATGATCTTGTTTTCTTTCTTATTCTGAAGGCCTGTAAACAAGGCCAATAACAAATGAGGATCCATGTTGTTAATAGCTGTTAAGTGTAACTTCGATTGTATAAATACAATGCAAAATACCTCCCTACTCATATGTGGTTTGATTTCCTGTTAGGCTTGTGGAAGACTTGGAAATATTTGTCTGCCTTCATTTAGTCATGCTACATATCTAATTAAGTGTACTGTTTGTCTTTATGGTTCAGGCATATATTCCATTGATTTAATTTGGCTTAACTGAACACAAAGATTTTAACTGAGGGATAAGAAAATGGCTGCTCAGCCTCTGACAGAAATGCCTAAAAAACAGCTTGAAAAGAGGCATAAAATAGAGTGTTTTATGTTGTGTTTATGTAAGTTATGGCATGTGCAGATTTTTAATCCATTTCTTTTGTAATATAGTAGCTGTGATCAAAACTAATATTTTGTAGATACAGCTTTGGTTTTAATTCACAGTGAATCTTTAGAAGACTGTCATACACATGACACCACATAATTCCTATTCAGGGTAAACACTCTTAAATAATGACTGCTGCATACGGGATTACACTCAAAAGGTGTTGTAGTTACGTTTGTAGGCTGTGCAAACTCAAATTCAAGAAGTTTCAAAATTCCAGAATTAAGGTGGTCTGTGAAATCATAGTTTAGGCCCTTTAGGTACCTGCTTTGAAGACTCTATCCTTAACAAAGCCCTCAAGTTATGCTATCCCATAGTATTTTTCCCATGTGACTCCTTTGATCAGGTTGGATGAGATGTAAGGATTATGTAGCAAGAGACTTTTGGAGGTTTTTCTTCATTTGTTGTCATTGAGGAAGCCTTACCTTGAATGGATCTAAGGATTTGGGAGAACAGAGATACTAATGGGGAAGATTTTCTTAAGACATAGCAAAAGACTGTCCCTAATTCAAACCCTAAGCTCTGAGACTTCTCAGGTTCCTACTGCAAAAGTAACAGAAATCCTGCAGAAAAAAAAAAACCAACCCAGACTGTTTAACTCAAGGGAGGGAAAAATTTAGCCTGAAGATTTAACCAAAGACTTTAGGTAAAATTTTCTGACTCAACCTGAGGCAGGCACATGTGTGGATAATGTAAGTCCAGAGCATTATGTGGGTAAAATCATACGCAACTGAAAGCAGAAAACCAAGCAGTGCTGGCTGGAATGGGTGCAAAAACAAAGCAAAATATGTACAAAACCCTGTGGTTTGTAACACCAGCTTATTTTCAGGGATTCTAGCTGAAGCTCTGCAAAATACTCTTTACTACAGGGATCAGCCTTTAAGAAGGATTTCTAAGACATGGAAGGTAGGGCACTTAGTTGCAACTTCCATTGCTCTTTCCCTTACTGGATGAATTAATCATAGAACTAATGGCTAAAATGACTCTTTCCCTGGCTGTGCCATTTTGCAGGAAAAGTCCTCAACATTTTTGAAGAGGTGGTCTCATGACAGTTCATGACTGCAAGAAATGGGCCCAGCCTTTCAAAAGTGGGAGTTTCTGTCTTTGCAGTGCAGAAGTCAGATGCCTAAATTCCAGAGAAAGTCAAGGGATGCTCCTTTTTGCTCAGGTTTTAACGGGCTCAGGCAGTTGCTGTCCCGCCGGCTACTGGTGACAACATCCCAGGTATCTGCTTCCACCCATACATTACGTCAGGGCATTGGCTGGCAACCTTTCAGAGGCTCAGGAAGGAATAAAAAGCATTTACAAGTGCAGCACTGCCAACAGAAACCCAGCAGGAGCCAAGACATGGAATGGCAGGGATCCTCACTCACACAACGTGGGAAAGCAGTGGGAGCGGTGGGACATGGGCTGCCTTTGGGGCCATGGCTCGTGCTCCCAGCACATCTCCTCCTCCCAGCTGGAAGCCAGAAACTGCATCCCTCATGGCAAGCTTATGTACTGCTTATCCATTCCTTCCCCTAAGGAAGATGCGTGGTGGCTTCTTATTCCTCCTTGAGGCAAAACCACAGCTGATGGCATTGATGATGACTATTAAAACTCAAGCCTCCTCTATATACTGGCTTGTACTGGCATAAAAGCCCCAGAGGGATGGCCCAACCCTGAAATTCCCCCAAAGGTCTTGATTTATTTTTTGCTTTTAGGTTTAATGTGGTCTCTGTAGATTTCTGAATTTGCAGGTACTTCAGAAAAGACAGAGGATTTTAAAATAATTTCCTACTTTTAGCAAATCTACGCATATTAACCTTATTTACCATTCCAGCTTTACCTGGCTGTAAAATAGCAGTTATGTGGGATACTGGGAGTGTTCGGTGATGCTGAGACACACTGTGTGTAGACTCTTTAGTACATTAAAGTACAACATCAATATTTCAGCAGTATTTTGCAAATGCGCTGCATGACTAATGTGTTGTGTGTTTTCTTGCTCCTTGGATTTTTCTCAGTTCGTCATCTGTGACAGAAAGAATAAATCACAGGTGCAGAAGTGTGCAGGTTCTGAATTTCCTGGCCATTGCACTTCATGCTGTTGTTAGTTTTTTACCATAGTCAAGGACTTGAGGGTTTGCTTAGTAAAAACCAGCAATAGGCATTTTATGAGGTACCCAAAAGTACTGAACTTGAAAAACTGAATTTAAAACTGGGGCCAGCTTTCACAACCATTTGGATCAGTTATGTCATTTTTCCATCTCTGAAATCATTGTATTAGATCATATGATGCTCAGTCCTTACAGTAAAAATGCTTCAATAGAGACTGCACTTTACTTAATATTATTTACAAAACATTCAGAGCAGAATATACTGATGGATATACATATATTTATTATTTTTTTTAATTAACAACATTTACTACATATTGATATAAACAGATCCTTTAAAGCAAAAGATTTTGCTCCCAGTAAAATAAAAATGGAGTATTGCAAGTATCTCTCATGCTATGCCTTTGGTAATTGCCCCAAGCATGAAGGTTTTAAATTAAGAGGGAGACAGATGTTGATGTTGGCAATAAACAAACAATAGAGACGACACTTTTCAAAGGAGACAGTCGAGGTAGACCAAATGAGATAGAGAGGGGCAGGAAAAACAGCTTCAGTACAAGGGGATTTCTAGGAAGTTTCTGTGCTAGTGTTGTCACGGGATGTGGATGGGCAGAGGATTTTGTAACATTGAGGAAAGCCATAAAATTAAATGAAGAATTAGGATGTAGCTCAACTGAAGCAGTTAAGAGTGTATTAAAAATATGCTTTTAATAATTATGTACATTTCTTAGTAAATAATGTTTTCGTTACGTTCCTAAACACCCTCATAATATGCTGGGAAGCTGGGACCATTAGGATTTGGTGTTTCATAAGACAGTGCAAGGATGCAGCAGCCTCTCTGTGCCCTTTCAGTGCTGAAGCCTGTAAGTCTTCCTGATGTTCTGATTTCTATGGTAACAGCAGGAAGATAAACGTAGTAAAATAAGCAGAATATTTAGAAACACCTTTTTTTTAAAATTTATTTATTTAGCCTCGTATACCTCAGGGCTTAGGGGGGATAATTAGTTAGATCATCTGTGAATGGTGATAAAGCCAAAAAGAAACTTCACTTATTGTTTAAATTATTACTTTTTTGCTTTTACATTTGGCAGGATGATGGCTGTTAACCCTTTTGTCTTCCCTTGCAATCTGTTAATCTTGTAGTTTCTAAAATTAGGTACATTTTTGTAATCTCTGTCATCTGGCAGTCTCCAAATCCCTCACCTTTAATTTTTATTGCCACAACCAGAGCTGGTAAGAGTTGTCAGTGTTCATTTTTGTTGATAAATTGTGTGTGCAGTCACTGGTCTTGTTGAAAGGTCAGCAAGTGCTCCTTGGTGATCCTCCCTGCATGATTTTTGCTTGTATGTATTATTTTGGTGAGGAATATTGAATTCATGCAAGGTGTCAGTGCAGTGAGAAATGAAAATCTTCATCAGTAAATTTTTTATATACATTGTTACTACTATTTGCTTTTTCATAATGCGCGGCTCAGTTCCCATCCAGAGAAGTACATAAAAAGAGATTTTGTTACATACCCACCCCACAGTAGTGCAGATGAAAAAATAAAATTTTGGAGAACTTCTGTCATACCTGTACATAATAGATGTAACATGCTTCAGCTAGATTTTCCAAGTCTTTAATTTGGGCTTTCTTTTGTAAACAGGTCATTCATTGGTTGGGCAAAGCAATAGATGTGGTTTCTTTGCATAAATTTCTAAAGGTTCTGCCTTTTAATGCCTCTGTCTCTAAACACTTCTTAAATTTCCTAAAGTGTTTTGGTTCAAACTGCGAAGCTATAAAGGAAAACAGGAGATACAGTGGTTTTAAGGAGATCTGTAAGAGTGGGAAAATGTCAGAAACTGTCCCTCTAGCACAGTTTGTCATCCTTTAAATTGGTCAGAGAAAGTTTCAGATCAGGACAAGGGGCTTCTTCATTTGCCTGTTTCTAGCGATTACTTAGGCACTTTCTGAATGTGAGACTGCATTTGGACAGTTGTGCTCAATAACCCTTCTGTGTCTTTCTCTGTGAATTTGCCTGTTACCTCTTTGAATACATTTATAATCTTGATATCTAAAATGTTCCATGGCAGTTGCTTCTGCAATTTAATTACGCATATTTGTTTGTTGGAGATGTTTCTAAAGCAGGTGGCTGATAATTTAATGGAGTGCCACTTCATTCCTGTGTTTGCAGTAATAGTGGGTATAATCCTTCTCATCCCATGCATCCCATTTATCACTTAGATCTCCATCAAGTCCTGTTGTTTCTTCAGTGAGCTGAAGAATCAGTGACTCAATTTGACCTACCCTTGTATATCAGTTGTCTGCTGTCCCTGGCCATCCTCATCTCCTCCCCTCCCCAAAGCATTAAAAATTAATGCTTTGTATTAATTTTGGGAGGAGACCAGACCGACACGCTGGATTCAGAGCACAGTGGATGCAGCAGCAAAATTACAATTTCTGTCTTGCTCTTTACTCTTCTCTCACGTCTCTTTGCTTTGTTTGAAGAACACTGAGCAAGTATTTTCAAAAGGCAGAAGCCCAAAAAACCTGTCCCAAGTTACACCTACGACTCTTTATTGTGTGATGTATGTTAATCTGGTTATTTTGTATGTATGGTGGGAGATGATTATACTGTCTGCATTGTCCTATCAGTGATTTTCACCTTCCATTTTGTCAGCCAGCCACAGACTTGCAGGATTTTTCAGCAGTCTTTCACAGGCAGCTCTTGATTTCATTGTCTGGAGACATCAGCGAGCTCTGTCACCTCCTGAGGTCTGATTTTTCTCACATGATGTATGAGCACAGTTCTCAGCCCAGGCCCCAGCGTGGAGCTTTGTGAGACTTCCTTGGTAACCTCCATTACTTGTGAGAGATGTCCATTTGTTACCGCCCTTGGTCTCCTATTTTTAAGCTGGTAATAATCCACGAAGAGACGACCTCCTTATTCCTGAGCTCTCTTTAAGATCTTTCAGGAGATGTTTTTAATAGCTTTAAAATCCAGCCCTGCCGTGATTGCATCCTCCCATACCTCCTGATGCAAGGCAGTGTGCAGGTCCTAGACCAGTAATTACCCACGCTGGCACGCTGACAGAATTTATTAGAGCCCATACCCAAGCTGCATGCCCCAGTTTCCCCTGTGTGGAAACCAGGGCAGGGGAGAGGAGGAGGAGGAGGAGGAGAGGGTTGGTGTTTGCTTAGGTCTCACCCCATATGGCTGTGGGATGCAGCTAGACCTGGCATGTGCAAAGCATTTCTGTCGTGCAGACGTTGCCTGGACCCACCAGAACATCCTCGTGCTATCACCAGAGTGCCCTTACAGATTCATGAGACGTGACCTCTCTCTGCCAGAGTTGTGCTGACTTTCTTCCCTTACAGCATGTTTATTTATCAATTCATGCTCCTCTTTCAATGGTTTTGCTCGATATAGAACTGGAGCTTACTAGCCTCTGGTCTCTAGTGCTCCCTTCCCACCCTCAGACCCATTTTAAGAAATCAGTCACGTTTGTCGCCTTCCACGACTTTTATAAGGGCAATTTAAGTAATAAGCTGCACAGCACAGTTAGTAGTTCAGCAATTCCGTATTTAAGTTGCTTTACAGCTCGTGGATGGATGCCATCTGCTCTTGGTGATTTATTACTATTCATTTTACTGGTTTGTTGGGTGTTTTTTTTCTTTATAAACCCTCTTCTACTCGCACTTGAACCTGAAACAATTTCTCACACTTGCTTACTGAAAAGGGAGAGTGGTGCAGAGCCTTACTGGGCTCCTCTACAGAGAGCACGGATGCAAAGATTTTATTTAACTTTTCTGGTCTTTCTCAAACGCTCCATTTTCATCGTGCTCATCAGTTGGCCCAGTGGATGTTCTGGCATATTTCCATCTTGTGATGGGTTCAAAAGGATTTGACTGTTAGTTTTTACAACTTTAGTATGAAAACTTGCCCAATGACTTTACATTTAGCGTAGATCATAATTATGCTCTCTTGGTATAGTCTCAGCATGACTTTGGGACATCCACAAGTATTTTGGGAGGGTTTCTTCTCACTTCTGTCGAGGTCTTAGAATAGAGGTTTTTTCCGTGCAAGTGTCTGAACATGGTGCTGCTTTAATCTTCCTGCACATTGATGAGCTGTTTGCTGGCATCTCCAAATGCCTTTCACATGCACAGTGCTTGCTTCTGCTACTTCCCCTGTAGAGTTAAATATGAGCCAAAGAAAAATTAGGAAGTTGTTTTTCTAAACTGGCATGAGAGGAAGACGTGCCTCAGTTGACTTCCAGAAAATGCCAGGCTTTGCGTGACAGCATGAGCAAAGTCTTAATTTTTGAGGGATTGTTGGCATAAAAGGAGAACTGCTGCTGCATGTGGAATATAGCAGAAATTTTGTTGATGAACCACTGCAAGTGACAATGAGCCCTGGCAGAACGGATGTATAAAACAATACCTAATGGGCACCTTTGCTGGCTCTCAATACCTTTCCCTGATGAACTTTGAAATGGGGTATTTATTGCCATGTGTACATTATCATCACTTATTATTGAATGTGTTATTGAAAAAGCATTTTGGTAAAGGCATAATTATGTATTTTCTCATTTAAAACTGTGATTTTTCTCTTTTGAAATGCAAATGCAAACCGAAAGAGAGTACTTGGTATCAGCATTCTGCTAAGTGCATAATTAACTGTTAATACCAGCATATACTTGGGGTTTTTTGCTATTGATGTGCTTGGGATTTGAGGGTTACATAACTGGGTGATTATTAAGTTGGATTTTATCACAAGTTCTCTGTTAGTGATTGAGAGCTGAAACTCTCCTTTGGCAATCATTATCCATGGGCTGTTGCCAATTCCTTTGTTGATAGGCATATTAACAGGAGGACACTTGGCTGGAACTTTTAAGGCAACTCTAAATTTCTCAGTGCCACTTACCTGAGATGGTATTCTCTAGGGCCTCCATGACAATTTTCTTGTGAAAAAACTAATTTTCAGACTTCACTTCTATAGGTTCAGTTTAAAATTGCCAAGTTTAATTTAAAAATTGCCAATTTCCTGGGTGGCTAAAGGCTGAAAAATAGCAGCTTAATGTATGTAGATCTGTTTCAATGTGAAATTAGCTTCCTTGTCTGATTATCAGTGTTCACACTGGAGGTCCTGGGTCCAGTCACTATTTTGTCCTGCATTTGGCAGTGCCCAAATTGGCCATTGGTGCAAAGTAACAGGCATTTTTTGCCTTCCTGGAAGGAGATGACTCTAAAGCTTTTCTTTAGTTCAAGGCAAAGTGTTGAAGGGAGGATGTTTTGTCTCTTTCTGCTGTGGCTTGCAGATTAAGCAGAGGTTAGGAAGTGCTAAATAAAAAATAAGTACTGAATGAAAAGTCACAGTTGAATTTTGCCTGAATCCCACATGTATTTTTGCTTGGATTTTGATCATTGTGTTAACTTAATAAGGCTGCTCCAGTACAGGTGACTTTGGTGGCATTTTTAATGGCTTCAGGATGGGACACAGGTGTCTGGGTGCAGTCCATTGAGCAGAGGGATGCTCAGTGTTTCCTGCCCCTGTGCGTGGAAGAATTGGTTCAGGTAGTGGCATTCTGTCACCACTGTTGGAGTAGAATACTCCTTCAAGAGACAGTTAAGTGTTGTGACAATAATATGTTTATTTTTTTTCCCCCAACAACCTCAAAACTTTTTCCAGTCAAGAAAGCCCCCCTAAGGCAGGTAAAATAATTCCAGCCAAGGGCTTTTTATGATCAGGTGGTTTGAGGCACTGAGCAAGGGCTTCTGTAATCCCATGTCCTGGTCTTTTTCCCTCTTTATCCCCAATATCTCTGCCTTGCCTTCAAGGTGTCTGGTGATATTTTTACTCCTCTCTCTGTCAAGTTCAAACTGACTTCTTTTGGCATGAGGGAAGGTATGCCTTGTTTTTGGAGGCTTCCAAACAGGTTTTGGCTTTCAGGCCTTTGGCAGGTTTTCTTGTTGGGCTGCATTTGTTTGATTGGTTGTTTGTTTTGGTTTTGTTACAGTGTAAAGTGCTTTCTGAAGGTCCCTGAAATCTATTCACTTGGTGGGCAACCTTCAAATGGATACAGGTTTTAGACCAGCAAGGGAAAGGTTCTTGGTTATAAAATTGGAAATGGCTTTTACAGTGGTAAAAAGAGTGAAATCAGAAGACACAAAAACTAAAAGGGTTTTGCTACAAATATTTCTTGTTCTTTTCCTAAGTCTTTTCTGGGCTGCAGAGGCCTAGGGACTAACTCAGATGCATTTTTGTTCCTCTGAGGTGCTGTGAAAGGGGATGCCTCAGCCAATTTTTCCTTGGGATTATCAGCAAGTCACTTAAGTCCTGATGAAACCTCAACACACCCACCACAACTTTCTCCTTATTCGCTTCTCTGTCTAATTTAGGAAGATGCCTTGTGCTGCAGCTTTGAGTAGTACCCATGAGAAAGTAAATAAAACGTGGTGTCAGGTTTGGTTTGGGGCTGAGTTTTGCCTGTCAGTGAGTGTTTCTTGCTGCGTGGGTTCCTCTTTTTGGTTACGGTCAGTTGAGTTGCAGTTTCTATCCTCAGCGAGGAGATTTACGATACTAGGCTTTATGGTGGCTTCATAAATGATGAGTTACTTATTCATAACAAGGTGTATCTGTTCAGCCTGCCTGTAGTTTCACAGGTTTTTATATGGCTGCCTGGTTTCTGTGGAGATCACACAAGGATATGATGAGGTACATGACTGGTATTTAGCATGCCTTGTCTTAAATGGTTTCCTCAAACCATCCCTGCTCTCCTGGGGTGACTGGTCAAACCCTAAATATCTGTTGTAGCTGGGTGGCTCTGACAGGAATTGGGCAGAGCAGTGGGGATGGCTGGTGGGGATGGCTGGTGGCAGTGGTGGGGATGGCTGGTGGGGATGGCTGGTGACAGTGGTGGGGATGGCTGGTGGCAGTGGTGAGACAGGCTGGTGACAGTGGTGGGGATGGCTGGTGACAGTGGTGGGGATGGCTGGTGGCAGTGGTGGGGATGGCTGGTGGGGATGGCTGGTGACAGTGGTGGGGATGGCTGGCTGGTGGCAGTGGTGAGACAGGCTGGTGACAGTGGTGGGGATGGCTGGTGGGGATGGCTGGTGGCAGCGGTGAGACAGGCTGGTGACAGTGGTGGGGATGGCTGGTGACAGTGGTGGGGATGGCTGGTGGCAGTGGTGGGGATGGCTGGTGGGGATGGCTGGTGACAGTGGTGGGGATGGCTGGCTGGTGGCAGTGGTGAGACAGGCTGGTGACAGTGGTGGGGATGGCTGGTGGCAGTGGTGAGACAGGCTGGTGGCAGTGGTGGGGATGGCTGGTGGCAGTGGTGGGGATGGCTGGTGGCAGTGGTGAGACAGGCTGGTGACAGTGGTGGGGGTGGCTGGATACCCTGCCCATCCAGAGGGCTGTGGTAAAGGTCAGACAGAATGTGAGCTGGGCATTACTTTAAGCCTCGGAGACACTCAGGGAACTTAAGATGGATTAACCTAAGGTGTAAAGTTTAAAGCATATTATTATGAAGGAGGATTAAGCTAAACTGAGCTAATGACACCGCTTCTGAATGCGTATCCAAATAGCGGATTCAGAGCTTTGGCTCCACGCCTTTTGTTACTTAAATGTACTTACCTTCCTAAATGTCCCCATAAAGATAAGTGCCCTTATATTCCAGATCTTCATAGCCTCCATTTTTCACATTGAGAGGTTCAGATGCTGTGTCAGAGGGTGGGGTTGGGTTTGGTTGGTTGGGATTTGCCTTATTTTTTATCTCTCCTTTTTTTTTTTTTTTAAACATAAAAGTTTGTTTTAATTTTTATTGTGATGGTAAAGGCATTTGTGATGACTTGATGACATTTATTCTTAGTTGATGTGTTTGGTGAAGAAAAAATAACTTTGTTCATGTTATGCTGACATGCCTTAATTTCTCTGTGCCTCTTCACTTTTATCATATTTCTATTGCTTTATTTTGTTGCTGCTCTCAAGGTATTGGATGTCTGTGATGTCAGCATATGAATTTTTCAAAAGCTGTCTACCCTCATTCTACACAGTGTGGGGTTGAAAACCTAATACAAAGCTGAATACTGTAAACTCAAAAAAAAATGCTTATCTTTCATTGAACAGTCATGAATTAACTAACATAATTTTTAGTCGGTAATATTTTGTAAATAAGTAATAAATCAACTTAACTGATTTTTCAGGTGGCAAACTCATTTGAAATAATGTGTTTGCTGTATATTAAACAAATCACTTAGTAACTCATTCTGTGCATAATTTTATCTCACTACAAACAATGCTATCAGGTTTTCCTTGAGGGTGAGCCTAGAGATCAATATTTGTAAGTAGATAAAAGATTGAATATTTAAAAGACAGAAAGAAATAACTAACCCAAAAAACCCTGACTATAACTGAAATTCTTCCATTTAGGCAATCATGTATAAGTAAAAACAAGTACAAAGAAAAACAAAAAGCAGAAAAATTTGAATGTAAGAAAAAGTAGAATGCAACGTAAAACATCAAGTTTTTGAGTCAATACTTTTACTGTTAACTTGCACAGAGAGTGTTTTGCCACCAAAAACCCCAAAAACAGCAACAAAAAAACAACCAAACAAAAAAAAACCCATAAGAAACCTGAGCTAAAACATCATAATATTTTAATCTTTTTTGCTGTGTGCCTTGTTTATGGTATCTGATGAAAAATCTGTCACTTCTCTCTGTAGAGGTCAAACACAGACAGGGATGGTGGCAGTGGCTTTATATTCTGAGGCTGGAGGAGCAAACCTTGATGTCCTGCAAAAGTAATGATGGATGTCATAGATGGCTCTTGCTTTGAGTGCTGCTGTCTCTGGCCATCTGAGATATACTTTAACATGTAGAATTTAAAATACAAATGTCCTTTATTAATCATTCACCCTTTGACTTCAGTGTGTATCCCTCAGAGCCTCCTGGGAGCAGTCCATGATGTATAATAAAAACAAATATGTATGGCATTACTCCTACTATTAAATTTAATTTAAAAAAAAATAAGCTGGAAGTTCTTAGTCTCAAGAAAAGAGGGTGGAGCAGGGGAAAAGTGCAGAGCCCATCTAACAATGGGGAGTCTGCTTTATTAGTATTAAGGAGGAAAATGAAATTGCTCTGGCAGTAGTGCAATAAAACACCAGGAAGATTATGTCAGTCTTTGTTTGCACACAGTATGATTCTCCTCTTTCACCAGCCAATTTGTATATTTGAAAAAGCAGTTGCTTGGTTAAAATAATGAGCTGAACTTCATCCAATTCCCCAATTATACAAAAAAAATGTTAGAAGAAATACAGACAATTGGTTTTGAGCAACTAAAAGAAAGAAGGGTAGTGGTCACTGAACAATTATAGGTCTACATATCTGCATATACACACACGTGACATATATATATATATATATATATATATATAATATCATGGTTTCTGCTGATACAGGCAATTCTCAATGACTCTTTGCTGTAGCTGTTGTGGTTTGAAATGGAAGCTTCTGAAATTTAGCAAAATTCTAACTAATTCTTCCTGAAACTTGGGCAGGATAGGTTACCCTAGGATTACTTCAGAGAAGAGAGAGAAGGTCTGAAGTTAAATCTATGAAAATATATTTAAAGGAAAAATAATGGTATCTGGATACAAGTCCTGTATCCCAATTATTTTATGATTTAACAGGCAGAAGTCTGTGTTAATGAATGAGTTCCTTGTTTTATATACTCCTTTATTCCAGCTTATTTGAGATTACTATTTTGGGGGGAAAAAAAAGAAACAAAACATGATTTTTGAATATTTCAGTGTTTGAACAGGAGATGTCAACTGATCGGGGAGTGTGTCATCCAGAGCATGTATTCAGTGGGTGTAGGTTCCCCTGTTGCACAAGCTCTGACCTCTTGAGCAGACACATTTCCATCAGCCAGGGCAGAGCTGAACAAGCACTGACAATTCAAATACATTTTAAAACGTTTTTGCCACTTCATTAATACCATCAATGATAAAACTCAAGTTACATTTGTTGCCGTTCCTTTTCCGTGTTCTGCTGGGCAATGAGGTGAATTCAGGCATCCATTGCAGATGGTGCAGGAGCAGGGTGATGCCCAGGTGATCCCCCTGCAGCTTGTGCTCCCGTATTGATGCCGTGGATGTTGTTCCCGTCTCTGCAGGGAGCGGATGCGCCAGTCGGCGATGTTCGAGCTGTGCCAGGGCATGCACCAGATCAGCCTGCAGTTCGTCCGCCTGCAGCTCAGCTTCGAGGAGTACACTATCATGAAAGTGCTGCTGCTCTTAAGCACAGGTGAGTTGGGTCTGTGGTTATGTAGGAATGCTTGAAAATACTCGGGTTCACAAAGAGATGCGGCGATTCTAACCAGCTTGACAAAAGAGCCAAACTGTTTCCAGCTGGGCCGCAGGAATAAGCCTGGGTTTATGCCTTGGGGTTTATCTGCAGTTAGCTCAGGAAGTGTCTTTGCAGTTTGAGTGGGTCATGTGCATTGGAAGGATAGGAGTGGCCAGGCAGAGGACTTTGGCCCCCCTTTCCACAGAGGAACCACACCAACAGATGTGCCAGGCAAGTGTCACAGCTGTGGGGAATGAGAGAAAAATCCCTGCTCGACATTCAAAGCCACCAGGGCTTGGCTGACTTAATGTGACCTTCAGGATCAAAAGATGTGCATTGCCTGTACTGCAGAGCAGGTGATCTTGTAGTGTCGAGTGACTTGAGAATGGAAAGCCCTTTTACAGGATTCTGAAAGTTTAATAAACGACAACGTGTGCTTCCTTTTTCTCCTGAGCATCATGCTTTGAGTTATAAGACATAAAATTACACCTTGGTGCTTTTTACAGCACTGTGTAGTAATTAGCAGATCTCTTGATCTTAACTTACTGAAAATACTGAAAACCTCCTGTCCCAATGCAAAACACACACAGGCAGTTTGTACATTACTTTTCCATCAGTAACAACATGTAGACCTGTAAATAATGTTATTCTGTGGAATCCTGCTCCTTTCTGTTACTGGAACAACTCGGTGACACCATGACAAGCCAGCTTCGTGGTTAAAATTAAAATGCCTTTGAGGGGGGACCTGAGGCTGCAGTTCCTGTCAGGACTGGAGGGGATTTGGATCCTCTACCAGAAACCTCCTGAGGTTGTAAATTCCTTGGGCTTGGCCATCTGTCTCCCCTCCCTTCCCTCTTCAGATTGAAGCTGTTCCAGCTTGCTGGGATTGGAGGAGACACTCTTGGGGAGCCCTTTGTGTCCTGGTCTGTGGAGTCTGACCCCAGGTCCCACTCCACCAAGGGCTGGAGGTGATGGTCAGCCAGTGAACCTGGAGCAGTGGGCAGGAGATGTGCTCCAGGGTTGCCCTGAGGGGTAAATGGGCTTATTTGAAGGTTGTCACTCCTGATGTTTCCAGAAGTAACTTGAAGTGGATGTGCTCAGGGAGGGTTTGGCTTCCCAAATGTTCTTAAGAGAGTGTCTGGATTCGAGACCTGCCTCTGCAGCATTTTAATCAGCCCTAAAGGGGAAGAATCTTTAGAAAAAGAACCTGAAGGCATTCTAAAAACGCAGCAAAATGTCTTCAGGCCAGGTATTTATTATTCTACCCTCTTAAGTGTATAAACTAATGAATTATTGCAAGAATTATCTGTTAGGTGAGATCAATCTGGCCAACCAACTTCAGTGAGCTGGGTCCCTTTGAAACACACACCATGGTCATTAGAAAGCCTGCTAAAAATAGTTTGTTTTGGGAGAATCAGGATATTTACATTAGAGAGACAGAAAAAGGAGAGTGAAATGGAAATGGAGGTGGTGATAAAACCCATAAAGTGTCAAGTGAAGGGCAGCAAACCTGGTTTTGAGTGATTGCACCTCGCTACAGTCTTATGACAGAAAACACCACGTTTATTTTCATTTCAATTCTCTTATTGAATCATGTGATGAGCAGAGTACAAGTTATTCTGAAACTTTCATGGAGACCACATCAAGGAAGTTTCACTCCATTTACATGTGGAAGAAACCACACATTACAACTCAGTTGTTTTCTTGCTTTCCACAGACCATAGATTTTGGGAGCTTGCCAACAGTATTGCTGCATTTAATAAGTAAAATCAGAAACACTGGGCAAACTTCCAGAATTTCATGTTTTGCTTGAATTCTCTTTATTTGTGGTCTTTCTTTCTTCCTTAATAATCTGGCTGGGGTGATAGTATAGTAATTTTCAGAGAGAACAGTAAAATACATAGTAGTAGACAAAGAAAGAGTGGCTCTAACAGTCTGTAAGCACTGTACATATTAAAGGAACTGTAAAGCCTGTGCATTTTGTGTGAGGGCCACAGCATGTTCTCATGGCTTATCTTGATTGGTGCCTCTGTGTTCATTCACCTTGAACTGAATTTGTAGATCTGTTCCAGACTGTTTATCTGTCAGCTGGCTGAGAGAGTTTGCATCTAGAATTTGAAAATTAAATGAACATAGGATATTTATATTATGAGTGTGTAATATAAATATATAATATTTACCAAGCAGCAGGCATGCTGGTGTGTCACTTCCTAGGCTTTTTCTAAAGATTCTTCCTTGTGCCCTCTTCTAGCGCTTGGTGGCCTCAAGTCCATGCTGCTCTTGTGGTGGTACAGCTCCTCCTTGTTCCCCATTGCTAAATTGCTCTGGTAGATATGGATGCTTTTTCTTAAAGTTTCTACTTTGGAGCCATTTATGGGAGTTGTTACTTGCTTCTGGTGTGATTTCACTGCAATAGAGGGCAGTTGAGAGGATTTAGAAAATAAGGGAACGGATGAACAAGGCAGTTTCTGTCAAGATGTTAAGTCTGGGTAAGCTAACTTAGAAGATCACCTTTTTTTTTCTTTCTCTTTTTAGTAGGTAACTTCCCATTTAGCTTAATCTGACTTTGTTTTCTAGTTTGCTGAGGAAATAAAACTCACTCCTGTACAGACTAGTATTTTATTTTCCTTCTATGGACTATGCCTAAGAGATACAGAGGAAAAAAAAACCAACATTTGATGGTTAAGCAGTGTTCAACCAATTCAGAATATTTTTAGCAATGTTGTTAATAACCTCTTTGGAGCTTTCATAGGGATCTGATCCTAATAAACCGTTCTTGTTTGGGGCAGGAACTGCAGGAGTGCGAGGGTGTTTGCAGTCTGTAAAGAAACAGGGTATTTGCTTTTGTGATTAGCCTTGCCAATATCAGTCACAATAAAAACTCTCAGAAAACTCTACTTTTGACCCATTTATAAAATGATGATTCCATGATCATGATTCTATCTCTGTCTGGCAGATGGAAACTATAACAGGACACTAGAAATGCTTGCAACTGTCTGTCGTGGTCAAGCACTGGGTCAGGATGCCTGTCTGGAAAACAGTCTTCTGTGCAGAAAAATGGCTCTGTTTTGTTCTAGATGCTATGCAGATGCTTGCTAACATTCAAAGAAATTTTATTTCTTACTTGATGGCATAAAAATGTGTCACTTGGTCTAGCATTTCTGCAGATAACAGCTGTGATTCTGTACCTTCTCCTCCTCTGCCAAGTGTGGGGAATCATTCAAGAATGATAAATCATGTTTTCAGCTTTTAACAAAATACCCTTGATCCATCTGCATGGTTTTTATGTGGTTGGATTGTATTGAAAGCAGTTTGGACATGAGGTTAGCATGTGTCATATTTCTGAGATGTTATCTTGTCCTCTGCCACAGCTTCTGCAATCACACATCTGGAGAGGATGCCTGAATCGCTTGAGAATCTGTGTGATGTTGTTGATCCCTCATCAATGTCTGTAAAATTATGGACTTTGCTTAAAGGTTTCATTCCTTCATCCGTTGACTGGTGTAACTGTTTAAGTATGCACATCAAAAGAATAAGCAATGCAGTTAATACTAATTTAAGACTGTCTTTTCAATGACAGTTCCCAAGGATGGTCTCAAAAGCCAAGCTGCATTTGAAGAAATGAGGGCAAATTACATTAAAGAACTAAAGAAGATGGTAACTAAATGTCCAAGTAACTCTGGGCAAAGCTGGCAGAGATTCTACCAACTGACTAAACTTCTTGACTCCATGCATGATGTAAGTATAACTCCTCAGGGAGTGCAGAAAAATTAAGCAGAAAATCTGTCCATTAAGGTAAACATGTAGTCTTTAATTGTGTTAACTGACAGGGAGACAAAAAACAACCATATTCTTTTTAAAGGGACATCTGAGAGAAGTTAGATGAATTTAAGTTAAAATAAGAAAGTAGAAGTTTTTAAGGTGAAAGGTGCAGGGTTAGTGTATTAAACATCCAGCATGTCTGATGTGCCAATAAACACAGAATTCATTTGGTCATCTTTTACAGCTGGGTTTGTAATAATGATGACTTTAAAAGACCTTGGAGCCATCCTGGGTGTTTGAAGCTTTATTTGAACTCTCAAGTGGATGATTCCTTGTTGGGTCATTTCTGCTACTCTGCCTTATTCCAGCACAAGGTGTTCCACGTGTCTCAGGTGTGATGAACGACACAGGAAACTAAAAGTTTGGTCTCAGAGCACCCAGGCTGCTGATGGCTCTGCCCAGAGTGACAGAGTGCTTGTGGTAGGTGTGGTAGATTCCAGAAGGAGTGTCCATAATGTTGAGCTGTTCAGGAGGGAGCAGCCTGGTCCTAGACACTGTAATGGTAAGTGCAAAGTACAAATCACTCTGCAGCAGCAGGACTTACTTCCTTTGACTTTCTCTGAGGGAGCCTGTAGCCTCTACAGAGGAAACAACTGACCCACTTGGTAAGGTCTCCTCAGCCTGAGGATTTTCCTAGTGCCCCCTGAGAGTTCCTTGGGGACCAGCCCATTGCTTGGGCCAGCAAGGCTGGCAGTCATCCTCTCTGAAGCTGTGCCATGGTGCAACCAGTGAAGGCAGACTCCTGGGGACAGTGAGAGTGACCTTTAGTCGTGTTTGGGTACGTGAGAGGAGGGCTCCCAGCATGCTCATCACCCTCCCAGTAAAATCTGGCATACTGCAGCAAAGGAGAAAACTCCATCCTGGATGGGCAGGGAAGGATCTTTGCTGCATGAAGAAGCTACAGCACTTGCTTTCAGAGCCTGCATACAAATGCATGTCTTTGTACTGGAATTTCATTTTGCAGAGACGGTACAGTATGGTGCACTTCAGGTCAAATTGGTGTAGGAATGTTTACAGAATGTATACATGGAATTACTTTTCAAATATTGTTCTGTTGTTCATTAAAACATTGCAAACCTTAGTGGGAGGCAGGGAGAGTATTATTAGTGCTGCAGTAATAGCTCATTCTTCAGAGATCAGGTTTCACTTGCTCAGTGCCAGCAAAGGAAGTTGTACTGCTTTAGTGGAAAAAAATAGGATGAGTGATAAAATCATTTGCAAGAATTCACATCTGAACCTCGAGGCAGCATAACAAACCCCTGCATTTATGGAATTTTCTAATCCTCTTCAGGATAGGCAGTGTCTGTGATTTGTTGCTGAAATGGGAGTGTTTGTGTGGTTAAGGTGACTGGATGACAGGCTCACGCGTACTGAGAACGCTCCCATGTCCTACAGACATTTTCCAAAACACAGCATTAACCACTGGGAGCTGAACTAACCAGAGGAAGCAGGCTGCTCTCGCATTTTATTTAATTTTTAATTAAGCTATTTTTGCATTACTTTTGTTTTAATAGAGCACTTTGTTTCAAAGGACTTTTTAAAGAAAGTCCCATTGTCAGCAATCTCTGTTAGAAAGGCCAGTTGTCTCCACAACAGTGCTTCCTTTCATAGATGATACTGGAGACTTGTTCAACAAGAGCACGTGTTTTTCTTTCTCTCTAAAACTGTATTTTTTGCGTTTTGGTTTTTGAAATCCATCAGAATAAATTTAGACTGGTGATAATATTAATGAGAAGTGAGAATTAAGATTCTCTCCCCACTGCCTGTTAGTGCAGAATTTCTCCATTCAATCAACGTGAATGCAAATTTTTTGCTTGGTTCCTTAGTCTAGGAGGAACGCTCCTTCATCTGTCACCTGTGTATTTTTAACTTACTCCATTACAGAGGATGATAATATCTTTGGTGCTGGGCATTCTAGCTGGAGCTGAGGCCCCATGTTTACATGCTGCTGTAGTCTCAGCATTGGCATTTTCAGTGCAAGCCTGAAGGGGCTGGTGCACAATTTGTGCTTGTTCAGCCCTCCTGCTATATCCAGCTTGTCCATCTGAGCAGAGCTGCATCTCATCACTCGTGGAATTCACTTTACCTGAGTGTAGGGGCAAGCAATAAAAAACCCTGCTCCTTTGCATCTCCAGACTTGCTTTCATCAGCCTCATTTTTAAGACATCTGTCTGAGGAATATATGAAATACAGTGCATGGAAGTAACACATTACAGTATGCTTGGCTTATATCATATGAGGAAGGAAAAGGAAACCCAAACAAGATGGTTTTACATTGCTCAGGATGCTAAATCATTCATCCACACAGCAAACATATGTGCAGGTAGGAAAGTGCCGAGCTGAGGAAATAAAGAATTTTTCAAGAAGGCCACTTAAGTATTTGAAAACATCAGCAACTTTATTTAATGATCCATAAAGCCTCAAAGCACCTGAAAAATAAGAGATGGAAACCCATCCCAGGCAGACAAGATGAACAGGGTTTTGTGCATGTGCACACCTGTGCTGGGCTTTAGGAGCCTGCCTGCAGGCTGCCCTGTCCTCTGTATTGCGTGGAGCCGTGTGGAAGCCGTGGGTGCTGAGGCAGCAGGACGTGGGTTAGTGGTGGACATGGCACTGCTGGGTTAACAGCTGGATTTGGTGATCTCAGAGGTTTTTTCCAACCTTAACGATTCTATGATCCCATGTTTCCTTCTTGGAGGGATTGTATTTCTCTTATTTTGGCTGCCTCATGTGCATCATTTCCTGAAGAATCACAGTGTAGCAAGGACAGCCCCCCCTCTACCTAGACCCCAGAGGTTTTGGTCTTGTGCCTGTGAATGGCCGTGGGCATTTTGGGGAGAGATGCACATGCAGCACTTGGATGGAGGTGAAGTGCCTGACAAACGCCCTCAGGAACATTAGAAACAGATGTCCTGCACATGGTATCAAAAACTTCATTTGGATCCTCCTCAGCATCTCCTGTTGGCTTTGGCAGGAAGGGCTGTATCTCGCATGGCAGGCCTCTTTCTATGCAGAGACTGTGTAGTGTATGGTTAAGCAGTTTGCAGAACAAAAGCTGAATTTGGTTTCAATCTGGCTGATACTAAGCAGGCTTTGAGTGAAGAGGGCTTTTGTTTCGATGCCATGACATTAAACCCTAATGTGAACCTTCCCCTTGTCTTGGCAAGGCAGCACCCTGCACTGTCATTTGCTCGTTGACATTCTCTGCCAAACAAAAATAAATTCTTTAAGGCTCATGCTGCTGAATAATTAATTTTTTATGGTTCCTGAAGGGAATACTTTATAGCTGAGGTGGATCTTTCCATAGGCTGAGAGCACCAGGATTTCACTCGCTGAAAAAGCTGACAGTGGGAATAAGGGCATGGACCCTCTGAGGGCAGGGCTGGATGGGATGCTGTGCTGGATGCAAATGTGCCTCTGCAGATTCCCAGTCCTGCAGATACAAAGCTGCAGATGCGCCCCTCAGCTGTCACCAGCACCTCTGGGTACATTTACTTCTGCTACTGATCTGCCCAAGTCGTGTCCCACAGCCGATGAGCAGTTTGGAGCCTCCTTTCAGTCCCAGTGCCTGAATTCTCAGGGTGAGCATTTTCTCTGTTTATTGAGAGGATATATCCAGCCTCTACTCCCAGAGCAGCAGTGATGTGGGAGTGTGCTAGGTGTGTGTTGCGGCAGCTAATATGCATCTGTCAAGTGAGAAATTGATTCCCAGCTCCCTAATGTAGACAGAATCTACTCTGAGAGTCATCTTGCTCAGTTTGTGATGGTTGGATCTCCCTTCATGTTAATAGGTGTTTGTTGGGGAAGGGCAGAACCTGCTGCTGTTGGAAGAAGAGCAGTGGAGACTTTGAACTTGGGCTCTTTTTTGGCACGTCCTGGTGTCAGGTGGTGTACTTTTAGTGTACACGTGGTTGTGAAGGGAAGCAGAAGAAATGAGTGCAGTTCCTCAGACAGATAAATGCACAGGCAAAACCAGGGGTCCGTGTTCACTCTGCCAGATGCTGTTAGTGCCTAATCCATATTATTGTATCCACCTTTTACTCCTTACTAGCATGAGGGAAATATTCTGCATAGGTATAACCAGAGGCTTCATCCCTTGGTCTTCCCTTGTACTTCCTGTGAATATAGTGATCATGGAATAATCAAGACCTGCTTGGCAGTGGTTTTCTATAGCCTTCCTGGTTGTAGGAGAGTAGTTTTGTATCCACTGCATGAAGTGGAAAAAGCAGGAAGTGACAATAGTCCTAAACTCACCAAGGGCTCTGCTGGGTGAGGAAAGAGCTGGGTGGGCAGAGACCCATTCCTGAAAGGGACGGAGAGAGGCAATTTGGAATGTCTTTTTTTTTTTTTTTTTTTAATATAGGAGAATGCTGAAGTTTCTGACAGTAATAGCTGTAGCTAATAATAGGAATAAATTACTCAGCATTGTGTTGTTACCCTACTGCTGATTTAATTGCTGTCTCAGTAGGCTTAATCACAGAGATGCTCCTGATAGAGAAGTGACTGTGGGCTTTCATACCACACTCAGAGATTCAGAGAGAATTTGGAGAAAATGAAGCACAGAAATGTGCACCCTTGCAAATCCAATAGTTCTTACCATTTTTGGAAATGCAAAGGCATCGTGGTGAGATTTCCAAACTAAAATAAATTCTTTTTGCTGTAAAAATGGGGCAAGTGCTCGAAGGTCACTATAACTGTATTAACTTCAGGGACTTCATTAAAGGATTCATTTTTTTTAATTATGAAGAACAGTATGCGTGAAAAAGTCCATTTTATGGATACCCCACCCTAATAACAGAAAATTACATTTGATTAATACTGCTATTTCTCAGAGGTGCTCAATACAGCATACAAATGCAAAAATTGATTAGGTTAAGAATTTTGCTAAGACTGCTGTAGCCTTGAAAATGTTTGAAGTGCAGCTCACTCTGCAGGGTAGTGATGAGAGAATTGGGAATTGTTTTAGTTGTGGCCTTAACTGCACTGCCAAACTGTAAGTCTTCAGAAGTGTGCTTCAGTAGCTGAAATAATTGAGATTGTAAAGCCAGGGTGTTTCTAGTCACCATTGCACTGCTTGTCCGAACAGCTTTCACTGCTAAATTGGAGTTGTCTGTCACACTGCTGGACTGGGGGAGCTCTCAGCTTTTCCAGTATAAACCACCAGAAGTAGAGGGTAGAAGTGGTCAGCTGAAGCATAGTCAGGAGTTCTCAGAGCACAGGGATTTTACAGGGCTTTAAAAAACAACCAGGAGTATATTTAATCTAGGAAATTCATAAGGCACATTCAGAAGTGCTGGATAGCTCGTGTTACCTTGCTTGTCACCTGTGGTGCCTCAGTCACTGCAAAGAGAGAGCTTGTGTGTTCCAAGAGAAAACCTTTTGATACCCTTACTGAAGAGGGAACTTCTCTTTTAAAGCAAGAGACCATCTAAATTATTTACCTCTTACAAATCAAAACTACATCAGACGAATGATGTCTGGGATGCAGAAGCAAGGACTTAAATTTCAAAATTAGCATTGCCTGTGGGACCTGAGGTTTTTATCCTTTTAGTGAATCCTCATGCCAAGGCTGCTGAGCTGGCAGGAGGCTGGTACTTTTGAAAATTCATGGGAACACACCTGCAGAATAGCCTGCTTGTGGCTCAGCTCTTGGTCTCACAGCTTTATCTGTCTGACCTTAGCAGTGTTTACATTTTTGTACATCTGAGCTGGCTTTCAATTCTGCCACATTTGTTCATGTTTATTTTAAATTAATGCTTTCCCAGTCCCAAAAAGCCATGCAGCTTTCAAGGCTGGAGTTTAAAAGATCCTGACTGCAATCCTGTGGTCCTGGTGACACATGGGGTCACATGTGTGACACACATGCTTCCTAGTCCTCCCTTTTTCTTTATGTGGGTGATTATTGTCAAGTATGTTAAAGCTGATAGCTTAAGACAGTGGAACAAAAGTTTTAGCAGACTAAATAGCTATAGAAATACATTATCCTTAGGGCTTCCAACCCAAGTATGACATGATAGAAGGGTTCTAGGGATTTTCTTTTAAACTGTTGTGCAAACTTAACCTTTCTCTCATGTGGTGAGATTTGTAGTGTGCTATGCTATGAGTGTCTCCATGATCACACCCTGGTTTTCATCCACTGGACTACTGACTTGTTTATTGACTGGAGTAGATTATGCTTCCTTCATTTGTGTTACTTTTCATTTCCCCTTGTCTGCATATTCACCAGACGTAAATTTGTACTTGGTACTACTAAAAGCTTGCAAAGAAGTCAGAAGCAGTAGTTTCTAGGTAGGATTCTCTGTGACCTGTTTCACTGAATCCAGAGGCTCCACACGGGCGTGACGAGGCAGGAATTCACTTGAGCTGCACAGAAGGCAGTGGAACAGAGGTGACCCCAACCCCCTCTCACATTCAGTGATGTGAAAGAAGTTTAGGAAAAGCAGCACATTCACAGGGTCATTGTCAAGGCTGTGCTGGGGTGCAAGGCTTCCTTTGCCTAGGGCTGGTGTTTGACGCCAGAGGCAGGGAGGAGGGAGTGGCAAGCACACCGAGACACAGTTTCCTTCACTTTGGTTTTGTGCTGTTCAGAGTATTTTTGGCACACGGTAGATGCAGTAACAACCTTCTCCTCATGGGTAAAGTAAACCTTTGAACACCAGAAGTTTTTCCTTGAAAACCAGATTAAGTCTATGCTACTTATTTAGCATGCATCTGTTTAATTAATTAGTGTTACTTCATGACATGCCAGATCATCATGAATGACCTAAGCCCCAGCAAACAGACTCATGTAGTGCTCAATAGCAGCGAGTCATGACTGATCTCAGAACTTCTCTGGGATGTTCATAAACTGCTTACATGTTTGCAAGAACAGCTGTGAACATCCTGAAAATAAGCAATAAGGTATAGTGCTATAGGATGGAAACGTTGCCACCTATATATTTTTATTCATTTCCTTTTCTGCCTTCCAGAAGTCCACTTTTATTTGCTCTGTCTTTAACAGGGGCTTTATGGCAGAGTGCAATTCTGCATGGTAAGAAATGAAATGACAAACTTGTGTTTGATAAACTACACATGCAGAAGTGTTTCAAGTCCTCTGCAAGCACACAAGGTGCCAAAATTAATTTCACACTTGGATATTTTGACAGCAGAGGCTCTTTCCATCAGTCTCACAACAGTGTATGGACTGCAGTGGACGGTCACGCACTCACTGTAACCTAGACGTGCTTCATTCCTTCACCTTTCTTAAAGACTGGAAAGGGTCCAACATACTGTAAGGCTTTAGGAGATGTATTTAGGTCACAGACACCAAAAAGCCTGTAGATTGTGTCACTGTACAACCTGAAATGTCACTGTGTGATGCAGCAGTTGTGTTGTTGAGCTGCAAACATCAGCTGCTCTGGCAGTTCTAGGTTGCAGTCCCTGGAGAATGCACTGAAGTTAACCAAATAATTTGATTTAATGATTGTGTATCCAGCTGAAGCTGAGATACAATACTTTATGGCTGATCTTTTCCCTCTGGGCACAAGACCTGGAGTTTTCATGGTGGCTAGTTGCTGTTAGTGAAAGGAAAAGTGCAGCTAGGCAGAAAAATCAAATCTGTAGCCTCCTGGGTTTTCCTAGTTTTAATGAGTCAAGTAGCCCTTTGGCATTTGGGTTCTTTTGTTTGCTTCATAGCCCCTGTAAATGGACTGTTGGGTCAGAGTAAGATGTTGTTTCTTAGAAATAATTAATTATCAGTAAGCTGTTGTTTGCATGCAAAAATCTTGGTGTTTTTCCTAAACAGTGTTTCTTTCTGTATTTCAGCTCGTTAGTGACTTATTGGAATTCTGCTTCTACACCTTCCGAGAGTCTCAGGCACTGAAAGTAGAGTTTCCAGCCATGCTGGTGGAAATCATCAGTGACCAGCTACCAAAGGTGGAATCTGGGAATGCCAAGCCCCTGTACTTTCACAGGAAGTGATAGAAAATGTCTTAAATGGAAGAACTTTGCCTTAAGTTTCCCTGTGTTATTCCACACCCATGAAGGACCCAAGAAACCATATTTTAAACATGCTCTTTACACTTGTTCAGCAGTCTCTGAATAGTCTAAAATCATACGAAGGGTTTGGGGGAATGGAAAGCAGTTGACTTGGATTTGGCAAGACCTAGATGTTTGGAAATTACCCCATAACCCTAAAACACTTAGAAAATGTTCCTGTTCCTCTGGATGAAAAGCCATATCTAGTCAATAACTCTTTGATTTTGATATTTTAACAGATGGAGTTTTAAATATGCCATGTAGTTTCTGGTATTGTTTGCTTGTTTTAAAAGGGTTCGAGAACTAATGAGAACTTTTTAAAGCTTACCCTTGGTTTGCACATAAAACGTAAAGTCAATATGGGGCATTAATATTCTTTTCTTGTAAAAAAAAAACAAACAAAAAAACAAAAAAAAAAAACCCAAACAAAAACTATATATATATATACACATATATATACACACACACAAACCCTAACGTGTAAAGTAATAACAGAACATTTGGTGTGGAATACTGTTATCCCCACCTGTGGCATTTGTTATCCCATATTATCCCATCATAGATGATATACACTGTGTTAAGTGTCTATTTACTATTTAATTCAAAAGGATAAGATGTGAAAGACAAATGCCCTGGTATCAATTTATAGTATCTATTGTGCTGGCTTTACAAATAATTTTTTGCAGTCTTTTGCTGTACTGTACATTGCTGTATGTATAAATTGTGAAGGACCTGAAATAAGGTGTAAGGAACTTTTGTAAATGAGACAAAAAATCTTTAATGGTTAATAGGATGAACGGGAAAGTATTTTTGAAAGAACTCTATTTTGCTGGAGACTATTTAAGTACTATCTTTGTCTAAACAAACAAGGTAATTTTTTTGTAAAGTGAAATGTTCTGCATGCATAATGAACCGTTTACAGTGTATTTAAGAAAGGGAAAGCTGTGCCTTTTTTAGCATCATATCTAATTTACCATCCTACAGTATCTGTTGTAAATAACCACGCTTAACCTTTTCCGTTGTGTTTTAAGCCTTTCTATTTCTCTCTCTATTTTCCTCCCCTTTTGTCTCTCTCTTGCAAGCGTATGTGACTTGAGCACATCTTAGAACTCCTGCTTCATATATCTGTAGGAAACTACACATTTTAGTGTTTGCCACTTTACCAAGGTTTCATTTAACAAGACAAATTATGGTCTCTCTCCAAAGCTTTTGCCAGCTTAATGATCTAGTGAGTTCTTGCCCTCTATTCCCTTTCTCTCTCAGGGGAACGGGGGTGAGCAACATGTTGAATGATTTTTCTTTTTTTTACTAAGGTTTCCCAGATTGTTTGTTTTTGGTTTATTTTTTGTTTTGTTTTTTTTTTTCCTTTGAATACTGGATCTACGAAGCATCTTAAAAGGTCAGATTATTATTTCAGAGGGGGGAGAGCGATTTCTGGTTATGCTGAAGGGAACATGCAGATCATTACAGTAAGTATATCAAAGAGATTTGTACTGGTGAGAGGGATGGTGAGGGATGATAAGGGCAGATAAGCTGAGTAGAATTTTTAGTGATAAACTAAAAGCGTCTGCAATTTTATAAGCATTTTGTAATAATCGGGATACATCCAAGAAGACAAATGTTCACACTACAAGTTCAACTCAGTTGGTCTGATTTTGTCTCAAAAACGTTTTCTCTAGAATAAGACTGCAAAGAAAAGAATTTTTGAGGTGATTTTCACTATTTCACAATTTATAAGCAACTACAAGATTTTGGAGTAGAATAGAGGACAGGTGAACTTTTCTGAGGCTCAACTGTTGCTACCATATGCTCATGTTTAAATAGAATAGTTTTTCAGAGTTCTAATCTGTAGTGTTCTCTCTGGGTGCCACTGGTATTTTTGAGCTATAGTGTGTCCCTTGGCCGGTCAGAATGTAGCATTTCTTGTCAATGGTGGTCGAATTAAGAGTTCTACACCCTTTCTGAACCCAAATTTGGAGGTGCACTCTGGTGCACTGAAGACAGTCAGCGCTACTTGTCTTTTTAAATGACACCTGCCTTATGCAATGGGTAATCTGTAAAGACTGTATTCAGAGAGGTTTTTTATATATAAATATATACATACATATATTATTTGCATTTTGGAAGTCTAATTCATAGGCAGATCTTTAAATACTGACCTGCACAGCAATATGAAAGCCAAACTTCCAACGTGAGATATACAGCATGCAGACTGGTTGTTTACAGTAAAGACACAGTCATACATCCATCTCTTAATTTACTTTTTTTAAAAGTCTAAAATAGAAGATTTCAAAGCCAGGTTCTGGGTGAATACAGTCTGCAGCAGCTTTTTATATTAACAAAGTTACTGCCTCCTTTTCTGTCTCAGAGTAACTTTGCTTGACTAAAATAGCAAAGCCATATTCTACACTTCACTGTTAAATGCCTGTCCCAGTCCAAATTGTTGTCTGTTTGCTCCTATTTTTGTACCTTATTACTTTTAATCTTGGTTTGGTACAATTCATAATTCACAGAAACTTCATATAATTAAACACACTAAATTAGTTTTAAAAAGCAATTTATATCTTTATGCAAAAACGTATGTCTGTCTTTGCAAACAACTGTAAGCAGATTATAATAAATCCTTTACTTTAATCACCTGTTGTTTATGAAACCATTCATTGATTATTATTTTTTTTTTGCTAGAGATCATTGAAGTAATAGATACAATTGGATATAGATGTTGTAAGAGGCAGTATTCTCTTATCAAGGACACCTAAGCAGAATAGCCATCACTTTTTTTATCTAAACCTGTGTACAGAAAAAAGAAAAAGAAACCACAAAACCCAACCCTAGTTTTTAGCTACCAGGAAGTTCGTTACGTTCTTTTGAATTTGTTTAGAATGAAATAGGCATTTGTCTCCTGCAAAATACAAGACAAGCTATAACAGCTTTTAGAAAGTGGGCTTTTGTTCATTGAGCTAAATTATTTTGTTGTAAGAAGGAACAGGGATATGCAGCAAGAGCATTGTATACACAGTTAAAATGTAAGATAGTGTAATGTACTGCAGTGGGTATTTCAGGAATACTACACACATCGTGCGACTGAGCAGTTGCACAGAGTAAAATAGAAAAGACTAAAGTTTGCAATATCAAAATCTTATTAAAAAGATACTTTACAATCAATCATGCAAAAAGCTAATTCACAGGGTGGTGTTTTTCACTGACTTGTTTAAACATTTATGAAATTAAAAAATTCTACAGTTAATGCACTTTTAATTGTTTATTAAAGATTTGACTTTTTTTAGAGCAATGTTTTCAGCTGGAGGTCAATGACTTGATAAGATAGACAGCAGTTCTGAGGCCAGGAAGCTCAGAGGAATGTTTAAGAATTCTTGGAGTTTAAATAGATTCCTGGATGAAAAATAAAAGCAGCCAGCAGTATCGTGTAAACAGTAAAATCTATGCATAATGATGCATTTATAATTAGGGGTTTGCTTCTGTATGTTTAAAGCTTTTTAAATAAATAGAAAATATTGTTTGGTCTTTATGTTAATGTCTGCAAGTACCTACTTTTTTTTTTCTTTTTTTTTATACAAATTGTACAAATATACATGAATTAAACTGGTTTGATTGCAAGTATTTCTTGCATTTTAATCTCAGCTAGCTGCTGATGCAGTGATATCCTTAGAGACAAGCCTTCTGCTCATGTAGGAACAATACAGAACCAGAGAGTGGGTTGGGTTGGAAGGGACCTTAAAAATCATCCAGTTCCAACCTCCAGCCATGGGCAGGGACACTTTCCACTCGACCAGGTGCTCAGAGCCTCATTTAACCTGGACATGGACACTTCAACATAAAGTAACTTGAAATACACCACAACATCTTTCTTCAGACAGTTGGAGTGTTGGTTCCAGCAATCTCTGTCAGCTCTGGGTGTTGCTGCACCTGCAGTGGCTTTGGCCCAGGAGCAGCTCCTCAGGCTGTAAGACAGGGAATGTCCAACATTGAGGAACATGGTTCATTTCACCTGGGTCCCAGTGTTTGACAAATGATGTGCTGACACTTTTCTGGGCACAAGCTGCATCCCACTGGAAGGAACAAACTTTCAGTACCCAGGCCAGCCTGGGCTCCAGTTTCTGTTAACCTTCTGCTGCTCTTCCCATTGACCAAAGTTAGTGAATCCATTCTCTTGCCCTGAGAGAAATTCTATTTTATATACACAAGATTTTCCCACTGACCCTGCCTTCTCAGGGTCAGACCTTTTCCAGTTGCAATTACAGTAAGTTAGCAGGAGTTTTATTTCCCCTTCTAACTATCTTCCTTTGTTCTGGGTAAAACAGTTCACCACCAAGTTTGCACAAAGCCTGATCTGTGTTGTAAGACCACCATTTAATTGCATTTAGGTCTTTCAATAATAAGTTGCATAAACTTTTTTATTGCCAAAAAATCCTTGCACCTGCTTTCTCTGTGTGGAATTGTCAGAAGGAAAGAATAGTAGGGGATCAGCAGTATTAAGAAAAATTTCCCATATGTTTACAAGCAGATGCATCTGTCATATGCTGTTCTAGAAATGACAATGCTATCACTCATACTTGAAATCATAATGAAACTTGTAACCTGACCTCAAGCTGAGGCACTCAGGTATCTGCAGAGACACTGGGAGTTCGTGAGGAGTACAATATTACTAAGAAAGGAGTGGAAAAAATGCCCTTTCCTGCCACAGAGTTTGCTTGGTAAACCATGCCCTGCCATAAGGTTTTTGAGGTGTTCTTCCTTTAATTGTAGATGTTGACAGAGTGAAGTTTATTTGGCGCTTACCTGTGGCTACTGTAAGGACAGATGAGGGCAGACTGTTGGACTCTGATGTAGAAAACAATGTCCAAGACACATTCAGCTGAAGAGGTGAAACTCCAGTGAAGACTTTCAGTGAAACCCAGTTTAGCAGTGGTGCATTTACAGCCTACACAGACCCTCTGTCAGCAACTTTCCTCCTTAAACTGCAAACCAGGTAAGAATTGTGAAATGGGTTAAGAGAACAAGGAACAGCACTGAGGAAGGCAAATTTCTGCCCAGGTCTCTTCTGTGACACAATTACAGAGGCTTGGGTAGCAAAAGCTGCAAGCAGTGTGGGAGGAACATGTATTTTCATTACAGGACAGATACATCAGCTAATGAGATTTTTCTCTCACTCCTCATAAAAGACGGCATCAGAAGGAAACCTGCCATGAAGATCAGCTGGGACAACACTTAACAACCTTCAGCAGCCTAGAAACCCAAGGGCTTTTCACCCAGGAGAGTGAAAGTGCTGCTGGCCAAGGCCCAGCACTGCACCCTGGCCAGTGACTAACAGGCTATAAATTTCTGCTGAGCCCAGCTGGGCAGGAGTCTTAGCTTGGCCATTAATTATTCAGCAAACACATTCGACCTTAATCCCCAGGCTGAGGGATTCAATCTCTGTCCCACAGTGATGGCAAGGCCAATGCTGTTTTGCATAAAAAACACATTTGGGGTGCTTTTAATGCAAAAATTCGTGAATTTTTTTCCTAATTCACACTCTAATTTTCAGCCCATGTCATACATTCACTACCAGCAGCCTCAGCTTTTGAAAACTGACAAGTCCACGGCCCTGCCCACAGTAACCAGCACAGAGCAAAGGAAGGGAACCCAACCCAAGGATTAATTCCTCTGTGCCCACAGGTGTGACAGGGAGCAGTTCCATGAAAGAGGACAGAGGGCACACCCACAGAGAATGACCACTCCTGCTGCCAGGCCAATAGAAGGATCCTGCAACCAGCTTCCTCCAGAATGGACTCCCTGTCCTCCCTCCTGTCTCAACAGCACGTTATTGCACTCCTCCAAAATCTACCAAGCCACAGATAAGATAGACAAGAAGCATGCCCTAAAGGCTACCTTCAGGAAAGCAAGCATTCTCAAAGCCTTTCTTTTGGCTTGCTTTTTTTGTTGTTTTTTTTTTTAATTTTAGCATCTTTTAATTTCCACTTCCAAGCAGTCAGTACTGAGGGCATCGCTTCCAGCTCTTCTCAGCAGCAAGGATGAAGAACGAGCTGTGCTGTGGCTACTGGGCTGTGCAAGTCTGTACTTGGCATTGGTGTAACTGGGCTGATGTGGAAACCCATCTGGTGGGTAGCAGTTCCCACAGCTGAATTCCTCAGAGGCAGTGTGGTTAGCCTGAAAGCCAGATCTGATCTGGCTCTGCTCACACCACTGCCTTCAGACAACGGCTGGGATGTGAGAAAGTTTGGATTAGTGTTACTTCTGTTCAGTGTATCACTTCTGAGTAGAAAAGTTTTCTTCTCATTTGGGTTCTGTGTAGCTCCAGGAGTAACAGGAGTCTCAAAACACCTCACCAAAAGGTGAAACAGGCTCGCAGAACTGCATGGAAGAGACACTAAGACTATTACTCCTTCCCTATGTATCTGCCTTTTTTAAACAACCTCAGTTATAAGGAAAAAAAGCCCCACCACACAGAGCTAGAGCTGAGAAGCACATTGAGAATTTTGGAGGAGAGCAGCCAGAACAAGATCAAACTGCCCTGCAGGTTTAAAACAACAAAACAAATGGAAGCAACTTCCAGAGCTTGTAAGCTTCAAGTTATCAGAGCTTCACCATCTGACAAGCCAGCATACCTAGCTGCCACACCTGCAAGGCTAACAGCAAAGATTTATATTCTCCCTCTTCTTTCAACATTTTCTACCAACTGGTAGCCATGAAAACTGAGTCTGGCACACAAATACCATCTTGCCTCCAGAATGAACCTTTAAGGCCACAGATGAGTTGATAGAGCTGTGAGCCCAACATGAAACCCAGCCAGAACGGAGCTTTGCCATGTGAACAAATCTGAGCAAGGAAACCTGCAAGCTGTTGCTGCAAATACTGGTGCAGCTATTTCCTTACCACTGAATCAAGAAGCAAATCAGAAGTTATTTTCAATGCTTGGGTCACTTAGCCAAGACAAGAACTGCCTAAAAGCTTTGTGGCAGGGAGTCACCACTCCAGTACCAGAAGAATTTACCAAATGAAGCCACTCCAAGCAATGAGGGTCAGTGCTGGAGAGCTGTACTGGCTTGCTCCACCATTGCTCCATCTAGAAATGATTTGTGCATATTCCAGTGGTCTGTGCAGTCTGGGCAAAGAACAAATTAATGGCATGGAGTTAAACCCTCAGGAGGGAAAAAGCCATCCCAAGCCCAAGGTACCATTAACCATTAACTGTTTAACTAATCTCATTTGTTAGGAAAACTTGCAAAGCTAAGTAGAGCTGCAGTAAATGACTTGAAATCCACAAAGTCAAAGTTAACAAATTTGACATTTAACAAAACTGAATTTAACGAAAAAGTGATTCTGTATTAGCATGTCATCCTGTCACACTTCCCTGCATCCTCTCCACTGTCTTACTTGAAGGAGAGAAAAATAAAAAAAATCGTGATAAACTGCATGTGACTTTTAAAAAGTTCTGCAAATTTTGAGGCATCAATAAGCCCTCGTAGTTGGCAATCAGAGGGAAGGAAGACAGGCAAGGTGAGCAAGCAGATAAAAGAGACAAGAGATAAAATGCAGGAATTCTCCAGGACGCAAAAGCATCATAGCCAGAGATTCTCTTTTCCCATTTGGCTTGAACTTCCAGAGCTGTCCATTTTGTGTGAGGAAAGCTCCCCATCCCTTTTGGAGCTTGCTTGAGGCTGACTGCACAGAGCTGCCAATAATTATTTCATGCCACAGCTTCCAGAACCAGAGCAAAATACTCTGCAACATAGGAATGACAAGTCAAATAACAAATAACATTTTATTTCATTTACAGTGATATTTTTGAGTAGCAAAGGAACCATGACATATAGGAGCCTGTAATAAAAGTTCATGTGTCTTATCTTTATAAAATAAATGAAATCATACACGCAACATAAATGAATGTGCTCTTTGAAGACATTTGAAAAATGTCATGTCTTGGTAACTATTATTTTTACTTACTGATGTCTGTTCTGCACTGGCTATTCCACTCTGAAATATAATTTAATTGTCAGCATGATAGCTTTTTTTATCCATCAGTATCTTCCAAACCTAAAATGATCATAGAATCATAGAATGGATTGGGTAGGGAGGGACCTTAAAGATCATGTAGTTCCAATCCCCTGCCATGGGCAGGGACACCTTCCACTATACCAGGCTGGTCAGAGCCTCATCCAACCTGTCCTTGAACACTTCCAGGGACGGGCAGCCACAGCTGCTCTGGGCAACCTGTGCCAGGGCCTCATCATCCTCACATTCTGTTAAAAATGCTGGTTATCAAAGCATAATCTCCAGGACACTAAGTTGATTCACAGATCAACCAAATACTTGACTTCAAAAGCTATTTATCTTGCAAACAAACATACTACTACTGCTCTTTACAACTGAAAAAACAAGCAACCTATTAAAAAATTGAGCTATCCCTCCATTCCTCTTTCTTGCCCCCATCCATTCCAACCCCCAAAGAATCTTTCTTTGTAATTCATGTTTGGCAACACTTAATGTCTTTATACAGATTTAAGATCTTCAATCCGTAGTCCAGCTCTTCACTGATTAAAAGCAGTCACAGAAGTAGAGACAAGTGACTAGAACAAAAATCCATGGATACCATGTACACCTTCTTGGCGTTCAATGCACAAAGCTATAAAAACTGAACATAATTTTGTGGAATTAGTCCTCTCTTGCCATTTAACGTGCCTTCTAGCCATCCTGGCTCTCTGGAAAATTGCACTGCAAAAGAAAGGGAGAGAACATTACTGCATCTTTTTATGTTTGAATTAGTACTTTTCAGCTTTAGCTCCACAACACCAGACAAAGCATCCATAAAAACTTCCCATCATCTGCAATGACCAGTTTAAGAATCTGGCTAGGAAAGATAAAGAGGATTATTAACTTGACTTAAATACTTCATAATGTACTTCTGCAAAGTCTACACGGTGAAATAGCTTTTAGGTGCAGGAGACTTCATTAAGGAAAGGGTTAATGGAGCTTAGGACATATTTATAAATTAGAAAAATCTGTGCCGTAGGGGAAAAGTCAGAATTTATATCAAGCAGTGGAAAACACTTTCAGTAGGTGGGGCAAAACAAGAGCAAAACCTGTCTTGAGCAGAAGTGATGAATCTGGAAGCTCAGAGGCACAGAAGCACAGCATAGGACCTTACTTGGCATGGAAAGTAAGCATGGAAAGAATTATAGGGAAAATAGAAATGAGCCAGATGTCATTCCAAGTATCATCTCTTCAGAGTAGAGCTGCTATTAGAAGTGACCAGTGGACAAAATCTGAATCATTTTTCTGATTAAATCCTGTCTCTAAAATTCAAATACATAGTGCAATTCACAAAACATAAAGCAAAGGCTTGAACAGCTCCTTCTGCCATCCTAAGTGCTTACCGCTGCTGATCCCAAAGTTTATGCAAGAGTATCCATGAATATAAAATAAGAAATATTTCAGCTTGGACTCTCAATGCCCCAGAAGTTACTCTGTGAGCAAAAGAACTAATGAAATCTGACTTCCTGTATATATATGTTGACCATATTTGACAGGAAGTTAAAAAAGAAGCATAAGCCTCCTTTCTTTGGAAAACAGACTAAAAAGTCCTCAAATTCCCCTCTGAGATGTCTTTTAAGGATATAATAGAGATACCTATTTACCTATGTAACTGTAAAATCCCACACTTTTTAGCAACCCACAACATTTTCTACTGTATTAATTTATCCTCACAGTACTTCTTAGACAGTATTTAGGGAAGACATCAGACAAATGCTGAAACATGCTGCCAGCCATGTCAGTGCTTTATTTAAAACACATTAACACATTGGGAAATGTGATATTTGTAGCCTTTTACATATCAGGGAAATAACAGTTGAGAGAGAGCAACATGTTAAGTCTCACTTCCAAAAGCATTTTAAGGCTCTTAACTTGAGGACTTAAAAACATACTTTCCCTATTTTTTTCCTTGTGTCAGACAGCTGTGCCCAGAAACCACACTTTAAACAACAGCTCCAAAGAACCCAGAAAATAAAACTGCTTTCAAATGCTACTGATAGTTTAGATTCAGCACGAAATTCTGGGCTTATATTTGTAATAAATATGTTCAACAAAAAGATTCCAAAGGAAAAATGTGCATAGACAAATTACCTTTTAGGATCTGTGCTCACACAGTAACTTACATTACCATTAGTAATTAGCAGGCCCTCCTCTCCTTTTGTCATTACTATTCTGCAATTACAGAGTACACATGCATTTGAAACTGCATGGCTGACACCACCACAAACCTCCCTCCAGAAGCTGTAATTCTACATTTCCAGCAAATGCGCCAGAAGCCAGCCAAACCCCTCCCTGAGGCCTCCCATACCTATGGAGCACATCTGTATTAGAGGAAATAAACTCAAAAAAAAAAAAAAACAACCAAAAAACATATTAGGAAGAAAAACAACTAGAAAATGTAGCAGTAGGAAATTTCTACCTGCCCTCTGGTGCTTAACCTTAATTTCCATTAGAAGGGCGGTAGATACCACTGGCATGTGAGTGTTTATAAATCCCAGGCCTGCTCAAACTGAGGAGAGCCCCCAGCTGAGGGGGATCACACTGAAATTAAAATTTACCTAAAGTTTATATGCAGGGGAGGAAATGCTCAAACTATGCTGAATCACATAACTCAACACAACAGCAAACTTCCAAAGAAATATTTTCTAAGCAGGTTTGGTAAGATGATGGTGAACTCTGCACACTGCAGCACAGTCATGGCCCAGCAGTTGGGTTTGAGTGGCAAACACCATTATCACCCCAGAAGATGAGACCTAGCTGGCACAACTGAGCTCTGGGCTTAGGAAATTAAATATTGCACATGTACATTACACAGCTGAGGGCCTCACTTGCTGGCAGACAGTTCTTTTAGACTCCAGGAAGACTGAAGAAGGAATTACCACTCAATTACACCTAAGGCCACCATTTCTAGAGATCTTTGTTTATTAAAAAAACACAGTAAAAAAGTAATTCTTAATGTTCAGCATCTGTGGTGACTCACAGCAGGGAAGGCTGCTGTCCCCACTCCAATCACTTTGTGCAAGGAAAGGTAAGATACTCGTGTACATCACTGACTGCTTCTCTAGGCAAATTATATTAATGAAGGTGCCATCCAAAAGCAAAGCTGCTTTAAGCTCCAGTGATCCTGTTTTCTTTGCTAATCCATTTCTGAAATACAGCGTACAACAGCATGCAATTTTTAAAATCAAAATCACTTAACCACACAAACCCCATTCCTCTATCATGCACAGCTCTTAAACCCAGGACACAGCCTATTTCTGAAAAAATACCCTGCTCAACTGAAGACTTCTATAGTGTCCCCTTTCTGTCATTTCTTCTCAGTCAACAACAATTACAGTTCTTAGCACTTTCTCAGGCCTGCCTCATTTAAAAATACCTTGCTGTAGAAATTAAACACTTGCCCTTAAAACTACAACTCATTACGAGAGCAATCATCCCATAGGACTAAGGGTTCGTGTTGGCACGGGACAGGAGGGGAAAATAGCTGCAGTATAAAAGGTACAGAGCAGAGAACTAAACAGGAAACATTTTCAGCAAGATTTAACGAGTGCATAGCAGAACTGTACAACAAGCCCAAGCACATAACCAGCACTAAAAGCCATCACCTCTTAGGACAGTGCAAATAGCAGCCAAGTTGAGAGCTCAGAGGGGGCAGTGACTTCCTCAGTACCTGCTGTAAAGCCTTTTCAGCAGTCTCACTCATGGAAGCAAAGTGCAGAGAAGGAAGACGTCTGAGCATCAGTATGACAGCAAGTGCTATGGAACAATCATCCCAACTCAAATCCCAACAAAATCTATAGACTTGGAACTTGTAGTGAGATCTGATTTCTTCTAATCAAGAAACACCATCAGGTCAGCTTGCAGCTTGGCACGTGCAGCCTTGCCTCTTACTTTTCTGTATTCTCCAATGGAAATAGCTTTGATATTGCCAATGTTATTATTTTCTAACTGCAAATACATAAAATTTGCAGTCAGCTCTTCCCAGAGACCCAATGCCATAAGCAGACTTTGCTCTGCTCTGGCAGCTCAAAAGTTTCACAGGTCTCAACCATTATTGAGAGCAAGACTCACTTCCTCAGCAGTATTATTAGTCCATTGCCTGGGTGCCACTAACTTCAGCAAGGCTGAATCAAACACTGGTTCACAGTGATTTCCACATCTTTGTGGAAACTGGCTGTTTTGGGAGCAAATCTAACCTGCATGGTGTCTGGCACAAGAGGGCCTCCCTTTCTTAGGGACTGTCAGGGTAAAAACCTCAAAAAGCAACATAAATGAGGATTACTGAAGGCAACAGAAATCTCTCTGCTAAAACCACTACAGCACTACTGAACACACTTCCATAGAACTCAATGATGCTGGCCAATTTTTCATCAGGAAATTCAATTAAAGCAACCAAATGTGCTTGCAAGCCCTCTGTTTAGAAATCCCTTTGGGTTTTTGAAACAATCCCTGTGGATTGCGTTGATAGCAGAAATGCAGAAATATTTATCATGCTTAGGGTTAACCTGGAATTTGGAATTTCAAAACTTGCTGTTTCCTTTAATTATGCTGTGAGAATCAGAATTATGTCATGGATGGAACACAGGACTAGGAGTCAGGGAGTCTTCTCCCCGTCTTTCCAAGTGTTCTGAAATACACAGATGAAAGGTGCACCAAGAAGTAGCTCTATCTCCATTTTTAGCTCAGCAAAAGAACCATTTGCACATACAGTGCAATACAGTATTTTGGGAGTACCACTTCTCTTTGATGTAAATCCTGGATTGGTCAGGACCATAAAAAGAGACAGTCCAGGAGCCACAGCATGAATTAGAGGGCAGAGAGTGCCTTGGAGTTTAAACCAGGAACATTAACAAAGGCTGGCACTTTGTTACAGTGGGAGAGAGAGATGGGGATGACAAGGGTTGTGTCAATGTGGCTTTTTGTGTTCCTTTTATACTTAGTGGAGACGATGGGTGCCCCACTTTTCCTTAGGAACTCTCACAGTTTTTCTCATGTTTTCTCTCCCCTAAAATCAGATTTTAAAAATTGTAAAAAGCTTGATAAGAGCTATCTTGACAAGTTTTCAGGAAGCCGTCCTGCTAGCAGTTCTGCCAAGGAATTTTTATTGTGTAAATACCATTTAACCTATCTGAAACACTTCTCCCAAGTGAAATTCCCATTTACTGACTTCTAAGCAGTCTCTTTCAAGAACCAGAAATTTAATAACACTTGGTTCCAAGACTGGCAAAATTCCAGTGCCAGGCAGTCTGATTATTCTTTCTCTGATTATTGGGTATATCTGCCTCAACAACAACAGACACACACAGCCAGCATATGTCTCTCAATCTCAGATCCTCCTCTGCTTCTTCTCGTATGTGCCCTTATCCAGCTGCAAACTCTTCAAGCTTTGCTTCCAACCACTTGAATTATATTGTTATGTGCTGTCAATAATATAGCCTGTAACAACTGGGAAATAAAAATATTGGCACAGCCTAAGGCAAATTGAAGATTTAAAAAAAAAAAAAAAAAATCCAGTGGATATTGTTCAGATTACATTATTCATTTTCTTACACAATTCAATTAAATAGAAAACTTTGCCTTTTCATCTTACCAGATGGTGTGTTAACATTTATATTCTATGGCACTTTAATGGAAAGACTGGGATTTGGGGAAGCACAATATACATGCAGTACTGAAAACACCTGAATGTGAAAATTCTCAGGTTCTATACAGATTCCTATCATGGGATGCAAAGCTTAATTTAAAATATTAGCAAATCTAACCTTGGCAGAGTGAGACAGACTTTTTCCCCCCCATTTAGAAATAGGAGATGGGAGCAAAGGTTAAACTCACCTTCTTGCACCAATATTACATTTGGCAGCTATGACAGGTGCAAGACTACTTCCCTAAATGCCATTATCCTGTCTGAGGCTGGAGCAGCCAGAAAGATTCATCCAGAGTAATGACAGGTGAGAGAGAACCACTGCTATCAACATCTATGGACCAAGAGAGACAAGCCAAGAACGGGCAAGGAAACAGGAAAAAAAGAAACAAAGCAGAAAAGAGAGGAAAGAAAAAGGGAAAAAAAAGAGACAGTATTAGAAAGTGAGACAGGCCGGGTAGAGAAAGGAGAGACGGATAAAATCTTCACTAATGGCAGCAGCACTTTTTAGTAGACATTAATTTAACAGTTACTTTAATGGTTGATACTAGCTGTATGTCAACTTGATTGATGCGTTGTCACTTTGATAGTTAAGGTTATTGGTAGAGCTGCAGAATTGATGTATTATTACTTTAATTCTTCATTTGGGGGCTTTATTAGGGCATATGGGAATTTAAATTGAGTAACTAAAGAAGCTGAATTGATTCACTGCAATCTGATTTCAGCACAGACACAGGGGTGCCTGATACAGAAAGAAAAGGCCCATGTCGAGGCATTTCAGAGGTTTCAAATGTGGAGACAGGTCTGCACTTGGCATGAAAAAGAGCCATCCATGACATAACCTACTGGGAAAAGTTATGAAATGACCATTATGTACAGTTACTGCCTTATTACTTGCATGTTCTCCTCATTTTTCCTGACAACCCACAGCCTACCTGAGGGTGAGAGCCATGCAGGGCAAGGACAACACCTGTGAAATAACCAGGATACAGCAGAAAAAATCGAAACTAATGTGTTTAAGGACATGTGATTCTTGCCATTGGAAACCTGCAATTGGGTTTTCCAAATGCAATCCATGCAACCTTTTTGACAAGCTTTGAATCTTTTTTGTCTGATGACATGGAAAAAGTTATAGTTGAAACATTTCTCCACAGGTGCCAGAGTCAAATTCTATACTTGTTTTGAGGCAATCCAACCCTCCAATTGAAAAACTCAACTGAGGCTGCAGTGCACCAAATGATGGGGGCTTTGTGACCACCTCTTGAGTTCTTATACAAGGAGAGAATCTTAACATTGCTCTCGCACAAAAACATGACACACAAGGAACTACTTCTTGAAAGACTTTCTTAGCCCAAGCCAACACAACCTTGCTGTTCTGCAGCAGAAATGCCTCTCCCAGACATCAAATCTTTTCCACCATGCACTAGATTTTCTTTCCTGTACACAGTTTGATATCTGCGGAAGAGCCCTATCAGTCATGTTTTAAAAAACTTAAATTAAAATAGCTGGTGTTAAGGACTTTAAAAAGAGCAATCATTTAGCTAATTCATCTTTAAAAGGTTTCCCACCTAACTTGATTCAGACATGATTTGCCTGCAAGGCAGCTCTAATAGGAAACATCAAGAATGATTCTGTATAGTGGGTGCCAGTAGGGAAGAACCTAGTGGGGACCCCAGACCACTTCATACTGAAAAAAAAAAGCAGAACTGAAGTCTGGGCCAGGCTTGCTATTTCCTTGTTTGAGAGAAGACAGAGGACAGGAATATCCTATTATACATGCTATTAAAAAAAAAACCCATAAAATAAGATTTTGCTGAGCAATGACAGTAGTCATTGGCATAAGGTTTAAAAGCTAAAACCTTTCCTATCAGTTTGAAGTCCCTGTGCATTTGCTGAAGGGCACATCCATGGAAGCTCACTAAGAACACAGTCTTGAGCACAGGAATCAAATCACCTTCTGGATGCTCATATCTAGTGCTATATTTGGATCCACAGAAATCATTAAACACAGGCCTTCATTCCATACCTCGGTGAATATTCTTTTTCTACATGCACACATTAATGCAAACCTTGATCTAAGTCAGTATAAACACTGTCTTTTTTCCTGCATTGTTCACCTGATTTACCTGGCACTCTGTTTGCTTGAAAATCCTGAAACAGAATTTTTTCCTTTAAAGGAAAACCCCAGTGTTATTTTATAAAAAGAGTTCACATTTTAAAGAATTCACTTTCATGGGCCAAGGCGTTCTCTTCTATTACTGAATAACCTTTTTTTTGGTACTACAATACATTTAAATGATGCTAAAAAATGATACCAATTGGAAGAGTCTATTCACTCAAAAATCAAAAGCATTGCCTCACAGTGCTAAGGATATGTTAAGTAGCTTCTTCATACCAGAAAATATCTCCATCACCAACTGTGTGCCACCAGCAATGTTGGCAGAATAGCAGTCAGGCTTGTATTTTTATCCAAAGCCATTTTAGCAGTTTTGTCAATTTGTTTTTCATTGCTTTATATTTACTCAAGCAGTACTTACCATCTTCAAATATTGCTCCTATCTGAAATGACAATTCAGAGCTGTGTTCTGCTTCACATGGATAAACTGCTCTTGCTTTTCGGTGGGCAACACTGAAAAATGAAATTATGAATTGTAGCAACTTTTTACTATTATGAAGACACTGTCTCAACCATTCTCTCTCCATTCACATTTGGAGATGACTAAAACTTTAAACACAATCTCACATGCATCATTACAGGCTTACAATTCATACACACAGCCAAAGCTGAAGCTTCACAGCTTAGTGTTGGCATTTCTGAATATCATACTCCCAACTTTCTGCACACTTACTTTTATGACAAACTTGACTTTCAACAATAGTTACATTTTTTTCATGTGCTAGTCTGCAATGAACTCAATAGCAGGCAAAGCATAATATACTTCAAAAATTCAGCCAGTAATAAGAAATAGGATTTTTTTTTTTTTTTTAATCAAGTGTTGGGAAGAATTTGTGACTATACGAAACTACTTTAATTAGAAAAGCAAGTATTGCTAAATTTGAAGGTTAAAGCTGAGATGGTGAAGACCTTCAAAGAAAAAACTCAAAATACTTCAAAACATGGAAAACAACATGGAAAGAAGCAGAAACAAGACAGAAGGAAAGCTGGACAAAAGAGTGAAAGAAAAGAATGAAACCACAGAGGAAGGTAAAAATGGAAGAAAATCTTTCAGAGGCAGCAAGGTTAGGATGAGAAACTTAAATGTGTCAAAGGTGGAAGAATCTGTACTTTAAAAGATTCTCAGAGAAACACTGCAGGAGAGAGACACTATGAATTGTCCACCCAAAACAAAGCCCTCCTGCATTAACCAACAGACCACTGGCTCAGTGTACTACGTGCCTTCCACCAAGCAAGACGTGCAAAGGAAAAATATGATGAAGTGGGCAGGTATTTCATTCTGTCAAAGCTGCTATGGTTGCATTTCCTGGTTTGAGATAATAACTCACATGCCACGTATATTTTTATAAAGACACAGAAAAAGGAGGCAAATAAAGAGCCAGCAGAAGTTGAAGTGCACACCATACCTTTCCACTGCTCTGTCAGTGCCAGAGGCAGGGTTGGGGAAGAAGAAAGTGGGTAGTGCAGCATTTGTGGCAGCCGGGTTAGCAGATGGAATATTCATCCATGAGACCATTGACGGGCGGCTCTGAGCTGGACTAAAAGGAAATATATTCAAGGCAGAATTAACAATGTGAATAAATTTTATCATAACAAAATATTTGAATCTTTATAACTGGACAACCTGTTAGATTTTCAAATTCAAACCAAATCATGTTGTCAAGCTTATTTTGCAGAAATGGCCATCGTATGATTCTGCACTCCTCCTTAGAAGTCTTTTTCCTCCATGCCCTACATCCTAAGCTAAGGAGTATTACCTGAGATGCATGACATAAGCAATAAAAGGGCAAAATTCCCCATTCCTTATCTAATAAAGACAGACAAAGTGAAATTGCATAGAGCAGGCTATTATTTGAACTGCCACTCTGCCTTTACAAGTTTTGATGAATCTATTTAAAAATCTCCTCAGTGCTGTACAAAGGCATGCACAACTGGGAGATTTCTGAAGAGGCTGCAGCTATTACAGTATTGGGATCACGATGCTGGCTCTGGATTGAGATCTCCTTCATGGAGCTGTGCAAACGCTGCCTCAGTGGCTGCCCTCACCAACGCACTGCTCAAACACGTATCAAGTTAATGGCTGAACACAAAGGTGCCACAAGAGGAGAAGAAACAGCAGGCAAAATTTAAAACTTGTATTAGTAAACACACAAAGTTGTCTCCAACAAAAAGAGCATTTCTAATTTTACGCCTTAAAGAACTAAAGTGTTCCAGTACTGGAAGGTTTTCCTTCATTGCGTGGACAAAACAACAAATAGTCCAAAAGCTGGCTGTCAGCATGTCTTCGGAACAAAGAGCTGGACTTCAGGCAGTTTCTAAGCAGAAACAGAATTAAAATCATTTGCACGCAGCAATCGTTCCTCAGAAGTAGAGACTTCCCAATACAGCATTTATGACTTTGTCTTAATTCAAGATTAACACCATAGATAGCCTTCATCTGAAAAGCACCACCAAAATCTAAGAACTCGGTCAAGAAGGTTTTTGTGGGGGTCTAAATGCGCACCTAATCAAGATGGAATGAACACGAGCAAAAAGAGGAATCAAGAATCAGCCCAGTGATTGTAGATGAATAAAAGAAAAGCAGGAAATATAACTTAGATAGCTAATTTTAATCTTATTGTACACTAGGATATTTAATTTCTAGAAGAAATTACCAGTATTTGTTGGTTTGCAGTACACAATTTACAATCAAATTCAACTTTTACAAACTCGTTATATCTCATTCTAGCAATTACATAGTTAAGCAGGCATTTATTTTGATTAATCATTTTTTTTTAATTTAGTACATTATAATGTGAATGCCGCATTCCTTATTACAAGACAATGGCTTTTCCTTTGGAAATGTGTCAGATGGCATTTGAATAAAAACTGGAATTCACAGTTTATAAAACAGCATTCTACAGTTAATTCCACCAGTAAAAATGAAACTTAAGTGTGCTGGAATCATAACCAGAGAGTTTATCAAAACATACTCTGCTTTTAAAATTTATCACATTTACTGAATAAGGGAAGGAATTATATGTATTAAACCGAATGACGAGCTGGATTATGCTGTCTAGAAACCTAGGGAAGAAGATATCCAGTCATCTTTTCTGCCTGGGAATCTTCCACTGCACAATTTTTTACATCTTCCAATAATGGCATACATTTAGGAACAACACCTATATCATTTTGGGGTTTTCTTTTACTTGAACTTGTCTTCTTCCTTCCATTTTTACTTAATAATAGAAAAATTTTCCTCAAATAAAAGAAAAACCTTTTGTTAAAAGTGACTTCATTCAGAGACAAACCAAAAAAATGAACACCAGCATTTGGATAATTTTCTCTAAATACTGAGAATGAAACATTTCTCAGTGGTACTGTAAAGTTTATAAAGTTTGCCAGAAAGTAAATGATTTCTTCATAATTTCCCACACATAATGTATACATGCAGAGTTAATTTTAACTCAGCAGGTCAACACAAAAAAAAGTTTTTCAAAACTAAATTTTTAAAAAAGATCATACTTGCATAGACTAAACTCTTCTACTTAAAACAATCCTGACACTTAGAGAAAAAATATTTTCCTTGCTATTTATTAAATTCAAATCAATGTCTTGGCAGGGATGGTTGGAATGATATGATCTTTAAGGTCCCTTCCAATCTAAGCCATTCCATGATTCTGTGATTAGGACCGGTGTTAGGCTCATTTCTGAAACCTGTAAAACTACTGAAAACAGAAAAGTAACAATGCAAGTATACTGCCAAAGGAGTATAAAAATGTCTTTAATGGAAACTATCCATAATTCAAGAATATTCTACCAAGTGGCCTTTTGTAGTGCACACCTCGGATGTGAGGTTTGATTTTCAACAAGTGAATATTAAAACTTGCATTTATGAAATATTTCATTGATATATGCATCATGTTAATCTCTCTAATTTACTCAATCAGCTCAGAAAAACACACACCACCTGCACCTCACACACAGAAATAATGACTTCAAAGCAATGCTCAGAACAGAGAGAACACAAAAGGAACCCTCTGACCCAGGAAACATTGGTCATTCATAAGAATACTCAGAATAAATACCAGATGGTTTCTTGCTGAGACTTGGAGAGGAAAGAAAGAGGGAAGAAAACAAAAAAGGAAAAAGGTGTGCACATAAAGGAACGGAAGATAAAATAAAATGTTCAGCTCCATGCCATGGCATGTTAATTTCTCAAGTTACAGAGACTCGGCAAGATGCATAATCTATCACCAAGTAAGACTACACTGTCCTTTACCAGACAGGATTGTACAGAAGCATGTTAAAATTGGCAGGTTTTCTACAAATTCTGAGCCACTCCAACAGTTGTAGTGGAAAAACACGCCAGAAGTACAGGTATGTGGAGTGCTCCCTCCCCCACCTTTTTGCTGAATTCCCTTAATACTTTTCAGCTGTAGGGAAAACACTACAGCAGAATTTGACTGTCACTTTAGGCTTCTGGATACCCAGCAAGAGATCATGCTCTACGATCCAGCAGGAGACAGACAAAAGAAATCCAACACATTTTTCAATAGCAATAGTTTCACCATGGTAAGAAAGAAACAAAGAAAAAAATAAAAGTCGATAGCTTTAACTATTAAACACATTCTAGAATGTATGGATTTGGTTGTGAGGTTTGGGTTTTTTTATTTATTTATTGTACTTGGTTACCTCAGGAACCACTTAATTCTTGTTAGTGAAACAGAAGGTTTTACTCAATAAGAAAAATAATTTCTTGTGTAAGCAACAAAAGGTTAGATTTTATTGGTTTTTCCTTGCAAAGGTTCTTGTCATAGCAAGGCTACCTTGCTGTAAAGATTTGCACACCTTGTTTATCAAGATGACAATATATTGGAAAGTATTGCACGTACTATCACACAGCATCTCAACTTTAAGAAGGTATGTTGAAGAAAGTCTTTCTCCTAAGGCTAAAATGAAGGCAATGCATTTCCTGTGGGTAAGAAAAAAACCTAAAAAGGCTGACATAACCATCTCTCTTTGAGGAAAAAATGCTACTGTCTAGTATAGTGAATGATGGGAAAAGGGAGGAGGGGGGAATAGCTTTACTGAAAATAAGCTAGAGATTTTATACTGATATTCAGAAAGGAACTTCTGAAAACAAGATTTTATTGGATGTTTATCTGACTGGTTCCTAAGGTAACACAGCTAAAGAGCAGCCTCTTATCTTGAGAGCAAAGAAGAGAGTCTGTGAAAAAAATCTACACTGCAACTCTTGAGAAAAAAAAGGGTTGTTTCATAGACAAGTTTGGCAGCGCCACGGCTGTTGTATCACAGTGTCTGACTGACAAACTCAATGAAAACGTTCTTGAAAGGTTTCATTACAAGATGACATTGTGTATCAAAGGGTGTTGGTTATTTCTGATTCAATAGTAACCACCACCGTGTCTTCCCTCACATTAAAATCCCCTGTGCCTTGGGGAGTGAGGAGCAGAAAAAATATGTGGCCAAAATTCTAGAAATTGTCGTAGCTGCAGCAAAGCTGGAGACAAACAGAAGGCCAGAATTTCCCCATCTGTGTTCCCCCTGGAAAGAAACTGCATCCTCAAAATTTAAAGTATGCGACATGCAAGCAGCTTTCCTGAACCCTTATTTATACAGAGCACATCAGTCAGCACTGAAATAGAGAGTTTTTAACTTGGATTGTGAAGTCTCAGTGAAGCAGCTAACACGTTAGTGAAACGATCTTTCACACCAGTCTGGTAAATCCAAAGCTAATGTCTACAGCAGCTGTCCCAAGTTAAAGCATTTTTAAATGATAACTCAGACAAAGCAGAAGTGAAATATGTACATCTATAAGCTTAAAGCTTATTGCTGCTCCTTTATGTTAAAAAAAAAAAAGAGGGGGCTGTGTTCCCCTGGAAGCATGAGAAGAAAATAAAAGGGAAAAAAACCAAACAAAAACCAAACACAAACAAAAAACCCAAACAAAAACAAACAAACCAAAAAAATCCCCAAAAAATACACAAAAACTTGATCTCATCCCATGTGGTTGCACGCACACCCCTCCCTGCCCTGAGCACACACCATTTCCCCTGTGCTCACACAGCAGTGCTGCTGTCAAGCTCCCTGGCAGCCAAGGAGATGGCAAGGTCTGTTTTGTACGAACCACATGACTAAGTTCTATTATGCCTGTCTCAAAGAAACTGCAAAATGAGGGCTCTTGCTCTGCTTGCATAACGAAAGGGCACAAAAAGAAGTGCCTGCTCCGCTAAACCCGCTCTCAAAGTGCTGAGTCACTGGAGAGGTGGCAGCTGAAACAAACTGCAGAATAAGCACAATGACCCAACAGCGGCTACAGAACCTTCTTTCAGTAAAATAGGATGATGACATTAGATATTATAAAAAGTTTTCAAGACAGTGAAACTGAAGTCACTCATCATTTATGCAAAACTGCAAATTCACACCACTGCCAGAAAGTACAAAAAAGAAAGTATTACCATTTTAAGGAGACTAGACATGCAGTCTACTGATGTAGATATAACAAAGCTGATGGGAATTCACTCAGCAGTCAAAATTAATAACTATCTCCAAGGCTTCTATTATGTGCAGAACACCACTATCTCTGCCTGCCCTTGCCATCTGATGGCTCTTTTAACATCAGTTTGCTCACCAGCAATTTGAACAGCTTGAGATTTCATGAAGAATGAGTAACGTCTTCCCAGCCTGCTCACAAAGACCCTGGATGCTGCACTGCACAGATCTTGTCACCATTCTGGATATTAAAAACCCCAAAACTAGGCCCACAGCATAGCACTTATATACCATTGAGCTGCACAACAGAATATCTTACTGTCAGGAAAGCAAATTAAGAAAAACTAATAAGAAATGGGAAAAAAAGACTGAATTATTTAATTTTCCATTAGTCCCCTGCACATTCCTGAAAATCCATTTATATTGGTGCTTCCATTTCTCCTCTGGCTTTGAACACCTTTGGTATTTGGACTGCCAGGACTGTACCTTGCATGCTCCTATAGAAGCATGGGATTCAGTTTGGAAACTATGAATCCTACTATTCTTAGCCCAGAAATGCAATTGCTTGAACAAGCCCTTCACCCACCCACCCACACTAGTGGAACCGTTTGAGGGACAGGAATGCTTTCCATCTCCTCCAACTACAAAATCCCAAAGGCTTAGAGAGGGAAAGGTGAACAAACAAGGTAAACAGACACTCAGTATCATCTTGGGGAAGGCTTTCCATATCCTGCATCATAACTCCATCCAGAGCAACCATCAAAAGTCACCATGTTCCAGCCCCCTGGGAAACCCAGACATCCTGCAGTCTCAGATCCCAAAAATGAACTCTCCAGCTGAGAAACAAGACATTAGTTTTCATTATTTGAATGAAGAAGTGATCATGCAGTAAGTGCAGGATACTTCCAACAAAAAAGGGAAGACTGACCCAATTCTGAAAACCCAGCACTGTGAGGGGTAAGTCTGTAAGGTCTGTAGATAAGCCCTGGCACAGAGCATTGTACTGCTGTAAGCACAAAGAAATCTCGTGACAACAAGGGGCCAGTTACAGCAACAAATCTTTCCTTATCAGAAAGAGGTCCTCAGAAAGATTAATTACAACACATAGCGAGTCCAAAGAATACCAAGTGTTCAGCTTTTTTGGTTCATTCTGAGGTCAAGTGAAAACAGACATCAGGCAGCCTACAGTATTTTAGGACATGACTTGTAATCCACCTTTTGACAAATCAGTCATTGCAATAAAGGGAAACCTGTACTAATCCATCAGAGGTGAGCTGCCATTAAAGCCAGAACTCTGGAAAGGCTGAATAGGACAGGCCTCATATCAATAAATGATTCTGTAAGTAAATCCTATAATCAAACCACAGCAGCTGCAAAAAAAAAGTTTCCCTCACCATTTTTAATTTAATTACATCATTCTGCATCTGATACCAAAACTTTGGCAATACCACCTCCTTCACTACAAGAGGACTTTAAATAACACTTTGTCTTTACTTGCTTAGGTATTAGACACCAAAGTGCATACCCAGTTTAGCTATCACTTATCTTCTGCATGTGCAAAGCCATAGTGCAGTAGGGTGAAATTCCAACTTTGTATCACTAAATTTCAATTGCAGGTAAAAGGGAAGATTGACTATAGCTCCACAGTTCAAATGCAGTTTAAGAGCTACCCATAACCCTTTCTAATCCCAAGACCATCACTATTATCAAAACAGTTTGGGGATTAGCTTAGAAAGACTATCCAGCCTCTTAGTATCTGAAATTCTGAACTCCTCTTAGGAAACTACACATTTTAAACTATTAAAAATTTGAGTTTCATACGCCACAGGAAAAAAAAAACACTGAGTGATTAGGGTGCATATTTTTCAGTGCCAGCTAGGATGGCACTGAAAGCAAGGTTACATCCTCCAGCAAAAAGCTATCAAACCTCTCAAAGAAAAGATGGGGAAGATTTACTTACTCTTTTGGGTAAATGCAATAGAAAAACCAGAAACTGTTTAGGAGAGAGTCTGTATGGACACTTAAATCAGAGAGGCAAAAAGGAAGAATACAAATGCTGTGGTTAACATTAAACTGAGATTGCTGTTGCTTCTCTACCTTAAAGGGAAAAAATGTCCATACTAGAGGAGAGCAATCCTTTACCCAGCTCACAACTAAAATTATGAGTTTATGTTTGAGATCCCCATGTGCAAAGCATCCTTGGATAGAAGGTATGTTCAAACAGTACACGTTTATGACACAGTGCTCCATCGAGTAGAAGTGGTAATTTGCCCATCCTAGGTTATTTGAAATTTGAATCCTGTGTCTACAAAAACTACTCTGTAACTTGGTGATTGATGGGAGGGGGGGAAAGCTATGTTCTACCATAGTGTATGCAAAAATAAAACATATTTATTTTTAGTATTTGGCTCTAGATGGAAGTGTGAAGTTATTTTTAACGTCAGAAAAAAGGTTAAAAAAGTTTAGGGTGCATGATAGTCATAAAGCAGCAAACTCAGGTCGCCACTGAGAACCACCCCTGCCAAGCATCACCCAAGTCTCTACTCACCCCTACAGCAGCACGTGACAACACAGGACATATGTCTGATCCACACAGATATTTCAGAGAAAATCTAGCATCAGGCTGACACACACTTACAGACATGAAAACCAACAGCTTAACAGGGCTTCAAAATGGCACATATGTGAAACATCACCTTCGAGTTACACCGTATGCACGGCACATCTTTAAATACTGACATGACAATTGAGCAGTCGGGGCTTTGTGAGATATTTCAAATTGGTGGCAAAGCCCTCGCTCTCTTGGCTTCTTTCACCCCTCAGGCCATGAAGCCCCTCACAGAGCCCATCAGGAAGCACAGGTGTATTTGCTTCCATTTGCTGCTCAGCTCACCATGCTGGAAGCTGTAGTTCCTTTTGCTTTGGAAGGTGGGACAAGGAAAGGGCACGCATCACAAAAATCTCTGCCAGGAAACATCATGGTGACAACAGCTATCATTCTGGAAAAAAACAAACTTCTTTCTTGGAAACAAATACCACAAAAAGTATTCTTGCTACCCATCATGTACGCTTGCTTAAAGCAAACTACTGGTGTAAACCAGACCTTGGGATATCTGACACATCTTGACCCACAATGGAACGTCCCTCCCCCAGGAAACAGTGCGACTAACTCTTCCGCCACCAAGAAGTCACCATCACCTTGTTGACTGCATAACTCCTGAGTGATTGATCTCCGACAAGTAACACCCACGTGTTATAAACATCAGCAGAAACTTGTGAAACCAGATCCTCTGGTACAATTCCATCTCCCCTAGACTCAGTATGGCATCTGCAGTAGCTCAGTGAACACCTGCAATACCATTTGAGAGATGATACTGTGGCTTTAAGAATTGATTTTGTCCCAGTTTGGCTCAAAATACAAAACATTTTGAAATCCTGCACAGACAGAAAGGATTATTCTTCACCTAACTCTAAGGATTGGTCCAGTTTATGAGAACAGTCTACAACCAATAGCCAGTGCTACATTTATTTCCTGGAGCCATGAGAGCTACCAGAGCTACATTCTGCCATTACTACAGTGGAGCTGCTCTGTGTTTTGGTTGGGGTTTTATTTGTTAAGGCAGGGCCTCTGAGTCATCCGAACTAGAAGGGGAAGCCAATTTGAAGTGAGAAAGCTGAGGAAAGAAAGAATGTAACATACACAGACTACTCTCTGTCACTGTCCAGGCTTGTTACAGAGGTAGCTCTTAAGCAGACTTCACAGACAGGCAAGTGGAAGAAACTACTTTTGACAAATAATCTAAATGCACATACCATGCACCTTCATTTTTTCTCTTCCAAAGAGAACTCTAAGTACTGTTTCCAACTGAGGAGAAAACCTCAAGCCATCAAGTCAGGTTTCCAAAACACCAGTGCAGTATAATTTTTTATGAAAATTAACAAATGCAAAGAAAAAAAAAATACAAAAAAAGAAAAAACAAACAAAAAAAAATGTTCCTTCAAACACCTGAAGTTCCCAAACTCTCTGGATAAAACCAACACTCCTCCATTTATTCTTTGAAATTACATTATCACTGTCCTGCTGACCCTGTGTTCCTCAATTAGCTTTCACTGACAGTCCAGTTTTATATCAGCTACAGCATCTATCCCACACATGCACCTCTCTTTGGTAAGTACAATTTACTCCTAATTCTACTCACTTCTACAGGATAGTACAGAAGGCTAAGGGAAGAGGAACTTCAGACCTCTACTAAAGAAACATCATTTATGGAAAACACCTATAAATATGGAATTCTTTCAATATATAAGAAAGAAAAAAAATTGTTCTAGTTAAAAAACACTCAAGTCATCAGTTAATTATGATGAATTATTTTATGATTATCGATATATTCTCATGTGTTACATATATCTACACATATATTTTACACTTCTTTCATCACGAGAGTTGGCTACTCAGAATGCCATTATGGAAAATATTTGTAACAGATCTTTTCTCCAGACCTGATCCTTCCACTCTTCTTGGCACTAAAGGCTGGAAAAGTTTGTCTTGATAGCGGTTAAAGTTTGAATGAATAGCAAACCTGAGAATTCAATTCAAGTTCAGCTCTGATTTAAAAACAAGTTATGGTCAGCTTTTTGTGTATCAAACCTGAATACGTATTAGAGAGATAGGACTAACATTTCAATGACAATTTTTGTTAAATTTAAGTCATGCTGAAAAACTGAACACTTGCAGCATCTACTGAAAGTGACAGACTTCCATTGGAAACCAGACATTTAATTTGTTAAGAGATTAAAAATGGTAATGTTATCAGATAATAGCATCTGAGCACACACTCATTGCAGTGTATTTATCCAAACCCAAAGCTGGGCCCAAAATCTTAACAATAAGTCTACTTTAATATTTTCTTGAAATAAAACTAGAGTAATGCATCATAGAGAATAACATATATTCACTGCTTAAAAAAAAATAATTTAAAAACTATTTTAAATGTTATAAGAGGTCACAGGAAAATGAAGTAGATTTCAATAGAACAAGAACATTTTTTTCCTACAAGCATTCAAGTAGGCTCTAAGCCCCACCACAACATACAAACACATCCTTCTGTAGCAGAAGAAAACAAACAAAATTATATGCAATTTCTAAAAATCACTCCTCACCAAACTGAAAAGGGAAATGTGTTTCACAATCATACCAGTGGAAACATTCTTACTTAATACTCAGTTACTCACAGGTTTGTTGTCCAGCCTGCAAGATCTCCGCTGTCCATGATAAGGTGATTTCCATCCAAGAGCCCAGGGGGGCTGCTGGAGAAGGCAGGTGTCGGGGACTGGGAAGAAAGAGAATCCATGCTCCCAGTTGGGGTGTCTTCTCTGGGAGAGCTGTGACTGTCAGCTAGAAAAGAGAGCACGAGTCAGAATACTCAAGGAATTATCTCATAAAGCCAAATAATCTGTCTTGGATATAATGTCCTGAAATACTTAAGAGAATATTTGTCCTATCTCCACCAGCTATTTCGGAGGACAAGCAACCTCCCAGTATTTCCCCAGAAGGCATCACTGCACAATTTCCCCTGCTGCTCTTGCCAGGCTTTCTTCACCTACAACATATTCCCAGTCCCATTTTAGTATGTGTTTTATGTGAATGAAATGCTAAATTTTGGGGAGATATTTTTAGACAAAGGCATCACTTCTGATAAGAAAATAGTTTAGGCTACGCACATTTGCACGTCCCCCTAAAAACACAGTCTCTGAAGACAATTTAACACACATTTGAGGAAATGAGTGCTCTCAAATACAATAAGCACAGTCTTCTCAAACATGAAACAATGACATTTAGAAAGGTCAGAATAAGCAAGAGATCTCTAACAAACACACAATATCCAAGAATGTTACTTTTATTACTCCTTTTTAATGATGTTTTAAGAGAGCTCATTGTATTCTGATCGACTATTTGTTTTCCTAGGCCACTCTTAGGATATCGCTCAAGAGGCAACATATTCAGATATGATTGATTAGTAAAACATTAAAGGAACAGCCTTCCTATCCCAAGGACTGTAAGATAAAGTTACTAATGTGTCAGAGCAGTCACTGCAAACCACGCTGACACATCAAGCCAAACAGCACGTTCTTCACTGAAAAGCTAACCTTCACCCACACAACTTCTTCCTTTCCATCTTTATTTTTTAAACATCAGCTGTACATTCCATAAATTCTAAAGGAGATATGTGAAATGAGGATGTTTGCAAGCATTAAAGTATCCAGCACAGCTAAGCCAGCAGTCTCAAATGGGGCCTGTAGTTGTTTTCAATATATTAATATTTAACAGTAATAAGGATCAATTCCAGCCACCCTTACCAAGGCTCCCTGCATCCTTTTATCCACCCATCCTACTCCCAGCAGCACTCATGAACACAACCCAAAGGTCTGCCAAATAACACCACCAGAAAAATCTAGAGTGGATTAGATACCACTGCCCCCACAGTCTTTGTAAAAGAGTTCTGTGCTTTTGGGACCAAATGTTTTTGGGGAAAAAAAAGTAACAACTAAGTCCTAACACAGTACCAAAATAATACAATCAAAAGCTCAAATCAAATACAATCAAAAAGTTCAAATATTGTGCTGGCTTGACAAGTTATATCTCCTACATAGAGTAATGTACAAGATGAAGTCCTGTATGACATTACCTTCTATTTCTAAATTAATTAGCATCTGCTCAGGGAACAACTGAGCTTAATTCTACTTCATCAAGCACTACTGTTGCAATGATTTCTTTCATTTATGATTTTTTCTTAATTAAAGAAAGGTGCAATACCACAACAAAAAATGTGGACAATGAAAAGCCACCCTTGCTGGATAAAATCCTTCTCATAACTCTATCACAGCCTCAATTCCTTCTGCTACAATAGCTTAGAGTTAGCAACACCCTCAGCTGTGTCCCCAGCCACCTCATCCTCACCCTTCTCCCAGCAGCTCTGAGAGAACAACTTCCCTAGAGAGCAAAATGACATACAACTAGAAACAGTGAAATGATAAAAATGATCATCTGGAAATTTCTCCCCAAGCAGCTGCTAATTTAAGGACCTAAATTAGCCCATAGTACTGAAGAGTGATTCGCTCTGAGGAGGAGAACATTAACCTGGGAAAGTGAGTCACCTGCACGGTGGCCCAATCCTGCTCACCTGGCACCTCCCCACTGCACCAAGGCCATGGTGCTGCTGCTCCACATTTACATAACATGAGAATCAGAGGAGTGTCAGGTAAAAACTAATTAATTACATCTCATTTGCAGATGTATGTGTCACAGTGATAAACATCTGAGAGATTAGACAGTGGTACTGCAACCTTGATTCATAAATTCCTTAGAACTAGACTTAAATCCTTTTAATCCATCACAATCCCTTTTAAAAGCAATAGTAGTAGCACAGTTTAGATTATCAAACTATACGTACCATTTACCTCAATCATTCGCTTAGCATTACTAAAACACAATTTAAAGGAATATTAATCTGGTTTTTAATATTACAATATGACCAACTCACAGCACCTCCCTACAGAAAGCAGAGGATATTCTGTTGAATTGTTTCTCAGAACACAAAGAAAAAGTTTTAAAAAAAACAGAACACTGAACACTACAGTCACGCACAGCAGAGTCAACACTGGAGATGTAGTATACAAGCAATTATGTTTGACATTATCTTAAATTAAACTGTGTGTTAAATCTTTCCTCAAATTTTACTTCTTCCTTCCTGAGCCAGTGTTTTCTCACAGTCTGTACTGCACTGAGCTCCCAAAACTAAGATTTGGTTTTGAACACTAACAAATCAGGTATTTAAACAGAAAAACGCCTGCTAAATTCTATGTGATTAAGTAAAAACCCTCTAAAAACATGTTCAAAGACACTTTTCATTTCCAAAGTCTTCAATTATCTCCTTTTGTAAAGTAAAACAATATTTTTATTCAGGAAGAGGCAATTCTGCATAACTGCAAATACAGATGACTAGTGGAAATCTAGCACATTTTCATGATTAAAAACAATATATGCTCCAAATCTAAGTCTTCAAAATATAGGGTCATTGCTATGACTCCAACAGCACAAAGATCTCACCCTGTATGTCAGTGCCAAAAGTTCTGCTAACTTCAGAAATTATAGTAATTCCTGTACATGGCAGAGGCCACAGAAATGTGTCTCATTATCTCTTCATTCAGCTTAATAACCTGCTTTTGATTAATACCTGTCTCACAGTGGGGTCAAACTACATCTTCCAAATAGTCATTGTCTGAAAACATCAGTAGATGATAAAGGGAATGAAGAATCAATTGGTTACTAATTAACAGACTTGCCAACGAATGCATGTACCTTCACTTTTTTAGGCCTTATTTTCAAGCATGACCCATGTAATATGCACTACTAATTATTATATTACCTCTCAAATCAGGTTTTTGTGCTGTGTGACAGTATTTCAATGATCTCCTTTTTAGGTTTAACACAATCTCTTACTGGCAGGGATTTTGCAGCTTTGGAATCATATACCTGTTTTATAAAGCTGTTAAAATTTCCCACTGCTCTCTCTGAAGAGGCTACATCAGATGTGATTCTATGGGGTTTTGTTGTGGTTCCATCAGAATGACATTAAACATTAATTCCACCACTTACTCCTGCTCATCAGCCCTGTTTGTACATCCAGGGCTGGCACTTGTTTTTGCCATGAATTTAAATTAATAATATGATGAGCTGATTGGCCTCTATGACCAACAGACCTAGCAGAGTCACTGTTCCCAAGGATGTGCTCCTTTCTGTAATCCTGGGCTATGTTTTTCCTCTAAAATCCATGCATTTGTTTCTCAATACAACCACGTTTATTTTGTTTGAATGGGTGCAGCTTAGCACACAACCACAACTCCTACTGCCTGTCATTATTTGCAATTCTCCTAACTTTGTCCCATGTGCAAATATATTGTCAAACATTTGTATTTACCTTTCTAAATACTGCTACTCTATCAGCATTCCTCCAGTTGCATCAAACTTCTTCAGCAAGCTGCAAGACGTTTTAAAATTTAACATTGCCAAGCTATGCAACTCCATGACCAGCGATCTTTTTTTTTCCAGATATGTTAGGTGACTTTGCATTATTCAAAATATTCACCTAGCAACAGACCTACCTGTCAACTTCTCTGCTTGATTACACATCGATTATCATAAATAAGTTCTTTTTGACACTTGCTCAAAACTTGTGACATACATTGACTTCTAGCCATTTCCTCTTTTCCCACCCCACTGCCTTTTTCCTGTAGTTTGCTTTGTAGAACCAGTAAAGACCCTAAGCTGCTGGAGACCTCCCTTTTAAGTTTTGACATTGTTTGTCTCTTAAAGTTCATGTTGAGGACGTTGCTGGAACTGAATCAGCTTTATGGGTTTTCTTTTACCTCAGAAGTCAGGGGCTCCTAATATCAGACTATAGTCTAGTATTTTTTACTGTTTCTCTCCTCTCACTCCTCTTTATCTCCAGCATTGTTCTCCAGTGAGCAGAATTGTCAGGTCTCCCACTCCTATGAAAATGCTGACTGCCACATTGGACTGACAAGTCCCTTCGAAGAGGAGCTCCAGAAACTTCCTATTCTTCTTTCCTACAATCTGAATTTTAATAAGCTCTTACCTTATAAAACATGCAAGATGTGATTGCCTTTAAATCTCATTTATATTATTCTTTGAGCATACAGTCTGGTGTTCTTGGTGCCTTCACCTTCTCCTTCTAAAAATGTCAATCCCCCTCCTTTTTCTCTCTTATTACACTCAGTTTTTGGGTGCCAAAGAGTGCCTGAACAGATGAAGGACACGAAGGTTCTCAGTACAAAAGCAGTAAGTCTGTATGACATCTCACAAATTTCTGTCAACATTCCAGCCATCAACTCTTCACCTTTCCTTCGTCATATTTGTGGGAAGGCTCTGAGTGCCTTCAGCTTGGCCATCTTTCTAGAGCTGCCGTCAAGCTGCTTCTACAATTCATGTCCCCATCCTACACAAATAGGTGTAAGATCCAATTTTACCCTCAAGAGAGTTAAAAACTTGTTTCGCATTCTCACCACCTTTTGCAGACTATTTAAATTTTTTGACTGCTTGGATCCTTTTAAACTGTCATGTAAATTATCTTCTTGTTTCACTGATCTAATCACAACACACATCCAAGCCTTTGAACTTTCACTGTGCCTCTGCAACAGACACCCTCTGCTCTGCCTTTCTGGCTGTTCATAGTTCAGACCAGCCCCATCTAGAAAATAATAAATATCTTAGGTTGATACTAACAATTTACTGGTGTGTCTAGCTCGTACTACTAACCCCTCAGCTTCTAAATCAAATATCCCTCCTCCTTCCCTGCCTCATGTCAACCTTTCTCATAATAACAGATACCCCCGAAATACCAGCACAGACTAAGACCTAACTCATATCCAGCTTTTCTCTAGCAAAAAAAACCCCTCAATTCCTTTTTCCTTTTATCTGGAAGAGCCACAGATAGTTAAGGCTCTCAGACCCTCCTTACCAGAAATCTGAACTAAGCTTCTACCTAACTGAGCATGACATGTCTCCCCACTGCCTTTTTTTTATTCCTTTTTCCATCTGGCTAGTCTAAGAATATTTTTTGTTGGCATCCAAAGTTGAAAAAAAAACCTGAAATACTTTGGCAGTGTCAATAATCAGATCCTTACTTTACTCTGAGAATTCTAAATAAGAAAAAAGCATTTGTATTAAGAACCATGAAAAGCAGAGAATTAACACTATCAGTTACTTAAGTGACAGTTTTCTTCCAACTTCAGCTTAAGTAAACTGATAAATTACATTCTTTAATGTGAAAAGCAAGACTAATCTTTAATGTCAACCGTACAATCAATGTCTATAGTTTAAGGGTAACCAGAGAATGAAAACAGTTTATGAAAGAGAATTTTTCTGGAGTAAATGAGGAATATGTGACTGCTTCTGTTGAGATACACAGAATACACCAAACAGAACTATCATATATGTTTTAAATGGTCATTGCATAGACAAATCATGGTACAGTAAGAGGATAAAAATCCATCTCAACTTTGACACAGAGTCATAGACAAGGGATGATGGGGACAATTACTGAAGAGAGTAGGCTAAAAATGCTGCAAAATCCCTGTTGCCAGCTTCAAGCCTGCCATTTTCTGCATCACAAGGTGGAAGAAGCAGCAGCTGCACTCCTGTGCAGTCACCCATCCTCCCCCATCAGCACCACAGCTGCATTCCGCTCTGCAACAACATTCGTTCCCCATAAATAGCTAACTTCCCACAGTAATACAGAAGTTCAACCAAGCAGAAAGTAGCTTTGCTCTTACATTCATTTGTGGGTATCTACTATATTTTCATTTTAACAGGAATCTCATAGATCAGGGATAGAGAAGAAATATTGGTATCATAAATATCCTTCATCAAGCAAGTACTTAGTTCCAAGTGTTAGATTTTCTGCATGTACAGAAAACAGACAGAAAACCCATAACCAAATTTCCTCACACAGTTAATAAATCTTTAAACGATCCCATGAAACCATGTACCAACTATTCTGGAAAGGATTCAGCCATTCCTGGAAAGCCAGAAGTAATTTCACTGGGGAAAGTTTTCTTTGATAGTTATCAGAGGACTCTGCAGTCAAGAAGAGCCTTTTCTAGATGCAGGGCTGCACCCTTTATTCAACTATTTAAAGTACCATTCATCTTGTGGTAAATCACACCAAAAACCAGGTGAACTCAGACATTCTTCTACTTCAAACTTTTTTAAAGTTTTCTTAATTAATGAAGCCAAGTCATCTGTTTCTCAATAAATTAAGAAACCATGTACTTTCATTTGTCATGCCACTAAAACTAGTCAATTGTTTATTACCTCCATATCACAGAAATTACCCTTTTTAAACACGTTTCCAAATCAAGGTGAAAGCTTGATTGAAAGCTAATAGTGACCTATTATTTGGTTTAAAAAGTAACCATAGTGAATTCTAAAACTAAACAAGAGAGTTATTTCACTGCTCCTGAATAATGGCTATTTTGGAGGTCGGATTCTTGTAAATACTTAGAAAAATAGATTTGTATTACCACATTCCATTATCCAAAAGCTCATTCATAACCCCCGCGCGTAGCAAATCCTACACACTGCAGCCCCGCCCTGGTATGCAGTTAGTTCTTACATAAATTTAGGTATCATAGACTCATCCAGCCTCAAGACAGCAGAGCAAATGGACAGCAGACAATCCACATTCCCATCAGTTTCATGCTGTCACACACAACACATGCAGCAAGAATCAGATCCCTGCGCCAACTACTTTTTTCTCTCAGACAAAATAATTAACACAATTATTCAAGCTGACTACAGTTTTTTCCTAGATAAAGATCAACTTTGATATATTTTTAAAACATGTGCATGTAGTAGCATGTGCATGTTAAGCACAAAGTAGCTTTCCTGTAGAAAGGTTGTTTTTCCCAACTCCATAATGGTTCAAATACATCAGGAAAAGGAGGAAGCTGTGCTAGACAAGAATTTGCCTCATGACTAAATGATGCAACTCAAGATTTGTAGCCAAAAGGGCCACAAGGTGTTTGAGCAGGGGTTAGGAAAGGGGAAAGAAATGTGCTCATATGCAAGTTACTTAGGGGCAAGTAGAGTTTGGGGACCATCATCCTGTTTTGGCCTCCTCCTTTTTGATTTTTTCATCCATTTTTAAAATACAAAGTTCAATTTTAGATCTTTCTAGAGATACACTTACCTGGTATCATTAAACAATTAACATGTAAAAATTAAGCAATTATTTCAAAAAATATCCCCCTTACTGCATGTCATTTCTCAAAATTCAGAAGAAATACTGCTTGGATAATTCTACATCAATAAAATCCAAAACACACATAGGCTTTTGCTGAGCAAGCTAGAAGTAAAATGGGTAAAGAATCCAAATTTGTTCGCCAAGCTGTGGAAAAACAGTTCAAGACAGTCACAGATACAACGTTGGTATGTTAATTATATCACATAATTAAATTTTGAAACACAACAGAAATCAGATACAAGCATGCAGAGGACTTCCTCTTTTGATTTATGTACACCATGATAACAAGAACAGTATCTAAACTCAAAGATTACTCATTTTTACCAGAGTTGGCTTGGCAGGAAACCACACATGATCTCCAGCCTTACCAGGCTGGCCAGGTGCCAACCAATTTCATGCCTGAAAAACACAACAATGAACTGAAGCTACTTCCTGAAAACCCTGACAAATAGTAAGATAAACAGACTGTCCCACTGCTTTTGTATTTTTTTTTTGTAGCATTGAGTGTGGGTTTCCACCAGTCCAGGCAACATTAGCCAACAGTCCAACCCTGTACTGAAATATGCAACAGAACAGCTCTAGTCTCATCCCTGACAATGAGTACTGTGAAAAATCAGAGCAAATCAAAAAGGCCTACAGCCACCAGGCCTAAAAGTTCCCTAAGTCAGTAGCACTTCTTAAATACCATCAAAACCTCCAAGTCCATGAAAATATTCTTCTATGCTTCCTTTTCTGTTTTGCTGGTAATTCAGGCACCAATCAGCTGGAAAACATGTCTTCCACCCTCAAATGGTGAGGTGTTCAAAAGCTCTGTCCCTGAGATAACAGACATAACATCATGCTGTTGTCTCCTTTTCTCTTGTATTAAGCTTCCAGTCACTTCCTATGACTTCTTAAAAGAAGTTCCTAACCAATAATTCCACAATTTGGCCAATGACAAAGACTAACTGTTACCATGTTGTGTATATGATGGGTCTCTCACAAGAAAGCCACTCTGAAATATTCTCTCCATGCTGCTGACACCTGGCTGTGCCTCCTTCCTCATTTTGTACACCTCTCTCCTTTTGCCGTAACAGTGACTTCTGTAGAGGCATGGACCAAGCTGGATACCTATGGCTTGTTAAAAAAATTACTGAAAACAAGATAAGCAGCCCTTGGGGGAAGTTTTGTCAGTTGTTTCAATTGAACATCCAGGTGACAGGTTTGTTGATCTCCCCTAAGAACACCTTAAATCTCCCTGTTGGTTCAGCAAGTCGTGAGAACAGCTGGGAAGGAAAGAAGTGACAGTAATGAAATTCACCTTGCACTAAGTGCAACTTTCAAAAGAACAAAACAGAAAATTAGAGAGAAAAGGAGAGCAAATGGGACAAAGACTTTCAGAAGCTAATGAGCAAACAAGAATACATTTTTTTTCTGACTGAATGAAAAACACTGATGGAGTGGGAACAAAACAAGAAGAGGAATATTTTCTAACTTGCATATCAACCTTATACAAAATTCACCAGCTCTCCCCTGCAAGATCTCTGCTATCCTTGTCACCAGTGAAGAGAAGCATGTGAGGAAACCCCTAATTCAGTGCAATGCATGCTCTCATCCATAGGAAGGTGACTGAAGAGCTGAAGAGCTACAAGTCTTTGTTCCACTTACACTCTTGTGTGCCGGGTGAGAGAATTTACTTTTACCAATAGAGGCTGGCCAGGGCACAGCTGGCATGTAGCAAAGATGTCAGTGACTTCCATGCCTGGGATTAATGGCTTTTAGCATGCCAAATTGGCCTTCTTACAGCATTATCTGCCCCTGCATGTCTGTGTGCAGAAGGTAGAGAATTAAAGAGATGAAGGATTATTACAGGAGATCAGATTTTTAATAATGTCTGGCCTCAAGGAAAGACTGACCCACTCTCCTGAATTCACTGTTCCCTCTTTCAATTCAGATTCTAATTTTAAGTCTATTCAAGTTCCCTTCCCGTGCCCCTTGACTCCTGTTGAATGCATGTGTGTGAACACGTGTATGTTTACTTTGAACATTTCTACAGCCCCTAGATTTCATGCACTGAAAGCAGACAAGTACTGGCAATGAAACTAAGACAATTCTCACACTAACCATGAAGATCTGATACACCTCATTCAACAAGATGTAAAACTTAGGAGATGTTTACTACATCATGACACAAACTTGATTTTTTGTAACAGCACAGAAAGTAGACTGCAGCAAAAAGATTGCTCACAGGGATAAAATGTCCAGATAATGTACATTGTGTATGCAAAGTATGGATCAAAATTATTTTGTATCTCAAAAAAAAAAAATAAAAAGCTTCTATGGACCCAAAGCTCTCCAAGCAGAAATCAACTCTCTGACAGGAAAGTAGGACCCACAATTACATGAGAAAAAGCTTTATCTTCACTGGCAGTAGCTCAAAAAGACTTCTAAGACTTTTAACTTTGTATAGCACACGTCCTACTCGGAGCCATCAGGTGGGAAAACCTGTGATGGATCACGCAGAATTGCAGGAACTACTCCTGCAGCAAGATGAAATACCAACTGTCTGAAATTCCACATGGCAAACAGCAGTCATTCTGATCTTCCCCTCATGACTTACACTGGTGCATTTATTTTGTGACAGCATAGCTGTGTTCTACTCAGCTGTTAACAATAGCTTTGTAAGCAAGCGTTGCATGGCCTTATGGCTTTTTGATATGCCTATGTAGCTTCTTTTCTTTCCATTTCCCCTACTATGTGCCAGGTTACAGAAACACTTCCAAGCAGCAGATTCAGAAATAGAAAGAGTTCAAGGCCAGGTTTCACACCTGCAACCTTGCAGTTCTGGGCTGTTTCAGCCCTGAAGACCAGTCTCTAAGTTCAAGGCTTCCTCTAACATCCAGGTTTTCTGTTCAGTAATTCCAAATGAAGTTTATGATTTTTTTACTTGTGTTTTGGTCAGGAAGGGATAAGGGGGGTAGTAGGGAGAGGGAATATTGCTATGCAGCCATTACATGTATCACATTTTACTCTGATAAAGTAATTTAATTGAATGCCACAGTAAGTCATGCAAAGTAATTTATTACCCAGGTTAAGACAGTGTCTCACTCCAATCCCCACAAAAAATTCAAGACCAGCTCCTATTCAACACTAACATACTATTCATAACTGTGCTTCCCTAAATACTTCAAAGGACAATAGAAGTTACCAAAAAGTTTTGAAGGGTTAAATAGCAGTTCTAATTTTATTTGGTTCAGAAGAACCTGTTTTCTAAATCAGTATAAATATAGTATTTCATTTACAGCAGCAGCACCAAGCTATCAGAAACTGCCCACGTGATTCCAGAGGTGGGGGACAGGACACAAATACCGTAAAAAAAGAACAATGCAGCACCCCCTTTGACACTAATGTGCTGTGTCCATGTATGTGCCAAGGAGAAATTTTGGCACCTCGAGGGTATTCAAATAGAATAAGGCATCAGCAGGCCCTGTGGTTTAAGACATATAGTCTGGTTTGTTTAGAAAACAAGTTGTTCGGTAGTTGGACAAAGTGCTACACATGACCCATTTATTGACTCCAGGTGTGACTTATGCAACTTGTGCTGATTCTGCGTTCATCCTGGATGGACTGCATTACACCGCCTACCTTACACAGGACTTTTCTTCCCATATTGCTCTAACAGCCCTGCAAAATTGTTTAATAATCTCCAAGTCTCTGGTGCTGAAAAAACTAAAAAAAGAATGAAACAAACAAGAGAAATCCCAAACCTGTTGCATTTGCTACAAGACAAGAAAGATACATAAAATCTAAATAAAATTGTAAGGGTACAGAATTTTAAATCTGCATTGCCCTCTAGGAGAAATGTAAACAGAGGTCTCCTCTGATATATACCGACTGCCCAAATGAAAAATAAAGACCCAATGACATGTCTAGAACAGGATAAACAACTCCCAGTTCTAGCCAACAGTCTTTCCCTCTCTGCAAAGAAAGAGACAGACAATGAAAAGTCATTAGTACACAGCTAAGACTGTAAGTCACAGGAGTTTGTGCACTGCTATTCACTCTAAAATTCATTCAGATAGAGAGGGGGAAAGAAGAAAGCAATTTTGATTGATTAAAAAAAAAAAATCCCCCAAAAAAACAAATCCCAAATCTTCATTTGGAAGGTTAGAAAACTCTGGAAATGGTCCTAATGTAAATCTCAGACAAATCTGCATTTTGCTGAAACAAGAATTTTGGGTCTAGGCCACATATGAAAGTAGCTCAGAGTTCCCCATTAGGTCCAGTTCTACTTGAGACACTAGGACATCAAAAAACTTCAGAGTGAAAATTTAGTAACTGGCTAACTATAGAGAAAATAAGAAAGAAGTTGAAAGAAAAACAAACAGTATCATCTGTGACTTAAGTTGGTCTTTCAGGAAACAAAGATCCTCATGGTAGTAAATATAATCCTTGAATTGTTTGCAAATAGGTTTAATCACCTAATTGCCATGTACAAGGGAAGGAAAATCTATGCACTATCAGAATTCAGTACAGCTAATTACTGGAAGGCAAAATAAAGATGTAGTGTGTGTTCTTCAGCTATTATAACTATCAATATTTCTACATCTTACAGCCCTTTCTGGGTGGCTGCTGCATACATTTTGTGTGCAGTCAAGAAGCTTCTCGACTGCAAACGTGCTTTTAAAAAGAAAGCTGGCCCGAACCCTGCATTTCCAATTCAAGCAGTGGATTCTGAAGCCTGTTAACTCCCTGGAGCAGCTGATAGCTAAAGACTTGTTTCCGCTTTTCTAACAATTTCCTGGTTTGCATAACAATCCTAAAAGAAACACACTCAAGAAGTTTTCCAGCACAGAGAGATTTTGTCTCCAGCACAGTTCTAGTTTCAAGGCATAGAGAATATTTATATGCAGTTACAATAACTTTAAGGATATATTTGTCTACAAATATATTTACATATAAATATGTATCAGCTACTTGTTTAAAACAAGATTATGATAATTTTGCCATATCCAGGAAATACAAAACACTGGCTTGTGCCTGGTGCTTAACTCATGCCATTGTGAATAAGGGGGGGGCGGGGGGGAGGGAAGGGGTTTAATGTTTAATTTCCTGTTAAAAACACACACAGGATAAAATCTTCCAAAGAGCAGTTATAAAACATGCATTTGTTAGCCAAGAAACTAGGTAAATATGGAATGAAGCCCATTCTATTCCTTCACCCCTCTCTTCAAAGAAGAAAGCAACTGAAGGAGTGTATTTGGAGGCACTGAGCTCTACTCAGGGACTAGATAATTCATGAGCCTGGCTGAGCCACACAGCCTGCAGCCACTGGGGCAGTAGCTGAGAGCATGCAGTGATACAGCAGAGTTCAAGGGACTGCAGCGCTGCATGTGCATGGCACACGTGCCCGAGAGTCATTGTCCCAACTAGTGACCACTGTTCCAACACAGCTGGCTGGCTGAACAAGGAAAAGAGCCATCAGCATGTGGCCAGCAACTACCAACAGCCTGAGGATCCTGCTACCTTTGGTAGTGGCTTTACAGACCACAGAGGGCGTTTTTTCCAGCAGTTATAAGGGGAAATGTTATTGCCAGATCCCACCGAAATTTCAGCCTTCACTCTGGTTTTAATGTGTACCGTGATGTACTGGGCTGTTCTGAAGCTCAGCCCACTACAACTCCCAGACAAGCACCAAAGCTCTGCATGAAATGTAACTATTACAGCCTTTAACAATCCCAGCTCTTTGCCAAGATGCCCAAATTAGACAAGAATATGGACTGCATTTAGGCAAAATAGAATCTTTATAACAGTTTTCAATAGTAACACTGTATTTTTGCCTCCTAGAATGAAAACAACCAAGTGCTTTCTGTCTGTAGTATTTGTGTCAAAATCAACTCCTCAGCGCACACCTTGCTTCATGGAATTGGAGAAGTTGCAGTACTTCTTGCATCCTGCTAGCATTCACATTCAAAATTAGATGTAAATAGCTCTGTGAGTGGCTTCAGTTTTGTTTTGTTTTGTATTTCAAATGAGGATAAATTTATTATTGCAGATGTAGCTTGAGAGCTTTCTTAGCTTTTGGAAGATATTATTGAAATTAACACAGCTTAAGCTTTTTGAGCAGACACACCTTAAACATCTTCTAGTCAAGGCATTTAGTTTCACATTTGATGCAAAAGAAAGACACAGATTATGTATCTCTCTGGAGAATCAAATCCAATGGCAGGAATGCTGAATTTCTTGCTGACTCTTTGCAAAACTGGCTTTGAAACTATAAACAGTTCTGAGTTTATTTCTAAGACCTGCACTTAACAGCTATTGTAGGTATTTGTATTCTTGCCTGATGAACTGAACCACTGTTAACCACCAATTTAGTGACAGCTCACCAGCAGAATCTCTTACAGCTGCATGAGATCAAAACCTTCCTGCATATTTTCACTTGCTGTAACTGGACTTCGTGCCCTGATCCCATGGCTCCTCACGTGAAAATACAATTGGCTAAAATCATTAGGAGAGAGAAAAGGAATAGGGAGGAGAAAAACTGCAACACAAAATGAGCCCTGACTTGCCTCCTCAGTACTGTACATACCCCCAAGCAATGAAATTTCAGGAAAATTATTATGGTTCTAGCCAACATAGAATATATAAGGTTCTATACACCCTTTGTCTCACTGTATGTTGCCACTGCAGACTCCATGTAAAAGGAAGACTTTTTTTTTTTTTTCATTGCTTTTCAGTGGTAAGGGAAGTTGACAATTATTTACTGCTAGTTACAGCAAGGTATTAAAGATTCAAGTGAAGTAGTGGTATTCTCCAGTGCAGTGGTGACCTGAGCCTTTAATCCAGATGAATTTAACTGTAAAGTGCATTAGCTCTTCTCATAAAAGATTTGCTTTAATTTTAGTTCTCTCTCCATTTATCTTATGGCTGTGTAATCTTCAGTAGAGGTCAAAGAGATTTCCCCAAAGAAACAGGAGCTGCTTCTTTTTTAGAGGAGAAAAGCATATTTAAGACAGTCCGTCCTACTTTTAAGCATAAGTCACAGGACAGTACTCCCCTGCTGTCCTCTTTCTATAGCTCTCCTCGCTTCTTTGCATGTTCCTAAGCAATGAAACCAGTGTGCATGTGCATCCACACATGTATACAAATGAAACATGAAGTGAAAACACCTCCTGGAGATAGGATACACAGCCCATCTGATGCAAGGAATGAAATTATTACTAACATCTTACCATCTTCCAACTCCAGGCAGAGATTGTAAACAGCCAGAGGCCTCTTAATACGCTGTCCTTGTCTTCTTGACTGCCTTGGTGGGGCATTTGGAGGAGATACTGACATAGAGATTGGCTCAGGGAAAGTAGCATCAGGCAGGGTTTTGAAAATCTGCAATCAAGAACACAAAGGGTGTTAATTATTTATCATGAAGAGCAACCTGTGCAATGCAACTGTAAACCATTATCAAACAACATTTGTTTTGGATTTCATTCAAAGCAGACAGGAGCCAAAAAATCCATTCCTTCAAGTTTGGGAGTATGCTGTGGGTTTTTAATGAGTGCCTTTAAAATAAATAAATAAATAGATAGATAGATAAATATAATATGGAAATAACCAAGAGCACTGTCTACACATTAACCAAGCTGCCAATCAGTTAATTCAAACACAAAACATTTGCAGCCACACTTACCAGCTAGGATGGAGGGGAAGGAGAAAACGAAGGATATGAACTTAGGAACTAGTAACCAATATGCTTTATAGGTTTACCTAGAACCTGAAATTTTTCCAGAATACCCATTTTAATTTTCAAAGCTTGTGATATCATGATATCAGCCGTTTTAATTAAAGAAACACCACACTCTTGAAGAGAGCAAAGGGAAAATTTTGTTGGACAGGGGTTTTTAGTGAGAAATACCATAGTAACAAACCATGTGAGAATTTGTTCTGTTAACTATTGCATATTGAGAAATTATATATTAAATTAATAATAAATCCATTTTATTATTTATTTTATTTATTCTTTAATTAATATTACATTAATAATAAATAAATAAATTATTAAAAATATTAAATACTGACATTCACAAGGATGCATATAAAAAGGATTGCAGTTTCTGTCATCATTTTATCTTTTGAATCATGACCACCAGCATATCACCACTCCACACAGAGTACCATGTCATTTCTCTGTGAATTAACCAACAGCATAGATTCACTGTACCCGATAGCACTTTAACTGTCACACAAAGGGGACAGTAACAGTGCTGATTTACTACTAGAAATTATCAGTGTGCTGGCATGCAATTTACCAGCAACCCTCTACAAGTGATCACAGCATGAACAAATTGGTTTCATACGTATTTCAGCAAAGACAAAGCAGCAGATAAAGAAAAACACAAACAAGAGCTGTGTAAGAAAACTCCTGTGTCTGTACAGCACCTCACAGCAATGCAACACAGTGATATAACAAGACATAATGAAACAGTGTGTGATGTTCTCGTACTCTGCAACTTTATAATATTGAGTATGAGGATACGTGGTAAAGAAGAGAGCTGTAGTCAATATTTGAAGGGGAAGCTTTTTATGAAGTAGAAATTCATGCAGAAACTATAACAGGACAACACAGATAACATTTTTGGATAATAAATGTGCCAGGTGCAGTATGACACTAAAAGTCAGACAGGTGAGAAATAATACCATAAGCATCCTGCAGTAAGGCACTCAAAACACAGTGTTAAAGTAATAGAAACCCTAAATGCCATCATATCCTGGCCTGCTAACCTTAAATATTAACGTGTAGAAAGATGACCCAGGATTCCATGCATTGACTTATAGCCACTTAATCATCACTTTTGTACTGGCAGGTAAAAGACTGTGCTGGTACAAAATAATCAGGAGAGCACATACTCCACAAAAACAGTGGAATCATATTCCAAAAACTGGGCAGCAGTAGGCCACAGAAACCCATGCATGGTGCACACAGGAAAGATCCAGTGGAAACATTACCTTCCTTCCCAGTAAGTGAATGCTGCCATGGGTGAGGTAAAAATGCTGTAATTTGAAGTTCCCCATCCCAGCATTAGGAAAACTGTCTCCCCCTCCACATGCCTACGAACAAGGGACTACGAGAGAGCGCCAAAATTGCCACTCTCTAAAAACAAAATGTTTACAAAGAAGAGAGGAAGCTGTCCAACCTGGTTCTCCCCAGCGCAGACAAAGCAGCACTCTCAGGCAGTGACAAAGCTCTAGTTGTGCTCAGAGTTCTAAAGCCATTTCTTAAAACATGATGCAATATATAATAGTGAAATCTAACGCGCACCTCCATGGCACTTGGCTAACAGTACCACACTGCCCCCTTATGTGTAAATACAAGGCTAGATTGAGCAGGTTTAGGGATAAATATTTGCTTCTGCAATATTCAAAGGTACCAAAACTTGAAATGCCATCTTTTCCATGGACTAAGCATTGCATTTGGGCTCTCTGGCAAACAACTCTGCCAAGAGGTTTCAGCATGTTGTTTACTATGTCACATTCCACAGCTGTGTTTATTGCTACAGGCTTCTCTACGGATCTCTGCTAAAATTAATGATGGTTGGTGAGAAGAACAAGTATTTCCCAGGAGTACTTCGTAAGAGATGAGCTTTCTTGTATACTTCTAGGTGACTTGCACAGGTAGCAGAGAAGTTCTTCAGTGTTTTTCACTTGTCTCTCACAAATATTGCAATATACTCTTCCAAAACTATTAGCATGAGAAACTAAGAGTCACAAAGGCAAAAGAAAAAAAGACTGCTCTTTCAAGCAGCTCATGGTTGCGTTCATCCCTACTTTGGTATCTTTTTTGGTCTTCTTAGTAGGAAAATAAAATCTAGTTCATCCCTAACTAGACATTTTTGAGCAGCAGCAATCTCTTTCTGTTGCAGGCAAAAGCCTCAGCTCATACTACAGTTTTGCAAAGAGCATCTGAAAACCAAGCAGAACATCAACCTCCATCTTCAGAAGTGCACATACAGCATTCAGCTTACCTTTCCTGCCTTATTTTCACTTATATAGACAAATGTGTTTCATCATGACTTGGATATTTTAATCCTGCACTGACAGAAGCCTGGTCTGCCTGAGAATGAGGGGATGGAGACCTGCTTTATTTAAGCTGTGGGGAAAAAAGTTGGTTTTGGTTTTATTCAAATTTCCTTCTAACCTTATTAACTATTTAAACATCACTGAAGTATAAATGTTTCATGGCTAATAAAATATGCCAGCTGTGAGTGACCTGCTGTCAGAAGCCCAATGCATGCACACAGAGAACTGAATTCGACATCACACACACAATACGAGCACCTGAAATGGCCCCAGCAGCGCTGTGTGCTGCCTGACTTGCACAAAAGCCTGGGAGCAAGTTCAGGAGCAAGCCCTGCACTAGAAGCAGGTGTTGTCAGATGCATGGCAAGGCAACCATACATATCCAACTGGAGGGAAACTCTCCTAAGGAAAAACAGATTGGAATGTGCTATTTAAGAGATGATTGTTCTGCTATTCAAAAAGCCACGCTCCCTTTAAAGTCAGATCTACCACTATCACTCATCTAGACTGCAGAAGTCATCACAGCTTAGACTGATTCCTGTAATAAAGAGTGAAGTATGCTCATTGAATTACATCATTCTAGAAGTGATAAAAATATACTTAGCCAACCTCAAAGTTTAAAGATTTCATGGTCACGTCCAGCATTAACACGTTTTGAGACTGTGGTTTTCGAGACTATCAGTTCCCTACAATTTAGTTCTCAAAAGCACTAGCATCCTGCTATTGACCTACCTGGGAGTAAACTCTGAAGCTAAGTGTAACAATTTACACTTGGGAGAAGACTAATATATGTAGCACTCAAAATTTTAATCCAGCAACAAATCCCTCAGTCAGTCCCAGTTAGTCCAATACAGTAAATGGCTCTTTAAGTCTGATCTTATATGAAAGCAGAATTTCAAAGTACACACTGAATGAAACAGAGGATGAATCTCTGAATCTGCAGTGTAAAAGTTACAACAGAAAAGATGAAGCTCTAGTGGAGCAATTTAAAACTCTGGTAAGTCTGACCTATTTCTCTCTATGTAGGAGTATAAAATGGATGCTTTACAAGGCTAAACAAACCACAAACCATCTTGGGCATACAGCACTAATAACAGCTCTGTCTAGAGCAGTGAGCCCAAGATCATCCCTACGTATAACCATTCCAATTCCTAAATCTGTGTCCCACAAAGCCTATGGCAGCGTTTCTTGAGAGTAATGAGCCAAATTCAACATATTATCACACTGTATTCTACCAGCAGATCCACATGGCAGCAGCCCAAGGAATTTTGCCAGATTCCCCTTAATCTGCAACAACAGTGTTGGACTCTAGATCCTGAAATCTCACGAGAGCTTATTTTAGATATTCAAAAAAACCCATGGCTGGGAGGATTTAATTTGGCCTATTCCACAAGTTTATGACTAGATGTATAGCTGTACATGGAAATGTAGATTAGATTCTGTTCTACAAGAGAATACTGATCTGTTCATTCTGGTCTCAAGCAGAACTAATTAATGAATTTCAGTATGTTTGCCAGGAATCACTTTAGGAATAGACCCAGCCATCAGGTCATCTCTGTCTGCTTTGTTTCACTGGGGTAATTAAAATTTCCTCTAAAAATCAGTGGGAAGCAAACAGCAAGGACAGAGTGGGATGAAAAAGAGGGGAGAAAAAACTGGAGGCTTAGTAATAGAGCTAATGAGGACAAACTTATAAAAAATCAGCTTAAAGCTGTGCCATGATTTTGTTGCAAGACAAAGCCCCTATCACTCTCATTACACCAACCACCCAGAACATGCATCTGTCTCCTTGGAATACACAAACACAAACCAAAGCACCAGAAGTCACTGTGTAATGCAAAGGAAGCTAGAACATGCAAGGTCATTCCAAATTCTCTGGAATTCCACTAGCAGGATAGGCTCCACTAATAGATTCATACGTTGTAGAGAGTATTTCTCAAGAGAAGCACAATATAAGTTTCTATCTGGGCAATTTCCCTTCAATGCCAATGTGATTTGCCATTGTTAAATAAAAGATACAAACACAGATACTTCCACTAATGTTCACTGAGTAATATAAAATACCATCCAGCTATGGCACATATACTGCTCTCCCCTTGCACATTTTACCCCTATGGTACCCCTGCATTTCCATGACAACTGGCTATAATAGATGCTGGTCAAAGAATATCTGATACATTAGCAATTAATGGGATAGTGCAACAGGAGCTTATCACCATGGTCTTTCTTTGACTTAGCTTCTTTTCAATGTAATGCAAGCCCAATTCAGGTTAAACACAGCAATCTGCACAAAACCAAAAATTATATATTTATATTAGAGACACAAAAAATTTATATTAGAGACTAAAAGAAAGGCCAACTGTCTTTGTGGTTCACAGTGTGCTCTTAACTCAGATAAATTTTAAATTTTTTTTCCTCATAGGGTAATGAAGACAGTGGTCATATCCTGCTTTTTGCCATTTTCTGAAACCAAAGCAACAATGTCTTTTATGTCAAATTACAATTTTTCTGTAGATATAAGCATTTCAGAAATTGCAAGGTGAAAATAAGCATCCTAAAACACTACTACAGTAGTTCAGCTGCTAATTATAACTACTAACCACTAATTGTACACTAATTGTAATCCATTTTTTAACAGTAAAAACCACATTCAATAACATGAAATATAGGGGGTTTTATTCCCTATTTGAAGGGATTACAGAAGCTAATTTGACTTATTAAAAGTTTAATCATAACAGAAGTTACAAAATATCAACTTCTAGAGAGCTAGGACAAAAGTTTTATTTCAAAACTGATTTCTGCACCAATTCTACCAATTTTATAAAACTTCCAGAGTACTGAAATCTTTTAAAAAATGATCCTTTGTTATTGTAGTTTCTTACTGGTTCACATTTTTACTTTACTATGGACAATGCTAGATCAACATGCTTCATTCCTGGTTTTAGTCAAAATTATCTATTTCTTTTTCTTGTTCAAAACCACAATTCAATAAATAAAAACTACATGCACTAGGAATTCTTGGTATCTAAACAGAATCTGTATTCAATGCGTAAAATACAATTAAAGTTGATTACTTCTAAAATTCATATTCAGTATTTTTAAAATGTTTGCAAAATTCTCCAAGAAAAAATATCAACAACTTCATCAGAATTCTTAAATAGCTTACCTCCCAAAGGTTATCATCGTGTCCACTCCAGGTGTGCCTGCCTCAAATTAGTTATCCTGACTTTTGCACTTCAACATTTACACACTGTAAAATATGACATGCTGTGAACTACTCTCTGTGAGATTGCACAAGACATAGATTTTCTGAGGCTTTGGATTTTGAGGATTGAATTCCACTACAAACCACAAAATACCTTTATACATTATTTACAATCATTATATTGGGGGCTGGGGGGGTAGAATCAGATCCAGAGCTGAAAACTACCTGTGGCTCAGTCTCTAGAGGGCCACCAACCAGAAAGCATCAATAATGCTCTTGATGCTGCCTGGCACACACGGCTGAATTACAGTGCAACATTGGATGCAGCCTGGAAAGTAACCAGGTATAAGTCAAAATGAGAAACAGGAAATATCCTTGGCCGTGAGCCAAACCACAAAGCTCTCTAAATAAATAAATTACAATTGAATCCATCCAAGACAGCCTTTTCTTCATTGCAAAGATATCATTTGCCGAGCCCATCTGCCTGGCAGCCAGACCACCCCTAACTAAATGAAACATTGCTTATAGGGATTTGTGGACACTGTGAGTCTCAATCTCCTTCTGACTGGAACATCTGCTATCTGCTCTTCTTATACAAGAACAACTACAGATCTGGATTGGAAATTTCAGACAGGGAAGTTTCAGACAGACCTGACGTATCAGTAGACTCTAATAGTCACTCATTTGCCCTGATTGCCTTGAACTGTGTAGTTCAAGTTTTGAGATGTAATGAATAAACTAAAAAGCCTGCAAAACACAACACTACAGTCTGGAGAAAGCTGAGAAGGAGGGGGGAAAAAAAGAAAACCATACCAAGGTTAAAAACGCGTGTCCTTTGATTGCTCACGAATTATGAGTTTGTTGAGTCAGCCCTTCTAAAAGAAGCACTCCTGACACAAAGGCTGCAGCTTCCACCGTATCACATAGCGCTCCACCTTTTAACAAGTCATGAGAAGAACACTCCTGATGGCAGCCCATTCACTGCTATCAACCTATCCATTTTAGCCGTGGAGGGAAATGCGAGTTAACCACACACCAGGCTGGGGATACCTCCACGTTTGTCCACTGCACCAGCAAGGAACAGCACGTTCACTTCTGTGCTCACCTGCTACGACTCACACCAAGGAGAGTATTCTAAAAAGGTTATCCTTCCCTGTTACACATAACAGTGTATCTTGTTTAGTTACAGAAACTACTTAAAATAGCAGAGAAATGCCTTAAAATTGAAGGACTGAACAGTCAATCTAATTACCTTGATTTCTAATGCATGACAAACTCCTCAAAGGAAAACAATGCAGAAGGAGAATGTTTGCATGCATTTTCTTTTATAAAGAGTGTGAGAAGTCCCAAGAGCATGAAAGATGGCATTTGGAAAACTAAGTCAAGACCCATAAAAAACAACAACTATGGCCAAACACAGCCTAGGTAACATTGATCTCCCCTTCCTTTGTAATAAATATATAAACATATATATACATGTGCATATATAGACAAAAACACCACATATATACATATCTTTTCTACTGCAGATTTTATGAACAGATAATATAATTAATTGAGGATAAAACCCCACATTTGACCCCCACCACACTGTCATCAAGCAAAGCATCAGAATAAAATTACGATCTTCAAGATCATTGCAAATGACATGGTTCCAACCATAGCCAACTACACAGCCTCGCCAGGATTTTCTTTTTCACAGATATCCTTGCTGCCTTTACAAGGATTTATACCATCACTGCTTTTTTGAGTATTTTCTGCTCATTGTCTTTGTTAAAATACTTTTTTTACCTTGCATTATGACCATAGGCTCTTTGTAAGCAAAGAACACACTGACTGTTCTACTGTATGTCCAAATAAAATATTGATAGTTTATTAGTGCAAGTAGCATGCACTTGAAAATATTGGAAATAAAAGTATTTTCAGCTGACTGCCACATATTTTTAATACAAAAATCTGTTTAATGGTTTGAAATACACTAGCACTCCTGGTAAGGCAAAAGCTTATTGGAATTCTAAAGAGTACATACAGAAAACATGATGTCACACAGTTTCTCCATAAGAATTTACTTTTTAAACTTTTAAGAAGCATAATAACTTGTCCCCCTCTTCATGCCACTTGCAATATTTTATAGACTATTTTCTTTTACTAGCAAGATTTTACTTAAGAACATCCATTTCAGCAGTCTCCATAAGGACTTCTCCCTTGCCTCCTCCTCCACACATGCAAGCACAGCACCCTGACCATCAAGACCAAGAAGCAAATATTAGTCAGCTGAATTCTACTCCTTTATCGTCCTTTACTTAGGAACATTGCCTGTGGGCAGCAGAAGATATCTATCACTTCGAAACTTTGTATGAAGTAGAGGGAAGTTTCCCCAAATTAACTATAAATAAGGTAGGCAAATCAAGAAGTCAGAAATCTATGTACTAGGTACCATGTATTTGTAGTACAGCATCTCAGCAGGTCTCTTCCACTCCTGAGATCACAACTTTTGTTTCGATTTTCTTTATTAATATAATCTCTTTTCTCACAGTGCATGTTTTGTTTCTCTTAGACCAGTCTAGCAGCATACTAATCCAGGTATTGATCCAGACTGCTTCTAATATCATCAACTGCAGTCACAAATGTGCGCAGAGATTTGATATTCAGTCTTCTTACTATGCATAGACCACATTCAGAAAACTGAAGTCTTTTAAACAAAAAAAAAAAAAAAAATTGCAGTCAATTTACCATCACATGTGTGTCTCACACAGAAGGGCTTTCTGCTATCCACAGGGCAGAGAAAGGATTTAAAGACTCACTCACACTACAGTGGAACAAAAGAGCTGCTCTGGCTCCTACCAGAATTTCTTTGTTGTGTCTGTTGCCCCTTCTGCTTGAGACTCAGCTAATGATTAAGGAATGCAATTAGAATAAAGTTCAGGAGCAGTTTAAATGACACTTCTGATTAGTTACATGCCTCAAGTTAAGCACGTGCTGAATACCCTCCTGAATACCCTCACCTGTTTTTACCACAAACTCTGTGCTAATGGAGATGTTTTAATGTCATTTTTTCCCTCCTCCAAGTCCAACATTTGTTGACTTGAGAAACATTCAGCTTGTGGAGGTTTCAAATTGCTGTACCACAGCAAACCACCATAATTACACTGCATTGCCTCTTGGTCCTCCTTTGCAGCCAAAGGCAAAGCAACAGGAAAGCTGAAACATGCCCACTTTAGTACTTCTCATGTGTCCCTTCAGTGGGCCTTCAAAAGATCTGCTCTGCTGCCAAAACACAGTCTTAAATTTACATGGTGGCATGGCATTCCACCCTAAAGCATTTACCTGCAATAGAACAGCTGGATTGCCAAGGGGAGACTGCTGCTTCATGCTCTAAAACAAACAACTGACTTCACCCACTTCCATTCCTTCTGTCTCACGAATATTGCATGTATTATGCACTGTAATACGTTTTAAGACAAGATTTTTCAAGGATTACTACATGAGGCTGATGTTGGCTTAAGAGCTCAGTAGTATTAAATTCTTCTCTTCCCTTTTTAGTTTAAAAAAGAAATCATGAAAGTCCCCAAAGTACAAAAAAAACAGTATTTCATTAAAAAAAATTCCCCTTAAAACTGTTCTGAACAAATTAAAGCTAAGCCAAAGACTTTTTGTCTAAAATATGTAAAAATCTTACCCCATTATAGAAAGATTGATAAAAAAAAAAGGTATCTGCCCTATAAATAAGAACTACTGAGCTTTTCAGCATGATTGTCTTTGAGATAATTTTGCCCATAGGTGGTTTGAATTTAAGAAAAGGGTATCTTTTACGAAGCCCATTCCCTTTCCTCAGATTCTGGCCTTCCAGTCTCCAGAAGGAACTTCTGTCTAGCCCCTTGCTTTTTTCCTTCTAATTTTCTTTCATTGTAATTTTCATCTTTCTGTTTTTATAATCTTGCTATTTGTACTCACTATTCTTTCCTCCCCCACACACTGGTTTAAATATTCCAGTCCCACTGAGATTTTTATTCCAACCTCCTCCCTCATCTTCTTACATTTCTTAGGCTTTTTTTATCCTGGTGCCTTTTTTTTCCTTCTTAAAATAATGTTCAGGGAATTGAGAAACCAAAATGGCTCGCATTACCACTGAGGCATCTCTAAATGGCAAATAAATAACCCCTTTGAATAGTGACATTCACTCCAACAACATGCCAAAACATTTTAACAAACAGAAAGATAAACATCTGCAAGCTCTTCATGCTGCCATGGCATGGACCACACTTCTTCCTCACCACAAGTCAGAAAAAAGATCAGAAGAGCTGTAATGTCCAAGATTTCCAATCTATTAAGCCCACTGGAAGAAAAAAATTAATTGAAAGACTTGAAACTCATTTGGAGGAGACAAAGAAGAGAAATCAAAACCTTTCTTTCTGGGCCAAGTTGACTAAGACATTTCATTAGGAGATTACCTAAAGGCCAAGATTGTTCCAGGCACTGCACAAGCACAGCTGCAGTCAGCTCCTGAGCTTGTTACCTCAAAGCAAAATAAACATAATGATGAGACACAAACATTAATTTCTTGATGCTTTTTTGGTGAAGAGAAAGATACAGGACACAAAATCTCACTATCCTTCCCCTATAGCCATAGGACAGAAGCAAAGCAAGACATTTTATGGCTCTAATTATCCTCTGGATTGTCCTTGCTTCCACAGCAGGTGGTTCTGAGGGTCCTGAGTAAAATATCTCAGCTTGGGTCTACTTTTTGTCTTTTTCTTTCAAAGCAGAGATCTACTTATACAGCTCACCTTCTGAGTGGGCACCGTGAAATACCCTGCCTAGTAGAAACTTGTCTAGAACTGAAAAAAGCTAAACAATTTGGTCTCTGATGCTCCTCTATCCCTTCCTACTCTTACTTATTATGTAATTCTAGAGCCACTTAAGCAACACATCAGGCTGTACTGTCTAGTGTTCCAATCTCAGCGTTTTGCAAAACATCCCCTCTTCAACACACTGTAATTGGTTCACAGACATGGATTAGATATACATATGCAGCCCATAAACAAGGGGGAAGTGGTACTGACTGGTTTCTAGCCAGCAGGAAATAAATGTACATATCAACAAAGGTTTAAAAAACCCAAAACCAAACAAACCCAGGTTATTCACTAAGCATGATACTCTCATCTTAGGGCAAGTCATTGTGTTCAGGTTTCCACACATTAACTGCACACAAATTCTCTACTTTGAGCCCAGAAAAGTGATGATACTGAAATGACTGCACCAGTATTTCAAAGCCAGTAACCCAATTATGTCTCCTAAAAATGAACAGTGAATCTTGTTCAATAAAGCCACAAAAGACATGGACATTGATGGAATTTTGAAATATTTGAGGAATCCTAACCATTTTTTCCCATTTTGCCTACTAGGTTATTGTATTTGTACCAAAAACACTGATGGCTACTGCTTCTACAGTTGGAGAGTTTGTTGGTCATTTCCTTTGCTACAGGGGAAAAGAAATGCCTCTCTGCAGAGTACCAGAGCTGGAAATTACATATGCACTGAGTGTGAAGGGTCAGTGCAGCTCCATCTTGACTCCGTCACACTCCTACAATTCCAAACTTGCCTCCTATCAGCAGAAGCTGCCAAAAGCTACCAGAGTTGGAGTAGTGGCTGAACAAAATATTTTGAAATATTTTAACCCACAGCCGGTGACTTTTTGTAGGACTTCACTATGGCTATAAGTAAAAATATCTAATGCAAGACTCTCAGTAAGTCTGAAATACAGAGAAATATAAAATAACAATATAAAAATATTAGACTGGCAACAACCTTGCTTGCCTTTAAAAGTGGGTCCTTGATCTGCTCTGAACAAAGAAAGGTCACTTGTAATAGCAGCATACTCAGTTTGACAATAAAATTTTTGTAATGCCTCAACACACCTCTCCACTGCCTTTGTTATGAACACACAGAGGTCACACTCAGGGCTGCCTTACATTTGGAAGCAGCTCTAGTGTGGGAGAGGTTGCTGCAGGCAGACCACTGATGGCAAGTTCACTGTTAGAAATGGCAGTGAAATGACAGAAATACCTTAAAAAAAATTATACCCTTCTAGTTCTAAAGAAGCATAAAACCGAGGAATTATGGAAAATGATGCAGTATTATATTGATGTACTTTCCATTCCTTACTTCTCCACATTTTCAGAGGAGCAAGAAAGGCCACTAATGTTTCAAATGTAAAACTGATGTCCAGCTTTAGAGACATGTGACTGAGCTGGCATAAGAATAGGATGGTGCTCATCTGTGGTGATTTGAATAAACACAACTCAACCTCCACATGTTATTAAAACACCCTGGCTCTGCTTGCTCTCTCTCAGCTTTAATTCGTGTGGTCACCTCAATAGCTTTAAAATCATGAGCTCAACTGCATGGTTTACTTTCATTTCTAAGATCCAAAATTAATACCGTGGCTTACAGCTCTTGGAATATTTATTGCTTGGAACTTGAGCCACATGTGCAGCCCAGTATTTTTCCAGCAGAACAATACCATATCTGCTCAGTGTGCGTGTGAGGACAGCATTACACCCTGAGTCAACTAAGCCAACAAAACCCACCATGTGGACACAGCTATGCCAACAGCAGCTTTGCCCAGCCTGTATCAATCAGGGAGGGAGGGTAATTACATTGTCACAAAAACCTGAGACATGTATTATTTAGAGTAGATAACACTTGACTTAAATAGCCAGTTTCAGCACTGTTAACCTTTAAAGGAAATAACCATTTCAATGCTCTCAGTACTCAAGAAAGGAGAGAGGAAAAAGCACATTTCGGATTGTTCCAAAGCACTTTTTTTTTGACAGTAAGAGTTAGGGAGATGCTGTCCATCTCCCAGTACAAAGAACCTTAAACATCCAGTTACAGAAGTCAGCTTAGATACAAGGGACTCCCAAAGGAGTACCCAAATAAGGAGAAAAGTAAAGGACTTCTTTACTATTTTTATTTTTAATTTCAGATCCCAGATTACATGCAGGGATATCCTGGACAGTACTTTGTACATGTGAAGCACTTTAGTAACAGCAGCAACAACAACTTCTATTTTCAGTACTACCTCAAATACAAAGGCTTAAAATAACACACATTCAGCTGAAAACAAAGGAAGTGTTAATACCTGGCTCTCTCATTATGTTTTTTACACATAAAATTTAGAGTACAGTAAAGTCTTCTTTACTCTGGGAATTCTGAGATAAAACAAAGACATAAAACACTGAATTCAGACCCTGGTCAAAGTACTTGGTGGAAGAGCTAGAAACTGAGCCTGAGCTTTCTCTTTTCCAGTTCTGTATCATTTTTGCTCAGAAAAAAAGCAAATGCAAATATCATAATCCAAATCTACTGGTGTACTATACACACAGAACCACTACCACTGCCAGGAAAAATGCGCTCCAAAACGTCAGTTTACCTATGAACAGGAATGATTATCAAGGATAAATAACCAAAAGCATACAGTGTATAGAGAATATTCTTAAGAATTAAACTATTAGTTTAATGTCATGCCTCATTCCATGCTTAACCCCATTAAAGCTAGCAGGTTGTTTCAGACAACGCTCAGAAACATGAAAACGTAGCAAAACTTACCTTTTCATGATTTTCTATCAGGATTTCAACGACAATATTCTGAAACTTCAGGTCCATGATGGCTGCTACAGTTTCTTCCTGTGGCCTCATTAAGGTTGGTCCAAATACTACTCCTAGGTTTGCCACAGTCATTAGATTCCTCTTGGCATGCTTTGAAACACTTTTTGAAAAGAATTGAAGGAAAAAACAGGAAATGGGTTATGAAAAATTTCCATTGCTGTTCGAAACTGCAGTCTACAAATGACAACATTACATTTCCTTAATCTATGTTTTAGAAGTCTGTTTTGTGCAAAGTTTCGTCAAATAAAGTCTTACTAAATTCTGGAAAACTGAAAAGACATTCTTCCACTGGCAACTTAGAAACAAAACCAGTGTCTTACTGAACTTAGATATATAAAATGCACTTAGCCTTGGACCAGGGCAAGTGTGAAACCAACTTAAATTTGCTAACAGATCTCCACTATTCCCTCTGCCAGAATTTGTGAAAAGAAAGTATAATGTTCCCTTTCTCACTTCAATCAAACCCTCAGCTGCTGGCAGGACTGCTAAAGTAAATACTTCTATGGCTTCATTAACGTCTTAGATTTCTGTCTTTCCCGCCAAAATATGCACAGCGTGAGTCAAATGTCTTGTCTGCTTTTGCACGTTTGGTGCTTGGGGTTGAGGATGACAGCATCAAAATGGGCTTCAGCTCCAGCCACACTTCACTAAAGCTCTCTGTAGCTAAAAAAAGGTAAAGACAAGAATTCTGACAAGGTAGAAAAGCAGGTCATAGCACTCACTTCGCTAAATGTTTCACCAAAATTTCCAGCATCTCCTTGTTCTTTTCTGGGAGTTTGTGGACCAAGAAGTGAACAGCACTGACTCGAGATTCAGGACTCCCACTTTCTATGGGATATAGAAATAAATATCTCAAAAAAAACTTAAAACAAGATTTACATAAACACAAACCTTCTCCCACTCCTGCATGGAAACATACTGCACACACTTCACTTGACCACTTATGTATCTCTAAACATAGCAACATGGAACATATGTGCTTGTTTTCACAAGTAATATTGTTCCAGAATTATCAACTTATTTACTTATTTTAAGAACCTATCTTTCAATCCACCTGCAAAAGGATGCCTTTGTTCATCTATTTTTAGAGACTGACAGATGCAGTTATTGTTTTGCTGCACTGGACTCATCTGCTTACAAATACACAGCAAGGTGAGCAGCAATGTTATCGGGCGCCACAGAGAGGAACTGTACTGCTTTCCACTTCAGCATCATTAACTGATTGTCCTCATGATTAGAATTCAGTTTTGTTGGTACTGTGCACTTAATGATGCTGCATTTATGCTACCTTGCATTGGAAACTGCATGCAGATCCAAATGCTTAGAAAACCTAATGACCTCTGAAGACACCGAAGAATAAACACGCAGAAAAACCTACTGAGAATACTATGACAAAGATCCCGAATAACAATGGCATCTCTAGTACAGTACAAAAATAAAGCAAAGAGAAGCAAAGAGGTTTTTGGTTTTTTTTTTTGCCCTGTTGCATGCTAAATTGAATAATTTGGACCCCTACAGCTTTCACTGTACACAGATGAAAACAAGAACCTGTAAAAGATGAAAATAAACCATTTTCCAACTTCTCCAAGTAGCATTAAATCACAAAATTACATCTCAGTAGTGGTTATAATAAGAGGAATGGAAGTATTTCTATTTCCTATAGTAATACTTACTATAAAATACAGAATGAGAAAGTTTTACCATTTATTCTGAATGCAAGAAGTTTCGACATGAGGACCACTGATCAGGTCCCATTTTTCTCTAAGGCAACTTGGATTGATAAGTGTATTTCCTATAAAGTACCACCATATTTCTTCAGTGCATATTGCTTCAGATTTTTTTTTTTTTTTGCATATTGCTGTAGATTTTAGGGCTGTATTTTATTCTTTTGTAGTGAACACCCCTGCACAGATTGCAAGAAAAAAGGCTACCAAAAAGCAAAATATTTAACTTCTGGTGAGCTACTCAAAATTCTCATAGAAAAAACAGCCCTTCTTTAAAGTGAGAGTATTTTATATATATGTGAAATCACAAATTCTAATTAAAGAATAGCTAAACAATTTAATTACAAGATACAGTGAAAGTTCCTACAGTTTCAATCTATACTGATACGTATAAAGAGGACAAATCGAAGGAAAACCTTTTAATTTTGGCTCCAATAGTTTCAGGGAAAAGGATACTCCATGCTATTTCCAGTGTTGTTTTTTTATAGCCAACATAGGAAACAACACTGACTACCTATTTTTGAGTATATAACTCAGATCTGCAATGTTAATTCAATTTCCCTCCTCAGTATCAACTCCTTTACTGAGCTGTTTACTACTTTTGAACGCTGTACTGTCTCAAACATCTAACTTCAACTGAATTCCTTTACTGAAAGAGATTATAAAATAAAGAAAAATGAAGTGAGAAACTGCTGGCAAAACTTCAGAAGTAGAGAAATTATTTTAACATTTTCCAATACAAACATGAAGACTCACTATGTAGGTAAGGATGTCGAATTTTGTTTAAGCGCTTGCCTGCTAGCATGGCAATTCTCATTTTGAATTAAGGACCAGAAGAAAACACATTCTGCAGTCCTGGAAAGTCATTATAGCAATCTGAAGATGATAAAGCAATTGTCTCAAAGTTTATTTTAATTTTGCTTTCCACAGTTTGCCAGAAGTGCTACAGGCTGGAAAGAAAATCAGCTAAATATCTGTTTGATACTTTGCCAAAAATTTTCTTACACAGTTTCCCGTCTATCCTCTTCCAAAAAAATTCTGTATACACTAGATACCACACAACTGAGCTACAAATGCTGTTGTGTCTTCTCCAAGTCTGTATTTGAACTGCCACAGAGTTATCTGGCCTGCTCTTTCCTTTCTTCTAATATATGAAGAACATTCAAGCCAGCCTGCATACAGAGCTAGTAAGGGACTGAAAACAAGGGTCAGGCAGCTGTGCTTTAAGGACTCAAATGAGCTCAAATTAGTGTACTTTCTTCTGCTAAGCTTCTTACTCTTTATAAATGGAAGGCAAAAAAAAATAAAAATTCACAGATTAAGTAGATGTTTATCATTATACAATTAAGATAATAAGAATACACATTTACACTGGCTATCCAAGAGTTTTTCCATAAAAGTAAAAATTGTGCTAGGCAGTCACATTATATGTGACACACACACTAGAACTAAATACTGATTAAAACATATTCTTAAATCATTTATTATTTCTTGTGCCTGTATTTTTGCTGGGATGAAGCATTTTTCTGAAATTGCATTTGCAGAGTGCTTCTGAGGTCACAACAGCAAAAGATTTCTATTTGAACTACAGTCATGTATTTACTGGCAGGAAGGATGAATTCTCCATGCAACTCGTACGTCATCAGTGGCTCTGGAAGGCTTCTGTAAAACAGGGATGACATCATAAATTTAACTGTATTTTCGTCTAGCTGCATTTACTCTACACAGGAAACCTTTTTAACATTCAGTAGCATAATCCTCATACTGGAAACAACCTTTTTTACAAAGGCCCCTGAATTCAATGATTTCTAGAACAAAAGGAAAACTTGGTATTATCAGGAAAATAAGACTATATGCATCCATTCACCTTCCATGAGCTGAAGTGATGCCTCTATCATGAGATACCTTTCCAGTTTCAACACCAAGATTGTACACAAGTATGTGCAATTCATTATTCATTAGCACTTTTTAAATGCTAAGAATGACAAGTCAATGACTTACTGGAAAGACACTAAAGTCCTAACAACAACCACCACCACCAGAGTTAAAACCATTTATTCTATTGACTTTACTGATGCTCATGAAATACTGGAGTAAACACTCAGATGGGAAATACTGTAGGGGAGAAATACTTCATTGTGTGCACTTCTTTTTTATTTTTTCTTTTCTATGCTCTGTAAGAGTTGTATCCTTACAATATTTCTGCAGCATTCATTGACAGTGGTTGTAATTATATTCTGTTTAATAAAAGTAGCACACTAGAAGTACACTGTTTGTGCTCCACCACAAGAGATACACAAAGGAGCGACATTTTATGTACTTAGGCAATTTAGTAAAATAGCTTTATCAGGAACTGGCAAAGCAATTTGAATATTTTTAATTCTTATTTAAAAATTTTAACACTCAAAATATTATTACTACTGCACACAGAACAGCAGGGTCAGAAGGAAAAGAGGAAAATATTACAAATTTCACAGCCTTCTCCCTTTTTATTCCACCACACAAATACAAAAAGGAAAGAAATTTTAACAATCTTAGCTAATTTTCAGTAATGACTCTCAGTAAGTTTAATAACACTTCAGGTTTCTGAACCATCAGTGAAATGCTTCTATGTCTAACACCAAAGTGTTTGGGGGCCCGTCTCATATGAACATGAGTATTAAGGTCGCTAAAGTATTTTGCTTTCCCCAAAACAAATAACTAGCATGGTATTTGTACAAAATGAGCTCCTATTCCAAAACCTAATAAAACTAACTAGAGCAGCTTAACACACTGTGTACAAGAACTAAAATAATAATTTATAGTCTAAATAACCGAATAAACAAGAGACAGCCTTACCGCAGATACTGCTTCATAGCACTAGTAATTGTCTTCACTTCCCAATCTACAGAGTTTTCCAGGTCAACTTCATTGCAGGTTTTTGAATCTAGGAAATAACCAGAAGGAGAAAAGGGACATGAAAAAAGAGAATGCTAAATCAGTATGAGCTACATGAACAGCAACACATTGACTTTCAACAACACGTGTTTGCTCACATAAGCACAGAAGCAACATCCTTTTTATTATAATTGGGTGAAGAAGACAAAAAATCCAAATCTATTTATAAATTCCAGTTTCATATTTTTCTTAAATACTATTTACTGCTGATTTTTTTTCTTTAATGAAGGATCAAAAATCACCCTCATGTAAAAAGATCTCTACAATTGAAATTTTCACACCTCTAATTAAACAGAGAGATGTACACAGAAAGATGTACAAAAACAGTTTAGGGAAAAAAAGACCCTCTAAGAAGAATTCTACTCTTTTACTCTTCTTTATTATTTGAAGTGATAGATTCTTTCCATGGTTTTGCCTGTAAACTGTTGACAAGAACAAAGTACAGCATGACCCTCTGCATTGTGTGAAAACCTTTAAGAGGTGCTTCCAAAGCAGGAAGAGGAGTCTTTGCTGAATGTTTGCCTTATTTGATCAGTTTTATCCATCAGACAAGAAATAATTGTTTGTTTGACCATCTGTCAGATCCACAGAACTCCCACCTTCTCCAAGTTAGTTGGTAGAGCCTCGGAACAAGACAGACCAAACCAAAAGGTTTGTCTGATTGACCAAAGACAACTTTTTGACAGATCAAAACCAGCACATCACACTGGAATGTTTTGCAATCAAAAAAACGCTTTTTGGCCTCAAAACACGAAGCCACAGCTAGCCGACACAAGAAGCGAGCCACATGCACATGGCCAGCCTAGCCCAATGTGTTTGCTGACTTTCCTGTTATTATTTACTGTTACATCTTTCCGTCCATCACTGCAGTGGCTGACACAGACTACGTGTGGACCCGTTCATACAATTCAGAACTCATTTGTTACTTGGCTTGTCAGACAAACGACAGACCCATTTAAAAAATCAAATTAGGATCCCTGATTAAAGGTGCAGTCCTTTTACTGGGACTAAATAATTTTGTTCTAAAAGCTGTGCCAAGCAATTATTTCTGTAACTGAATATTCTCCCTCATTATATCAATTATTTAAATCTCATTTTAAAATACAGGTCAGATAACATTTTCTAGCAAACTGCTACTAGCCAGCCACCACCCAAAATACTCAGGATTGTCTTAGATATTTTCTTTTTTTCTCTTTTTAGCATGCTAGCTGTTTCCATGTTCAAATTCTCTTTTTCGAGAAGAAAATTTGTATCCTGAATTAATTAAATAAAAACTGCCATCACATCAGAAGCTACAAAATCTATGGGGGTTTTGTTACTAAACCACTATGTAATATTCAGTTTTTAAATAGCTGCTTCATAATCATCAAGCTCCTTTACATTCAAAGTAAGCACTCTGTTCATTGAAATTTGTTGATGAATTTTGGGAGGAAAACAACAGGCATCTGAATTCCAAAGCAAGCCTCTTAAAATAAAAAATAGAAGTTATTGTTGAAACATTTCATTATCTCTTGGAGAAAAAAAAGCTACAAACCCCTGGTTTGATTGTAGAAGACATCAAGATTTAAAGACATTTTCTTCATTTTTGGTTTGGAATTTGCTTTACATTGCTGTGTATAAATGTACCTACCACCCAACTGATTTCACTATTGCTGCTCAATTTTTCCTCTTTACTTGAAACACCCCATTTCAGTAAAAACTGGAAGATTTTAATAAAAATTACTCTAGCTTTTTTTCATGCTACTTTTTCAAGTAACAGCCACTGTGCACTGAAGGGCAACTTTATGCCTGTAAAACTAACTGTGCATGTTTTAGGAACAGCTTTTGACAGATCAGTTCTACATTTTATGCAAATCTTTCTGACAATAAGGGATCCAGAGTTTATAAAAACTGTCCAGGTCACTAAAGCTGGTTAGCAGGAGACTCTCTCTGCTTTCCTGTGCAATATGCCCATGTAGATGTCCATGTATACTGTCATCCACTGTATATAAAAGAACAAGGAATTCCATGGAATTGTTTTGAAACTTGCTACTTTTGGGAAGGCAGAACTACCTGAAGGCTTCCTGCTACATGTAATACCTGGTATTTTTCACACCAGACTGCTTCAGAAATCAAACCTGAGCTCATCAGCAGAAAGAGCAAGTCCTCAGCAGTCCCTTCCCACAGGCACTGGTCCATCTGAAAGCTGATCTATGCAGTGGCTTGTACAAAATCTATATAACAGTGTGTAGGAAATGAGCCACGTCAGATCTATAATGCAGATTATCAATGAAATAGGAACTGGGCCCTGATGTATTTCCAGAACTGAGACTCCTGATGGCTGACAACTCACACTGCAGTGCTTGTAACACATTCCCATAATATTGGAAGTTCTAGCTTTCTATCCCTATTTACAATGAGATAGCTGGTTAATTTAACATTTTCCCTTAAAAGGTAGAGAGTGCTTTCCACACCAGATGCCTCCCTCTAAATTTAAACAAGATAGTTGCTGCAAAATAGCACAATACCAGTTACAGGTAACTTCATAGACTTTAAATTGTAAAATACCCCCTTTTTTTAAGTAGAATTGTATATTTGATTGCTAAGCCTTATTTTGCAGAGACTTAGCTCCACTAGATTTTTGCATTACTGATGAAAATCTATGCATTCATAGTACTAGAAAAGCATATGTCGGTCTTCTCATACTCTCTTGACTCTCAGTCTACTTTCTAAAATTCTAAAGAAAATATTCTGAAAAAGAGACAAAACTACAAAAAAAATTACGCCCTGGTTACCATGAAGAGTTTTTGGAAGACTTTTCTCATATCAGGCCTTTCCAACTGTGAACTTCATGGTCAGCGATAGGTAGCTCAAAATACTTTGAAATCTTATCAAACATTTTAAAATACAGAAAGTTAATATGAGTTTTTTACAATTCTGAAAAATCTTTCATATGAAAGGGTATCTAAGAGTATGCCCAGAGACAAAGGATTAAAGATTAATCAGTCATTTTAAATTCTCTGTATCACTGTATATCAAAAAGTAACCCTCTTTGTTCTCCTCTGAGGACAGATAGATGAAGAGCAGAGATAGGACCACTTTCAACAAATCATCAGAAAAGAGCACCTGCTTGCACCCTAACTTTCTCCTGTTCAGTATTTTGCCTCATCTTGGTACCACTGCATTCTTCCTAAGTCTAATAAATACATGAAACTTGGAAATGACAAAAAATGTTCCTGATTTTAAAAAGTAACTAAAAGCAGATGCTGGAATCCCCAGTAAACTCTTCCAGCTGCTACTGAACCACTGGCAACCTGAGTCTGTTCCATTTGGATACCAGTAATGGCAGCAAGGAAAATCTGTCTGCCAGACCCGCACACCCAAACTAAGCCAGCAAGAATGAAACTGAAAAGCATCTTGTGCTATCAAATGCATTTAATCAAGGCTCTCTGAGTGACAGCATGTCATTCTCCCCATGGTCAATGGCTAAAGATGGTTATTGCTTACTGAGGCAAACTCCAACACAGATAAACAATTATGAAAATCTGTTATAGATCAGTCATTTTTATTAAACCCAGTTCATGTTTCCAAGAAGCTCTTCTTTTTTCTATAATATTTAAAGGTTTACTAATGGAGTACTTCAGGGTGCTGTTAATATTGATTAAAGTAAGACATCATAAATTAATATTTAGCAAGGTCATTATGACAGATTGATATGACATGCAGGTCCTCATGTCTCAAGATGTCTTATCATTTCTGAGGAGACAGGCTGTTTGAAAAAATAAAGGAAGGAAAAGAAAAAGTCTTACAGGTGGCACTGAACTGACAGCAGCATATAATATAAAAGCGCTTTGTCATTCACATAATGTCTGGGGTAATGAAATGAATTCACTTTCTGGCTTCCTTCAGTTTGCAGTGCCAAAGAACACTGTGTTATCAGCACAGATGGAGCATGCATGGTTCTGGAGAAGAGCCTGGTGCAAACTGCAAACAAGCTTCTTTGCATACCAATGAATCCCTGAGAATCAGACCTTTGCTGTCAAGTGACAGGTTTGGAAGCTCTATAAAAATGAACTAATCCCAGTGGTCTTGTCTGACTGCATGTACTGTCAGTGCTCAGGACAAGAAATGGGGGAACACGGCACATTTTGCAGTCATGGCTTCTACTTTGGTGAGAGATATCATGCAGACAAGGGATCTCATCCAGGTGCCAATATTTCTCTCATTTTCCCTTCCCCAGGGACAGCAGAGTGGCAAGAGAACTCCAGCCACTGGAATTAAAGATGCATTAAAATTTCCAGAAAGAAAAGGGAGAAAAAAGTTTCTGCAAATTATTTTAGCTAAATGAGTATAAAAGAGCCTAAGATGTTTAAGTTTACAAAACCAAATCCTTTCTCCATCTGTCTCCTGCCTTGACACACAGTTATTATTAATACATATATCATATCCCTCCTCTTAAACCAAATAGCACTTTAACAGTAGGCTTAGACTAACTGTCTTATTTTGCACAGCAATTAACTAAAGACACATGGGCATGTACACTTGTACATTCCAGACAAGGGAGAAGGAAGCTGGAAGCTTCAAACAGTGAAGCAACCAGCTTCAAGCTTTCCTGACTTTGGTATTTTGAATTTTCTGATCAGACCCTTCAACTTAGGCTGCTTTAATCCCACTTCCATCAACCTTGCACAAAGCACATTCTTTGCTCCTACACATCTGATAGCAGCTCTTAATTTATTCATACCAACTAATCCAGGTCTTTCTAAAGTAGGGAAACTTACAGTGATGTGGTGATTATTTGTATGGACTAGAGCAAACTACTGGCAGGTGCTTTAGAAACTAAATGTTGACAGCAAAACAACATGAAACAAAATATTGAAAAAATATTTGTAAAATAGAGGCATACCCATCAACAAACTCAGAAGTCTCTGGACCTTTGAACTCACCCCCACAACTCTGTACAATCCTTGGTCATTTATACCTATTATGAAGGGGGAAAAAAAAAAAAAAAGCATGAGATCAACCACAGTCAAATTTATCATTGAAATTTTTGCCCCAGGCAACAAATTTTCTTCCAAGACAGAGAGACTACATAGTATTAACAGTCTCGAGAACAACATTATAAATTAAGTATTACAAGAATCCTTTTGTTATTCTGTTTTTAAGGTAAGTTCATGTTATATTTTGATAAAGATTTCATGTACCTAAATTCCACTTCTGAAACTGACAAGCGAAGCAAACGGGGACAAAGCTTTGCTTGAAAATAAATAAATAAACCACTGTCTAATTTCAAATTTTTTAAATTGCATTTTGGGTATATCAACAGCCACATTCTAATAATGCAAGAACTGAAACAACAAATGCTAAATTGAGATTTCTTCAATAACTTTAACATTTCTTTTTTCCCCCCCAATGTATAGTGACTAAAACACTTTGGATGAAGAAAAACTTAAGCCAATTCCCAGTCCTCAAAACCAGTACTTTTTCAAGTTTATAAATGCTTTCCATTTAAGATACAAGGCCTCATTCCAAACCACTGTGGTCCACATAGGAGTTACATCCAGAGGCCCCACCAAAAGCTATTGAACAGTTTAGCTTGAGATGAACAGAAGAGCCATAACCAGCAAAGTATTTTCAGTCCCCTACTACCATTCTATATGGACACTGGACCACTTTCCTGGCATTTCTCTGTGCCCTTCCATCATCTCACATACATTCGCGTCTCTACCCCTTTTTTTTCCCTAATTTGCTTTCCATTACATTACCCAGATTTATCCCCAGGGAAGTAAAATTGTGAATATAAATTGAAGAAAAACAGGAGGGAGAGAAGGGGAAAGGAAGAAAAAGGGCAAAATATAGTCCTTGTATGCTGCATTGTTTCACAGCCCAGATAGTGGGAGGTTAAATTCTACAGTACACAGATGTTGGAGAGGCCTCATAATTAGCAGACATCTACAAACACAATCTACCTTCATAATCACACTGGCCTGGAAGAGTAAAAATGCCACAAAATACCTGTGTTTCTACTCCAAAGAAATCTTTTCAAATAACAGATTATGTGGTATTCTTATTCAAAATATCCTTCAACAAAGGAAGAATTGTGAAGAATTCCCAGCTTCAATACCAAGCTGTTCCAACACAGAGAAGGAAAATTAAAACCAGTCATATGAGAAAAAGTTTCTTCCCAAATAAATATTAGATGAAGTATGTAAAAATCATTAGCCTTTTAATGAATTACTGTCAGACAGAGCCATAATACACAGCAATAATTCTCAATATGGTAGAGAGAACTTGGCATTTTCTACCTCCTCCTCCTCCTCCTGCTGCTTAGCCTCGCTGCATCTCTTCACTCCTCTCTGACGCCTTCCTCTTCCTCAAACAGTCTGCAGCCTCCTCGGCCATCTCACATTCTTAAGCCTGCTGAACTCCTCCCTGCCAGCACTGCTCCTTCCTCTGTCCCAGCAGGGAGCTGCCAGGCTAGGGCTGCAGCTGCTCCTTCCCTTGCTTGCTCCACCTGGGCCAAAACAGCCCTTTTTCCTCCCCAGGATGCAGGCACTGCTGGAATGGTGCTGAGCCTTAAGCTAGATGCCAGCTTCAGAGCTGGCTCAAATCAACAGAATAAACCAAATCGCCTTTATTTTATCTGTGCTCATCAAAACACACATCTCAGGAGTATGTTCACAGTCTAGCCGTGCACAAAAGAACAAACCAGAAAAAAAACCCAGCTATGGGGCCACAACACTGTTCTTCTCAAAATATGAAGTTATCAACACAACCAAATAAGCAATCCTTAGAACAAGTATGATAGCATGCTATGCACCACTTGGAGAGACTAAAAAAACCTAAAATAATATAGTCCTTGATACGCTCCAAACAAGAAAGCACTACAAATCTGTCCTGAGAGCAGCAAACACTTTTTGCTTCAAACTTCTCAGACGTGTCCAGGAAAATTCTGGTACCAAACTAACACCAAGCTTTGCCAAAATGCATCACACATTTTTTATACAATGTCTTCCACTACTTTTAGTAACACAGAACAAGCCTTCTGCATCATATGCAAGATGCTAAAAAGCTGAAAAAATACTGTCACACTCAGCTTTTGCTTATCTCAGAAGTTGATTTGTGACTTCCTGTGCTTCTAACATTAAAAGTGGGGGGAACCAACTGTGCTGACCCCAAACGTACATTTACGGGCTTAGAAATAATCAAGGTCAAACCACAAAACCTATTGCTCAGTATTAAAACAGACATGATAACAGAAATCTCTGAAAAATTGCAGTATTGAAACTATGACAATCCTCCAGCAATAATCGTGAGTCTGTGATAGAAATTATCAGATAATTGATCAGTTTCAAATTCATCAACCTGAAAAAAGCACAGCTAATTGCTAGCAGCCATCAAGGAGTGCAAAGAGGCATTAATATTTCAACATAGTTTTTGATGATACCTTTAACCATACTTTCAAATAATGTTTTATTTAAAATATACAAACCTGGTTTGAAACAGTCCTATTTCTGATTTAATCTGCACATTTCAGATCTGCAGCACATCCAGCACTGGTATTGCCTGGCATTTACGGAACACAATTGACAGGATGACTCATTGCAAGGAATAGCTCACCACTGCCTGAAATGCTGAAGGGTTCCGACGCCGTGTCTGCCGGCTCAACCGCTATTGGCAACCTGGAGCGGTAAAGCCCTGCAGCACAACTTCCTTCATATTTACATTATCTCAAGATGTTTGGCTGCCTGATACCAGAATTTGGCACAGGCACACAGTTTGTGAAGCACGCTTAGAAATATAAGGTACTGTAAGCAAGATGGCAATTTATACTATTGTAAGCAAGGTACATAGCAGGCAAGTTTACCTTGTGACTGGCACTGTACGTGAGGCTGAAACAGACTCGCAATATAGCTGCAAATACAACTTCTTATACCAAAACCCATGGCACAGAGACAGCCATACGAGTGACACTGTAAATTCAAGGTAATGACAGAGGGGTTTTTGTCACTTAGAAAGGTTTTCTACTCCCTCCTCACCATGTACTTCTGCCTAAGGAGCAGCCGGCCTGGACACACAGCTCAATGCTGCCATCTCTCTCTGCAGCTCAGATTGGCGTCTCCGGGAGCTCCAAGCTCAAGACAAACACTGCTCCGGCAAGCTTCACCCATCACATCCCCTCAGAAGGGACAACCAACTACTTGCACACAAAAACATGCACAGAGCCTTTACCAGTGGAGCAAGCAGCTCTTTGATGTTTTCATAAACATCTAGCCTGTTCTATTATTCTCAGTAGAGAATAATAAATGAAAAACTCCAAAGAGAATCTCAAAATGCTTTCTCCAAGACAAAACACAGGTGCACATCCAACCAGCACTGAGAGAGATGGGATGCATATCCTGACGCCTCAGCATTTCCTACCAGGTAAAGCACAGCAAATCTCTTGTAAGGCAATGCTGAATCACATGCATTTTAACCAACACACTGATTTCTGCGCTTCTATTCATTCAGAGCAAATAATTCCCTTCTTGGCTTTATAAAATGGAACATAACTGAAAAAAAAATTATCCAGCCATTGACAAGTTTATGTTCAATATCTCTGTTATGCTCTTCTTTCTCTGAATACCAGACTACTTCTGCTGTGACATGACAAGACTATTCTCAGTTTCCACCCACACTAGACTGTCCTCTCTTTCCACCCACGCCAACCTCACACCCATTATGATTAAAAGAGATAAAAACATGGCACACAAGCACCGTCTCTGAAGAAGCATCTGTCCTGTTTTCTCCTGCTGAATATAACTTGCTTTTGATGTGTTATCATTAAAGTAAAAAAACCAAGGAAAAACTGTTTTCAAGAAAATGTACAGGTAGAAAATTCTGCAGCTTGAGAGATGGATTTTCTTCATCATACAACTATTTGTCCAAACTCTTTTGAGACAAACAATTGAATGCTCTCCTGGCCCTCCATTTGTTTAGCTCAGCAGACATCAGCATAAGGTCCTTTAGAGATTTTTTTGTTTTGGAGTTGTTTGCTTGTTTTGTTTTTAAAATGCAGTTGATGTTAAGTTCAGAATCAGTAAACAGAAAATCATCAACAACTGCTTGAAATGTAATGGACAAATCAAGTGGATTTGTGGGTTCCTGGAAGGTAATACCTCACCTGAATATATTTTTGGAACCCGAGGATAAGACATGTTAATTGAAAACTGATTTATTTTCTTTCTTGAGTACTCTCCAAAACAAAATTAATAGACACAAGTCTTTCTCATTGGTAGTTATTACCACAAAGCACTCTACTGACTGCACATCTTACAAAGGCTGTGTACAAGGGATAGCAAAGCTGCAAAGTCTCCACAGACTCAGGGAACTTTAATTCTTTCCCAAGTATGTTTCAGGGCAGATCCCACTATGGGGAGACATGCTGCTAACCCATAAAAGCCCATCATTTGTCTTGAACAAGAGAGTTATGCAAGTACTTTGTACCTTCTTACATATCCCTAAGTCAAGGCATAAAAGACAGAATGAACTTAAACCTCCATCCAGTTTAACCTATCCACCCACAGCCCCGAGGGAGAAAAAGAAAAGGAAAAAAACCACAACAAAACAACAACAAAAAAAACCCAAAAAACAAACCAACAGAAAATATTTTTCCAAATAGTTATTTCTTGTAGGGTATCAGAAAAAGAAAAAAATACCCACTACTTTAACAATATTAAAGAAAACTATTTCGACACATTTATAAATAATAAAGCTACATAATAGTACACTTCACACTGCTTATTGTAAGGTAGCTGTAACTGTACTATAGGCCAAAACTGGCCTTTCATTACATGAGCACATGCCACCCTTTTTATTAAATCTGCCTCATTCACTCTAAAGAGAAGATCCAAACTTTTGCAGTGAAGACAACTTATCTGTAGGATGCCAGCTTTATCTGCAATGTTTCCCAGCTCAAATATTCAAACTGTAAATGCCAGTAACTGAAATTTTAAAGTGATGAGACAGGCAAACTTATCTGAAAAATATTCAGAAGAACAGAATGAGCAAAAATAACACAAGAGAGAATATGGCCTAATCTGGAATAACATCTTTAATGCACCAGACATTGATACAAAAAGGTCTAAGAGAAAAAGGACTTCAGGTACTTCTTGCTGTTTAAATGCAAAATTCTAAGCATCACAAATGCTGCTTGTGTTCCTAAAAATCTTGTATAGTACATGGAAGACACTGTTTTTCAGTAAGACGCTGCACTGACAGCAAGCATGAACCTGCTCTTCTGCTCATCTTATTTAAGATGGACTGTGATAAACAGAAAGATGTAAGTATTCTGCCATGTGCAATGCCAGACCTCTAGAAAAAGATACAATTCCTGAAAAATTCTAAGTAACCCCTTTGGGGGTAGGAAGGACAGAATTTAGGAGAAAATCAAACTGCATACACAGAAATTATAACATTTCTTTTAAAAAGCTGAGAAATATACTGTAACTTTGCCTACTTTCATGTCTTCACTTCTTTTTTTTTTTAAACACCACAACCAAATATCTGGTTCTCCACACAATGCCATGTACAACGCAGTGAGACTCAGAGTGGTTGGTCACCATACACTTAAGCAAAGCCTCTCCAAAATCAATCCCAAATTCCTCTTGAATACTGGCTGCACACTGACCTCTCCTCCATCTCCAATTCTGGAAATACAACAATGTGTATATGTCACAATAAATCCTAACAGCATTTTTATCCCTGGGGTGATACTAACTCCACAAAAAGTACTTCAACACTTTTTGTTAATCACCTGCCTGCTCAGCTCCTGTTCTTTTGCCTTAAGAGATTAACCAGAAATGAAACACTGAAATAAATTATTCTGTTCCAACATCAAAGCAAAGGTGCAGGCACTGCCTACAAAACATAGGTTTCCCTTAGCTATTGTGCACAAAAATTGGCTCCCTTTTTCAAGAGAGGTGCCATTTCCCACTTGTGAGCACTTCTGGCAAACACTTCTTGAAAGAAAGCCATGCATAAAAGGATGAGACTGGATAGATTCCTGTCTTGATCAGTGTGATCAGTTAAATGTCTTCCATGGTAAAGTCTTTTCCAGAGATCTGCAGGAGACTTTACCACACAAGCCTTCTTCACAGAGCAGACCAGATGCTTCACCCTCCTCACAAACAGGTTGGGTTGATCATTACCTCGTGTTTCAACAGCACTGATGCACTTTTTGATGATGGTGAACCCTATCTTATCCAACTGTGCACCTACAAAAAAAAAAAAAAAAAAAAAAAAAAAAAAAAAAAGGGTTGAACAGTTTTAAAGCAGCATTACAACTATGTCTTTCTCTGAAAATAAGGCTGGAGTTAATCATAAATCTAGTACCTTTGAGGTAAAACAGTAAATATTCTGAAACTGGTAGAATACATCACTTTTTATAGAGAAATTCTGCTTTTCTCCTTCACAAGCCTGCCTAGCCAAAGTGAAGGCTTGTTCCGGTGATAGTGGCTTCAGTGAATCTGTTCACAGCAGCATCCTTTGAAGAATGGGATCTCTGATTAGTTACACATGTTGGCAGATGCAAGATGGAATTTAACAGTACTTACTGCAACATCGACAACATCTGAGAGAGTTCACCAAATGGGACAAGGAAGTACTTATGATGAAAAAACATAATTATCAACAGCAAGGCTTTTACTGAGTCCTACCCTCAGCCAAAGAAATTCCCACACTAAAGATACAGGACACATGTATATAATTTCACAGCAGTTAATGATCTGACTACATGAAAGCAGATGCATGAACAGGACAACAGCTGAGCTCTAGCATTCCTTTGTTGTTCCTATCATACTGTTTTCTTCACATCAAAACTTCATTTAAAAGCTTACATTGCAAAACTGCCCTTCCCCCAAACATCTGGCCTTCCTGCTCCTGGGGACCTGGTCTTGCACCATGAAAAGACAAATCTGAGGAAATGTTTCTATTAATAACACCAAAATCCAGCTTTAATCAGCAATTTCAAGATTTTAAAGAAGCAAGCATAAACTGCCTCATAATCAAAAGATACCTGTTCTTTGCCAACAGAAGAAAGCTAATGTTGCCTAAAGAAAGCCATCTCTTCTACTTCTCTATTTTGGTTTACATTTTAAATGTACAAATTCAGCTTTTTTGCTGATCTTGACATTCAGCTGCTTTTAAAACCATACCTACACATTGTAACAGAAATGCACACACAGTCTGGATTAAGAAATTGTGATGTATTTACATACAAATTCACCCTTGAATTTCAGGCATGAAGTAAACTGGCAAAAACAATCAGACTGTTTCTCCAGCTTATGTTCAGTCCTACAATTCTTACATATGTACTGAGTTAGTGTGAAAATTCATTAATTACAAAATCTACAAGTAATATTCAAAACCCAAGATTTAAAAGTAAAATAATTAAGCTGGGTCCAGAGGAAAAAAATCAAAACAAAACAAATTATCTTTGCCTTTATCAATTGTAAAATATTGACATAATCAGTCTTAATGCTAGTTCAAATACTTACTTCCCTCTTGTTTTGGATTCGCTCTATTCAAGTTGATGAGCAGCTAACAAAAAAAGAGCAAAAAAGACATAAATTATTTTAAAGAATTTCATGAAACCAGAAAAAAATACTCTCAATCTTAATGCACAGTAGGCACAAATACAGCTGTTTACAGCCAGAACACAGCACCACCAGCAGCCCTTACAGCCTGCTGTTAGACCAGAGGTCTGTGCCCCCTCAGAACAATGTCACTACAGCCACTGAAATTAACTGGGATTTGTGCGCTCCCTATTCCTACATTTCTCTGCAGATTCAATTCCCACAGTTTCAAGTCATGCAAATTGATGATTCCTGGGACTTATGTCCCAGTGTGGCTTTCCCAGAAGTTGTAACCTTACTGGACAGTCCACCTCAGCCAACATGTCATGGTAATAAACACCTCTGCAAATGAAACCAGATTAGTGTAACAATGAGATCAATCAAACCTACAACTACTGGGGCAGACACGTGACTGTGTCATTGTCTAGAAAACCCCATTATTTCTGGCCCACAAGACCAATATGTTTATCACTGTAAGAAGGAATAGTGTGTTTCAGTTCAACATTTCAGAGCCGTTTCCTGATGCAAGGCAGAAATAAAGCAAATTCATGTACAACCTCAGTCCCAATGACAAGAACTTTTTTGATCTGGTGTTAAAAAATAAAATAATAATGCCATGTAACTCACTCATGCAAGTTTTGCCACTGGAATGCAGCATGTCAACATAAGACTAAGTGAACACGCTTATAGAAGACATTTTCTACAACACAAATATTATTATTGGGATGGGAAGCCATTTATAAAAACAGATGCTGCCATTACAATGAAAAATTCTTGTATCAGTATTAGCAGTTATCTACACTGAGCTTTACCAAGTTATTCACCTCTCTGAGTTTTATTTCACTTTTATCCTTTATGCACTGAATCTATCATTTTGCAAGCTACATAATCCCCGTTTATTGAAGTATAAATGGGATCAGAAAGCAGAGGGTGAGAGAATACCCCATTATACTAAAAAAGAATATTTAAAAAATTATGCTTACAGCTTCTTTTCCATCCAAGGCTTCCATCCACAGCTTCCTGTCTTCTTCAGAAAATGCCTGCATGGTCACAGGAACGCCAGGCCTGCAAATGTATGAACAACAAAGTAACTGCAATCAGCAACTAAAAAAATGCTTTTTAAATTCTATTTCCATCCACAAGCAAAAGCCCATTGTCCTAAAAGTCTGGGTTCATTTTCTTTTGCTTAATAACTGAACACTGCTGATCTTAAAAATAAAAGGTATAGAAGTGATACATGCAGTAAGAAATTGGGAGAACAGGGAGGAAAAAGGAAAGTGAATGCAATCTGCAAACGATTTATTTGAAACAGCTTATTGTTGATCACCTGCTGATTCCAACACTTGCTAGCGTTACTGAATTTTGTGAATTGTAAATAAACCTGGACTTCCATTGTTGTTAGATGAAAAACGGCATTTGTTAACTCAATATATAATCTTCATCTTTAAAGCAGCAACAATGATTTTAGCAAGTAAATATCTTATGAGAACAACCACCTTAATTCAGTAAAAATGGAAACAAAACCATTTAGTTCTTTTCACTAAATTACAATTGTCAAGGTATCAGAGTATCAACCTAGAAGCAATACATCAAACTCAGTATATATTGCATAAAATATCATTTATTTGTCTTCAAAATAAAGTCAAAGGAAACAAAACCTTCCCTCATTGTCCTGTATTGGACAAAATTAAAATCTAGGTAGTATTTCAGAAGGATAATGCTCTTTATCAATAAAATAACTTTTTCCTATCTAGACAACCTCTGCTCTCTCCTTAAGATTTAAATCTCTCTGCATTTACCACTAGTTACCTTCAAGTAAACATGATGTAGTACTAGAAACAGAAAAAAGTATTCCTTCCCAGAGAAATAACCAGAATCTTAGCACCCTCAGAGCCATAAATATCAGAATTTAAAGAAAATACAACCATCTCAGCTTTCCTTTTGATAGAAAAATATGCAAATTTTCAGCTAGCTCCAAGTTATGCTTAAGTCACACACAAGGCCAAATGTTTGTTAGTTAAGTCTTCCCTAAAATTTTACAACCTTGCCTCCTTCCAAAGCACAGTACCAAAGAAAACCCCCATGCCCAGCTGTCAATCCCTGTGTTATTTTTTAACTTGGACAAGCTGAGGGATAAGCGTGCCCTGAACTGATACCAAGGAAACAAGCTAATGGCCTGCAGCACAGAACTAATCTCCATGGGAACATCTCAGTACTACACACATATATTATTAAAAGAAAAATGTCTGATATCAAGGTCACAGTGGATCAAATTGTGTCTATTATATCAAGACAGAAAGATGAACTAGATTTTTCCCCTTTTTACCAGAGAAGAGAATGAAAAAGTGTTTTTCAGGATCAAGGAAACCCTGCTCTCCATCCAGCTCTTTGTAAACTTCAGATACCCCACTGAACAGATGACACATGGAGGGGGACAGACTGACATTTTTCTTGCTACTTTTTAGCAAATTTTATCAGACTCAGTTTGAAATCTGTTATCCCTACTGACCAATCAATACACTGACCCAAGAGGAGCTGATGCCTGGAGTATAAATCTTTAATCCCTTTCATATAGTTGGGACACAGTGTTAGAATAGCTAAAACACATCCTCCTCAACTCAAAAATGCAAGTTCAAACCATGCTGTAGAGTGATGACAAACATCTGTAAATGAGCATCTTGTCATCTGCCACGTGACCTAGAAGATTTCTGATGCAGTGGGAGCTTCACATCCCTTTACCCATTGCTTGCTGTAGGAATGAACATGTCTCAGGCCATGTGTGACCAGTCTAACTGGTCACACAAGTTCAGCACAGACTCTGATTAAAATTTGAGCACATAATCACAGACATATCTGCAGACCATGAGTAATCACAGGACAGGGAGGCCTGACAGCATTGGTCCCGCTGCTTTTGAAACGAAAAATGCTAAGAATCTGACACGAAAAAAAAACCAAAAGCCTATAAAACTTGAAGACTCCTACATTATAAATTAGCATATAGTTAATTGGTAAAAGTAAGGAGCAAACATATAGATTAAAAGCAGCTCAGAGGGGGTGGATGCAAAAACTCAGCAGCAATCCGCTAATTTATATCTAGCATTTAATTCTAGACATGATCCATTTCTGCATCAAAAGGATATAGCATTACCACAGCCATATTTATTTGCAGTACCTTATTAAGTTAGATACCCTCACCTTCATAAACGAAGGAAAACTAGAATGCTGTTGAAATTTTGAGATCCTTTAGAGAAAAAGATTAGCAAGTCTTTTCTTTAGAATTAGAGCAACAAGTGGTGCTTCAAAAAGACAGTGGCAGCAACGATCAAGATGCAGTGGATAATTATACCAGGCACAAAAAGCCTTAAAATCCCAATAACCTTATTTCAGTCTGAAAATCCAGCATATCTCCTCAGCAACCCATCATTTTGGAATACAGGTTTGTAATACAATATGGACATGCCTATATAAATTATTACTGCAATCAGTCTTTCACTATATCTGTATGTACTTCAATTTAAGCCATGTTCCTTCACTATGATAACAACTCTTAATAGCTCCTCTTAACTCTGTCTGTGCTTTTCTTTAATGTGAGCCCAGGCAATGTCTACATTTCAGTTTAGTTCCTCTTTGCTTCTGCTACACGCAACTGAGGTAAAACCCAGTGAGCCACAGCACTGCTTGCCTGCTCCCCTAGTGACCATTCCCATTGGAATTCTTACTGAGCATTGAAGAAACCAGCAGAAAACGCAACAGTAATTTTGTAGTAATTTTAACTACTACTTAAAAAGAGCTCTTCCTAGTGTGATTCACAAGCTTACCTGTCTGAAGCTTCTAAGTCAAAACAGAATCGCCTGTCTATTGTATCTGTATTTCTTTTGGTACAATACGTAAGGACAAAGAGTTCCGCATCACCCTGTGAAAAGAAAGTTTTTATAAGCTTGACCCAGTTTTTTTAAGTTTTTATAAGCTCCAGTAAGCCAGCTGTACAAAGCAAGTACGGTAAATTTACATTAAATGGCAAAAGCTATACTGAAAACGGACACTTGCAAAAGAATTCGCCCATGTTTGCAGTCCACTTTTCTACACAATTACATAAATTTTGGTCAATTCTGGGACATAAATCAAAAAATATTGAGTCCATTTTAGCTGGTACTTTACAGAATGACTCAGTACCACAATAAGTTAAACTAACAAAAATATTTTGCACTAGTTACAATATAAACACACAAAGAGACTTCTCCCATTTTATGTCAGGCACAGTGATTTCCACAGTAAAAGCTACACTAACTAGAACAAATCAAGTGTTCTTTACTATCTATAATATGTCTTACAGAAACTTCTTTCTTCAAGACCAACACCAGGATCTTATTTTACCCAGGAATCACAATCTCATCTGTGAATGTCCAAGTTGTACCAGATAAAATCAGGATTAACAGCACATTTTAATTATTTCTTGTCTTATTCAGCATCTCCAGACACAGGAGGCTGTCACTGAAGGAGTAACTGCACAGGTTTCCAAATGGGAGATCTTTTAATACAGCAGAAATGGTTTCATAGGTGTTTTAGAATGCTGAATGCTCAGATACACACACACTATATACTATATTAACTAAAATGGCTTATTACCATTAGAGTAAATTAGGATAAAAAACTCAGAAGTACTGAAGTGATTAAGGAAACCAAATGCTACCAATTTTCAGTACAACAGGTTTTCCAAAGCTTTTGAAAGATTCTTCCAAACCCAATATGTTCCTAAATACACAGAGTCCTCAAAATTATGAAAGCCATCTCCCCCCTGTTGAAACTAACATGATATAATAACTTGATAAAATTCCAACAACATGGTTTTCTAACCTAATTTGAAGACAGGGCAGGGTGCTACATTTACAGGCATATTGACTAAAGCCATCGTTTCCAGATTCAGATATCCTTTTTCCTTGCAACAAAATGCATTTTACCCCATCAATACATTCATTTAATGTGTTATCTTTAAAGGTAATGAGTGCCATCAATTCCCAACTATTTCAGTAGAATTAAAGCCATTTAAAGATAAATAAAGTCTTGGGTCATGAATATTTCAGATGCTTTTAAAGATATCTGAAATTACATTCAGTTATCAGTTCAAATTATATTCCTATGAAAATCCACTTTTCTAGTCCCACTTCTACTATTTAAATCTCCCAAAGAAAACTACAGCTGAATGATTTAAGAAAGAAATTTCTAGATGAGTTATATTTTCCTGATTTATACTTTAGAAAGTTAAAGGCCTCATGGATAAACAGGATTCTAAATGGTGAAACTTTGCATATAATCTGTGCCAGATCTTCTGGTCTTCTAAAAGGAAGCAACTGAAAAGTCTAAAGAATTCTTATCTATTAATCCATCCACTACTTTAGGTTAATGTCCTTCAAAGGCAGACTGAATTGCATGATGGAACATGAAAAAACAGGGTAAGGAGTGTAGAGGGGGAAACTTGACACATCTGACACATTCTCTGATCTTAATACAGGAATAACAGTAAGAATATATAAATATACATACAACTTTCCCTCCTGATCTGTGTTCAAATGGGATCATGGAGAACTTCTTTGTCTCTTTCCTGTACATGCAATAGTGCTTCACCCAACTGGAACCAAAGGGAGCCGGCCCTACATAACACAAAAGTAATAAATAGTATGCACTTTTTCCAGTTTCTGCATTCTCTTCTCCTGCTTTCTCAAGTGATACTTAAGAGGCCTACTTAATTCCTAATAATGCAGTATTTAAAGCAAAGGGACAAATTAAGAATATTATACAATATCTTACAAATGTTAGCCACTGCTTATTAATCTAAGAACTGATGTATGTTGTACTTCACCCTTATGCTTAATGACAAATGGAAAGAATTATTAATGTATCTTTCTCTCACCACTACAGACAAAATATTTTCTCCCTATAAACTAAATACCCCCTTGAGACTTTATTTAGCAGAACACAGAAAGCTAGATTTACACCTGGTAACTTGAAGCTAAATAACCACAGATTACCACACCTCTGTTGAAAGTTCTAAACAATCTCTTGATTAAGGCCTGATCACAACTTCTGATACCAGAACTCTCTCCCACTAATCACTGCATACTCTATATAGAAGACACTTTAGAACCCAGCTTACTGCAAATATTATTGCTGAGATTTGCACCATTATGCTAATTGCTCAAACTTGGATTCTGACCCTTTGTATCTCCTCTCTTCTATTACTTAAGTTTTCTTAAAATAATAGGTCTATTAATGAACCTTCTCACTCTATAAGGGCAAAAATATAATTTATCAAAATGTTTAAAAATAAATAATAAATTACAATAAATTGTCATTCCTTGAGCAACATGAGCTCTGCATCTTGTTTGGCTTTTTTACTAGTGTGAGAAAGATTTATAATTGTTTGAAGTGTTGACAGGATACGATTTATGCGACATGCACCTTCACAGCAAGAATTTTAACACCAGCTACCTAACATATAGCCTGCTTTATTTGACCCTATCATCACAGTTAGGTAATGAAAGTATCAATGAAGCAAAGAAATGACACTCAATTTCATCATACTCAACAAGCCAAATTTTCAGAGGCTAATTTGACAACTCATGTTGCTGGCTGACAACAAATGCTTGACAGTTCTAGGGAAGGTCATTAGTAAGGGATTAAAAATAAGATGAAATCCATTCCTTGGTCAAACAAAACCTCCCTGAATTCAGTCACTTTTACTAAAAACTGTCACATTTTCAGCTCCATATTCTTTTTATGAGCCACAGTAACAATGCTGTCAAAATTTTTTAAAATATACTTAGATGACTCTTTAATAAACTGTAAATTTGTTGAATCTTCATGTTACCTCCAGAGGTAAGACTTGCCCGTATACCCAATATGGGCACTGTTGAATACAAAATACACCTTACTTTTTTCCTGTACATAGAGGTAGCCTTCCATCGTGAAGTGATTTGCTCTTTTATGCTCCTGAGGATTTCTTCTGATCTTGTTCATGAGCTCCTCTACCTCTGATCTTGTTCCTTCAAAACGATTTCGTGTCTAAAACAAGACAGCAAGAACCCTTTGATAATGAGAGTGGAACAAAGACTTACTCTTCCTGGCTGATAGAAATCACGTACTGGGTTTGCACAGCAAGGTTTTGGTGGTGGGGGCTACAGAGGGGGCCTCTGTGAGAAGGTGATACAAGCATCCTCTGTGTCCCATGGAACCAGTGCCACACAGTTCCAAGATAGACCAGCCACTGGCCAAGGCTGAGCACACCAGTGACCATGGCAGAGCCCCTGGAATAGTGTATTTAAGATGAAAAGCCCACACAATGCCAAATGCAGCCAGAGTGTGGAACAAGAATATGTGAGAGGAACAGCTCTGCAGAAGGAGGGGCAGGAGATGCTCCAGGTGCCAAGATTCCCCTGAACTCCCTGTGGACATAGGATAAATCCATGAAGGACTGTCACAAGTGGGAGAAACCCCATGCTGGAGCAGGGGAAGAGTGTCAGGAGTCTTCCCCAGGAGGAGGAAGCAGCACTAGAGGTATCATGTGAAGAAATGACCATAACCCTCACTGTCCTGCACCACTGAGGGAAGAAGGCAGGGCTGATAGAAAGGTGTGCTTAAGATTTGGGGTTTTTTTTCTCATTACCCTACCCTAATCTGGTAATAAACTACACTGAATTTTCCCAGTCAAGTCTGTTTTGCTTCTAATTGGTGTGTAATTGGTCTCCCTGTTCTGTCCTGTTCTTGATCCACAGACTCTCTAGCTGAGGAGGGCAGAGACAGAGCAGCTTTAGTGGGCCTCTGGTATGCAGCCAGGGCCAACCCACCACCAATAACTATAAAGGACCCAGGACATTTTAGGACAGTCAGTGCACATTCTCCATATATGTGTTTACTCTCCAAGTTTTCTGATACTCTTCAATATCGATGTGGGGTTTAGATATCAGCTGCTGTGACTGTGGAAAGCACACTAGGACTGCCAGAGTGGTTTCTAAAACAATGCACTAACCTGTTCAGAGAGAAGTGAAATACTGAGTGCAAAATTAATTTGAATATTGAAATTTTCTTAGAAAAATATTACTACATAGACTGCCTTAATTCATGAGACTCTTACTTGCCAGGAAGTAGAGGACTTTCCATGGTAATTGAGAAAAAAAGTGTCAGGAAGGTGATCAACAATGTATGCAGATTGAGACTATATATGTGCCAAATGTTTTGACCACACACAAGCAGAAACATGCAAAAACAACCCAAAAAACCTCAGAAGTCCAGTTGATTATTATTCCTGAATGTCACTTATTCCAAAGTCCACAAGCAGCCAGAAGAGAAATATTTATCAGAATATTAGCAAAAATAATCAGAAAGTAACCATGCCACCCACAAATTTTATGACAGGACTACACAAAACAACAGAGTAGCTCATACCTGACACAAGAAACTCTTGGGTTTGGTCTGAAAAACACTGGTAATTGGTCAATGAGCAAATAAAACCAAAACAATCATGGTAATGCCTGATTTTCTCCACTATATGCACCTGTCCAAGCTGCAAACAGTGAAAAAAACTTTAAAATCCAAGCTGGTACATGTGTTTTGAGGAAAACATGTAGTTCCAGATGCATGCTTATGTGCCTTTTTGCTTTCTGAGAGCTTTATTTTTCTGAAAGTGCAGCCTCACTTTTGTCTTTTTCCCAGGACAAGCATACAAGACAGCCCAAATTTTGGAAGAATCAGTTTTCTAGAGCTTGGCCTAGAAAAGCTGGGGTGGGTCTTTTCCTTTCTTTCATTTGAGGGGAAGAGATGGGCAGTGAGAGGAAGGCAGGGTTTGTGGTAGGATGTGGAGAGGAAATCCACAGAATAATTCTCAAAGTAAAGACAACCTGAATGAAAGGAAAGGCAACTACTCCAGCTAATCTTAAATCACTCTCTATATCCAGCTAGGCTGTCTGCACTAGATCTTGTACCCTTCAATTTCTAACTCATCAATCCAGTGTTCTGCCAGCAGCTCAGCTGTACCACAGGCAAACCCCAGTTCATTTTTCCTTTGGGATGTCTTGTTGATCTTCAGCACGGAGGAGAATGTGTCATGTCCTCTCACAATCACTTCAAATACTTCCTTCTATTCTCATTTTACCTCGAATAGTTGTTGTGCCTTGTTCTGCCTTCTCTCTACAGCCTCTATCTATTCATAAAACTTGAGCTGCAAAGCTCAAGCTCTTTAGAATTTGATGGGGGAAACTGTGAAACCATTCAGTCAATTGAAAATGCAGCTGCTGAGATTAGCTTACTTTCTTACTGCTCATCACTTCTTCAGATCACTCCACTGGCTCTTTTCCATCTGTATTCTGAAACCCAGCTCCTCAAAACTGAGTATCAGACTTGCCCTCTCACATTTCATCTAGCATCATCAATGCTGATCCTCACTCTGTTAAACACACATAAGAAGCAAGTCTGTCCTGACATTTCCCCTGCAAGCACTGACTTCTGCCACTAAAGTCTGCTTATGAAGTTACCATTAATCAGTTCCCCTTCTCAAACCAAACAGCAGCTCAAAAGGAAACCTGACACTTGAACATACAGGAAGAAAATTAAAGGAATAGTATCATGACACGTGAATCACGTCACTCTGCATTACAACAACTGTAATCCTCCCTTCCACCCTTCTGCCTCCCTGCTAGTTAAGCCATTTCTAAAAACAGACTGTCCTCTCCAAGAAGTAGTTTCTGTGTCTTAATTCCAGATGCCCTGAGAGGTCAACAAAACAAATGCAGTATCAGGAATTACTCGTTTGCAGTGAGTGTGTGGTTTGCTTCCTATCAAGAGGCCTCTGGCACACCCAAGTTCCTCTGAGCAAGCTTTATTCTTCATAAATCTCAAGTAAGCAAACAGATCATTTGACTAGTGACTCTGTCAATCTCGCTGCTTCAGAGTTCATCTTGTTTCCTGCTCTCCCAGTCCAGATCACACTGGGAGATTTGGGATGAGGGCACACTAAACTAGTGGTTTGCCTATCCTTGAAGGAAAACATCATTTTGTCAAATACACCATGGGTGTCAATACCAAATCTCCTTACACAGTTCTACACCCCAAACCAACAGGGATCTTCCAGTCTGAAAGGGCTGTGACAAGACAAACACAAACTCCACACTGCTATGACCAGCTGTTTTCCTTCCCTTAGCTATGCATAATGTAGCCCTATAGGGAAATGACCCTCAGACATGGCCACCACATACTCAATTTCAAAGCACACCCAAAACATTGAGAACTTGTATTTTGTTACCCATACTCTGAATTATCCAGTGTTGTATGCATTTTTACCATGAATTTTCATTCATTTTTAAATAATCCTTGCATTATTTCTGTGTAAAAAAAAAAAAAAAAAAAAAAAAAAAAGGAGTGGAGAGCTTTTACTTCATGCTTGTTTTTTTATAATATTATTAGAAATTACAAAGAACTCACTGGAATTAGTGATGATTTGTTCAGTGATGTGGTTGGTTATCCAGGAGATGGCACCATATCCCCAAAATTCACAGACAATGCACTCACATGGAACTAAGTGTTGGCAATACAGGTACTGCACATGCAGCAACTTGAGCAATTTTACTCATAAGAGCAGACTCGACTTACATTTTGTATATTTATCTGCAGGGTCGTTTTGTAATGATTGAAGTCTTTAGCAAGTTCATATCCCTGGTGATAGAAAGTGAATAAACCCTGAAAAAATGATAGCACCTGCAACAGAAATAAAAGACTTCTTAGTACAAAAAACTCTACTTTCTTAAATACAATTGCTACACATAGGCTTTTTTGCAAAGATAGACCACAAAATGATTATTTTAAAATAATTTTCCACTAATGCCTACACTATGTGAGTAATATTAAAATCCAAATGATGATCTATGCATACAGACATTTTGGATGGTCCTGTCTGGAATTTCACAACTCATCTCTACTTTCCATTTGACCATAGGGAATGTATATCCCGTGTTCCCAAACTTTCCTGTGTAACATTTTCCTACAAATGCTCTGAAATATGTCTGGAACACATATTTGTACACAAGGAGATAATGATCATTCTGTCTTTTAGTCAGCATTTCCCTGGTCATTCCTCTCTCTGCTAATGACCACGTGGAGATGACTTTCACATCAGCCATCTGGTTTGCTGGAAGAAGGAAGCTTTCCCCATTGCTGCTTTTTGTGCACAGATCTGACCCTTCTGTCAGAGCCAGCAAGCAACCCACTTGGCATATGCTGACATTAGTATTTCAATTTAAAAGAACGAACAAGTTGTACTACACTGCAAGCAGCAACGAGGTGTAGTCCTGTCTAACTCTCCTATTCAGTTCAGGTTGCTGCAACAAAGTGAGACATAAAAGAACAACTCTAAAGAGAACAAGACAACACATTGAATAAACATCTCAACTCATATAGCAAACCATTTTCAAAAAATGCAAAAAACACAAACTTTAAGGATTATTAAGGGAAAAGGAAATAAGAATTTGGTACAAAATAATCTCAGGTTTGTAGTCTAGTGTAAACTTCAAGTACAAATTAAGCAACAAAAAGTTGAGCCCCATCCAGAAGGGGCTTTCAGGTATGAAAAACACTGCAAGAATATAATTTGAAGATTAATTGCTCTGAGCAAACTTCAAATGGTCTGAAACACAATAACCAAAAGCAAAGCTATTTAGAATTAGAAAAATATTTTAAAAATAAACATTAAAAAAAAAAAAAAAGAAAAAAGCCAACATATCTACACCAAAATACACACAACCATTCTTTTCACAGTATTTTACCATTCTTTAAACAATGCTAATATAATTGCAGTAATTTATTCCCCCTTAAGCATTTTAGCAATTTTTTTCATAGAGGAATTTATCTACATTAAAATAGACAGTTCTTACTAACTGCATAATGACCAGCTATTTTGGCTAGGGTCATTTGAAACTTTTTTTCATTATTACATTAAACCAACTGTATCAGAATAAAAGGAGAGACTTGGCCCAAAAGCACAGACTTCAGAGTGTGAGAGAATGGAATTCGCTTCTACAACGCATCCTCCCCTTATTCTCAGTATTACACTTACTGTTCTCTTGTTGTTTGATAAATTTAGATTTAAAATACCAAGCTAATGTACATTTTAGAAAATTTTTGAGTAAGTTCTTCGCATAGATTTAAGAAAGTCTCATCAGTGCATGTGTGACTTTTCACCAAAATTCAATTAAAGCCCTTGATTTCTGCACAGATTCAATTGCAAGTGAAATTAAACATACCAGTAAAAGCTTCCCAGGAAAAGCTTCTTATACAGCAGCACCCTCCTAATTGATTTATATCTGCAATTTTTTACTACAGGCCTCTAAGCCCAGCCTTCAGAATTGAAATTAGATTCCTTGCATTAGTCAGCAATACCATTTCATTACCTAGAAAATCCAAGGCAAGAATCCTTACACCAAAATCTTCTTGAAGCCTCTATTCTATCTCACAATGCGAATTGAGGTTTTTGCAGTACAACAAAAGGTTTCACACATTTTCTGAAAAGCAGTATCAGTGGGTCCAAATCAGCCCTTCTTACTGAAGTAAGATTTGACATTCCTGGTTAAGTTTATCTGCATTAGGAATCTGTGCAGATGTAACAAGTTGCTTTAAATTCTGTTAAGTCATGCAATTGGTTGTGTTTTCCAGACAGCAGAGTGTGGCTTTTGTCCAAATGCATTCCTTCTCCATCCCTTATGAAAAGTAGAGTAGTTTGAGTTCACCAATACTTACAGGCTCCACACACTCAAATTTCTTCCGCTCCTGTATCTCCTGCAACTTGCACACGTACTCAAGGGACAGCTCATAGAAGTGCTTCCTGTTCTGCTCCACTTGGCTGTCAGCCTGCACACAGAGCACACCTCATGGAGTTTCACAGATATTTTGCAGACAGCTTCAGGATAACACATACACTTAAGTGGCAAGCAGATAATTTTCAGCATATTCGAGGGATTTGTTACAACATAGATCATTCATTTACTTTGAAACAGGAGCAGCAATTCCCTTTCACTAGGTAACATATGTTGTTTTGAATCATGAGGGTAGATTGTTTAGAAAAACTCCAGAAACACCTCTTCAGGCTTCTTCTTTAGGGAATCCAACTTTTAACGCCACTGCAAAGGTGCCTTTGACCTTTGATAGAGAGCAGGAGCTAAGAGCATCTTCCATTAGAAAAGGTGGAAATCATCTCTCCAATCAAATTAAGGAAGAAAATGTTATTTTTGAAAACCACAGTGCTGGTGCTGTAAATTTTACCCTATATTCCAAATAACTGCTGTAAATAGCCAGAATGCTGTTGTACCCATCCCATACCTGTACTCACTCTGACTGGCAAGAAATGCAAAAGAAAAATATTCACTCATTGGTACAACACTCCACAAGTTTCCCCAGAGCATCAAGTATCTAAAAATGCAGCCTTTCTACCTGCAGCTGATATTTAACACTGCTTTGCAGAAATTCCAACACTACATTAATGCTGAACAGTTACATTTCAGCTGCCATCCATCTGCATATAAATAGTTCACTTTCTACCCATTATTTTATGAAGTTATTATTTAAGGTACATGTAAGATTTGTTTAAATTAATCTTAAAACTTGGTAATAGAAACTGTTATTAAAATAGATTAAATAAAAGGTTACTTTAAGTAACTAACACTTAGTCTTTGCCTACAAAGATAATACAAAATGCTTCTATACAGTGAATTACCAAAGGAAATGGAGAAGGGGTTAGGTGAAAGGACAAGACTTACTATCAGACTCTCTCTTAAATACTGAGACTACATCCTTCAGGCAGAGCAGTGACTGCTGTGCTTTAAGAGGATAAGCCAAATTAGCTTTAAGACAGTTTTGCCTTAAGACACGCTTGGCTTTACTGCTCTGTGCTGGACAACTCTCAGCAGTTAACGGGGCATTACCACAAATGCCATTAAATAAATAAAGCCCTAATAAGTATTTCAATAAGAAAACATGTTTCAACAAGCCATGCCATTTTGATACATCTCATAAACTGTGGAATTGTTCTAGCTGTCAGCTAAGCTTCTAATCATATACACATGAAGGGTACCACAACACCCTAGAAAGACTCTGAAGTGGCTCTTGGAGGCCATCTGGTTCACCACACAGTCCAGAATACATTATCACATCTCTCAGTTTTTTGAGGCATGAGCGTCCCCATGCACCCAGCAAGTTGCTTTTTAGTTTGTGTACTGCCAAAGAAAGAAAGAAGACACACGCTGTGCCTCAGTGAAATGAAGGGACTATCCTGCCACCAGGAGGGTCAAAAGTTGTGCTCATGTTAAGACACACTCCAGAACATGGCATGCTTTTCATCAAATTTTTGTCAAATTTATCCCTGTGCTATTTACTCCTGTCAGGAACTGACACAGCTAGACATGGATAAAACTAAATTATATACATCATAGTGCAACTATACATGCATGTTCTTTAAGCTTGTGCAAGAAATTGTTTCATATTTCCTCTGACAATACGCTGCAAGGGCCTTTTTTCTTTAAATTGCTTGTACATTTATACTTCAAAATTGAACACACAAATGTGAGAGCTTGACTGAAGAATCTCAGAACTTTTGCTCATGAAACTTTGAAGGACACTTAAAACAAATCTGCTCATTCTAGATTTCACACATGCTCTAAAGCTTCAGGCTGTATTTGATACAGCTTCAAAATGCCTCTTACAGGCATTATGTATTTTTCCATTGAGGTTAGGCCTCATTTCAGATTTGATATCAAGAACCATATTTCATCAAGCGATCATAATGAGCCCTTTATCATTTTCTCTGCGTCAAGTTCTTTGGCAGCTGATCAATTTGACAAAAGTACAGGTCCTGGCATATGAGCCATGCCCAGTAACTTCACTGGGACAATTCAACTCCCCAAAAGACACTTGTTTACATGTCTGAGGGTCTATGTTGCAAAGGCAGCAGAGTGAAGTGACATTTTAGTGAAACTCAAGAGTAGAGAAGTTCCTGGCTAACTTCATCAGTAATATTAACCATTTTTAGGCAAAATGGCATAGAATATTTGGAACGGGGTAGAAAAAGCAGAGACAGGAGTTATCCCTGAGGAAAACATTAAGTTTTTTTTTATAGTCTAAACATTAATAATTCTGACATAATTACATTTATCTGGGAAAAAAAGTCCTTCTGGCTACAGCAAGTCTGTACAAGATTTCCCGGCAGTCTTCTCACATATTACTTGCTGTTGCTCTAGAAATAAAACCTATTACAAATAAGTTGATGATGATAATAAACCCAGAGGGACAGAAGGAATGCCAGGCAAAACATATCAGTTATAAATTGTCAACAAACTTTTTTATAGCACTACTTAAAATCCCAAAACAAATCTTCAAAATGTGAGAAAAAGAAAAGGCACAAACCCACTTTATTTGGGAATATAAAAGTCTTGCTGTCCTCTGCATAAAGTGTTACCACAGGACATTCAGTCAATACTCACAATGCAATGCAAATTACATCAGTGGTAAAGCCTTGTAAGAAATGCAGAGTTTTTCACAGTATGTTTGCACTTCACTCTTCCCTCAATTATACATAAAAAATTACATGATGCTCAGTGCTTCATACACATAAAACCCTTGACTCAGAAAATGGTTGAGGTACTAAGTTCAGCAAATACTGATTTTCTCCCCAGATGAGAAAATTGGTTTGTTTTACCACTAAGAATGTTGTTTCTGCATTTGCATAAGTATAGTTACCTATTCCAAAGCCTTCAGCCTGCATAAAAAAAGTAGAGGCAACAATACCTCTTGTAATTGTAGCTCTTTCTTCTTAGCTGATAAAGTCAAATGTTTTTCTAACAAACTGTAGTTTTTCTCTGTCTCTTTATCAAACTTCTTCTTTTCCTCCTAGACACAGAAACAAAGTAGCAACCATGTAAATATAAATGTACTATTTTCTTCTTTTAAATTTCTAGTTCGTCTGGAACAAAGAGAAAAAAATATTGTTGCTCCAATAAGCAGAGAAAAATATGCTCCATCTCATTTTAAAAATTAATTTAAAGGCTAACTTGAAATCTCATCGCATCATTGTGGTGTAGCTTATCACACGGATGTTTACATCTTTTAAGTTAAAAAAGAAAAAACCTGACCTCTTCTTGATTTATTGCATTTTTCATTACTTTCAGGCATCATCCACACCACCTTCTAGTTGAATAAAAGGCATTACAAGGAAATAGCAGTCTCACTGAAAAAATAACTTTCTAAAATTGACAAGGGAAAAGTTCCAACAGCTCAAAACCCAAAGCAAATAGACCTCAATATTCCAGAGGATTTCTTCATTTTAAAGCTATATGACAACCTCAGTGCTGAATTCCTATTTCTACCAGAGTTTTATTGTGCCCATGACAAGAACCCTATAAAAATAAAAAATACCCATAAAACTTAATATCATAGTATCAAAAGAGAAACTCTCACAGACATGTATGAATATCATTTGTACAATGCAAATCTGTTTATCTGACCACCAAAAGAAGATGTTGGAAGAGGGACAGTCATTACATTTTTTCAGAAATCCAAGTTTCTGAATCTAATTTAGTAGAATATATTGTAAAACAAATTGATTCCTCAGTTCCAGTATATTAAGGCAAAAATCAGTATTCATTAATTCAACCAACAAGTTCTGAAGCTATTTTTAGTATATCTAATTGCAGTTGAAAATAACCTCAAATAAATAAAATCAAGTATTTGACTACATATTTAAGAACGGCAGATTTACTCATCAGAAAGATACTAATTCAATTAAAATATTTTTCATCATCTGTAGATTTGAAATCACATTTAAATGTATTCTAACCAAACCCTTGGTTAAAATCTACAGACAGTTGGTTTTTTTTCCTCCTCTTAACCTTTCATTTTGAATAATACTACATATACTATATTATAAGAGACATTTTTGTTCTCTGAACCTGAAGATGGAATTACACTAAAGAGGCTGTTTAAAATGGATTCTCAGCAAGGACTTCTACCAGAATTTCCTTTCTCCACTCTGAGACTCAGAATCTCCTTTAAAAAAGGGATCTTTAAAAAATATTTGTTATCAACTGAGAATCATGAAGATATGCATACAGTATCAGGGTGATCAGAGATAACATATTAGTAATATGGGGAATTAAAAACAAAGCAGTGTGCAGGGAAAGAGGTGAATCTTTGTGTTTATATTAGCAAAATTTCCACTGATGTGACGAACATCTGAAAGCTCCCGGGAAGAGAGGGAAGAGAGGGAAGAGAGGGAAGAGAGGGAAGAGAGGGAAGAGAGGAAAGAGAGGAAAGAGAGGAAAGAGAGGAAAGAGAGGAAAGAGAGGAAAGGGAGGAAAGAGAGGGAGGAAAGAGAGGGAGGAAAGAGAGGGAGGAAAGAGAGGGAGGAAAGAGAGGGAGGAAAGAGAGGGAGGAAAGAGAGGGAGGAAAGAGAGGGAGGAAAGAGAGGGAGGAAAGAGAGGGAGGAAAGAGAGGGAGGAAAGAGAGGGAGGAAAGAGAGGGAGGAAAGAGAGGGAGGAAAGAGAGGGAGGAAAGAGAGGGAGGAAAGAGAGGGAGGAAAGAGAGGGAGGAAAGAGAGGGAGGAAAGAGAGGGAGGAAAGAGAGGGAGGAAAGAGAGGGAGGAAAGAGAGGGAGGAAAGAGAGGGAGGAAAGAGAGGGAGGAAAGAGAGGGAGGAAAGAGAGGGAGGAAAGAGAGGGAGGAAAGAGAGGGAGGAAAGAGAGGGAGGAAAGAGAGGGAGGAAAGAGAGGGAGGAAAGAGAGGGAGGAAAGAGAGGGAGGAAAGAGAGGGAGGAAAGAGAGGGAGGAAAGAGAGGGAGGAAAGAGAGGGAGGAAAGAGAGGGAGGAAAGAGAGGGAGGAAAGAGAGGGAGGAAAGAGAGGGAGGAAAGAGAGGGAGGAAAGAGAGGGAGGAAAGAGAGGGAGGAAAGAGAGGGAGGAAAGAGAGGGAGGAAAGAGAGGGAGGAAAGAGAGGGAGGAAAGAGAGGGAGGAAAGAGAGGGAGGAAAGAGAGGGAGGAAAGAGAGGGAGGAAAGAGAGGGAGGAAAGAGAGGGAGGAAAGAGAGGGAGGAAAGAGAGGGAGGAAAGAGAGGGAGGAAAGAGAGGGAGGAAAGAGAGGGAGGAAAGAGAGGGAGGAAAGAGAGGGAGGAAAGAGAGGGAGGAAAGAGAGGGAGGAAAGAGAGGGAGGAAAGAGAGGGAGGAAAGAGAGGGAGGAAAGAGAGGGAGGAAAGAGAGGGAGGAAAGAGAGGGAGGAAAGAGAGGGAGGAAAGAGAGGGAGGAAAGAGAGGGAGGAAAGAGAGGGAGGAAAGAGAGGGAGGAAAGAGAGGGAGGAAAGAGAGGGAGGAAAGAGAGGGAGGAAAGAGAGGGAGGAAAGAGAGGGAGGAAAGAGAGGGAGGAAAGAGAGGGAGGAAAGAGAGGGAGGAAAGAGAGGGAGGAAAGAGAGGGAGGAAAGAGAGGGAGGAAAGAGAGGGAGGAAAGAGAGGGAGGAAAGAGAGGGAGGAAAGAGAGGGAGGAAAGAGAGGGAGGAAAGAGAGGGAGGAAAGAGAGGGAGGAAAGAGAGGGAGGAAAGAGAGGGAGGAAAGAGAGGGAGGAAAGAGAGGGAGGAAAGAGAGGGAGGAAAGAGAGGGAGGAAAGAGAGGGAGGAAAGAGAGGGAGGAAAGAGAGGGAGGAAAGAGAGGGAGGAAAGAGAGGGAGGAAAGAGAGAGAGGAAAGAGAGAGAGGAAAGAGAGAGAGGAAAGAGAGAGAGGAAAGAGAGGAAAGAGAGGAAAGAGAGGAAAGAGAGAAGAAAAAAAAGAGTCCTCAACTTCTTAGCAGGCAAAGCCAGAAACTTTACACACATAGCTTGGGATTAGTGCAGCAACACCTTTCACTAAGGGGTAATTCAATAAGTGTCTCAGCTTCCAGCTCTATGAAGCTAAACTTTCCTCCTCCTCTTTTTGTTCTTAAGCTTAACTTAGACCATTTCATCAGCAAAGGGAATTAAGATGCAGAAAAAACCTGAGGCAGCAGATCCAAAATTACGACTATTTTGTAATGGTAGAGCATAAATCTCTCCTAAAGCAAATACTACACAATGTTGCAGATGTATTTCACCACTAGATGCCATAGCTTGGTTTTCAAAGCTAAGCAGAGTTATATTCTCATGTCACTGTTTTGATTACACTGAAGGAATATTAAGAATATTCCAAAACCTAAATATTTTAGAGGTTTTTTTATTTAAACATTATACAATTATCTAAGACTTCTATTTAAAGGTCATTGAGGATTCTGTCAAAAAAAAAAAAAAATGTTTAGATCAGATATAAAAGCCACAGCTCCACAGAAACAGTATGCAGGGACACAAGGAAAGAAACATCCATCCAAACAAAGTGGGAGATGTAGGCTGTGAGAATGTCATTTGTGTTGGAAGCATCAGGGAGAGAATTCTGACTAGGAAGTGAGTGAAGATATAACTTAAAGCAGTAGGAGCTCTCACCACAAAACCAGCAATATTCTTTAACAGCAAAAATATAGCTGAAATAATGCATTCATTACACACCTACTTCTATGACACTCAGTTACATTCAGAACAAATTCTCTCCTTCCTTGGAAGACTGGCTATATTACAGACCAAGTTTTATTGTGTGTGTTGGCTGGGTCACCTAATATACATCTCTCAAGTCCATAAAATTAAACAAAGCTTATTGTACCATTGAACTGAAAGGATTTATGATCAATAGAGCATTTTCAGTTCATGAACACTGAAATCCTATTCAGAGCATATTAATCACTCCTGCCAAAGTCAAAATGTAAAGTGCTCTCATAAGTGAAATACTGTCTTAGCTACTAAATACCACTGGTGATGAAGTCATGAAATTGTAAAATAAACCATATGCAGATATTTTGAAAATGTATTGAGTTTTAACAACAGAAAACTATAATAAAATGCTGGTTTCTTTCTTTTCTACTTTTTTTAATATGCATTTTAATTTCTCACTGCAAGAAGGAAGGTAGACACAAATTTGTCTTTGACCTGGTTATTTTTATCCAAAACTAATCTGGACTTCATACATGAAGTTTACTTTTTTTTTTTTTAAATATTCACAACTTAGTGACAACCTTAAAAAACAAATGACCAAATGCTTTTATCAAAAATACTTTCAATGACATCTTGTCTTTAGCCTCCTCATCCCTATTATTCCCATGCATACCGAGCCAATGAGTTACTTATTCAAAACAAAAAATCAAGTAAAGGCAATTCTCACTTGCAGCTAGCAAAAATGCAGTTAAAAGCATATAGGTGAGTGAGCTCCTTTAACTAGTAAATATTTTTCAGCCTCTGATTGTGCAACTGCAGGCAAATATGAAGCAGAACAGGATTACCCATTAGGAAAGGGGGGACAGGCTGTTAGCAGAATTCCTACTATTCCAGACAGAGGAGAAAAGGGAGGTGGAGAGAAGGAAGGGAAAGGACACATTCTTCTCTTCTTGAAACATTCCATGTGTTTCTGAAGCAAGTTCTCAAAGTAGAAACAAAAAAAGTGTGAACACATGAAATATAAACAATAATATGTTTCTGCCATTACATGTCATTATTACAATGCAATCCAAATAGAGAAATTAAACAAACTTATAAAGGCAAGGAGGGACGAACCTTTACAGCTCCTAGTTGCTCTTTCCTAAATCTTTCCAAAGGTTTGATCAGAGTTTCAGTAACACTGAGTGCCTAAAGAAAAAAAAGCATGGGTTAGGTTTCTGTAGCCAGATTGATGAGTCACATCAGCATCAGCAATAAAAAGAAAAAAGCAAGCAAGCTCTGGGGTAAAATAACAGAAGCATGCGAGTTAGAACTTCTAACTCAAAAAAAAAAATCACATCTCTGAGTTCATTCAAGCTTACAAAATTTCTTAATTCATTCCACTATCAGGAAAATTAAATTAAAACAAATGCAAAAATTACAGACATTTCCAGGTTGAATGCAAAATTGCAACTGCTTCATTTGTGCCAGTCTTGCAGATCAGGTTGAAGGCCTCAATGACTGAACACCAGAATGCGACAGAGAACAAATGAGTTTCATTAAGGGATGCAAAAATTTCTGCAACAAGAAGCACTACAGTCAACTGTGGAATAGAGCAGGGAGGAGCACATAATAGTCTTTTAAGACAGTTAAAGCCATTAGGCATTCATACAAATCTCCAAATATTTACACACTTAAGTACATTAATAAGACCTTAAGCTAGATTATAAAATCAAAGAGGTGCAAAGTCATTAAACAAGAGGTAGAGATGACTGGATGAGCATCCACCAGTGCACTTATGATATAAAGTCTCATGGCCATAGTAAAAAAAAAAAAAAAAAGGAGGACACAACAGTCCATCAAAAGACAGAAAACTGCAGCTTATTAGATCTGCACAGCTACATGAAATTTCACTGAAGACAGTTCCATTTCGTGCAAACCAGACTTCAAATTTTAAAAATACTTGAAATTTCAGGAAAGGCTAGCACTTTTTGAACACAACAGCAGCATGGAAAAGATGGCAAGAGCATTGCATGTGTGGGGGAGCAGGTGGGATACTTTTAGTGTGTCCTAAGGCAGACCTACAGAATAAATCATGCCCAGGACTGGGCTTAGCACAGCCACTGGGCTGGGATGCCAAGAGTTCAGGCAGAGCTCTCTGGAATCCCCCTGACATACAACAGAAGCCCTTCTCTCTTTCCTCCCCTTTCCCCTCCCTTTACAGGGAAAATCTTCAGATAAAACATCACAGGCTTAAACCGGCCTTCTGGAACACTTCTGAAAAATTCTTATCATAAAACACACAAGGGATGTACTGGAGATCTGGCACAACACAAATCTGAACAGCACTGTCTGCTCCCACCCATCCCTGGAGCCATGAGGGATTACTGTGGGAGTCATCCTGCCAATTCAGTGTAACCAAAGCAACCCACATTTCTAAACGGCCAGCACAGCACACTAACCTGCAGCTAACTGGAAACCCAAAGAGCTGGCAAGTCTGGGCCAAACTGTGTGCTGCACAGTCATCTGTCTAACAGCTACATCCTAACTTCAGAGCACGTTTTCTCAGCACAAAACTTCCTTCTGCATCCGTTCCCTGATTCTGCCAAACGTTCAGTGCACCCTTGGTGGGAGCAACAGCAAAAGGAAGAACTCTCAAGTCAGAGTGGAGAGCATGGAAACTACACAATCTTTTTATATTGGAAAACTTTAAATTGTTCCTTTGTTCTAACAAAGTGAAGGAGAAAGCTCCTCGGAGGAAAACTCAGAGAGGATGGCACAAGTTTCCACAAGGTAGAGCACCACATTTACTGGAATAGTTTCAAAGCATTTAAAGGTAACAACTGCACACTCACGTGGTTAGAGGGTTAAAAATAATTAACAAATGACAAGTTGCTCATTAGTTGTTTGAACTTTTACACAAAAAAGTGTTAGGTTAACACACATTGAATGTATGCTGAACACAAAGTCCAAATCAAAACCATAGCACCTTTATGTAATAAAGGAAAAATTTCAAACAAGGAAAATACATGCATAAAAGGCTGGGCTTCATAAAACAGCAGGGCTGACTGTAAATCACTTGTTCTGCTATTCCTGTGCAGTATTAACCATGGAAACCACTACAGGAATTTGTTTGAAGCAGAAAATAATCTTCAAATCAAAATGGGATGTTCTCTTCAGCGACTGCCAACAAAGAAGATTCCAGTCCTGCCAGTGGGATGATAGGCCAGTAATTCTTTCATTAAAAGAAAAACAAGCTTCCCCTCCTTCCAAAAAAGACATTTCTCATTTTGCACAACTTAAACTTTTGTTAACAGATGCATCCCCAGGTGCCTGCCATTAAGGTACTTAGATTTGTCACCCCCTCTGCTTTCTGTGCCTGGGTTAAATAACAGGACTTTTGATTACTTCTGGGTGGAGTGAGATTTTGCAGATCTTTGGTCGTTCTCAAGGAGCTCCATACCAGGCCATATATTAAAATACAACACCAGTAAATTCAACAGTGAATTACTGTTGCTCTTCTAACTGACAAAGTTCATAATTGAAAAACGTCCAATACAAGATGAAATAGAGAGGCATTTCTGCTGGTTTTCAGTACAGAGAATCCAGTGCTTGTCATGAAAAATTACAAAATGATATATTATTATTTATAGAAAAAAACCACATTATTTGCACTGCTATTCATTCTTATTTATAACTTGAAAACTTAAAACAACTCTTTTTTTAAAACTATAGATTAAAAATTAGCAAATGGGAAATAAGTGAGTGATTACCTGAATACATTTGTCATTATCACTTGTACCTTCCTTTAGAACTAGAATAATGTTAAAATGTAAAATTTCCAGCAAAAGTTAAACTAGGCATTTAAGTTTGTTAATATGAAACTAGATGTTCCTTCCTTTTTCAACTTCTGTCTTGAATGTTACATTCATTTTCATCCTTCTATTTCTGTAATCCTGACAGATAATGACAGGAATGTACTATTTAAAAGGACATTTAAAAACCCCTTTCTTTCCTTCTTTACATCTCACATCTATCCAAACCTACATGAGACAAATATATTTTCAATTCTATCTGGCAGGCAAACTGTGGCATGCAAGTCATAAGTGAATCAATCTAATGAGGTCATATTTCAGGTAACAGAATCTTAACCAGCTTTACAAATGTCAAAGTCTCAGGAATGCTCTGAGAAATGTTTAACCCAATGTGCGCACGTGTCTCGGGCAGACAGTCTCAAACACTATTCCTGCTCTGTTTGCAGCACCTACAGAAAGGTCAAAGAATTAACTTAACTTCAACATAAACCTCACAAGAGCAGCAATAAAGTCATCAGTGCCATCACCACCTCAGAAGATCACTCTACCTGACATTTCCAACATCCTGAAGCACGTTGTCAGCTTTGGGTTTATCTATTTTAGATGTCTTTACAAAACTCCACTTGCTCAGGCAGAGAAGTTGTACAGACCATAGATTAAGGGGCCCCAACCCTTCAAGGCACAGGCTAAATCCTTCAGCAAGCTCACTGACAGCTGTTGGATACTTCCTCAGTCAAGTCAACAAGACCCAACCGGTCACTGAACAGTCAGTGTCAGTCCACAAGATGACTCCATTCAGACTGTGATCTGTTCCCTTCCCACAAAAGGTGGGACTAGAGGTTTCTATGGAGAAACTGCTTCCACCAACACCTCCTCCTATGCACTGTAACCTGATGGAGAAGACCAGGCACCAGCGTTCAATGCTCCTCTTGCTTTCTCTCCTGCAGTAGGCAGGAGCACCTTCCCTAAGTTCCCACTCCCTCTCCAGGCACAACCAGACATCTACAGAGGAAGGCTGCTTGCATGGCCTGTAAAGGAGTAGCAACCTACAAGAGCTCACCCAGAGTTCAGGGGCTAAAAAGGTTAAACCAGCTTAAGTTAGACAAACTTTATTAGACAAATGCAACACTGGCCTCCCAGCCTTCATCCTAAAAACGTCCTTGGAGCTAAGCCTTTACTGGAAACTGGGAATTGCACACTGCTCAACAACTCTGGTGGTGAGATGAACACATACCTTGACTCTGCTCCATTCTGAATTGAAGCATTCTCCCATCAACAAAAAAAAAAAAAAAAGGTTTACTGAGAAAGAAAAAAAAAAATTAAGCCATAAGACTGCACTGCAACATAGGAGTGCTGAGTTCCCAATTCCCATCTCAGGAACTGGAATGCAGATTGGATGCCTTGCATAAAAGAGGAGGTTTTGTTTCTGAGCATACCAATTGGAAAGATTTATTTGTAGTCAGGGGCAGGATTGTTTCTCCCCTCAACAAAGCTACAAGGGAGGCCAACAAGTCAGTAAGGCAAAGCTCATGAAACTGAGCAAGTGTCAATGAAACGTGATCTGGGAAGGAAGCTTTGCCTTAGTGAGTGCAACAGAGAAGGCAGAAAGGAAGACATACCTAGCAGTGATTCAATAACAAAATAGTTGGCAACGCTGCTAGATAAAGAAGTTTACTTTCCAATAAAGATATTTACCACTACAGCTGCTCTTCTACTTACAGGTTGTGTTTTCCCTAAGAAAATGCACCATTCAGCCTAATAAAAAAGCCAATTCTGATATCTCCAATGTTGGGGAAGAGAGAAATATATAAAAAATATTACTTTCTCCAAAAACCTTTCCTACTCAACATACTGATTTGCTACTGAAATGTCTCAAAGCATTAAGACCTATGCCTGAAACCCTGTGTTATTAAAAACTGCAGATACAATTTCACTGCTGAAGACATCAGATGTTACTTGCAAAACCTGAATTCTTTCTCTTCCCATGAGAAGATGATTTACTGTTATAGTTACACAGCCAACCCCCCTGCCAGCTCTACAGACAGAGGTGTCTCTCTCTAACCACTCCTCAGCACTGGTTTGGTATTTAGTTGGAGCACTGATGAGTGCAACCCACCCTCCAAGGCTCATTATTTTGTTTTCAAATCAAGTTTTCTTCTAGTAAACAGGTCTGGATTTTCTCCCTGCTCTAGAGCTTTCTCTGTAGCTTTCAAATCTTAGATAACAAAAGGGATTCAGGTACACATTAAGAATAAAGACATAGGAGTTTTTTGGTTTTTAGAAGGCCTGCAGTATATAGACTAAAGGATTTTTAAGTTAGTCTCATTGCCCATTAATACTTGTATCTCTTTGCATGTGTGGAGGGACTATAAAAAAGAAGTGATATCCATTGCTGTGGATTCATCCACTGTGGAGGAAGCCATCTGGTAACAAAAGAGCCAGGTGGAAGGTGATAATCTGACTTAAAGACAACATATTTTGTGCACTACTGAAGCACCATGAGGCCTCTGTAACAAAACACATCACCTCCCTCATCAGTGTTCCAGGAAACTACCCCTCAGGGTTTGGTAAGAAGACAAGAAGTTTCTCAAATGCTCCCAGGGGAATTTCCTATACCATTGAGCCACTGCCTCACAGGCAAAATCATGTCCTCTGCACTTGCTAATTCTTTCACAAGAGGCAGCCTTGGCTTACAGGAAATGCAACAGCTGGACTCCTGAGCTTACCCTTCTAGTGAAAAGTTATTTCCTGTTCAATTCCTGGAAGTTCTTGAGTAACCTAAAGGACAGACAGCTAAAAGGGCCTCCTATGATCCATCTGCTATGCTGTGCCCTACTCTGAATTGCTGCCCTCATTGATTCTCTTGTCATGAAACCACTGGCCTCCAAAATGAGATTGGTATTATAAGGAAACAATAAAGAATTTCCTTTTTAAAGAAAGATATTCTTATGCAATACATTCCACTATAAAGAGAAAAATATTACAAAGTCATAATCATAACAAACAAGAAAACAAAATAAAGAGAAACAGACTTTCACACACTGCAACAAATCAGCTTTCCCCATCTGCAGTGAAGGAAAGCTGGGGATAATTCCTCTGAGAAAGACCTTCCCTTAGCAAACCACAACACACCAGAATACTGCTCTGGTTCTCATAACATAGACATGGTATGTAGTCATACAATGATCCTGAACAAGCAAAAAGGCTGCTCAGAAAAGAAAACTGCATAATGCCCATTTTCTTGGTGCATGGCAAAGCTCACCACTGAGCAAAAAGATGACTCTGAAAGTCAAGGAATCCAGCAGCGAACAACAGCATCAGTGTTCAGTCAAGAATGAATTGCTCAATTGTCAGCGCCTTCCTCCAGAAGAAACAGTGGCGTTATTAACAACCAGCAAAATCCAAACTGGTGACAGCTTTACAATGCAAATTCCAAACATTTCCCAATGATGAACTAACAGAATTAAATTCTCTAGTGGATTATGTTGATGCATGTGAGACCACAGAGTTATCTGGAAGAGGAAGCCAGTGGTAACAGAACTTGTCAGCTTTGTTCACTCAGAGGTGGGAGGAACACACCCAGATCTGGCTTTGCACTTTTTTTTTTTTTTCTGTTGTACAGACAAGTCATCTTTGCTTTATAGATTAATGTGCACAAGTTCATATGTAATTCACAGAGTTATTTCAGAAGACTGTATATGGCATTCAAACCCCAATAAATAAATGAAGCACTCAGTATCAGGAATCACCAAAACTGAACAAGATGTGCCTGAAATACTCATAGTTCTAATCTGTGTTCTATATTCTCATAATTATGTGATTGTCATCTGGTCTCATGCCCACCAGAGGAAAAGTGAAGGCTGGGCAATTGGATAGGGAATCAGTTGTTCTGCTTCTTTCTAAAACTATAAAATCTTTTATTAAATTGGAAAACATGCAGAAAAGGAAAGAATGTAGATCCTGCAATTAAGGTACTCAAATGCTGTTTCACCTGCACCTCTATCTCTGTATCTGAGATATTCAATGTACTGTTTGCAGCCTAATTTTTCAGAAGTGGTCAACAGTTATGTCCTTTCCACTGTCTTGGCAGATATATTTAGCAGTCTGCACTCTCAGCAGACTTGAAAGGATCTGAATATATGGAGCACTACACAATGCCTTGAACTCCTATTGAACAGATCTTGAATGCATCACACATCCAAGACTACTGGGTACTTTTTTACTATACATCAGTGAGTAAACTGACTGCTCATGCACACAGATTTCTTCAGATTACTGTCAAGACAGATTAAGATTTACACACCCCTAAATAACAACATGCAGGGTGCCAAAGAAAAGCTCAGAAAAATTAATAGCACCATCTCCACAGCAGTCAACTGCTGAATCAAATCCAGATACTAAAGTCACTGGATAAAAGGTATAACAGGCTATTCAGGAACACTGGGTGCTAAGTGAGCACTTCACCTGTGAAACAAATACACACACACTTCAATATCTAATCATAAGAGTTAGTTTAAGTAAGCACAAATAAGTAATTGTACATATTTATACAGATCACTTAGAGTATATCTTTACCCTTTTGAATGTACACCTTTGAATGTTAGTAATTTCTTTTAACTTGTGAAAGCACAACTGAGAAACCCTTTCCCCCTTAGTTTGTTTTTTTTTAAGAAGAAATAAAAAAAAAACAAAACCACAAAACTAAAGGAGTGACTTCAGGGGGATATTTCTTTAAAAATCCATAGAGAGAAAAAAAAAAAGTGGAAAATTCCTTTAAAATATAGCTGCATAGTACCTCTCCTCTTAAGACATCTGAAGGAAGAGAAGTGTGCAAAAAGTGTAGCCGGAAATAGAAGAGAACATATCAAAGTAAAACAGCTTGTTATATTGCCTTGGGAAATCACAGAAAATATAGTAAGGTGTATCAGAAATCCTATGCCAAGAGTAATGTGGTGGAGTAAAAACAAAATAAATGAGTACTTAGGGGCAAAGTTAAAAATCATGTTTTATTTGGCAACAGCCAAAAAAATAAAAAAAAATAGAAAAAGAGGCTCCTCATATATATCTGAAAAGAAAGAGGAAGGAAGCTATAAAATCATTATGGAACTGAAATGAGTGTTAAATCAATGATGGAGTATAAGACAACAGATTTTAATTACCATGACAAAGGAAAAAAACCTCAGTTAAATTATAACAAACTATCTAGCAAAGTGGGGAAAAACAGGTGTTAAGGGGAGTAAGGACTCCTTAAGAGAAGTTAGATGTATTCCTACATTACACAACTGAAGTATTAATGGCATTCAAGTCAGAAGGGGCTTTGCTTCAGAAGAGCTTAGTAAGTCAGCAAGGCAAACTAAAGCAAGGTCCCAGAGGATGGCAGAAGAGCAAATATAGCAGCAACATAAAAGCAAAGAGGATGAGAAAGCAGTAATTCTAACATAAAAGACAGAAGGTCTAAACACAGTGTAATTCAATTGAACAAGGAAAAATACAGATGTAAAACACCACTTGGAAAGGGTAACCATGAAAATACTACTGTGAAGGAAAAGTTATCAATTTTATTCCATGACTAATGTAGAAAAATTCTCAAAAATTTCCCAACTTAACCTGTAGTAAAGGTGACTCAGTATGAACATCAAATGAAATAAATGAAGACTAAACATCAGAATAAAGAGAAATCCATGTTCCTGGAACTTCTTTAAGAATAGGTTAGACCAGCTCTTGACAAGGATCATGTGAGCTCCAGAAGCAGATAAAGGACAGGACAGAGGAACTCCAAGGAGGGAAAGTACTCAAAGCCAGCACACCAAGGTGACCACAGCAGGAGTGCCAAGCACCAGCAAGATTACTGAGGGAACAATACAACAGCTACCAAATTTGGTTATGACTTAACAAGACTGGAATCAACAGGGAAAACTAATTAGGGGTCATTTAGGAGAAGCCTGGGATGGAGAAAGGGAGGTGTGAAGGAAAGGACCAACAACCACAGGCTACTGGTACCTACCAGGTAACGCTTCTCCTCGTCACCACAGCTCAAATGAGGGCACACAGTGAAGCCTGCTGTTCTCAGGCCCTCACTAGAATCAAAGCTCCTTTCTGCTGCCAGGAAAACTGGGGCTGGGAGGGAGGGTTTGGTGCTCTCCCTGGAAAGCAGGGGAACAGCTGGGTACTGGGACAGAGCATCTGAGGATCACCATGCTGGGCCTCGTGCATCCCCACCTTTTCCTAGCACTTTGCCAAGTTCCCTGTCATCCCTGAATTTCTACAGCACTTCTGCAATGCCAAAGGAGCAGAATCTAAGTCCTATGGCTCCATTAATCCTCAACATGTAAAAATAATTTCCAGAATATTCTCAGGGACAAAGTGATCTATTTCATATCTGCCCTGGGGAGCATCACCAAGCTACAGTGCTATGGAAAAATGTAACTTGGTTTTGTATTGACCATTCTGTAATAATTTTAGTGAAATGTTTGGATTATTGCCAACTACCCTTTTTATATGCAACTAAATCCTTTGACACCTGGGATATAATTTCAGCCATCTTTGACAGAGATGGGAGAAATGGTAAAGCCATGAAGTGCAAGACTCCAACATCTGAAAGTATATCCACCAGATAAATTTACTTTTTTGGTCATCATTCATTGTAAACACTGACAGCAAGTTTTATGGACTCTAGATTCACTACAATTTCAGAAAATCATAAGAAGTATAGACGATGAACATTTACTTTCAGTATAGAATGCCTCTTAAGTGTAATTTTTTTCCTTTTACAAAGTGATTCTGAAAAAATTAACGCTTTTCTCAAGTATCTAAAAATCTGAAATGAACAGCAGTGTCTGAAATGCCCTTAGTCCTGTAATTATTCATTGATTGCTTTAATATTACTTTATGAGACTGAAATTTATCTATTTAACTATGAACTGACACTGAAGAGAGCAGTCCAAAATCCTCTGGTCATCTTCAATATAGTAAGGGGGGAAATGCTCAATAATGAGCATTCTTAACAAAGACTGAATGCTTTTGAAAAAAAAATATATAAAGTATATAGCAGGCTACATACTTTGCATCTTAGTGGAAAGTCTTTGGATCCCTGACCTTATTCCAAACATCTGTGAATGCTACATGCCCTAATATTCTCTATGGGAGTATCTCTAGAGCTCATGCCACTGTTAAAACATCCACTAAGAAATTAAAAAAAAAAAAAAAAAAAAAAAAAAAAAGTCAGAGGAGCAGATGCTGGAAATTATCTTTTCCAGTCACCACACAATCATTTTCTCAGAGACTTATGGCCATTGCTACATAAGCTCACTCCAGAAATGATAACATTTGCCAAACTACAGATCCAATAAAAAGGCCACATATCTGGTAACTCAGAGAATATATTCTGCTTCTATTTGGTAGTAAATATTTTCGCCATTACAATTTATACTCCCTGGTTTTCATCAGCCACAGTTCTAACAAAAACTGCATTTCATCCTTTTCCTATCAAGAAACTGACACTAGTTAGCTTTCAGTATGATAGCACCTTCTGTGTAAGCATGGGCACCATACCAAAAAAGTAAGTTAATACAGTTTCATGGCATTCAGTGTGAACAATGGAAGTGTTTTACAATCCAGACAGACAGCAGTGGATTCTGCACAGCCTGCTGTGGTGGTGATCTATCCCTGCTGAAGAGTTACCGATAGAGTCACTGAAATGTGCCGTGTCATTCTTAAGTCATCCCTCAAAAGCCTGATATCAAAATAATGTGGCAGTTCATTAAGTATTTTTTATTATAAAATTTCATGAAGATTTTCACTAACTAGATTTCTGAAATTCATTAAAATAAAATACAGTTTTGGACGGCAGGAAAAAGCAGAGGAGACTACACTGCAGAATTGTGAAAAACAAGAAAAATATTGAAACGTACTTGAGGCAATCTCTATAATTTGGCAAAACAACTCAAAACACTGAAAAATTGTCTCTACTATGCAACAACAGTTTTTAGGAAAGTGTGAAGAACCACACTGACCCTAATCCAGACCTGAATGTAACTCCAGATGAGAAGAGTATAACAGAACAGATTATAACACTTACAAGGAACCATGACTATTACTGGGATCAGGACTGGAGAGAGAAACATGGAAAAAAGAATTGTTCACAAGTCCTTTTATCACTTATCTATATATTTCTGCACTGCAGGCACAGCTTCTGGCAGAAAGAAACAGGGATGACAGCAGATTAGTCTCAGCTTCCTCTCAGTGATGCCAAGGGATCACTGATTTCCAGGAAGGCAAAGATATAATCACATGACAAATACCAAGAAATGCAGTTGCTATCAAGTCAGATCTAAGCATATTTCCCAGATGGAAAGTCTAGCCTAACTCAGAAGAAAACTGGGTACACAGCAGCTGCTCTATGAATCCTTGCTCTGAAACAAAAGCTGGGCATGCAGCTGCTGGGAAGAACCAGAAAGAAACCCCTCATTTTCTGGAAAAGTTAGGAAACCCAGCTAGCAAGGTGTTTTGCAGATCTCTCAGCCCCTGCTCTGTCTGCAGCCAATGTGAGCCATATTTCACTAATTACACCCCAAGCAATCACAGACAACAGAACCAAGAACAGAGAACTTTCACACAACAGAGCAGCCGTCTGCAGTTCCAACCTCTTACCACAAAGCTCTAATAAAGGTAAAGGTTTCTAAGTCTGCTACTTCATAAATACAACAGATTGCATCCCAGATCCACATAAACACTGAAACCAGAGCTACAGAGATCCTGGACCCAAAAGTGGTCAATTGCCAAAACTTGAGTGTCCCCCCTGCCACAGCATTATTAACTCCTTCATTTTGCATTTTACTGGAAATGGTAAACAAACTTACAGTGGTTTTCCCATTCACCCCATTAATCTGGGCATGACCAGATTTTAAACCTACTCATATTTATTCATCCTTATCATACAGATTTCTGCTTTAATGAGAACAAGTTGTTGTCTGTACTCCAGACTACAGAACCAGAAGCTGCACAATGAGAGCTCCCACTGTTAAGCCAGTCATATCAACACCTTGGTGGTTAACAAAGCAATAAAAGCAACTTCACCTAATGTGCACAGCTTTTTAAATAATTTATTTCAACTCACCAAAATTTCTCTTTGTTCTTCAAGATTTTTTAAAAAGTTTGAAAACTCATGAAGTGATGCATCTGTAACACAAAATAATAAAAAAAAAGTTGCATCATGTTGCAGGATGGCATTGACAAAATATAGCCACTCATAGTCACTTCTTACCTACCTATGTATCTCTCATCATCAGTCTCTGCATCACCAATGAATTCAAATTTAAAGTCTCTGAGAGAGTGGGCAAATTTTCTCTGGGCTGCTGAGAGGTCTGCAAGAAAAAAAGCACAGGTTGAAGGGCAAGCAGTTATTTTAAGTAGGCCATAAGATCTCTCTATCCATAGAGTAACCAAGTTTTTCAAGAAACTCTGAACACAGGTCTGCCTAAGGACATTACAGGATATCCAGTGTTGCCTAACCCTCTTCTGATAAGGAGTTTGTCACACAGGTTTCTTTATGCAAAGCTATACAGTAGAAAGTACATGCAATCATGTGTATAGTATTACATCTATCCTTACAGTTCACCTCAGTTTAAAAAAAGATCTGTAATTATAGAAAACAGATCTGTAATTACAGAAAACAGATCTGTAATTACAGAAGTTAAGAGCACAACACATTAAGTTGTACCAGTTGTCTTGCTCTGCTAACCTAAATTCACTTGTATATTCATCAGCACAAATACACATCTTGGAATTTTCTATATACTATACAAAGATAGCACTGCTAGTGAAACCTTTATACATAAATATACATAAACCAAATACAAAAGAACTGCTGCACTTGAACTAAAACTCCCATGGAGTTGAACTCTGCCAAAAGCTAACTTAAATACACAGCATTAAATTAATTTTATATAATAACTGTTTTGTGATAGCCATAAAACATTTTCAGCAACCCAAATTTTACCCACTAACGTTTGACAATTTGAGGTCAGAGGCTGCACTCTTACATTCCTCAGGAAGTAGCCAGACTCCATATTCAGTCACAACATCATCATGATAAACCTTTACTTCACAAAATTGTAAATAAACAGTGTACACACACTTTTCTGTTGTGCTGACATGTGCAGGTTGGGAATGTCAAGTTGTAGAAGGACTCAGTTGCTCAGTAGGATAAAAAAGGATGCATGTCCTTGTATACCTCTACCCAGTAGTGAAGGTTTTACTCACATTTTTGTTGTTAGCCAAAGTTAAGGACAACTTAAAGTGTTTAGTTAATCTATAATCCTTTTCTTATCACATGCAGTTCCAAAGGGCTAAGAAGAACTCTAACAGGCCAGCTAAGCATTTTGCTCTTTAATATTAACAAGCACTAAAAGATTATCAGCTTGGGCTTTCTTGTTCCAGTTTTAGGAGGGAGGTTATTTGTTTGGGGGTTTTCTTTTGGTTTGTTGGCTTTTTTTTTACCAACAACAAACAAAAAAGAGTCACCCAATTGTATAACCAGTCCTGCACCCAACACAACATGTATTTTATCACATGTCATAGTATAACCTCACATACTGAAAGTTCAGTTCAACCACTGAAAAGGTTAAGTCAAATACTCTACAAACAGCAAATCACAGTCTAAAATTTAAAAAAAAGCTTTTTCTTTTCACCAATTAGTTCTCTCCTCGCCCATTGTGTAACAGAACTGTTCCCTCCTAAACCTGTGCATGTGCCCTCCAACACATGATGTAGCAGGATGCTGCACAGGGTTGAAATAACAAGGATAAGAAGGCTGGAGGAAGCAGAAATGTAACTCCCATGTGAAAGGAAACACGGGTGTTTTAATTCAAATGCCTTGTGGGCTGAACAGCTGTTCATAAAGCAGACAGCGAAAGAAACAAGTTCTGCTGGCTGTGAAAGGCTTAAACATGGAAAATGGAAATGGAAAAACAAGGTTCTTAACCATCTAATGTTACACTTATTTGTGAGCCAGGTCAGAGTGCAAGGCTGAAGAGAGTTTATTTATGGGAGAATGATTCCAACAACACACACACTCCCAAACTTATTAAATTTTCTTGAATCCGATAATCCCCTCCCAAAGCCCTGTCACATGAGAGCCAGCCGTACACTGGAGGAAGAATTGTTTATTATGTTTTCTTCTATTTGTAGACATGAAACATTCAAATAATGCTGAGCAAGGTACACACTAAGAGATTCATGCAGCACCTCAGGCACACAACACCCCCATTTCCCTTCAGGGACTGAGCAGGTACAATATTAGTGAGCTTATGAGCCTTTCTAGAGTGCCGTCAAATTGCCACATCTCTTGTGACACTGATAGCAAACAAAACCCATGGCCACACCCAGACTCAGTGCAAAGTCCAACATCTTCAGTCGGCTTGAGAACAAGCTAAATTAAAACACTCTGCTTCTCACTGGATCAGAAACCCACATTTATGCATTTCTCATTACTGAATCTGCTCAGGGATCAGAAATTACTGATCTGAGGACTGAGTATGTTGTCAGAAGCAGTAACCTTTTAACATCAAAGCTATATTTGTAGAGTTCCTCATTAAAACCATGAAGACACATTAAATTTTTGCAACATCTTTCCACAAATAATTTCTGAAACATTTAAGAATCTTTACAGAAAATTTTGGAAACCATCAGTGAGTGGAGGGAGTTGTAGATTTGGATCACAGAATAACAACACAATGGGTCAAAAGAAAAGCTGCAGATACCTGACTATTGAACCATTACCTGGAAGAAAACAAGAAGAGATTTTCTGGATTTTAAGAACTTGGCACTTTCAACAAAGGTAAGAAGTCACTGGAGAAAAATCAAAACTCAGTATCAAGTAGCAATGGAGGAAAACTTTCCCAGGTGAGAGTGAGAATACTGATTTCATTCTTGTTGAGGCACAGGAAAAACTACAAGGATGGTGGCTGGAAACAAGAAAAGATAACACAGCCTTGTGGTAGATTTTCTTGCCACCTGACAACACACAGCCAGAGTAAGATACCTGAGAACACCTGCAGTCAAACCTTCCACTGTAGGGCAAACAACATGAAACTGCTATGATAAATTCCAAATGTCCTCTAGTACATAGGGAGAAGCTCACCCAACAACAAACATTTATAAAAACACACTAGATGCTGATATCATCATAAGTACTATAGTCTCTGACTATTGTGCTACAATTTAAATGCTGAGCATTGTTGCTCAAATTAGAAATTTCATAAATGTAACTTGGCTTTCTTCCACGATGTGTCAGAAGACCTTTACTAGAGCAAAAGTATTTGTCTGGCACTGACAGATACATCCCAGCATTGTTCCACATCAGCATGAGAGCCTGCAAGACCAGAACGTGTTATATAGCAGACTGCAAACCCGAATGGATTCCAGCTACTAACACTACAATAAGACAGCACTCGAGTACAATTATGTATCAAACAGAATGACCAGTTACACTGGCTATGTGAATAATGCTGTGGCCTACTGAAGAGTAACTATTTTATTCCCTTTTACAAAGTAACACCAAACTGAAAGGTGAAGGAAGTTAAAGAAAGCAGCAATAGGGTTGTTGCTTGTTACAGGCTGCTGCTATCATTGAAAGGGAGAAACAAGGCATTCAAGATCAAAGAGTGCTTTAAATATCAACCAAACGTTAACACTGCTGAATACAATGGAATCCTGGCAAACCCATAAGCCAAAGTAATTTCAAAGATTCACCTTCTAAAACACAAAAAGAAACTAAGCATCTGCTAAATGTTTTGACCAAAAGGCTGAAGACAGATTTCCAAGAAGAGAAGGGAGGGACCCAAGGACACTAAGGCTTTTAACTTTTTTCTTTGGCATTGCTCATATCAGTACACTACTTCTTTCATGTTTGGATGGAACTATTTAAAAATACAGCAAGAGAGAAAGGAGCAGCTGCCTGCCTCCTCACTTTGCTCTGAAACACCTTGGTAACAAGTGCTCCTGTGAGTTTGTCCAGTGCCAGATGCGCTGCCAGTACCCCAAACAAAAATCTCAATATTTTTTCCATTTGGATTGGAAAGAAAATATTTTGTTCCTTATCTGAGTCAAGCTGAGCCAACATGACACCATTAGCTGCTGGGTAGTGGCCAAGCCTCACTTAACAGCACCAGAATCCAATGATTCCCTTTAAGATCAGTGCTAATCTCAGTGCTAGCCACACAAACCAGAAGTCTTGGACAAAGCCAGACAATATTGCTTTCTAAGGCTATTCTAGATCTCTTTTGGGAGGCAGAAGAATTCCACCCATTTGTATGAGTGCTAATATTTTTCTACAATATATGCATTTCTGCAACGAGCTTTTAAGAATTACATCACCATTCCTATTTCCTAACTTCAAGTTTACTGATCTTTAACAGATACGCTCCAGGAATGACAGATTTCTAGAAGCTTTATTTAACATGGATTAAAACTGCTCTGGCTTCGTTGAACGACATCCTCCCCAAAAAGCTAAAAGGTTAACAAATACTTAGATTTAACTACCAAACTCATCTTCAAGCTACTTTCAGGACTAATATTAGACTTCTCAAGGTATTTTCTTTGCAGTGGGCCAAGATCAGGCAAGCCAAACACCATCGTGAAACAGGCAAGAACAAGCTGAGCCAGGGGTGGCCTCTCCCCTCTTCTTCGCAGGCATCAATCTCCTACAAGAGCCAACAAAGCAGCTTCAGAGGAACAGAGCACTTAAAATAGTTTGTCCAAGAGCTGCAGCACAGACTCATATAATGTTTTATACAAAAAATGCACCATCTCAACACTTTAAAAGCAACTCTGTGTTCCTTCTCTGTGGCCCCTTTCACAAGGTGAACAACGAATCTAATATAATCCACGACACTGAGAACATGAACAGGATTTAGTCACTACCTGAGCAAGGTGGATAAACAGGATTAATTTAGTAACTTAGATGCAGGCCAGTCCTAAGAGCAGTAACACATTCCAACTCCCTAAAAACAAATAAACTCCTTATTCCTCATTTTTATCTGACAAATATATTGAATATATTGAATATATGAAGCTAAGACACAGTTACTCATTCCTATCCAAAACCTGAACGGAAATTAAGCTCAAAGTCTAAGAGGTTTCTGGAGTCTCATTTTAATCATGTCACATTACCCATAGCAGCTCACAAGTTTCTGAAAGCTTAGCAATTTTGGCCATGAAGATTATAAAGCAAATCATTACTGATTTGTCAAGTTGTTCGACTTCCCTTCCCTGCATAATACAGTGCATTTGGTCCATCCCAGACCTTTAAAACAAATAAGGAAAACCTCAGCCTCTCACCATTTCAGTTTAATCCAACTAGCATCCTGTTCCTGCTGGCCCAAAGGCTCCACTCCAGCTGTGGACAGCTTCACACCCTCCTCATTCATATGCTCAGGTCCGAGGCAACTCCACATTAAGTGCACCAAAGTTACAAATGGTTTCATTATTTTGGAAAAACCCTCAGAAATTTTTCCAGACACGTGAGAGTTTAAATTTTCAAAATACAACAAAAAAGAGGAATGGTAGCAGGAAATTTTTGGCAAAAGTCTTTCAAATCTTAACAAGGGTTTTTGCAAGTTGAAAAAAAAAAAGCCACACACAACCAAACACTTCGCATCAAACAGAAAAAAGGAAATTGCAGGAGTAAAATGAAAAATAAAACTCTAAGGTAATTTATATGTAAAAACGTGAGGTCAATAAGAATTTTAGCAATCTTAATCACTAATAGAATTTTTCTTCTTAACTTGACATAGATAAGAACCAATATCATTCTACTATGCTGAAGTCCAGATTTTGTCATGGCTCTCCCCACTAATGACAACCCAGAAGCAAAAAAAAAACAAAAACATTTTTAGTGTTTAATCTAACAAAAAGAGAACAACTAATATTGGGGTAATGAATACCAGTCTTCCAAACAGTGCCTCTGTTAGGAACCTACTGCTCCCAAATGTTTCTTCCACAGTGTTGGACATTCCCTATTACCAGTTTGACTGCGTGCTGGGGTCATTAATTGTGGCATAATTTTGGGACAAGTAAAACCATGATATTTAGTCTGAAAAAGTCACATGGAGTAGCACAAAAGACACATTCTAACCTTCCCACTTCTTAAAAGAGAAAACTCAATTCTTGCAAGAATTCTACTTCATAGGTTAATTCTGCAATATTTTATGATTTTCCTTCTTTCAAATGCATAATCCCATGCTCTAAACACTATTAGTCCCCATACCAATCAGAACAGACACATTAAGAAATCTTTCAGCTGTCAGCAGAGTTGACTCATTTTTTCATAAATATGCAAAATTGTTTAAATGCCACAACCATTTCTCCTATAGAAAGTACGCAGCACAATAACACAAAATATGTATCAACTTATCTACCTTCTCTAGTTCTACAACTTTTATCAGTGAAAACAGACTTGACTCATTTCTCCTCTTTCTACCCCTGCAATTACAAGGGTACAAACACCCTAATCCTCTACATCAAGAAACATGTGATTAACATGTTAATTACCATAAATGAAATAAAGTAGCATCTTACGAGAGTGTGGGAAAAGTGCCAAGTCCTGTTGGTACTGTCCTTCGGCAGCACCACACCTTCTTGGGCTCTGGTTATTTGCCTTTTTAGTTGAAATATGCCAGCAGCCCTACTCCACCCTGCCAAGGGCATTTTCCTCTTTGCATCACAGGCATTAGGCAAAAAAGTACATATAGTATCTCAGCAGTGATTAAGGTTTTTCCAAAGCATCTCCAACAGCTCTTATGAAAAAGTGACCCCACCCCTCTGCTAGCTCAGATGGTGACTACATCTTTTGGTTTTGCTTTTCAGGAACACAGCATAAATTACATTATGAAACCAAAAGAGAAGCTCCATTCCTGGTCCTACAATCCTGCAGGTAAATTCACTGCTTCAGTGATGAAGAAACATTCCTGCAACCACCTTGAGATCAGACCTGTATCCCAAAGTCTCAGCTGAAGGGTCTTGCAAATCTGAGGGAAGTTCCTGTGAAGCACCACAAAGATAATTCCTTCAAGGGAATCAGAACCATCTTCCTGATCCCTACAAACTCTGTACCTCTTACAACGAAACAGAGCGAAACAAGTAAGAAAGCAAAGAATATGGAAAAACAAATTTGCAATGAAGAAAACTATGAGGGCATTCCACCAAATTCACATGGTTCCCAAAGATAAAAAACAGGAGCTCAGGATTTGCTGCAAAGGTTTCCCGTTGCCATACTGCACCAAATGGCAGCAAGAGGGACACCACTGTTCTATAATTGGTGCCAAAAAAACCCCCTTCATCAATCCAGAAGCAATGCTGGCAAACATTTTACCCCCTGGTAAAACTTCCTACAATATCTACTACTCTTCAAGTAGTACTACTATTAATGTGAAGATGCATGAATTCAGAAGGTGAGATTACACCACTAATAACAAATTTTGAAATGGAAATTTAAAACTGATAGCATTTATAAGACAACACTGATCACTAAATCATAGATTTCCAGAAGGCTTATTCTTCAATTAAAATTCTTGTCTAACACCACAGATTTGAATGCCTTCATGCACTACTGCTGTTCAATAGCAAGTAAATCAGAAGACCATACTGCTTAAGGATGAAAAATTGTGCTAATTAACTGAAAATATTCTCAGCTGGGAAACTGTGAAATAAATTAAGTACCTAAAGGAAAAAAAATGTGTTTATTCTACAGATACTTATTCAACATCAGCATTCTGGATGTTTAAATTCTGGAGCATTGCTTTCATTCCCAGACTGAGTTCCCAGACAACTACAACGTTTACATAAAAAGAAGAAAATATTGTGTTGAAATACTGTTTTGATTGCAAGAGAAAAATAACAATTCACTGTTGGTCAGAAGCCAAGTTTTACAGAAGCCACTGTAGCCTGCCTGTAGAGGTTTGTGGTCTGGAGGCAACCCCACATAATCAAATCTTCACTGTGGAAATGGGCAATGAAGCATTAACCCCACACAACTCATCTTAAGTGAAATAACTGCTATATTCAGAGCACTTTTCTAAATCCAAATATCTGACAGGACACATCTACTTTCTTCAGTCGGCAAAATTTGCTCATGGCAGTCAGGTCAACTTGTGACATCAACCCAGCAGAGGTCCTGACCCACCACCAAGTTAAGGAGATTCCCCCTTCCAAGAAACAGGACTGATTTCATTACTTGAAGCCTCCTGTGGTAGAAAGCACACATGTGACTGAAACTTCATCGGGCTGGGAAAGCTGGAGGGGAAGCCCACCTCAGCCTGGGATGGGAAGGTCACAACAAACACACCCGCTTGTGTTCATGTTCTTCACATGCCACATCTGCTGCCACTGGGCAGAACATCTCAGAGAGTTCACATCCAAGAAATATTTCCAGCAAGACCTTTTTTGGCAGAAATGTCAACATTAAACATTAAATAACGTTGCAGGGAAAAATATCATTCACAATCTTTTCTCCCTCTAAAATGGCAGATATCTCAAAACTTCGCCACTTGTATGGAATTATTACCTAAATATTTGTATATTTAGAGAAAAACCCAGAAGGGGATCAAACTTGCACAATACTGTGATTTCTCCACGAGAAATCGTGTCCTAACACGCATCCAAGTGCACACCTATAATTAGGGTGTTATATGAAATGGCTACCAAATACTTCATCATCAGTAAGCCCATACAAGGCTCAGAAAATAAAGTTAGATTTTCACCAATTCTTCTGCTCATGAGTCATGAACATTAAAGAAAATTCTCCCAGTAGGAAAAGACTTGAAACAGCATAGCTTTATTTTCCCAAGTGCAACAGGATTCAAGTGGGAGAGGAGAGAAGAAAATACAATAAGAAATCAGGTAAATGAGCAGCTGAGAACTATAATTCAACATATAATGACTAAGTGCTCAATCCTTGGGCTATTTATTTACTTATTTATTAAAAGATGAATCTTCAGCATCAAGAAGGACAGAATGACTACAACAGGCTCCCAAAGATGGAAGAGTTCAAGAATAAGCTGCAGCTTGGCACAGAAGTGAAATGAATCCAAGTTTTGACAGAAAAAACAGCTGGCAGCAACTGTGGTGAAGGAGACAGCTGGTACTTCTGTCACATAATAGTTTCCAGAAAAGGCAGCAGACAGCATAGGAATGGGTAACTTAAATAGATACCCAAATTAAAAAGAAAAAAAATAATAATTTATTTCACACCTTTCCAAAACTGTCAAATAGGGACTTTAAGTGCAAAGTGACACAGAAGTTGTGTGTCAAAAAAAACTTCTCTGACAGCTCTCATATGAGCTTGTTTCTGAATAAAACATAGTAAAAATTAAGCTTCTAATTAGTTCAGACCAAAGTCTTACATGAACACCACAGAATATTTGAACAACTTTATTGTGAATACAAGATTCCTTTAAACAAAAAAATTGCAGAAAGCATCAAAATACAAGAAACTTGATTTTAAAGGATGAGTTTTATACTCGCCTTTCCCTGCTCTCACTGTTGTTCTTTTAAAAAAGTTATTGCTACAGAAAGCCCAGATGTTCCAGTATCATTTCACCTGCCAGCTTCTCCAATTACTGCAATTTATTTGTCTGGGCAAAAGAATAAAATTATTGCTTCTGCCACCAATAACTGCTAAGAGAGCTTAGCAGGAAACACTGATTTAAATAGTCAGTCATGTAGTGTGGCACATGCCAGAAGAGAAACTTCACTTATCTTTGGTCTGGACAGTTGTGCAAGAATTGGACTCTGTGTGCAAAGAAATCCTGTAATCCTTCTGACAGTTTCAGATTGGAAATTTTACAAGAGGCCAATGAATCGAATGTAAGCTAATAATGTGTATTTCAAAAGTGACACACAGTAAAACTCACTGACTCTGACTGGGAAAAAACTTTCATGAAAGCCTCACTGCTTTGGGTTTCAGTATATTTATCCAAGAATGAGTTTCCAAACCTAGATATCAGTGGCACTTACTTCTTGAATCAAAGATGACTAAATGATCAAAAAACAAAATAACTGAGCAAAAGCAATTACAGATAGTCAAGAGCAACCACCATATCCTCATGAGAAGTGCAAGACACAAAAGAAACATCTTGCAGTAGAAAAAGAAAGTAGAAAGCAAAAAATGTTTTAGTCTTCTAATGCAATTCCATATTTCATTCTGTTTTCACACAAAAAGAACACAGTATATAATAACACAGTGAAAATCTTTTTTATATTATTTATATCCTTCACGCTTTGACTCAAGAATTAGCTTAAATATACTATAATGTTTTTGGGGAAAAGTCAAGCTGGTTTTGTTTCTAAGTAAGCAAAACATGTAAAATTTCTGAGTGAAAGCACAAGCCTAAATAACTTCTTGATTTTTCCCCTCACTGAACTGTTCCAGCTGCATTACTACATACTGTGCCTCTTGCTATACGACGTTCTCATGAGAGAACAGATAAAGCAGCTTCTTGCCCAAGATAAGCAATACCATGAAAGAATTCGCAACCTCCCTTAGAAACTCCTGTGTGTATCTCCTGCAGTGGAAGACTTCCTGTAACAGAGTAGGAATACAGAAGTTCAGGACTTGGTTCAGTCATGTTTGAGTTTCATTGGTGGAATCTGAGGGAAAAGGAGCAAGCCAGGATTTCCAAATAGATGTTCTCTAAAGTGTTTCCATTGCCATTTCCGGAGTTGAGGCATTACTAAGCTTGGGATAATTTGTTTATAAAACAATTGATTTCTCCTTTGTCTTTCTTCTCTGGATCCTGTAAACAACAGTTCGTATTCAAATACTGTCCCTGCTTATCATCAGCCTAAGGATCCACAACCTTACCTTCATAGCCCTGACACACTCAACACACTTGAAGCTGTAACTGCACATCAGAACAAGTGAGAAGCAGACAAAACCAGAGCAAAGACTAAAGCAACCCATGGCTACCAACAAATGTTGTCAATTTACTCTGGACGTGGGTTCTCTTCTCTAGAACATGACAAAATGAAGAAAAAAAAACCCCAAAACACTTTGCCAGGCTAACAGCTGAAATGAGAAGCTGCTTGGATTGTGACAATCTATGTTACACAGTCATGGAATCATTTCGGTTGTAAAAGACCCTTGAAGATTGAGTCCAGCCAAAACCTAACACTTCCACTTAAATACTTCCAGGGATGGTGACTTCAACACTTCCCTGGGCAGCCTGTTCCAATGCTTGACAAGCACTTTCAGTGAAGAATTTTCCCCTAATACAAACCTAGCCCTCACCTGGTTCAACCTGAGGCAGTTTCCTCTTGCCCTGTTGTTTGTTCCTTGGGAGAAAAGACCAATCCCTAACTGGCTACAGCCTCCTTACAGGGAGTTATAAAAAGGGCTAAGGTCTCCCCTGAGCCTTCATCTCTCCAGGCTAAACCCCCAGCTCCCTCAGCTGCTCTCCATCAGACCTGTGCTCCAGACCCTTCACCAGCTCCTTGTCTGGACACGCTCCAGACCCTCAGTGTTCTTGTCAGAAGGGGCCCCAAAATGAACACAGGATTTGGGGTGCAGCCCCACCAGTGCCAAGTACAGGGGGACTGTACTGCCCTGCTCCTGCTGGCCACACTTGCTGATCCAGGCCAGGCTGCCATTGGCCTTATTGGCCAAACCTGGGCACACTCTTAAATGTACTATACTCACAGAAGAACCCCAAATTCCAAATATGGGGAATGATAAATATACCTAATTATATATACAAATACAGAATGATAAATTACACAACAATCTGAACAAAAAGCTTCAGCTTTCAGCCATGAGTGCACTGCCTCTGTACAATCCAGGGAAGGGAAATGTACAACTGCACTGCACTGTTCTGTAAGGACAAACCACGCTGCATTCTGCACTCCAGCTGGACTGGCTTTATAGCTCAGCTTCAGCCCTCACTGGTACAAACTGTCCTGTGTGCTCACAGAACTTGAAATGCACATGCCCTTTATTTCTGATTATTCATAGAGCAAGCTTGGAAGCAAGCAGAAAACAATTGAGATGATGGAAGAAATTAAAGTACTAACAAACATCAAACAAAACAAAAATTTGAACAGGGCATCACATGTGAATTATCATGACAACTGCAGGGTATAATTGCTTCACTAGGTCTAGATTTTATCAGACTGATAGGGAAGACTAAGTAGTTGTCCTTTGTTTGTCCCACCCTCTGCCACAATACACATTACCATAAAAAAGAAAAACTTGAAAATATTAGCAGTTAAAATAATCATTCAACTTACCCAACTGCCATGTGGTTAAGTTTATACATTTAGAGTACAAATCAACAAGAAAGCAATTCACTTGGCTGACATTTCAGGGAAAAGGGCTCTTTTGTAAACTGTCTTAAAAATAATAACCAGATTTACACAGGTTTGTGTGGACCGCACTAAAGAGGTGGTGCTTAAATACTCTCTGATCTCTGGTTTGGAGCAAAAGAAAGGACTCATTCTCAAGTGACCAGGCCTGTGCCTTTTGAAAGAGAAGATGACAAAACTGCTACATGGAAACTCCTGATCACCAAGGGGGAAAAAAACCAAAAACAAACAACATAGGCTGTTAAGGAAAAATACACATTTAAGTTTAGTTTTTAAAAATCTTCCTTCAGGACATCACAGACCTTTAGAAAAATAAACACTTTGTTTATTTGAAATAAACTAGGAATAACTCTGGACCCTTTCTCCTTTTTTTTTAAAGCACTCTAATGGGTGACAGGAATGGTCACAGAGAAAAAGAAGGATATTTATTCATATATTCCTGAAAACACATAAAAGTACTTTAGTAAGGCTGGGAAATATTGCACAGAGCTACTTACTAAAATTAAAAAGAACCTGATCTTGATGATTGGCAGGGGGGTTAAGAGAGGATTTTATTTATTTTAGTCCTCTCCCTTCTCTCTGACCTTTTCCTTTAAGAAAACAAATCCATGTCTTCCCTAATGCAACACATCCCTTGCCTTCTTACAAGTTTTACACTACATTTATTCTAGCTACAAAACAGAAACCTTTAACATATACTTATCAAAACATACAAATTAACTATGAGATAAGAGTCACTCAAGCAGTGAAGAACACCCTGAAAGTAACCTAAGTAACAAAATTGAACCCCACATTACAACAGACATGGGAGTGGCAGAGTTGTCAGACAACGTAACATACATATTTCCCAAAATTACACCTTTCTATCTGGCTCCTTCAGCAGTCTGCTTCTTGCCACACTCAAGGGAAAAAGAAAACCTACAGCTCAGACTAACCTGAAAGAGACACAGGCTTTCCATAAATTTAAACTCATAAGCTGAAAGCAAGAGAGGGAAAGACAGACTGACCACGAGCGCAGTGATTACTCAGCTAAGGCTGTCACAGGACAGCATGGATTTTACCTACAATTTAGTATTTACCCCACTTTAGCACCTAAAATAGTATTAAAGGAGATGTACTGTCAAAAGCACCTTGTTCTAGAGAACTGCAGTAATTGTAATCTCCTCCCTTCCTCCCTCAGAAAGATTAAAATCCAAGAAAAAGCCTGAAAACTACTTGAACAAGTTCCGTAGCTGGGGAAACAGCAATAGTAACACCAGACATAAAAGTGTCCCCTCAGGTTTTGGTCTCTGGTCTTACCACAACCATGCTCAGTCTTGCTCAGCTATAGGGATTTAATTCCCCCCTGCCTTTCCAAGTGCCACTGTCATCTAAACACCTTCCTTTTAAATACACACACAAGACACACATAATGATGTACAGCAACAGTTGTTCTGTTAGAACAACAATTCTGGTTGGACATTCAGCCATGCTTTCTACATCAAAAGCAAAGCCCAAAAGGAACAACAACAACCAAAATAAACCAAAAAACAAAACCGAAAAAAACTAAGAGAGCAAATATTTCACAGCTGGGCTCCTTAATGCAAGATAACCATCTATTAGCACACTTAAAAGTCTGCTCTTTCCCCTGAAGAACCACCATGAATGATGAACCAGTATCCCTGGATCCAGCTAAAGCTCATGGTGGCTCTTTAACTGGCCAAGCCTGTTCCTGAAATTCTGCTCCTACTTCTCACAGGTAATTTCATATGGGTAACTAGAAGAATCCATGGAGAAGATCTTTTTTAACTTTGGGAACAGTTTACTTTGTGTATCTGGAGCACTACCTTTATGAGAAAACTTCCAAGCACCTGGAATAACAGCTATACGTTGTTGCTCCAGAGCAGTGACAGATACTCTGACATGTCAAATTCAGTCCTGCAACAACAGCATGCTCAAGAGCTACTCAACACACAAGTATTTAAAAAGCAAACGTAATTAGAGGAGTATTGTGAAGCAGTTATCACATGGCAAGCTTCTGAAAGGCTGACAGTAGTTTTCTGATTAAAGAGAAGAGCCTGTCACAAGACAAATCAAGTATACTTTCATTTGCTCAAACCTTACTTTGGATAATTCATAGCTCATTTGCCACACAGACCAGAAGGAAGGAGTCAGGACTCCCAGTCTCCTATCTCATTTGTGCTGCACTGCTGCTGTTTAATGGTAGGACTACACTATCAATGAAATAGCCACAAAACAAACCCCAAACCATAAATGTCAATAAAACCTGGCTTCATTTAATAAATTTCATAAATGTCAATAAAGAAACTGGCTTCATTTAATCTACCACGTATGAAAAAAAGGCAGCAAAACACTGGAAACCCTGAAGTGTTCAGTGAATGCATGTGCCAATAACAGCTGGAAAAAACATTCACTGATTTCTGTAGGACACAGGGGATTCTGAATAAGTCCTAGTGATGTCAATCAAATCTAACAATATTGGTCCATGGCAGACAGCACAGACAAAAGTGAGCTGTCCATATGCAGTGCCCAGAGCTACAGTGAACAACTTAGTGAACTGTACTGGCACCAGCAACTCTCCTACGTATCACATCATACAAACACAATGTTTTTGTTTTGGGATAAGTGAAGTAAGTATTGAAGACAAAGCATCAGTTCAAATCTTCATGCTTTTTCTTCTGATTCTCACAAGAAAAAGCTCTTTAGGATTGTTGCAAAACTCTGCAAGATATGTGATAGATCCCTTGGCCAACTAAGCCATATGCCTTAAAATTCTTCCTTAATCTCATTTTCTAGTCCCAGTTAGCACCACAAGTTAATTCAAGTTAATACACTGAAAGTTCTTCAATGCATTTCTTTCTTCATTTACTAACATTTCTTCTCATGTCCAATTTTATAATCAAATTATTGCTGAAGCAGGTGAAAAGAAAACTCATTCTAACACATTAGCTGTGATATTTCATACTTAATTGGTTTCTTAAGCATTAGGCCCTACACTGATCAGTCAAAATCAGGCTGTAATTTTTTTCTTTGCCCATTTAAACCAGCACTTTGCCATGCTTTACATTGACATGCAAACATACACACTACAAACACAGTGAAAAGCAGCTGTTCAAGGTCTAGGCTTTTTCGGTGTGTTCCACTGCTGCACTGAGTATGTGCAGCACAAAACAGAATCAAGAGCAATCAATTAGCACCTTCCAGACTCTGGGGAGAGAGGGAGGGAGAAGCAGATGAAGCAGCTCAGTGGTGCTTTGCAGCACAGATACAGCCACAGTAGGTTTGTGCTTCCTCCCACTATCACCATGATTTAGGAGAACCAGCATGTTAAAAACATTACAGGTTCATGGCAGTATTGTATCTTACTGTCCTGAACAGATGAAGGCCACACTGGCACAAAAACCTCAGACAGGATCAGTCAGAAGCTACGTAACAAAGAACATTAAGCCTTTAAGGATGATTAGCTTCAACAAGTAAGGCTGCTGTACTTTAGAATTGGCATTTTCAGTCACAATTCACCCTGCTGCCAAAGCTTTAGAGCTGTACATCCCCACTATGTTGGTGACTCTCCAACTGCAGTCCCCTGGACCTCTCATAACCTGCAAAACCAGTTATGTGGCTCAGTTACAACTCCTCTATCTTTCTACCCAAAAAGATCGAAGTCCATGAGAAACTTTGAGGGGTGACACCAGCCAAAATAAATGTGGGGAGGTTTTTTGAGTGGTTGCATATGGTACAAACAACAGAGCATGTGCAGACCTGTAAGTGCCACCTCATCTTATGACAGAGGTATTTTGCAACGCTAATTCAAGAACAGGAATGCCCAACTAAAAGAAATGCAACAGACTCACTGACTTTTATTTACCTTTCTTCTTATTTTCGTTGACTTAGAGACAGATGAGAAAATCCAGAAAATCCACATGCATGCTGGAAAACAGATATCAAGGATCTTTGCTAGTCCATAGTAAAAATTCCCATACCAGCATTACAACTGCAGCTCTCCAGAAGTAACAGATCTATTGAGAAAGAGGACTGTAAATCATGGTATTGGTTGGGATTTTTACCGAATTCTTTCTACCAATGCCAGCATACTTGCAGCTACAGCAGAAATAATTACTTGGATGCATAGCTAAGACACAGATGTTTTGTTCCCATTTTGCTTACATGGCCCACAAGCATTTTCTAGTTATCAACAAAGAAGAAATTTCTAATTTAATACTGGGGAACAGGGAAGAATAAAGAAAAGTGAAGGCAGGACACAAGCACAAACAGAGAGAGCATGGTGGCCTGACTCCATATGTAGATGGTTAATTTTAATGATATATAAACATGTAATGACATAAAAATGTATTGCTACTACATAGTGTAGTCTATTCATAATATAAACATGCTCAAATCAGACCTTTAGGTGAAATAATCAATTAGTAAATTCACTTTTTCCAATTCTATAATCTCTTTGTTTCATCATGCACTCTAGAGTATTGTAAGAAGTTACACTTTAGTCACTATCACATATTTCATAGAATCATAGGATGATTTGGGTTGGATGGGACCTTAAAGATGATTTAGCTCAAAACCCTTTCCACAGGCAGGAATGCCTTCCACTACACAAGGTTGCTCAGAGCTTCATCCAGTCTGGCACTGAACATTTACAGGGATGGGGCATCCAGAAGTTCTCTGGGCAGCCTGTTCCAGTGCCTCACCACCCTCACAGTAAAGAATTCTTTCCTCAAATATAATCTAAACCTATTGTCTCTCCATTTGAAGCCATTCCCCCTTGTCCTGTCACCACATGCCCTTGTAAATACTCTCCATCTTTCTCATAGGCTCCCTTCAGGTACTGGAAGGCTGCAATTAGGTCACCCTGAAGCCTTCACTCTTCCAGGCTGAATAATCCCAGTTCTCTCAGCCTTTACTCATTGAACAGATGCTCATCCCTTTTATTATGTTCGCATCCCCCTCCTCTGGACTTGTTCCAACAGATCCATGACCTTCCTGTGATGGGACCCCAGAGCTGGATACAGAAGTGCAGATGGGATTATACCAGAGGAGAGGGGCAGAATCCCCTCCCTCCCCTGCTGCCCACAGTGCTTTGGATGTCCAGGATACTCCAATAAAAAGTACACAGGCCAACAAAGTGCCTGTGACACAAAGAAATGAAAATTGATTTTTCCCTCTTATTTTCATGTCACTGGAAGTGGCCACCTAGCCATGATACAAACATGAAAACCAGGTACACAAGGCATCCAGAAATTCACTGCAAAGCATTGCACTGAACAGCATCTTGAACGACACGTGAACCACAAAACATCAAAGACCACATAGACATCCTCCCCACCTTCCTCCACCAGTTCATTCATCTGAAAGCAGCCCTGAAGCTCTGAAGAGCAGAACACAGAAGTCCAGGCAGATCCCTTGCTACCACATTATGAAGTAAGAGGAAATACATTTCCCCTCCCACAGCCAGTTTCCACTTCAGAAACAAACAGTGATGTCCTACAGTTTCATTAACTGCTGTCATGTTGATCCTGGAGCATTTATCACATCCAAAAGCCAGAACAAAGTTCAAACTAGGATGATAACACCTGTACATGTGACTGTGGGGTGTCTGAGCTGGAAAAAGCCCAACACACAGACAACACTCTGCCCTGGTTCACCAAGTACAGGGAAAACATAATAGTGCATTTAGTGAAAAAAAAAAAAAAAAAAATTACAATTGGAAACACAGAATTCAATTCCCAAGGAGCAGAAATACATGCAGAAGCACAGAGAGCATCTAAAGCCAATATTTTCTAAGGCATCACTTCCAAGCCTACAAATAATTTTAGATGATGATGGGGACATAGATTTTTAAAAGCCCAAAAGAACAACATTTTCTTTATTTTTTTTTTTTTTAAACCCCAACTGAGACACTATTTTGGGACATAAAACACATACACATAATATCAGTAGGATTCATTTTCCAAGAAAGACTGTATTAGAACCAGTAAGCTGGTAATTTGAGCAAATTGCATGTTCAACAGATATCACTGAAATCTCTGATCAATGCCTTTATTTCTGCTACTCCACCATGCACAAATATAATTCCACAACTAAATGTGGGGCCAAGATGCAAACACTCATCACTGGGCTCATGCAAATCCTGCAACCATGGGAAAAGGACCACCAAGGACACACAGCACACATGGAAGAAGCACATCACACTCACCCTTTTAAGAACCACAAGGGCAAACTGATGGCCAGTATTGCAAGGAAAACTGGATTCAAACATGAAGCAAAGTCTGACCTGCTGCTGGCCAAAGCCAAATCACGAACCCACAGCAAGACACAAAGTGATTCTGATTATATCATTTACATTTCTGATTATATCATTCATAGCAGCTCAGCACCTGACAAGTATCATACACATCCATGTTGTCTGCACACATCAGCCTGGCCACAGCACTAGAAACACACCTTCTTCCCAGATTGAACTGTCACCTGAATGTTGGCAAACTCCCAGCTGCAAATTATCTGCCTAGCTACATGCACCTGCCAGTGTTGGAGCATCCCAAGCTCAAAACAGCTGTGGTTAGGCAGCAATCCTGAAGGGGTAGGGGGCAATGATTTCACACTAGTGAAATACCCTGAGAAAACATATAAATTTATAAATAAATAAATAAATAGAAATAGTGCATGTCTGCCAGCACTCAAGCATCTTGGGTTAAATTGTGTTTAAAAGTAGAAATAAATATATTGAATTAGGAAAACTGGCTTCATGCACAAAACAACAGAGCCAGGCTCAAGAGACTTTGTTTCATGTTCCAGCCCATGAATAGACTTTGATAAAGTCACTGACTCATGCTGTGCCCCAGCTATTACACAGGAAGGTACCTCAGCCTCTTATCAGCAGGATAAAATCTATTAGTGAACAATATACTCAGCTATTCAGGTCACCACATCTTCCTCTCACCACTTCTGCTACAGGTTCACTGGTAATGAAACAGGGTACAGCTATCCCACTAGAATGCCTGTGAATCTCCAATGCTTGGGTTTTAAAACAATGGGCAGAATTTACACTGATTATATGTTAAAGGGAGCATTAGTTACTTTTCAGGGGGAAAAATTGCATAAACCCACAATTAAAACCTTTGAAAAGACATGTGTATAATGAAAAAACAGCACTTTTGTAATCTGTCTTTTCACACAAATCAGTCTACAGGCACTGGCATTATCCCAATGCAACCTGAAGATGGAAATATAAAAATATTTAATCAGATCTTCCATTATAGGAATAGATAGCCATTGTAAATCATAACCTTGATGGCTCTGTACAGCATAGGTAAAGAAGCAATAGCTTCAACTACATAGAAAAAATTAGTATCCTCATCACTAATCTTCATTCTTTTTAAATGATGAATGACCCAAGCAGAGAAAGTCAAGTGTCGTCATGTAGAAACTAGTTTCGTAAGTTCCCTTAAATACTACAAAAGAACAAAAAAGGATGATGCTGCAACTTTACACTTGTACATAATGTTAGACAAATGCTGTAATTTATAGTGAAGGTCCACTGCAAGCTAATTGTCAACAAGTTGGGGGTTTATTATCCAGATCACCAGATTCGTATCTGACCTAGATCACAAGCAACTAGGATGATGTTGAATCCTCTAGCTGCCAAATTCTTCATCATGCTACAAAGACATGTCTATCAAGCCACATTCACACCATGCAAGTATGTGAGATAAATCAGTCGATATGTATAAAAACTTTAACAAGTTAGCAAGTAAGGGGTTATTTTAGGGTTTATGGAAGCTGGAAACAGTATAATTTGCTTACAGCCACACCTGAACTTCCTCCAGTATTTTCTAAGTGTTAGTTTCTAACTAGAAACAGAAGTTATCACAGTTTCTCTCTTGTAGTACTGATGTGATTCAGCTAATTGAGGGGAGGGAAATTTCACCAGGCATCAGGCAATAAGTTTCCCCATCCATTCTGCATACACACAATTTAGCTAAGTATGAACTGGGAAAACCAGGAGGCATTATAGCACTTCTCAGGATATCCAAGCATCTTCAGGAAAAAAAAGTGTTGAAATCTGTATAAATAATATTTTAAATTTTTAAGTAGCATGAATTGTCTCATGGATCTTCACTTCTGTAAAGTAGGAAACTACCTTTTCCTAATAAGCTTGCTTTTTCCTTGCTTGAAAAAAAGTCTAACAACATCACAGAAATCAGAGAGAAGCAAAAGGACAACAAAAGGAAAAAACAAGAGAGCTAGCAATTCACTAGGGGGGGAAAAATAACAACACACTACCAACTCTGTGACACAGCTTAAATAATATGCTGTGATACAGCCAAACAGACCATATAAGAGACAACATTTGTTCCAGTATTTCTTTCTATTTATTTGAAAAAGCAGTGGGGTTAATGACTCCATAAACCAGAACTAACACTTCTTCAGGGAAGCTCAACTCTAACCTCCCATCAACTGGACCAAAGGAACCCCTGGCTGCTGCACAGCACTGCACAAAAAAAATCCAGCAGCCAGATCTGCATAATGAGAACAGGGTGTGACAAAGCCAGGCTATCAGCTGGAAATTGCTTTAGACAGCTGCAAACCTATCTTTTCTTTGGCTTTATTCATGCTTTCAAAGGGGTTTCAGCCACAGACACTCAAGTTCTCTGTGTCCAAGGCCTGACAGTTTAGAAAAAACTGGAAACACAAAAAAAAAACCCAAAACCTAGAGATAACACAAACCACAAGATCACCACATGTTTTATGTTTTGTATATTTGAAGTTTCATTCAGCTCCAGGAATTTCATAATCCAGTCTGTGGTTCCAAGCAAAACATCAATAGGCAAAGTTTTGCTCAACTGGTGCAACTGCTGCTACCTACAGGAATGTGCATTTCAGAAAAATGCCAACTGTTACAGTTCCTTCTTTCCTTGAAGTGTGAATTTTCTTTTGGAGCTAGAAGGAAAAAGGCACAGCCAACCAAATTAGCAAGCAGATGAAAGAATTATGAAGGCAATTGAGCAACTGGCCTCATTTGGTTGAAAGCAACCACAACTATTTCTGACTATACCCATTTATCCTGTTTGTCACAGTAATCCAGAAAGACTTTTTCTCTGATACTAGGAAATTAAAATTAAGAAAATCTTAAAGCTAGAAAGAGACAAAACTTTAAAGGAAAGAAGAAAAGAATCTTTACTTCACCTTGCATCATGCACTTACCTTCCCTGCCTCTCTTATGAATTTGCCTATGATACGAATATAAAGCAGCTCTCTTTCATTTATCAGCAAGCTAAATATATTTTCATTTCTTAATATAAATGAGCAAATTTTGACCTGAAGAACACAGAAAGGCAATAAGTGAACAGGAAACAATTATGCTTTTTCTTAAACTCAAAAGCCAGCATTTGCACATTGTGTATTTGTTCTGCAGAAATGATGCCCATAGAAATCCCAGGTTGCTTAGAGGATTCTTCCAACATATCTCGGTCATGTTATCTGCAATTTCAGCAATCAAGCACAGGGACACTTCTGCACACTCATGTTTTAGTTGCTTTCTTTTTCTAAATTGCATCCCTCCCCAGTCACTAGAGAAAGCAACAGCAGCACCTAATACATTGCATGACAGCCTCACTTAATCCAACACTATAATCCATTAAAAAAAGGGAGACAGAAGACATGAGGTCAGTAAACTAGAGAGATAGACGGTTAAACGTTTCTGTTCCTCAGCACTAGGAAGGATTGACAACATAGGCTCTTCCTGACTATCAGATACTCAGAAATAAAATGTTTGAAGTATTTTACAACATCTGCACATCTCCCAGTCTCTTCTTAGCAAACAAGGAAAGTTCTTATGCATTAATTAAATACATAAATAACCATCTGGCATGGCAAAACTATAGCCTTTTATTTCAGCACAGAATGGACAAAGAATTTACATGCTTTTTTCTAGATGTTCTTTCTGCAATGCTCCCTTCCCAAAAACAACACTGGCAACCCAATACAAACACATTCACTGCTGACAAGCCATGATTTGGCCACATGACTGTCCTGCCTGTATTTCAGGTATTAGCTATGCCAAATCTAATTATCAGAGACAGCTTGACAAGGTCTTTCACATTATTCAGAAAAGGTGCACTCGCCAAAACCCTAGTGGAGGCCATGGCATATAACAAATCTCACCCAGCCCTACTGAGGCTTGCAGTTCTGCTGACAGCTTTGCCCAATAAATCATTTCACATAAATAATATCAGTCTAGAAAGCCTGTGTGAGTACTGTGAGAAATTTAGTGACCCACAATGTCTAAGAAATACTGCCCTCAATGTTTACAGTCAAATGAATGAGGTTTTCTTCCTACATGATGACTGCAACAGAAATTATACTGGTATTAATTGTACCGATTATGAAAGCTTCTGTGTTAGTACAACAGAGTGCTTAGGCTATTCTGCCCTCAACTTCAAATCCTGCAATTCAAATAACAACCCTGTCTAGGAAGGGACAGGATATCAAAGAAGGTGTAAGGACTGAATTACAAGTTTTTCTAGTTAGTGGGTGTTCCTTCCCTTCATTTCCTGTCATGGGTGAATGGTACACAGATACCAGGATGCATCACACAAGCAGATATACAAGTATCTGGAGTTCATGGGAGCACAAGCATAACTTATATTACCACAATTTTCCTGCAGAAATACCCATCCAAAGAAATTAAATGTTCAGGCAGTGTTTCAAGCAGAAATGTCTAAGTTAAGAAGACAAGGAATATTACCCAAGGGGAAGCATGTTAGCACATCTGATTAAGCAAGTGTCCAGTATAGTGGATAAAGCAAGAAAGGAAAGTACAATATCCACTTCCTTCACAGACCCTACAATAAAAATTCTGCAATAATTCATGCTTCAACTCCTTTGTTTCTGTGTACAGAAATTATACAAATGATTGTTTAAATAGAAATGACAGCTACATGTTCCAGGCATAGAGGCAGAGCAGGAAGGGAAAGAAAATGTTCTGCAAGGGCACAGGAGAGCCAACAGGAGGGAGCCGCCTGAGACTTTGCTCAAAAGCTCCAGCACAGGACAAAGTCTCTCATGGATAGGCTCTAGCACTTACAGAAGTTGTATTGACCAGGAAGGTTGCACTGGCAGTAAGAGATAATACCAAACCCCAGCCCTCGTGCTGCAAAGCATCATTAGCTTTTACTCTGGAAACTCCAGCAGGGCCTTTCAATATTTTACCATCACAGCTTTGCACCTGGGCTGTGCAAGGCTCCAAACAGAAACGTGTGCCCAGGTGAACATGGGTCTTCAGTACTGTCAAGTATTTGTTTACTTTTTCATCTTCTCTAAAGGTACATTTGAAGCTGGAAGTGCAACCTGTATTAACATATGTTCCTAACCACAAGAGTGTTCACCAAAGTACTGTGTAATTCTGGGGTGATGCAAGAGAGAGAAGAGATGCCCTGGGATGTGAAGAAGCAGAGTCTGATGAGAAAGAAACCTTTAAAGAAAAATAGAAATAAGATCAAATTCACTCCTTTGAGAAGACCTCTCAGTTCCTGTGGCCAAAACCTACAGTAAAACATTATGGCTTTTCTCCAGCCCAGCCCACTCTTTCAAAACAAGTGATTTGATCTCAAATTTATTTAGAGTGTAAAGTTAGCAGTAACAGGCACTTAATAAAACCAAATATGAGTATCACAAGCTGATCCTCCCTATTTCTACATCGCAGCAACTTATACCAAAACAAAGTAAAACATACCAATGACCAGTGTAGAATTCCCAGACAAAGGTAGTACAGTAAATTTTGAACAGTGCTCACAGTTGCACAGATTATATAGAACTGAGGGCAGAAAATGGATGGTGACCTCCTAATTACAGCTGGGTAAATGAAGACAGTTTTCCCCACAAAAATTAATTTCTCTCAGTAAAAGATGTATAAAATCATTATCTCATCCTTCGGTATTTAAAACTTTAATTAAAGTGCCATCAAGACAGATGAGACAAATAGTTCACATACAATCAGCTATATGGATACAAAGGGAAAAGAAAAGGAATCGTGTTTTCTTTCTCAAGTATGGCTGTGGGAAGGAGGGGAATCTTCCCCTGATATGTCTCAGTCCCACAGCAGGCATCTGTAAACGGGAACCTCTGCATGAACAGACTTCTTGTGTTCTTGGTCTGATGTCAACTGCAAGGCACAACCATCCTCTTGTCCTTATGAGTAAGAGAGATAAAATATGCTTTATAACACAAGTAAAATTACTAATACAAAAACAGCTTAAAAATTGAAAACTTTCTGACTATTGTCAACTTACAATTAAGCTGGCTTGCTGACTGTTGCCTATGAAAAGCCCCAAATCCTTCCTGAGTCTCAATTTGTTATCTTCTTTCCCTTTGGTGGAAATAAAAGGCACACTGGCTTTACATACATTACATAACCTTCACTCCTGGTTTCCAAAAATTCACACTACTCTAAGACATTTCTCCATAATTAATCAATATAAAACAATGGACTCAAGTAAGATTCAGTTCATGCCTCATTTAGCAGTTCAGTGGGAGCCACCTGCTTTGTGTTAAGGCAAGACTTGAGCTAGGATTCACTTGCAAGGCTTTCAGATTTTATTTTTTTTTTTTCTTGTTATTAGTAACCACTGTCAACAGACAGAAAGAGAAGGATCCAAAACTTCAGTCAATTACTTTTATGGCTGGATACCAGCCAGCAGGAATACTCATTGCTGGGTTCAGCAGAGGTTTACCAGATGATGAGAGATGTTAGCATCGTCGGGGAAAATTTCCTTTCTTGGCTTGTATCTGCTAAAGGCTACAATCACCAAATTAGGACTAAGGACGGGTTCAGAAGGAAAAATTTAGGGCTAAATTTAGGACTGGTGTCAGTAGCAACCATCTGTAAAGGCAGGGACTAAGTTGGGTAGGGTCATTGATAGGAAAAGGAGAAAATGGAGTCAAAACTGGCAGCGAGCTTCAAAGGGTGCAGCTGGCTCCGGCTCCCTGTGAGGCAGACTGAAGCCAGGAGCAGCAGAGAGGCAGCACGGAGCCAATGGACGCTCCTGCATGGGCACAGGGTGGCACAGCCACCTGCACTTTCAGCCTGAGTGGGCTGCTGGGCACAAGGTGAGGTTTGGACAAGCCAAAGCCACTGTATTGTGACTAGTGCAGTGGGTGTAGACTGTTGCCCTGAACCACTTGCTGGCATTGGGGTACATTTCCAAGCAGCACAAGCCAAAACATCCTCAATTCTATCAGAGCACCAAGGTAAGAACAGTCCCATGTCCTTTATATTCCAGAAGGTACAAAGAATCAAACAGATGGGCTCACCACCTCACTGGAACATTTAACATGACTGCATGGTTAAACTGAACATTTAAAATCCAACACATGCCTTCAAATCTGCAAGAACCTACACCAAACCAGTTCTGATCTCTGGTTAGGGAATTCAATGGGCAGTCTAAAACTATCATAACTCACAGCACAATACCAACATCTCCAAGCTGTCTTACAAAACAAAATATGCCAATGCATGGGTAAAAAGGTTAAACGTCAGGGCCTCCTAATAACTAACTCCATCTCCAATGAGGGCTTGATGTGCAATCCTATCTAATCACTTGGCCTGTCATTTCACCCATGTGTAAACAGAACCACAGCCCAACCTACTGTGCAGGATGTTGAAAGGTTCCCACCTAAAATGCTTTACGCACTTCAGATTTTTAAGTGCTATATAGGTTAAGCACTTTGTTTGTTTATTTTTAAGAATAATCTCATATTAATGTATTTTAATGGGTACATATTTACCTGACAAAAAACCACAGTGCTACAAATAGAACACAGGAAACATTAGCAAGACTTTAAAATGGGTTGTGACTTGGCTGATCATAAGTTAATGAACTCACCTTTAATTCTCCTGATGACATTTCCTGCACATAAATCCTTCTACTGAGTTTTTCTAGTGGCAACCCTAAATAAGGAGCTTCATGTAATCAATCCCAACCACACCAAGATGTTCACTGCAGGAGTATAATGCAAAGCAAGGAATTTCCCTTTGACTCAAATTCCTATGTATCTGGTATCACTAAGAGTATGCAGAAGAATTAGTCATTGCCAGACAGACATGCTTCATTTTGCTGGGACACAAAACAACAACTCTCAATTCCCTCTATTCACATTCATTACCCACTTACAGCTGTAACTATGTTTCTCCTTGAAATGAAAACAAACATTAAACAAGCTCACAGACAAATATCATTATAACTTAAGAAAACAAACATTAATGGAATTGTTTACTACACCAAGGAATTCTCAGCTCCCTATACTGCACATACCACTAAAACATTCCCATGGGCTTTGATCCAAAAACCATGACAAGTCCATGAAGTATCAAAAGGCAATTTGGGGAAAGTGACTGCCAGAAATCAAATCCACAGTTTAAGCAAACAAAAAACACAAGGGAAACAAATGAACAAATTCACTCTCTAATGCTCAATAAATGAATGCTACCATTCAATATTATAATGTTATACAAAACAGTATGGTTTTTTTCTTTTTCCCCCTGGAAAAGATTAGAGAATCCAACACCAGAAAAGGCTGAGGCAAGCTGCACTAGAGAGCAGTATAATGTGTCCCTCTCTGGAAGCAAAGCAACGGGGAATAAGTAAGTGTCTTAAAGCAAGCAAGCAAGCAAGCAACCCCACCACAACCCTCCCCAAAAGAGAACTGAGGTGCTCTCTTCTTCTGACATTACTAAATACTGACATCAATCTACTCTATCCACTGTTTTACAGAGACACAAAATACATGTCTTTCCCCCTCCTAAATGTTCTGCTAGTTGACTAAAAATTCAGCTGCCATTGGTAACACTGGTCTGAGCGTATCTTTTTCAAAGCCTAGCAAGGAATTAGAGGTACATACTTCGAAGAGGACTTGATTCAGCCATTGTTCTGTCCTACAGCTCTATCCCAAAATCTCTTAGGAACCATGAGCATGTCTCCATGGTAGCATGTGCTAAAACACATGCCTATAAGACCTTTGCTGCTCATCCCTAATACTCAAACTTGAACATTCACCTGAGTTTGCTCTATAAATGCTCACCAGAAAGGCAGCTAAAGACACCAAATGAGGTGAAGCAGGCAGCAATTTCTGCTGGCTATGGCAGGAACCATTTGAAAAGTTACACTACTCAGACCTCTCAGAGAGGAGACAGAGAGAAGAGAATCACCAACCACTGACCTCATGTCAGCTGTTTTTCAATCAAAATTCCTTCCTGGCATCCCCTAGTGCCCCTGCTTGTCACTGGGAATGCCTCCCCAACACACCCACCCAGGCACTCAGAACAAAACTCAGCAGCTGCTCATATCTCTCTCAGCTACTACACTAATAATAGTGTCTAGGGAGCAATGTTCCAATAAGGCTATTCAATAATGTCCTCATGATATGTGAGATCACCTCCAGACCACTATTAAATACGGAAATATTCTATATTTAAAATAGAAACTGAAAGAAAGGGTTTCAGGAAAAGAAAATTCTATGAAAAATAGCATCCTTTTTCAAAAGATAACAGTCTTTAAAGATAAATTCTCTTAACAAGGCTTTGCTATCAAACCTGACACACCAAAAGCATACAATCCCTTTCATCTGCTCACAAGTCTTCAAGATCCTAAGAGCAAGCAAACCATAGCTATCACTACAGGAACAGAAAACACATACAGAAAGCTTTATTTATAAAAGGACTGAAATTGAAATAAACGTTGATAGAATTATTTGGGAGTTATTTGACACTTTTGTGGTTTCAGAAGCCTTTGTTTCAGGAGGGGTTTTGATTACTTGTTTTGGTTACATGTTGTTACAAAAACAGTTAATTTCCACTGGAAGAAATCTTTTCTGTACCAGAGAGAAGTGGTGGAGGAGGCACTATCAGATTAATTGCCCGTGTGGTCCAGTTGCTTCCTCCATCCAAAAAAAATTGCTACTTTTCCTGCCCAACATGTTAGCTCCTAATTGCATTTTTAAATGCATCAATGGTAATTATGCCAAGCTAATTTCCAAGAAGGTATTAAAGCCAGCTTCTAAACACTTTCATTTGAAGAACAACAAAAAAGTGTACAAGAGAAAAAAACCCTCCTCAATGAAGCAAGCTTTGCAATAACTTTACCAACCCGAAGTGGACATCAGTTCATCCATGAAGTGTTACAGAAAGGTGGGCAAATCTGTTTTTCCTCGTATCTGCATGCTTTCTATTAAAAAAATGTGAATGACAAAATTCTGTAAACCTTAGAAAAGCCAAACTGCTGACTGAAATTTCCACTGGAATAGTCTGCATGGCAAGGGCAGAACAGCTGCTTTCTGAGCTCACACTGCCATGCCCTCTGTACTGAGATGTCCACCACATGACTGCAGGAGAATATGGAACATCCTCCTCTCGGATTCTATATTTATCTAATTTACTTGAAGAGGATAAAAACAGTTTATAACTACTGCTCAATTCAAATAATGACTACAGAAAAAGAGCAGTGAGTGCAGCCTCCCCTAATGCAGAAAGGACTCATACACAACACTTCTTTGTGACATTTCAATATTCATGAAATGCTTAACAGATAAATAACCCTAAATTTGAAGCAATAGATTTAACAGTGATGGGAAGATAGATATTAACAGGTGAAGGGTTTGCCCAAAGTTGCTCACAAAGTCAATTCTCCAGACACAGCTTGGTTTTCCATTCATAACATAAAATTATTCATGTATATGAAAAGAGAACTAACTTTGGAGGCATAAACCATGTCCTCTATGGAAGGATCCTCAAGACTGACAGCAACCTATTTGCAGCAACTGAAAAAAGTGCCTTATTTACAAAGTATGTTGCACCAAAATATACTTTTCTTTTACAAAAATAAAAAATTACTTACAAAAATTACACTTCTGTAAATTAATAAAGAGGAATTATTACCTAAGACAGATTCTAATTACAGATATATTAAAGTGGGTAATGGAGTCAGGAAGGGAAATGGAATGTCCAGGTAAGTGAAGGCAAAGAATCATTTCTGCTGAGTCTCAAAGCCACATTTTCCAAAAAAAATTTACATCTTTGATATCACATATTACATGTACAGTGTAATATTTGCATACACACAGCAAAATTTTCTGTTAGGTTGTATGTGACTGAGCTTTCTCAAAGATGTTCAATCTGCTTGTTTTCAGGTCTCAGCCCTTTCAAAGGGCATTTCTAGTCATCAATACCCTCCTTCAGAGCTGGTTGCACTGCTTGGCTTACTAGATTCCAATTCCTATAGTTTTGCTATAGGCCCTCAGCAAAGCTCATCTAAATAGAGTGCCAAGTCCAACACATGACATTCAAGGACGAAACACAAACATTTCTTTAGTTCATTATACTAACTACATTTCTTTAGTTCATTATACTAACTACACAAAAACTTGATCTGCACATCTGGAGCTAAGAACTATTCCTTCACAAAACATTGCAAAAAAACTGTAGTGAGAGGAAGACACAGGTGGCGACAACAAATTTCCATGCTTGACTAGCTAGCTCCCTACCCCTCAGGATGGCAGCCTTCCCCCTCAGGTACAACCACACAGAACTTCATTGGACAGGCAGTAACGGTGTTGGAAGACACATAGATTTGTTTTGTGAAACAAAACAAAAATTGCCATGGGAGAGCGGAGCACATCTTTTCAGCATAATATTCTTCTACTTCTTGTGCTGGTTTTGGCTTGGAGAGAGAAAATTTTCTTCATAGTGGCAGGTAGGGGGCTGAGTTTTGGATTTGTGCTGAACACAGTGACAGTAATAGGGATGCTTGTGTTACTGCTGAGCAGGGGTTGCACAGAGCCAGAGTCTTTTCTCATTTTCTCATAGCCATGCTGGTGAGGAGACTGTGGGTATGTGGGAGGTTAGGACGAGACCCAGCTGGGACAGGTGACCCCAACTGACTGAAGGGATATTACACAGAATATGCTGAGTTAGAATGGACCCACAAAGATCACCGAGTCCAACTCCTGGCCCTGCACAGGACAATCCCCAAGTCACACCACGTGCCCGAGAGTATTGTCCACACGCTTCTTGAACTCTGCCAGAGTCGGTGCTGAGACCACTTTCCTGACGAGTCCATTCCAGTACCAAACCACCCTCTGGGGAAAGAACTTTTTCCTGATATCCAACCTAAACTTCCCCTGACACAACTTCTGGCCATTCCCTGGAGTCCTGTCACTCAGCACCACACAGAAGAGATCAGTGTTTGCCCCTCCTTCTCCCCTCACGAACAAGTTGCAACTGCAATGAAGTCTCTCCCCAGTCTCCCCTATTCCAGAATGGAGACCAAGTGATTTCAGCTGCCCCTCATAAGGCCTCCTCAAGACCCTTCACTATCCTCACAGCTCTCCTTCAGATGCTCTCTAATAGTTTAACATCTTTTTTTATACTGTGGCACCTATAACTGCCCCCAGCACTGAGGTGAGGCTGCCCCAGCTCAGAGCGGAGTGGGACAATCCCCTCCCTTGCCCACCTGGCGATGCTGTCCCTGATGCCCCCCAGGACAGGGTTGGCTCTCCTGGCTCCCAGGGCACTGCTGACTCACATTCAACTTTCCATCGACCAGGACCCCCAGGTCCCTTTGCACAGTGCTACTCTCCAGCCTCTCATTCCACAGTCTGTCCCTACATCCAGGGTTGCCACATCCCAGGTGCAGAATCTGGCACTTACCCTGGCTGAACTTGACATGGCTGGCAATTGCCCATCCCTCTATTTTATCAAGGGCTCTCTGAACGGCTTCCCTTCCCTCAAGGAGTCAACAGCTCCTCCCAGTTTGGTGTTATCTGCAAACTTGTTTAGTATCCCTTCCAGTCCTGCATCCAAGTTGTTAAAGAAGATGTTGAAGAGCACAGGGCTTAAGATGGAGCCCTGCAGAACCCCATGAGTGACAGGTCTCCAGTCCACCTCCTTCACTACACCCCTTTGTGCCAGACCTGTGAGCCAGCTGCTCACCCACCACATGGTCTGTTTATACAGCTTGTTCAGAAGCTTGTTCTTTGTGAGAGACAGCATCCAAAGCTTTACTGAAATCCAAAACATTTACATCAGCTGGCTTCCCTTGATCAACTAGGTATGTTACCTTGTCATAAAAGGAGATTGGGTTAGATAAGCAGGAATTTCTATACCTCTGGCGTCATACTCCATATATAAAGAGGGAAGAAGGAGGAAGTGAGGGAATGTTTGGAGTAACAGCACTTGTCTTTCCAAGTAACCTTACAAATGATTGGGCTCTGCTCTCCTGGAAATGACTGAACACCTGCCTGCCCATGGGAAGCAGTGAATAATTCCTTGTTTTGCTCCATTTATGTGTATGGTTTTTGTTTTCCCTGTTGAACTGTCTACAGCTCAGTCCAGGAGTTTTCTAACTTTTACCCTTCTAATTTTCTCCCCAGTCCCACTGGCTGGGAGAGTGAGCAAGTGGCTGTATGATTCTCCGTTGTTAGCTGGGGTTAAGCCATGATACTTCTAAAACTTTTAAAATTAAAAAAAAAAAAAAAAAAAAAAAAAGCACAGCACAGTAATTCCAGGTAGTTTGATTTCTTTTAGCAAAGATGCTGAATCCCCTGGAACAAGGGAAGAGTTAGGAAGAAGCACAACAGAAATCTGAAACTGCATTTTCAAATGACTGAAAGCATAAATTGAAGCACAATAAAAGAACAGTAATATTACCACAGAGCAAGTGTTTGAGAGCAGACTGGACAAAGTCAGCTTTGTCCCTGAATAGCTTGCAGGCTAAGGAATTGAACAGACAAAAGTTTGTTTGGAGAAACACTCCTTTGGCTCGTGACTGAGTTTGTCAGTCAGTCCAGGTCTGTCCAACAGAGCGAGCTTACAACCTGGGATTTTAAGAGGAAAAAGGTATGGACAAAGCTATGGACACTGCTTTGCTCTCAGAGCACTGAAGTGTTCCAAAGGCTGACACTACACAGCACTCACATTCTGTTAATCCATATAAGCTGCAAGCTCAGCCCCACAACACATTTCTAAGACCTGGGACTCACTGTCAAAATGGTATTTTGACAGGTTTGTGTCAGGTCCTCTGTGACCTGGCAGCATGCTCCCTCCACCTGTTTGCAAGACAGAGGGATTTCTTTTGAAGGAGCACATTCTAAGCAATTATACTTTTATGTAAAACTGCTACTAGTTTCCATATATATATTTTTTTGTTGTTCCAACACACCCACATTCAAATATTATTAGTAGTTTTCAAAGCAAGCTACTCTAATGACTGACAAAATCACAGATTAAAACCAACCAAACAAAAACATGATGCTCTCTCTCTCTGCTTGGGAAAACAGCTCAATTTTTGAGATTTAATGCTTTACAATCTGATTTTTTCAGATCTTTCAGGTTTAAACACTTGATGTATGACAAACTTCATACTCCTCAACATTAATTCATTCATTCATTATTTCCAGGCCCCCATGCAGCAGCCTAATGGAGGAAATTGGACACATTTCAAAGCTAAAAACCATTTAAAATGGCTAAGAACCTATTTCTGGACGCCACACATACTAAAATGTCCTTCAAGGCCCAGCTCTGGTACAAAGCCCTGCTCAGTTTCATCCTGGATATTCAATTTTCCCTGCCAAATTAAACAAAGCATTGTTTTTCCTCTTCAAGGACATGCAGTCCCAACCAGCCAGGTGCACATACAAAGCTGACAAGGACTCAGGGAAGCTGTAACAACCAGATCTACTGAGAGGCAAAGCTCCTCTCTGACCTACCTATTGAGCCAAGAACCTTCACCTGCCCAGGGCTCTCATTTAAAGAGGCAACAACAGGAGGTTTATTTAAAGGTCTGGGCTGCAGTAAAACCACAATCTGTTTAATAACACTGTGATTTTCCATCTGTAGATTATTTTCCCCTCACGCTGCTCCTTTCCCACAAAGGACAAGCCTAGCATGAATGATTTACAGGAACTTCTGATTTGGCCTTGGCCTGTGATGGCCACATAGCTTCTGAGGGCCTGGATGTTTTCTCTCTATTTTTATCCTGAAAGATGAGCAAATGCACAGGATGGAAAAGAACAACATAGGGAGGAAACAAAAACAGAGAAGAAGGAGTAAAAGACAAAGAACATGGTATCTGCAAGAAGCTCCATCAATAGTTACAAACAGGTATGGAAAAAAAACATGACATTGAGGTTGTCTGTCAAAAATTGTCAAAAACACCTGTTTAGAAAAAGAATTGGAGGATAGTGGAAACCAGGCCACAGAGTTCCCTTTCAAGTATCTCATTTCCCAGTGAGATAGCAAAATACGTGCTTTGGACAGAAGGCACACATTTATCCCAGATATATAATATGGGCCTTTATAAATTACTGCTCTCTCTCCATCAAAGTCACACCCAGAGGAAAGCAACCTCCACAGGAGCTGCTGGGATGGAGTACAAGTACCTGCTTCAACTCATTGCAAAACTGATGGCTGAGTTTAAATTTGGCACGGAAGATGGGTTTGACTTAGCAACAAGGCAGATTTTGGGTGCTGATTAAGATTGACACCTACAGTGGGTGGCAGCAACCACCAGCAGAGATATTCCCTGAACAGTAGTTTCTTAAACTATTCTGCCAATATGTGCCCAAGTTTATTTGATCATGTATTTTACATTCATTAGATATTCCAGAAAGCATTCAACTGCTCCAAGTGTCTTAATTAGCCAACTCAGAAACCTGAAGACTTTTAAAAGCTAACTGAAACACTGAGCATATTTTAACCTCTTAAGGACAACTGTCAAAGAACAGTAAATGTGGTATTGAAACTCAGAAAAGTGGCATTAGACACAAAAGAAAGCCCCATCAGACAAGAACAAATTGTAAAAATTATCTCAAGAAGCCACAAACCACACTATCAAAACATTAAGTATATTGCCAAGATTCACATGCTGTGAACTCTCTCTAAAACAGCCAAGCCCCTGTTTTTTAGGTTAATGTGCTAAGTGTTGCAGTAGTGACTGAAGCTGGCATTGTAAAACAAAAGCATTACAGTCAATGTAAACTTTATACATTAATTATGTAATGTTACAAAACAGGTGGGAAGGAGGGGACAAGTACTGGGATGCAGCTCTTCAGCGCCATTCCAAACGTGTTTCCACGTCCTCCCTGTCTAAAGCAAGGGCAGAGGACCCAGCCTGTTTGCTACTTCCCAAAAAAAAAACAAAAAAAAAACAAAAAAAAACCAAAAAAATGCTATAGCACTCTCCTTCCTGCCCCCTTGGAAAAACATCTGTGCCAGGCAGAAAGGGATGTTCTGCCTCAATAAAACTTAACAAGTTATTTTAGACTGGACTTGAGAAGTGTTATCAGTGTCATAAGGTTAGCTTGCTAAAATTTGCTATGATTTTCCATGCAGAGCTGGCAAGCACAGGATAGTTTTAGGAACAGCATACACCTACAGCCTTAGCAGTGGGCCTATTGCAAGCAGGTGTTGTCACTTTACAGACTGTAGAGCAAATCCGCTCTTTTTTACAGCTCCTTAAGATAGACTGAAATTCCATGTAATTCTAAAATAAACTTTCTGAAAGTCTTGTCATTAAAAAAAAACAAACCTTCTCAACATGATCCACCAGACAACTTCTCTAAAAATTCTAAACTTATTTCTGTTGGTTTTGTCCTGGAGACTGACAATTACACCTATCAGTGATGCTTTCTTTAATAACCACTCACACATTTTACCTAAAGCTGGAAAATGATACCTTTTCCCCCAGTGATTAAAAGACAAAATCACTTCATTTAATGACAGCTTTTCACATCTCTCAAACTAAGAAAATCTATATAAATTCATGAAATTGCATATTTTCTGATATCACAGATGTTCAGGAGCACAATGCTCTGCTTTCAATACAGAAAAAGAAAAAAAAAGAACAGTGGAACATCTACAGGATAAAGACAGTAATGGAGCTAGTTAGTAATTCAAGCTGAAGAGACGAGATTCAAGCTGACAAACTGGCATCCTCCACAGAATGAGCCTGACACTTTTTATAGTCACTGACACAGTAACAAATGCTCTACTTGGGGTGGAGCTAAACGAAATGTTCTTTAGAGCACTTTCTTAAATATTAGCATTTCCCTGGTCCTTGTACAGAAACAACTTTATCTACAAGCAAAAAAAAAAAAAAGTTCTGCCACAGTTAATTAGTCTCCAGCTGTGGCAATTATCTTGAAGGAAGGGGAAAAGCAAGATTTTATTATGTTATTATCAGCAGCTTTTAAGGGAAATCTCTATTAGTTGGCCCCAAAGTACCTGTTTGCCTTAGCTTTCTAATGAGCACAAAAATGGAAACACGTCCAATAGAAAGTTGGGGGTTTTTTTAAAGGTACAAACATCTCAGTAGCCTTTGCAATACTGCCCTTGCAGTAATTTTTATCTAATGTGGCTCTAGCAGAGTATATTTCAAATCTCAGAGCATTCACATACAGCATTGATTTGCTTATGGTTACCACACCTAAAGCACACCTTGCAATGGAAATAAAGCCTGGGTTTGAACTACGAATTGAAAAATAAAATAGCTTTCTAAAATGCTAAATGTAAAGGGGTATTAATTCAGAGGCCTCATTGAATTCAAAGCAAAATAATCATGTATAGAGTCCTAAGTAACCACAGTTGATTTAGGAAACTTTGCACACAGGTTCAACTAAGACCCTCTCACTATATTCCCCCCTTCCTCATTAAGTAAGAATGGCATTAAGCTTTTACTTAATCTTTGGATTCTACCTAAATCTTTAGTGAATTTGAGTGTCTATTTCTTGTTTAGAAGTTATTAATAAGCCCTATATTAGTGGTTTTATCTTACTTCTTTGACATGTACTGGAATGTCAGTAGAACATTTTTGTTGCAAGAAAAATTCCTAAGACTTTGAAAGCTGGCACACACTACACATGGTTTCATAACTGCAGATTATATAAAGGAAAGCTTTAAAAAATAGACAATTAGTGCTTAAGAAAAGAATGCACCATGGCTGAAGTGGTCTGAGAGGTTTTTATGTGGTGTTATTATGTGGATTACCGCAGCTTTTATATTTACATAATAATATATACACCAGATCAGGCAAAAATCTACTCTACACCAGCGTCTGGAAGGTCAACCACCACCACACACCACAAGAACTAGCCAAGAAAAAGAATATGGGTTTGGACAACTTGGATATCACACCAGGGCTTGGGACTGGATTAGGTTCTTCAGTCATCTATGTTAAAACAAATACTCATCAGTAACTCTGTATATTCCAACAAACTCTTTCTACACAAAAAATAAATTTGGTTCCCATTTTGTATTCTGTCTGGAAGAGTGCAAGAAATAACTCTCCCATGAAGAACACAAAATGAAAATAGCAATAACAAACAGTCACAGAGTATATTGGGCTGCACTGGATAGCCATGATGTCCGCTGCCACAAATACATCCATCTTCTGCCTTCACCAGCCCATCACAAACTCACTGCAGTTGACTCAAACAGAATTCTGTTCATTTGAGCCTAAATCCAAGAATGGGGAGGTTCTCCTTTCAGTCACACAGAACAGCTGAGCATGTGCTCACAAAGATCCTTTGCAAAGGCCCTGTGAGGTATACAGGGCCAAAACCTATACTCATCCTGATGCTTCCTACTCCACCTTGGCAGTGGCAGCTCCTGCTGTAGGCATACCAGAAAAACCTTCCAAAAATATCCTCAAAAGCCCCCCAAAAATCTCACACTTGTGTGAAGAGACCAAGAGTTAAACCAACATGGGGGGAAGAATTCAGACAGAATATATAGTATTTATCCAATGTATTCTGTAGCTTTGAACAAATTGCACTGCAGATTTGTAAGAGCTCAGAACTAACTCTCTTACATTCCCTTCATGATTCAGAATAAGGATTCTCTTATCAAGCACCTTTAAATTCACTTTCACTAAAGCACAACTACCTCCATCCAGAAGTTATTTATAAACTCTATTGATCCTAATTTGTTCAAGTGAACTGGAATCCCCTAAGAAATATCACATTTCTATTTTAAAAAGCATATGTGTATACCATTTGTATTTACTGATCAGTAACAATAGGGAAAAAATTGATTTGTACACCTTGTAAACATATTTAGCTGCCAAAAAAAGGAAGAGCCACCTTGTTTATTCATCCTTCCAACATTTAGCTTGAGCTAGACAACTCAGTGATTCAAAACTTTACACAGGAAACCGACAGTTTTGAGTCACTCTTGTTTATCTTTCCATCACATTCTTGAAACTACTGAAATTTTAAAGTGTAAAGATACACTTGAAGTATGTTTTACTCTGAAAATTCAACAATTTAAAAAAGCAAATTCTTTTTTGTTCTCTTTCTTAAGCAGTATAGTACTGTACTAACAAAAATCAATTTTCCTGAGTTTTAGGTGAAAAATACAATCCCATACAACTGAGAAGAAAACTCGAAAGGAGCCAGTGAGACAATCCACATCATGGTACTGTTGCGCCCTGCAAGACACTGATGACTCCAATGAATTAGAGCGGTAGCAGTATCTGCTTTCACCTGTCAAGATGTAACCCAGTGCAGGCAGCATTAAAGTCACTTACAAAACTGTCAGGCAGGAAGAGTGATCTATTCGACTGCATCAGTTATTCACACCTAAATAATCCACATAACGTTTGCTGCCAGCTTTACAAGGAAGTTGCTAAGGGAGGGAAATGCTGGTGGTGTCTACTGCAGTCCCACAAATTCAAGAACAATAGTGCACCTACAACATTTTATACTTTACACACCACCCAGAGCAGCTTATCACACTCTCATATCAATTACACCACGTACAAATCTCTTATTTTACCTGGTTCTAGAAACAAGGAAATAATTTAGCTATTATCAAGATGACATTTTTTGTTTCAAAGACTAAAATAATTTTCTAAAAATTGTCAGCTACTGCACTTTAAGAGGCAGTCATCTACACTCTCTACACCCTGCTTTATTATCACATTCTCAGAATTGCAGTGAGACTATCTTTGTGCAGAAAACACAGTTTGGACACAAATGAACAGACCATTGTGTCTAGACCACTTTTTAAACTGGGTTTTTGGAACAAATACTAATTCCATTTGGTTTCCTGACAGCAAATTAATCAGTTTCCTCAAAGAATTTGGATTATAACATTTTCTTCTGAAAACACAAGGATAAATATCCTAACCACTGGGGTTTTAGTGAGTTTTAACCACCGGGCTTCTTGTGCTTCTTCTGCTGCAATTAGTCTTTAAATGTCTGTTGAACAGTGGCACTCCTTCACCAGCACCAGAGGAAGGCAACTAAGCTTCAAACAAATCACTCAGGGCACTCTGAAGAGGAGAGACAACTGCAGAAACCTGAAATGTGGGAAGAAGGGTCTAACCTGTTTGTACTTTTCAAACAAGTATGCTGAAAATATTAGAATAGGATACAGTGAAAAAACTCAAGAACAAACCTTCTGACTGTCATCTCAGAAAAGAAGGCAGTGCTTAGAACTGAACACCAGGCAGGATCTCAGATAGCTTCTCAAAATATTCCTCATGGGCTAGCCCTAAGTATTTCATTGAGCACTCTCAGGCCAGGTGGCTCTAGCCAGCAGACTTGGCTTCCACCACACACAGCAAAGCACCCTGAAAACTGCACACAAAGCCAATTTACCAGCACAGGATTCTGGTGTGCTGTGGGCACACAGCTGTGGGCAGGACACTCATCTGAGTTAGGGCTTTCCACACCACAGCCAGCTCCACACTTTCTTCTGTATACATTCCCATGAGCAACTGAGGGTTTGGGGCAGTTGCCAAAATACTGTCTAGATGCTTGAGGAAGAGAAGTGGAATGATTTCCCTCTACTGTTCTTATCCAATTTTCGGGATACTTTTTTACTTTACACTCCAAGTTAAGATGATTTATACTGACACTTCAAGTCAGAAATTTTGATTAATCGTCTAAGATCACATTTGGCAGTAACTGAATGTTAACGGGCCAAAGAATAACAGTTACAGAGAAGTGAAATATGATATGGAATTTTCTATCAGAGACAAAACCAGAAAATAATTTTTCTTTTGTTTACTTACAGAAATGAGTTAATTCTGGTTTTAAAAACTTCATCGTATCCAGGCAACTACACTGATCAAACCCCTATCAGTTTAATGGAAACATCCTGACCAGCATGGTTTCCTGGCTTCAGAAGTTTGCCATACCAGAGGTGTTGTACATTTCCGAGAACACAATGCTAGAACACTGTATTAGTGGTTTATTTGAATAATTGGCATAGCAAATCAGCCTACTAGGTGACTACACAACCATGTTTTAAGTTAAACGGAAAAAAATACATTAGCACAATACTACACTAAGAACATGCACGAACATGGTCATTCAAGGCAAAACCATGATTGCTATAATGCGTATAAAACACATTATAGTTAACGATTTATATACACTATGTATATACTCAACAAGTAAACGCAAATTTAACAATTTTACATTTTACATAATCACATTTTAAGAGGCCAAAGGCATAGAACTGCTAACCAGCGCTGTCAGCACAAAACTAAGTCTGGTAATTCCTGAACACACTTCTTTAGACAGAGGTATTTTCCAGCAGCCTCTCCACAGGCTGCAGTGCACAGGCACGACATGGTTACGGCCAGGCAGGCGATTCACAGCCGCTCAGCTTGCAGCACTCCAGCAGCACCTGGGACCGATCCTCCCGGCGGATTTCACACGGCAGCCGGGGCTGCTCCGGGCTCGGCTCGGCCGAACACAGGAGCCAGGCCCGGCCCAGGAACCGGGCAGATGCAACAGGAGTCACCCGGCGCTGCCACCGCCTCTATCCCTTATTCCCCTCCGCGGAGAAGGGCTGGAGAGGACCTGCGTCCCCAAGTGGCTGATGGAGATCCCGAGGGAGAGGCTGGAGAACGCCAGTGCAAAGCTCTGTGCCACAAAGGCGAGCGCCGGCGGCTCAAAGGCGACAGCTCCCAGCGCCGGCAGCCGCCCCCGCAGCTCCCCCCGCTTCCCGCCACTCACTCTTGGTCGCGGCGATCAGGTTCTTCCCATCCTTCAGCAACTCCTTGATAAACTTATTGGTCTTCTCCAGCTCGGCCTCGTGGGCTCTCACCCTCTCCCTGAACCAGGGGCTGTCCAGGTAGCAGTCGCTGAACTCCAGGGGCTGCAGCCCCATGGCTGCCGCCGCCGCGCCGGGGCTCGCCTCCCTGAGAACCGCAGCACCGCCGCCCTCCGCAGCCGAGGCCACAAAGACGGAGCAGCAGCTCCCCCCGAGCACGGCTGGGCACGGACCAGCCAGCCGAGCTCAGCGAAGCCGCCCTCCCGGCAGCCCCGCCGGGACACGCCCGAGCGGGGCGGGCAGAGCCCGGGGCCCGCCCCTCCCGAGCTCCCCGCGGCGGCACCGGGCGGGGCGCTGGGGCCGCGCCGGTGCGCTCGGTCCCCGGGCACGGCAGCTCGGCTGAGGCGCTGCGGGCGTCCCCGAGCGGAGAACGTGAGCAGGTACCGCTGCCAGAGAGAGCCCTCAGCTCCGTAGTGACGCCTCGACAAGTTAGAGATGGACGATCGCCAGTCGGATTCTGCACCTGGGCCGGGAGAGCCCTGGCCGTGTGTGTAGCCTGGGGAGCGGGAGAACAGCGTTCTGCAAAGGGACGCGGGGGTCCTGGGTGATGGAAAGCTGAATGTGAGTCAGCAGTCCCCTGGCAGCCAGGAGAGACAGCCCTGTCCTGGGGGGCATCAGGGACAGCATCGCCAACTGGGCAAGGGAGGGGATTGTCCCACTCTGCTCTGAGCTGGGGCAGCCTCACCTCAAGTGCTGGGGGCAGTTTGGGGTGCCACAGTATAAAAACGACATTAAGCTGTTAGAGAGCATCCAAAGGAGGGCTGCAAGGATGGTGAGAGGCCTTGAGGGGATGCCGTATAAGGAGCGGTTGAAGTCACTTGGTCTGTTCAGCCTGGAGGAAACTGATGAAAGACCTCATTGCGGTCTTCAGCTTGTCCATGAGGGGAAGAGAGGCAGATACTGATCTCTGTGGTACCCAGTGACAGGACTTGAGAAAACAGCATGAAGCTGAGTCATAGGTGGTTTAGGTTGTGTATCAGGAAAAGACTTTTCACCCAGAGGGTGGTTAGGCACTTGAACAGGCATCCCAGGGCAGTCGTCACAGCCTCAAGCCTGACAGAGCTCAAGAAGCATTTGGACAGTGCTGTCAGGCACATGGTGGGATTCTTGAGATGTCCTGTGTAGGGCCAGAGTTGGACTCAATGATTCTGATGGGTCCAATTCAGCATATTCTATGGTTCTATGATTGTACCAGCCACTGGGCCCCCTGCACCTCATGGAAACCTCTGTGAGCTTTAGGAAGGGGCTGAGCAGGCTCTCGGAGGATGAACATGGGCTGCTTGATCCAAAATTGGCTGTGGTGGTGGTTGTCTGCCAGCTGAGAAAGCTGGTGTTGCTCACCCTGTCCCACTTGTGTCTGCACGTTAAATACTCTATAAAGTAGATACAGACCCTTTACATCTTCATTCAATAAACTACTACAGTCTTGTGAACAAGAACTGTGGCAAGAGCGAGACCTTGAGAAGACCACTCAACACTGAATTGTTTCAGTTAAAAATGTTAGGAAACTCTTGAAGAAGACAGAAAAGGCTTATAGTTATAACTTAGCTATAATTCATGATTTCAGTGGTTTGACAGTAGTGCAATTCAGAGTGCTTTTGTGGCACTTTCTCAGATGATTGAGGAATATATATAAATTAGTCATGAGTGTCTACTTTGGGCGTCAATTCAATCTCTTTTTTTTTCTGTATTTTGGCAAATTGGGTATTAGTTCCCTCTCCATTTGAAGCAATAATCTTTAGTATTAATTAAATGTATTATTGTTGGGCCCACAGTAAAGTCTAAACTGCATGTCTGAGATGAAGATAACTGGTGGTGTAACTATCAAGCTTTTTCTCTATGACCCCATGCACTCACCTGCAGAAGTGGAAATAGGTGGGCACTTTACAAATCTAATTTTTAATTACTCCTCTTCATAGAGCTGTGTATTGGGTAGTATTCAATTTTGCAGATATTTGGGTTTTTTAATACCTGTCCATTTCAGAGCCTGCTTTAGAAACCAGACTGAGGATATGTATTACTCATCTGGCAGCAATCACAGAGCTCAAGAGAGTAAACAATTTCATGATCAAAGGCCAAGATAATCTCATTGTTCGTGTAGATAAGGATGATGAGAAAACACAATTATGCAAAGACAAGGGCAGGGAGAAGGGACTTGACATGAAGGCCCTTGAGTAAGTGTGGTTTCTGAAAGTAGTGTGAAAATTAGTATGGCCCCTCCAAATGAGATGCTCCCTAAACGTGCAGATGATTTGCCTGCAATCACAGCAGACCAGGAGGGGCTATTGAGAGCTGATCCTGAACATCCAGTTTTTCAGCTAAGTGTTCCATCTGCTAGATCACATTATCTGCTGATACTTATTTTCTAATATTACTTAGCTGAGAAGTTTGTATGCTATTCAAAAATCAGTTTAAAAAGAATTAGAAAAAAACCCACTTTAAATAATAAACAATCCTTTTCTCTGTTAAGATTACTGGAGCAGAATTTCAAGAATAGGTATTCCTTCCATGGATAGTTTGTTTACTTTGTACTACTGTCAACCAACTGTAGTTGTCTTTAGCATAAAAGTTAGAATAATATTTTTCATGGCTATTTATAGTTATTTTAATTTTGCTATTATAATTCCACTGAAGTGTTGTAATGTAGTCAGGTCTCATGTTCTGTGTGGAGTTGCTTGTATTCAAATAATTTTTTTTTTTTTTTAATTGAGTGTGTGTCTTAGTCTTGGGGGTTTTTAGCTGGCATAAAAACCCACCAGGTCTGACAGGCCCATCAAGGGAAATTGGTCCACCTGCCTCAATCATGTGAAGTAAGAATGTATTCCTTTCTAGCTGCTAAAAAGAGCTTTTAGCAAGCTAGAAAGAGCAGTCCATCCAACAGAAATACATAGCGCATTTTTTTCCCAGAATAAAGAGAGTCAACTTCTATTTACAAAATAAAACAAGAAAGCAAAAAAGCAAACTCACTATTAAATTGATATTCTACACTGTTTATCCAGTTAATCAAGGCAACATAATGGATTCCTTCCACCACAATTATTAAATAAATGTTTTCCTAAACTTGATCCACCAGTTCAAAATATTATTGCACTCTGAAACAGCAGAGTTGTGATTTAAAACAAAAGATGTAACACTGAGGAGAAATTAACAGTTGCTAATTTATACACAACAATTACCTATCTAATGGGCAATGAGTTGCCCTTTTACCACTAATTAAGGCTTGAAGTGGCTTTTTTGTATCAGAAAAATCTCTGCTTTTCTGCCACTCCCTACTCAAGGTCATCACATTTTACAGCCTTCTTGCAGCCTTTTTTAAGAGACTATGACATAGATTGACTGTGTGAAGCTGTAGTAATATCCTGTCCATAAACTTTGTATTTATCTTTGCTTTGATTATTTTCCCTTGGCGTTCACTGTGGTTTCAGGAAACACCCATCTTTTTATACAACAGGCATACACCAGCATATCATATGTTTTGTTCCATCTTACCTTCCTTATGTTCTTTTCAGATCACCATTCTGATTTTTATGAAAGTCATATTCTGATGTGTGGCTGATTGTGTCTCCAGGCTGCATGGAGAGAAAGGAGAGAAAGGTTAGAAATTAGTGAATTTAACTTTGAGTTTTACTGACATTTTATTACAGAGCACTGATATCAGCTCCCACCATTTCCAATGCACAGCTGTGTTGTTCAGAACATCATTAGCCATAGCAGTCTTCCAAGGAATTATCATTTTTTGTCTCGTCTAAGCACTTTTTACCTCTGTTAGTCCTGTCATGGGTTTAATAGAGGGTTTGCAAAGTTTCCTTCTAACTCCCATTTTGCTCATGACTGTGTCATCACGGTTGGCTTGCAAGATCTTAGGGGTCTGGTGCATATGTGAGATACCTCGAGGCTGCATGCTCCCTCTCCTCTCATCCATCAGCACTTCATACATATAAACAGATTGGTTTGCAGCCACCCATGATGGAGACCAACATTATTTATTCTACTGTCAACCAATATGATGATTATTATGGCAATCATGTGTACCTCTGACGGGCATTCCTTTCTGGCACTCCTTTACAGCACAAGCTTTACCCAACAAATTATTTTAGAAAGCAGCTGTATGCTTTGTCAGTGTTACAAAGCATTTTATTCTGGGGCCATTTTTTCCTGAGGTCTTCCATCAAGAACTTATGAGTATGAAATTAACAAGTATCCTCCCCTGCCTTTGAAATGAATGGGTTCTTGTGAATTCCAAAGATTTTACACTGCCATATTTTAGTATTCTCCCTTCACAAATGGGTCAAATTAGCACACACTACTATTTAATTTATGCTTAGAAATAGGCACTATAAAGAATATATGCTATCCACTAGCATTTATTTGCTCTGACAAAAAAGACAGCTGAATTAGTTTGGAGAGCCACGGAATGCCAGAGGTAATTGCTCATTACAGTAGTTGGTACAGTCCAGCTCTTGTTACACCTCACTGACCACAGGTGATAATTGCATTGGGTTTTTTCTCTCTCATTCTCTCTCCTGATATCCCACAGGTGCTAACATTTTCTTTGCCTCGTACTGTCATTTTCTAGCTGGAAAGCATAATTAAGCCAAAGTCAGAGAAGGTTGCTCTCTATCTGTAACTAATTTAAAGTTCACAGCTATATTTTCTTTCAAAACTGAATGAGGGCTTGCTGATACCAAATGATTTAATAAGGTAATATATCCTCCTTTGGAGCTCAATTCTCATATGAAGTATTTGATACTTTTTGATACTGATACTTGCACATCCTCATGGACTTCATTCAGCCCAAGTGCTTTACAAGTTGTGTTTTTTCTAGCACAACTTACAGTTTAGCTCCTACAGTGTTCCATTTAGAGTCATGCCCCCACTCCATATGTGCTCTTTTCATCTTGCTCAAAATGCTGGCCTGGCATTTTTGCACAATGCTCATTTGTTTCTGAAAAGAGTATTCACACACAGTATCCACAGCTGTAAAAGCATGGAAGAGCTGCATTCATACTTTAAAACGGGAAAGTAAAGATGAGCAGCTTCCAAACGCTCCATAATTAGTAAACAATGCCACGGCCTGTTCCTGTCCCAGAAGTAGGACATGACCAAATGAACCCTGCCTTTTCAGAGCTGCACTCCAGGGCTCTGAATGGGGCTGTTCCCCGCAGCAGGCAGCTCCACAGGGAAGGTCAGTGGTGTCACAGGCATGGAAGGGAGCGACATACGGAATTTGAGATGGGGAGCAAAGCTCTGCGTTTTGCTCCTCGCGATCTGCTGCTGCCGAGCAGAGCTGTCAGCCGAACAAGAACAAGAAACAAGAAAAGCTTGTTTATGACTTAAAGCCTGTGTTATTCTCATCTGAGGTCCTCGGGATTTACCGAGACGGGAATGAAAACTACGAGTCGGGAGCGCCGCCACCGCAGGGCGCTGGAGGGAGGCAGCGCCTACTCAGCGCTGGGCGGCATTTAAGGTGGTGGTTCTCTCTTGCTGGGCCTGACCAGCACAGATCGCCAAGGGACCGCACCGGGCATTGCTGCGGATCCCTTCCACAGCCCTGCCTTAGCACGGGCCGCAAAGCCGGTTTCCAGAGGGCAGGATGGCGGCCGGGAGAGGACGGAGATAATGGGAACACCTTATCTCACAGGGCTGGCTCCCGTCCGGCGCCTGCGCGATGGCCCCGGCCCGGCAGCGCTATGGCGGCGGCCTGCGAGCGCGGGCCCTGACGGCCGGCCCTGGAGCCCGTGATGGATGGTCCCGGAGCAGGTGATGGATGGTCCCGGAGCAGGTGATGGCCCAGAGCAGGGGGAGCCTCCACCTCCCCCCGCAGCCTGCCGGGGCAGCCCGTGGTAGGGCAGCACCTGGAGCCCTGGCCCGGCCCCACGGCCGCCCTGCCCCGGCCCCAATGCGAGCGGCGGGGCCTGCCCGGCTCTGCGCGTCCCGGGGCGCGCTTGAGTGGCCAACTTTGGTCTGCGTTTTGTTGCTTATTTTACTTTATTTTTAAGAAAACAGAAAAAATAAAACAGTCTAGTCGTGATGGTGTTGTGTTTCTTGCAGTCCTTCTCCAGGAAACCTTCGTGTTCTTCAGCTTTGGGACCCATCTCTACACGCTATAGCCCTGCTCACCTGAGTACCTTTGAAAGTTACAGGCGTAACGCAGGCAGGTATAAAAATGTGCATATTGGTTCTGGTCACTCTTTTTAATGTTTTCTTGAAGGAAAAAATAGCCGTGGTACCTTGTCTAAAATAAACTGTGAACTCGTTAGCTCTGTGTTCTGTGAGGCTTTGATTTATGAAGATGCTGTTGTGCAAGCAGAAGAAATTTAAGCTGCAGATTTTGTGGTTGTGGTTCACAAAAATTGTGAAATTTATTGAGTGCATGAACTTCCAGTGTGTAAAACTGTTTGGTCAGAGATGTGCTTAAAATGTCTGTTACAAAAATGAATTTTACAAAGTCAGAAATGTAATCTGTTTACAGGACCTGGTTTAATCTAGATGTGGTGCACACTTGATTTTTGAATGGCGAACACTCAGAGCTGATAAAATTATTAGCAGTGTGAAGATTAGATGGCTTTCTATCTTTAGGGCTTGGTGGGAGGAGAGATGTCTTTGCTAAATTCCAGAGAAAACTGAAATTTTTTTTATCTGTCAACTTTGTGTACAAACATTCTGGCCTACAGTATGTGTGACTTTTTTTTCTTTTTTGTTTTTTTTTTTTTAGAAGAAGTGAGTATTTAGATCCTTCAGAATGCCCAACTCCAATGCTAAACTTCATTCTAACCACAGGGGTGGCCGAGAAGCCAGCAGACGGGAATTGGTTTCCAGGTCTTTACAGAGTGCTCAGCATTGCCTCGAGAACCAGGATTTTGGAACTGCATATGCTCACTATCTCTTGGTACTAAATCTAGCTCCCGAGTTAAAAGCTACTGTCAAAGTAAGTGCTCTCCAAATTGCTTGCAATTTTATTTATTGTAATTCTCTTGAGGTCTTTGTGACGTGTTTTGTACTTGTGATTTGTTACATATAACTGACTTCTGTTTTTATTGAAGACAGAATTGGGAAAATCAGTAATAATTGGGATGGCACATGACTTCTTTAAGGAGCTCTGTATGAAGGGAGTTCATAGAATCTTCTTTCAGTCTCTGTGTGTCAATGGCATTTAATAAAAACAGAGCCTTGTTAGTATTGGAGCATGCATTAATATATGCGCAGGCTCTCGGTAAACGCTGCTGGGTACTCATCCTCGTGTGTGGCTGTCCAGGTCTATGTCAGGACACCTCCAGACATTTTCAGGGCTCAGTTCCCTACTCCTGGTAACTCCCAGCACCTCAGTGGTCTGTGCTTTATTTTCTAGGAAACATTTCAGTTTACTCTCTTTAAATGGGCAGAAGAACTGGATTCTCTGGCACGGATTCAAGATCTGTTTAACTGCTATGAACAAGCACTTGAACTGTATCCCAATGATGAGGTGATCTGTAACAGCATGGGAGAACATCTCTTCAGGTTTGTAGTGATGTATATCCAGTTTTTGTAAGGGTCATGTTGTAAATACAAACACATTCAAATCTGTTTGTCTTAAATAGCTTAAAAAGAGTAGCCAGTGCTAAAAGAAATGTTGTTAATCACAGAAAAAGTGGGGAAAAAAAAAAAAAGCCACCACGTTTTGTTGTTGCTCGGGTCTTCTAAGGCTGGAATTTTAAGACTGAAATTGTAGATCATAATCCAGGTGGTTTTAGTTAGGTTTCCTTTTTGTAATTTCTTTTTTTTAAAGGAACACCTGTCTGAGCATTGAGTATTAAAATGTATTCAAATATTTGATAGATTAAGGGCTTTTTTCAGTGCTGACCGATTTGAAATTATGCTGTAGGTATCAAAACTTGATTCAGACTCACAATTTGGTTTCTTTTAATTTCTTTTTTCAAAATTGGCACTTAATGCAATAGCTGAAAACTCAAAATTCAGTGGTTTTGCAGGATGTTGCAGTTAAATAGAGTACCAGCAGTTTTATAGCATTCTCGTGAATTTACAACATTCTCTTGAGCTGAGTATCTGTGAGAATGGATTGCAGAGCTGCTGCTGTCATATTGTTGCAGTGAGTTCTCGTAAATAAAACCTGTTTTACTTTGTCGAAGGATGCAGTACTGCATGAAGGTTGGCACACACGGTGGTGTTTCTGAACTGGCTTTGCATTTTACAGTGGCTTGATGTAAAGCTATAAATCATTGTTTTTCATAAAGGAATGCCACTTTTTCTAAAGATAATTTTTCTAGCTAAGGCAAAATATTTCTGTTATCTTTTAGCTGACTTCAGACCTCTTTACAGACCCTCAGATGTTCACAGCTGCATGCATACTTTCCATTTGTTTGTCATTTTTGCTCTTAGAATGGGCTTCAGAGACGAAGCAGCTGGGTATTTTCACAAAGCAGTGAAGCTCAACCCCGACTTTGCTGATGCC